>NC_142063.1:155541631-156189964 GCF_059756535.1 Pantherophis guttatus
TGGACATTTGTAACCTTCCCAGGTGACTTCCAACAAGCAAAGTCAATGGTGGAAGCCAGATTCACTTAACAACATGAGATAATTTAATCGTGGTGGTCTCATCTAATCTCAGTAATTTCAATTATCTAGTAGGATCATTGAACCTCAATCTTTTACTTTATTGCAATGATTCACTTAACAACCGCAGCAAAAAAGGTCATAAAATTGGGTGGGACTTACTTATCAACTGCCTTGCTTAGCTGAAATTCTGGTGGTCATAAGTTGAGGACTACCTGTAAATTGAATCTGGGAGATGTCAGTTCACATCCCTGTTCCAGTATCCGTAGGTCATTAAAGATGAATTATTGTTTCATTTTTACTGGTCCTTATTGGATTGCCTTGAAGATAAGATGGTCAGATTGAACAGATAAATTTGTTCTCTTCAAAAGTGAAGTGCAGAACTTTTCAAGTATCTCTCTAACATTTTCAGCACTTTCTGAGGCCTGCTTATTTAGTGAGCTAAATGTCAATATCTGGAAGAACATTTTTGGTAGCATTGGTGGTGGTAGATAGTGCAACCTCCTTCCTGCAAAAAGCAGCTTGCTTTCCTGGATCTAGGACTAGGCTAGAATGTACAGAAACCATAGGAAAATGCAGATTCAAGTGTTTCAAAAGAGAAGAGATTTTAATTAATTAATTAATTTAATTTATTAAATTTATATCCCGCCCTTCTCCCCAAAGGGACTCAAGGCGGTGAACAGCCGAGAATTAAAATAACATGCAATATAAAAGTTAAAATAATTAAAAATAAATTAAATTAAACGGCCGCCCCAATTTAAAACCCCTAGCAATACAATTAAAAACCCCTAAAACCTATTCAGGCCAGGCCAGCTTGCTGAAATAAAAACGTCTTCAGGGCCTTATGGAAAGTGCGGAGATCCGGAATCAGCCGTATTCCGGGAGGTAGCTCGTTCCAGAGGGCAGGTGCTCCCACAGAGAAGGCCCTCCCCCTGGGGGCCGCCAGCCGACATTGCTTGACCGACGGCACCCTGAGGAGGCCCTCTCTGTGAGAGCGTATTGGCCGGTGGGAGGTTATCGGTAGCAGCAGGCGGTCTCGTAAATACCCTGGCCCTAAGACAGAATTTCCATGATAAAGAGCTCAGCTTTTGCACCTTTCCTCAAACTCTGCACACAGCTCTGGCTCACACATTAGACAATAGACTCGCAGAAGTCTATTGTTTCTCTTTTTCTTTCCCACTTTTTTTGTTCAATAAAAATGACTAGGCAGGCAGAAGAGTGAATGGGATCATGGCAGCAGCCTGCTAATCATATTTGCCAGAGAAGGTTTGATTGCCTTTCCAGGTAGCAACACCTTGATTATTCTCAAATAGTTAAGTAAGATCTAGTTAGTGCTTGGAAGGGAGAGGGCATAGAAAACCTCAAGGCTAAACCAGAAAATCTAACAAAAAAAAACAAAACAGAAACCACTTCCATATTGACAATCTACTTCTATATGGTTGCCAGCAAAACTGCATGGGTATGTCATTAAGATTGTGCTTATTGTATGCATGTCAACAGAATGATTTTAAACTGCACATGCTAAAAAAAGTTTTCCAAAGTTTAGAATATGCTCATAGATTTCCCAAAAGTGCTTTTTCAAGAGGCAACAGAAAGTCCAGTAATCAGAAAGTCCAGTTGTCTCTTGAAAATGCACCTTTGGGACAACCATGACCTGGATGTCTGAGAATCTTCATAGACAATGTGTTCATAGAGTTCAGGTGGAGAAACTTCCATTGTGACCTTCCATTTTCCTGGAAAGCTGGTATCAGATGGTATTGGAAGATTAGCCCATCATTTTCACCTTGCAAAAAGGCAATAATTCATTTTTATAGAAGGGAGCAAAACACTCATAGATATACAACTGTGATATCGCTAATCAGGTACCACTAACTATGAATAACTTATTCCTTACTTCTTCAGACCCATCAGGTTGAAGGCTGGGTGTGCATCCACATCTATTTTGTCCACTTTCATCCTGTTCTACATAGGGCCAGAATGGGCATTTTGGACATTAGCAAAATATTTGTATTTGGGTAACATTTAAAAAATGAAAAATCTTTCTCTATGGTTTCTTTTCAAAATAATCTTAGAAATAACAGTACATTTCAAAAATAAAATATTTTTTTTCAGTAATCAACTGAACAATTTCAGCTTGCTTCAATTGCCTTAATGTTGCTATATATCTCTGTCCCCTTTGTACATCTGAGTGGTGGTGGTGATATTAAATTTTTTTAAAAAAATAAGTACTATCTTGGCAACACTGAGATTTGACCGAGGGGCTTTGCAGATCCCTGGTCAATTATTTTAACTGGTACCCAAACCATCTTTGCTGCCATTCTCAAAATGGCTGCCATGCAGAAGCCTTCTTTGACTGGGGGTACAGCCAAAGAAACTCTCCAGAAAAATTCTCCAGAAGACAAAACACTGAGAATGCTTTCTATACCTTCCATTAGTTTTTCAAGATGTTCTTTTCCACCTCCACCTACGTTTTGGCCTACCAGATGGATATACTTTATAAGTAAACAGAAGTCGTCTGACTTGTTTGGATCTCTCATTCCAAATCTGTCATTCTTCTTTGCGCCATGGCTTTCAAGCAATGCTTTGCATTCCAATGTATTCAAGGACAAAAAAGTAGTAACAAAGGTTCATTGTTAAAAATTCATCCAGGATTTCTGGATAAATATCTCTAGAGTATAACCCCCACCCTATTCATTAAGCCAGGTTATCAGGTAATCAGGACCAGAATTCTACTGTGAAGAACCTGGCTAAAGAAAGTTTCCAAAAAAACAAGTGAGATGTTTTAGTACAAAAAAATAGAAAAGTAAGAAAGATTTAGGTTCAATGATCCTACAAGATAATGGAAATTACTGAGATTAAATGAGACCACCACTATTAAATTACCTCATGTATTGTTTGTCCCAGTAATCTATTTAGCCTCTTCCTGGTTTAATGCTAATTTTACTTACCTAGCCTTTTTTAATTCCAGCAAATATAATTAGTATTATAAAATGCATCAGCAATTCCATGCCTCTGTTAAGTCTTTGTCCTGCTGTTCTTCCTTCCCACTGACTTACTATATAGGCACATTGTGTAAATCAGCTTTAAAAATGCAAGAAGTTGGAATCAGCCAGTCCTCTTGGAATCAGTTTTCTTATTGCTTTCCCAGATTCTTTGCACTTTTCACTCTTCCCAGAGCCGGAGGGTTATTCTTGATCTGAATCTTAGAACCTTTAGCTATAGATGCAATTTAGCCTACATACACTGTGATAGGAGATAGAGAGCTTTGGAAAACATAAAATGAGGGAGGAAACAATTAGTCATGGAATTATGCATGACCTCAGTTAACAGGAAATGTCAAGCCTCTTGATGATTTCATGAATACTTCCATATAGTTTCCTTTGCAACAATTAAGAAGTGTGTTGCCCTTGCCTTCTTCTAGCATGTTCTTTTTAGTTGACCTAATACCACTGCAAAAGTTTGCTATTATTGTTCCAGTTCGAGTAATTTGGTGATTGATAAGAATCAGAAAGAAAATCTCCTTTTTAAGCCCTAAAATCATTCTTATGCTTGAAAGTACAGAACTTGAAACACTGTTTCTTGCCCGTTTATGGTAGGAGATCTACCAAAACCACAGCAAAAAGTATTTAATCTACTTTTTAGAAGTGGATTTCCTTTTTTTTAAAAGTACACCAAGTAAAACAACACTAACCAAATTGCCTGCTCCACTCATCTCTGCAAATCAGTCCTGCTCTCTTTGATTCCTCGTTTTATCCACTGCTGCTCCACTATTCTCCAGAAATGTTTAATGCAGGCTCCAGCCTTTAAAAAGATGCTCATCCATATCTAAATTCTTCCTCAATGTATTGAGACCTTGATTCTTTAACCTACTCTATTTCAAATTTTTATTTATCCAGGACTTCTTGGGGGAAGAGAGAGAACAGTCAAGAAATCATATAAATATTTGTTCCAAAGTAAATTCTATTCTGTTCTGTGGACCTTATTTTATGTAAACTAGTTTAGGACTGAGATAGAATTTTGCTTCAGATTATTATTTTTTTTTATGGAAGATGGTTAAAAGGTGTACATGTTTTAAAGCATTAACAGAATACTTTCATAGCAGCTGCAAGGAATACGAATTAATTCATATATGACTGAGATTAAGTTTTTTGAGCTCCCTCTAGTAGCCTGATATTTCTGATTTTGTAAAGCAATCTTTCTGGTTCTGAATCTGCAGATGAAAGTTCAACATGTATCTATCTTCAGTCGAACTCACAGCAATAAATAATGTGCCTCAATGAGCATCAAACCATTCTCTACAGAGAATCACCATTTTTCCCTCCTGATTTCTCACTCTTGACCTTTACAGAGACTTCTATTATTTCCATTCAATAGTCTTATAAGAATCAGAGAGACATTTATTATAACGTTGATAGATACACCAACATATCATTCCACCCAACACTGCCTCTTATAAACACAATGGGCTGATTTTATTACTGAAAATGTACCAGGCCTATAGTCAATGAATAAAGAAAAAGGAAAAGGCCCTTTTACACAATTGTGCTAACTACCAGGATCCAAAACTAGGAATTAATACCATCATCCTATCAGCAGTTTCCAACAGTCTGGTGTCAAGAGAAGCTCACCAGTGATCTAAAGCCAAAGAAATCTACAGGGGGGTGGTCAGAAAAGGGAAGATGGCAGTCACAACTGGGCCAACAAAGCCATGCTCCATTTTACACATGACATATATGAAAAGGGGTGTGCTTAAGATTGCACAATTGTGGCCACCATCTTTACTATTTGACACCCACTCCTATGGATGTCCTGCCTGTCTAAAAGCAAATTTGACAATTTCTGCTGGCTAAGCCAAGAGAGAGGGGGGGAGAGAAAGGGAGGGGAGAGAGAAAGAGAGAGAGAGAGAGAGAGAGGGAGGGAGGGAGGGAGGGAGGGAGAGAGAGAGAGAGGGAGGGAGGGAGGGAGGGAGGGAGGGAGGGAGGGAGAGAGAGAGAGAGAGAGAGAGAGAGAGAGAGATCTAAATGATGCATCATCCCAGGAAGGTCCAGAAAGACCCACAATAATTCTGGAGCTGTTAAGTAGCATCACTTTGTATTGCTGGTATACAGTGGTGAAATGAGCCCTGGTGGCGCTGTAGACTAAAGCACTGTTATTAACATCAGCTGCCTGCAATTGCTGCAAGTTCAAATCTCACCAAGCTCAAGGTTGACTCAGCCTTCCATCCTTTCTAAGGTAGGTAAAATGAGGACCCAGATTGTGGGAGCAATAAGCTGACTTTGTATAAAATATACAAAAGTATGAAGGCTATTGCTTAACGCCTTCTAAACTGCCCTGAGTCTCCGGAGAAAGGCGGCATATAAATCAAATCAAAAAAAAAAATCTGAACTACCGGTTCGCTGGCCATGCATGCGCACTGCGTGCCAAGCGCACACTGTGGGCATGCATGCACACCAAATGCGTGCTGTGTGCGTATGCACAGTGTGCACCAAAGGTGCACTGTGTGTTTAAAAAGCTATTGGTTTGGTCAAACCGGTAGTTAAAAAAAGCTATGATCCGACGATCAGCTGTGCCGCGCAGTTTAGCTTTGCTAGAAAGTAGGATTTCCTGCTTTCTACCAAAGCTAAACTGCGCGGCACAGCTGATCCCCCCCTCACTGTTCTACTTACCTTCCCCAGCCTCCTTTTGGGGTGTGCTGCACACATGTGCATGCGCAGTACTGCTTTCTAGCAGAAATCCTGCTTTCTAGCAAAGCTAAACTGAGTGGCACAGCTGATTGTCAGATCGTAGCTTTTTTTAACTACTGGTTCAACCAAACCAGTAACTTTTTTTTGCTACCGGTTCACCCGAACTGGTAGTTTTTATCACTACCAGTTCGCCTGAACCAGAGCAAACCAGTAGCATTTCACCCCTGCTCAGTGGTGAAATCCAAATTTTTTCACTACTGGTTCTGTGAGCGTGGTTTGGTGGACGTGGCAGGGGAAGGATACTGCAAAATCTCCCTTTCCACCCCACTCTGGGACCAGCCAGAGATGGCATTTGCCAGTTCTCTGAACTACTCAAAATTTCCGCTACCGGTTCTGCAGAACCTTTCAGAACCTGCTGGATTTCACACCTGCCCCTGCTGGTATATTATATGTTATAAGAGTGATGGAGGAATTTTAAAATGTTTTGCAAAACAAAACAAAATCAGAACAAAAATTAAGAACAAAAGTAAGTCAGTAATAACATGTTTTTTTTAAAGGGATAAAATCAAAGAGTATATTTGTGGGGAAATGTTATTTATATGTTACTCTTAAGCATCCTCCACATGCAATACCTCTGAGCAACATTTTTTGGACAGACGAAGGGGCTCTCTGAAGACAAAGCATCTAGGCAGAAGGCTGTGGAAAATCATTTCCATGTTGTTACCATGAAAGGTACATGCATGTATCAGCAGATCAAATTGAAGAAGTCTTTCTCTTTATTTTTTGCCACAGTCGACAACTGACAGGCATTGCCAGAACAAAAGTGCGGCTCCACACAGCTGAACCTAAATTATTGACCCCTTCATCCCCAAGGAGGATTTGAAAGAGCTTTAGGCATCGCTTTTCACTGCCATCTATACCAATTGACATCACTGCCCCAAACCCAAGGAGCCTTGGTAGTACAGTGGTCTAAAGCACCCTGTTATTAAGACCAGCTGCCTGCAATTACTGCAGGTTCGAATCTCACCAGGCTCAAGTTGACTCAGCCTTCCATCCTTTCTAAGGTAGGTAAATTGAGGACCCAGTTGTGGGGGCAATAAAATGACTTTGTATAAATATACAAAAGAATGAAGGCTATTGCTTAGCACATTGTAAGCCGCCCTGAGTCTCCGGAGAAGGGCGGCAGATAAATCAAATTTTTTAAAAAAACAAAAAACCGCCACCCATCAGTGCTACCTACTTAAAAAGCACAGGCTAGCATTGCAAATTCAAAGCAAACAATGCAGCCAATTCTTTCAGAATATTGGCTCAGCCATCTGGGCCTTCTAACCACACATTTAGTTAGTATACACCCAGCACTTAGAACTAACCCCCTCCAATCCGTGCACTTCCCAGATCAGTATTCTCTGATCTGGGCCAATCCCAGATGTGTGGACTTCAAATCCCAGAATTCTAGTCAGTACGGTTAATTAATGAGAATTCTGGGAGCTGATGTCAACTGACCTGGAAATCACCAAGATTGAGAAATTATCTGAACTTCCAAACCCAGAATTCTTCAGTCACTATAGTTGTTGCTGAGAATTCTGGGAATTGAAGTCCACACATCTGAAAGGCATTGGTTTAATCCGTATTGGTAGACTACCAACTCAGTAAAATTGAAGAACCTTTAGAAAGGAAATATCTTGAAGGGCATTTAAGTTGCCCCTCCATGGCATAGGGCCTAGCTATCTTCGAGACCGCCTGCTGCTACCGACGACCTCCCATCGACCCGTGCGCTCCCACAGAGAGGGCCTCCTCGGAGTGCCATGAGCCAAACAGTGCAGGCTGGTGACCCCCAGGGGGAGGGCCTTCTCTGTGGGGGCACCTACCCTCTGGAATCAGCTGCCCCCAGAGATAAGGAGAATCCAAGACCTCAGTGCCTTCCGTCGTGCCCTTAAAACCCATTTTTTCAAGCAAGCCGGGCTGGCTTAAGAAGAAATTTTTAAATGTTTTAATTGGTAGTGAGTTTTAATTGGGCCAAATTTATATATCTTTTAATTGTTTTTAATATTTGTACTGCATGTTTTTTAATTTTGGCTGTACACCGCCCTGAGTCCTCAGGGAGAAGGGCGGTATAGAAATTTAAAAATAAAATAAAATAAATAAATAAATATGCACATGACAATAGCTGGACTAACCACAAGATCAAATGGCTGTGTCCTCCCTTATTAGAGGAAGATATATTTCTATTAAAATTATAATAACATTTCTGTATTTGTATATTACATATAAATTAGCATATGCAGAATTTTATGCCGATTTCCCTTTTTTGGCAATGGATAAGTAGCAATTCAACCAATACATCCCACCCTGAGGTGGGGAGGAGAACAGTGGACAGTATATTCCAGTGAGGGTTGTCTCATCTGCCCCCCAAGAACCTTTACATGAAGTAATTATGCAACATACTTTGAAAAGCTACTGAATTGGATCATGATAACAACAACTTTATTTCTTGGGCGCTTATAATTAAGAGTGTTACATGAACTGAATCATCTATTTCTGTTCCATCTACGTATTTTTTAGAAATTCTGCAAGTTTAATAAGGCAGTTTGCTGAGCCTCTTTCTCTAAAAAGTAACAAAACTACAACCTGAATCTAATTTGACAAAAAGAAGGGGGAAAAAATACCCTCAGCCGAGTTAGTTTGCAGATGTTATTTGCAGCATTTATTTATGAAAAATAACTAGAAAATCTTTTTAAAACATCGTTCTGGCTGGGACCAATAGAAATGTGACATGCTTGGCAAGGCTGTCTATTTTACTTACACTGCTTCACCGTTTCATATTCTGAGCAAACGGAGAGGCTATTTTCCCACCAGAGTTCAGAAGGGCATATTGTTTCATTTCTTCAGAAAATTGTTTCTCAGGATTTCAATCTTTTAGCCAGATATGACAAAACATAATATCAACAACACTCATGCTTCTTATCAGTTCTGTTTTCAAACATAAATCGTCAATCAGTATATATTTAAGTCAGGTAGGCAAGAGGCCTCAGTGAAAACAGATAAATTGTTTCCAGGTATTTTAACAAAACTGCACCACTTCCCATTCTATCCCAAGTAAAAGGAAGAACAGTAACGTACAAAAGTTGTAGACATTACTCTGGTCTTGATGGCCTTATTCGGAAAATCCTGAATTTTATACATTTCTCAGTTTATAGGTTGATCTAGGGCACATGGTCTGTGGCAGTGGTGGGTTTCAAAAAAATTTACTACCAGTTCTGTGGGTGTGGTTGGTGGGCATGGCATGGCATGGCTTGGTGGGCGTGGCAGGGGAAGGATACTGTAAAATCTCCATTCCCACCCCACTCTAGGAGAAGGTTACTACAAAATCCCCATTTCCTCCCGATCAGTTGGGACCTGGGAAGCAGAGAATACTGTAGATGGGGGTATGGCCAGTCAGAATTTTTACTACCGGTTCTCTGAACTACTCAAAATTTCCGCTACCGGTTCTCCAGAACTGGTCAGAACCTGCTGAAACCCACCTCTGGTCTGTGGACTCAGTTAGTGTGCAACAGCAACAATTCCATTTTGTAACATTAATTGCATGTGAGCAATTTGCAAATCCTGTGTAGTAAAATGCTAGGAAAACCTGACATAATTTCACAGATATGAATACTTTTCCTTATAGTATTTTCCTGGAATGAGTGTGTGGTCATGCAAAGGCCAGCCACATCGTATACATTCAATACACATTATTTATATGAGTAGCAATCGCTTCAGGGATCATCAGAATTTCTAGTTGGTATTCCATTTTTGGGCATGCTGAAAGTAAGATTCATATCAGTGCAATAGTTAACACAGGTACAGTTGACAGAGCTGTATCTATGACTAATTTGCAATTTGAGGAAACAGAGTCCTAAGATATGTTACCTTGCTTCTTCTTTATTATGGGCAAAGTGGCCATTCACAGTTATCCATTTTTCCATATTATTCATAGTGAAGGTTATCTTTCTTCTATGAAAGTACAACAAATGGTACATAAAGCAAAGGCCAGAATATTTTTTTTAAGGGTCAAATGAAACTCAACCATCACAAAATCTGAAACATTGCAAGAATTCATATTGGGACACTTTTCAGTACTTATTTAGAGCCATGGTAGTATTCTATTACTAGCCTATGTCTCCTGTTTGTTTGTTTGTTTGTTTGTTTTTCTTTTTTTCCCCATCTCCAAGGAACAGATGGGTAGTAGTAATGATGTGCTGACATCGCAGAAAGAGCTGGGACAGAAAATGACTTCTGTTTTAAAGATTACCACCCAAGGTCACCTTCATGTTATATAATTATGTGTTATCACACCAAGATAAGAATATATGTCGTAAAATCACAAAGACTGTTTCAGCCATTTTGCTTTTCTGTTTCTGTAGAGTGCAACTGAAAATTTGGGGACTGAAAATTTGTTTGAGTTCCTTTAAATTCTTGAAGATATGTGGAGGATTTCCTGGCACTTCCTGATCTCTGTCATCAGAATCACAGAAGCTGGCAATGCTATTGCCTGCTTTCTGGTAGTTGTGATAACTTCACCTTGGGAGGACACCAACTTAGGGAAGATGAGACTTTGGCAGTGGTTTCTGCCTTGTGGAGATCAGTCTTCAGCTGGCATTAATAAATTAGTATAGCTTGACATTTGAAGTCTTTCTAGAACAGCTGGTCAGATGGAAAGAAGAGCTATTTGTCCAACTACTAGATAAACATCCACTTTCCACTTTCCCATGGCTTGGGAAAGCTATGGAGGCACCATTAAGGAACTTTGTGGGAAGCCATCAACAGAAAGCTCAGTGGTAGCCTTGCACAAAGCTTGGTTTAAAAAAAACTTGGTGGTTTTGGCATGAGATTAATCTATTTTTTTAGGTCACTGATCTCTTAGTTGGACTTAAAATGGCCCTTCTCAAGGTGATTAAGTGGACAACCTCACTGAGCTGAAGAAATATTTTTTGACAGCAAGACTAGCCTGTGCTATCTACCTCTTGGCTTGAGAGAACAATGATGATATAGCTAAGAAGCTTCAGAGAGTCTTCAAAGAGATCTCAGTTCAGCCTTCTTCCTTAGCTTTATGCTGTCCTTCAATGGACAAACAGATGAATGTTATGGCACAAAGGTAGTGATAGAACATTTACAATTAAAATTCTTTTATTTCCCCATGTCCTTTTGCCTTTGGTATCACATACCAAGACCAACACTTTGAGGGGACCTATGCGAGAAATTTAGTGGTCAAAAATCATTCCTAACTTCCTCCTTTGGGCGAGTTCTCAGACAGAAGTCATCTCCTAAACCAACTAGAGATAACTGTCCGTGGCGGGACTATAGCTTGGTGTACTAAAAAGAAAACCCCTCATTCAATCTTGGCAGCTACAAGTAACAAAAAAAGATGAAATTTGGAAAGATTTTTAAACAAAAATACTTCCAGTCAAATAATTTGATCTAGTGGGTAACATCAGAACAGGATTTTGGAGCTTAGTTTCAGATCTAAACCAGTGATTTTCAAACTTGGCAACTTTAAGATGTGTAGACTTCAACTCCCACATTAGCTAGGGAAATTGGGGAGTTGAAGTGCGGACATCTCAAGATTGCCAAGTTTGAAAAACACTGTTCTAAACTGATTGAAACTTTATGTTTAAGGAGGAGAATATTTTTATAGTCCAAAGGGGAGGGGCAGGAATCAGTAAGAGAAACTTGATAGTGGAACCAGTAACACAGAAAATCACTGGCTGAGTTTAAGCAGAGTCATCTGGCAAAGATGCTTTTGTTTGGATTCCTGCACTGACCATGGGATAGGATTCAACTAATATCATATAGACATGAACTCTCAAGTTTAATCAATCTATTCTAAGGGATCTTCAATGTCTGCAAATCCTAGAAGAGTTTGCTGAAGCCAGCCTCAGTCCTTTGGGTATTTGATTGAAGTCTCAGTCTCCAGACAGGCATTGTCTAACCCAATTGCAAGCACGGGCTTTTTCCCCTATCCCATCACAGTTAATGCCAATGTAAAAGCCCGGTGTCAGCTATTTACCAGCAGAAATTAAAACTGTACCAAATCACTGAAAAATATATGTTCTTGTTGTGTTAGAAACTTTGTAGAACAGAACTCCACAGAGGAATTTTATGACAGCGGTTATTTGAACCAGATAGAATTCTTGTGTTTTTAGTATTTGTGGGAATGGAGGATGATTTATTTCAGGTATCAAGGTACATTTTGTAGCCATGAAGATGTGCCCGATTTTTGCATTTTCATTACTTGTGAAACTGATAGATCCTTTTCTCTTGAGAGGATTCCTCCGTACCCACATATGCCCACACTCCTATTTTTGAAAATAATTGCTTGCAAGATGAGAGCTAACACCCAATCTCAACGTGTAGCAAAGGTAATTGCAGCACTTACAGCTCTTGTCATCTTGATGTATTACTGAGTATCAAAGGTCACTGTTTTGTAGTCATACGTTATCAAATTTGAAAGAGCAATATTTGATTCTGATCAGCCTTTAAACTGCCCACAACATACTGTACATGAAACAAATAGAGGGCTTTCTAATTTTAAGTCATGGGCCAGGATGGGGGAGAGATAAAACAATGTATCGGAAGTGGAGGGGTCAACCAGTCGACTCAGAGGGCTTAGATGTCACTGCTGGACTCTAATACAATGCATTGCAGTGATCACAAGCTAAAGTGGCTATACTAATGAAAATAAAAACAACTGAAAAATGACATGGGGCTGTGCCTGGTGGACAATAATGCAGAAATAAGCACATAAATCACTATTTAGAGACAATAAGGCTATAATAGCTCACCTGAAATGTTTATATCTTCTACTGATAAGCTATCTCAGGACAAAAGTCTACAGTTTTCCAATTTTGGACCCTTCTCCAAAGATGCAATTCTGCACATAAAATGAAATAATCCTGACTCACAACCCACCCTCCCATTTACAACTTAAGAATCCTTTTCCATCTTGATCCAGAGAGTAGCTCGTGGCCCATGACAGGATTCAACAGGCTTGCCTATAGATAACCCAGGTGTATCAGAATTTATTGAAGACCAATGAACTGTTTTCTATCTGAGGTTGCCCAATTGCAGAACACAATGGAGATCACAAAGATGCTTGAGTTTTTCTCTTTCATTTATCCAAAATTTAAAGTGCTTATCTTCCAGTGCTAAAATCCAAATTTTTTTACTACCGGTTCTCTGGGCGTGGCTTGGTGGGCGTCGTGTGGCTTGATGGGTGTGGCTTGGTGGGCATGGAAGGGGAAGGATACTGCAAAATCCCCATTCCCACCCCGCTCCTGGGGTAAGGATATTGCAAAATCTCCATTCCCACCCCACTCTGAGGCCAGCCAGAGGTGGTATTTGCCGGTTCTCCAAACTGCTCAAAATTTCCGCTACTGGTTCTCCAGAACCTGTAAAAACCTGCTGGATTTCACCCCTGTTATCTTCCCAATAAGTACAATAGTCCTACTTTCAAGTCGATACATATATCAATAGTAACAGTAACACAAACATTACAATACAGCAATAATAATGGGATCAGTAGTATCAACAATAGAGATGCACCCATTTAATCACAAGGAGTCAATGAATGAAAGGCATATCAAGAACTGGGTTTCTTTAAAAGCTGGATAAGTTAATCATATAAATGGAAATGTAAGGGGATTCAGCTCCTTGAACAGAAGATTGCTTTAAAGATCTTTCTAGAAATGTTGGTTGGTGTCAGCCAACCATTAAGAGGCTTATAATTAAATGGGAAGGATCAGCTCTAGGAAAATAGCTGCCTCTAGCAATAAATTGGTCAGGAGGTCCAGAACAGCAAACTACATCTGAATGGATGATAAAGATTAACAGTACCATTCCATATTGTGAAAAGGTTTACGACTGCTCTTTGAAACTCCTTTGTGGAATGCGAGCATTTTCTTTCTGGTGTTCTAACTGCAGGATAATATTTCAGTGGTCCATTTGGTTTATTCTTTTCCCACTTGTGGTTCAAGTTGTCTCTTTCCAGAAGTGTCTGGGCATCATGAGAAACCTTGGACAGTGCAGCTCTTCCCTATGCAAGGAGTAGCTGATTTCTAAGGATTATGCCTTTTGCCTGAGGAGAAAGCCAAACATTTTATCATTATTTCAGAAGTGTAAGTCTTTTGCAGGGTCCTCTACTATGAAGCAGCTCAATCTTCTTCAATTTGGAGCATTCCAACCAAATATAATTACTTCAACTGCTGTAATTGATTATTTGGTCTCTGGGTTGATTTCTACTAGTGTTTTTCTACTTGCAGTCTTCCAGATATTATTCTAAATCCCATAATTCTCAGACAGCATAATAATGACATAAATAAGGAAAACAGGGGCATTACTGTTTAATGCAGGGGTGGGCAACTGTGGCCCTTTTATTCTCGTCCTAATATACTTAGGATTCACTACCTGTTGCAAATTCATTCAGGGGTGGGCAACTGTGGCCCTTTTACAACCTGTGGACTTCAACTCCCAGAATTCCTGAGACAGCTGTCTCAGAATGTCCCTGAATGAATTTGCAACAGGTAGTGAATCCTAAGTATATTAGGACGAAAATAAAAGTCTAGTTCAGGTCAGCAGAACTTGACTTCGGTTGGCTATAGGGTTGTACTGATTGAAAGGGACAAGAGATAGTCATGTAGAAAAACAGAATTAGGGAGGGCAGCTCTTGCTTTTAAAATTGTGTGATTATAAACCTGTGGCCATATAGAACAGCTCATTCTACACCAGGGATGTCAAACTCGATTTCATTGAAGCAGTGGTGAAATCTGAACCAGTTTGCTACCGGTTTGCTGGCTGCACAAGCGTGCTTGTGTGCCAAGCGTGTGATGTGTGCGCTCATGGATGATACACACCAAAAAGAGGCTTGGGAAAGTGAGTAGAACAGCGGTGGGGGGGGGGAAATCAGCTATGGCACGCGATCTTGGGAACCTTTTAAAAAACTTTTTTAAAGCATTTTTTACTACCCACTCGCCCGAACCGGTAATAAAAGAATGCTGTAAAAAATTTTTTTAAAAGGTTCCAGTGATCGCGTGGCACAGCTGTGATCTTGGGAACCTTTTTTTACCTTTTTTAATCATTTTTTTACTACCGGTTCGGGTGAATAGGTAGTAAAAAAATGCTTTAAAAAGTAAAAACAAAAAAAAATCCGACTATCATCTGAGCAACGTGCAATCGTCGGAATTTAAAAAAAAACTTTTTAAAGCATTGTTTACTTTTTAAAGCATAAAAAAATGCTTAAGAAGTAAAAAGAAAAGTTCTGACAATTGGGCGTTGCTCAGCTGATCATTGGAACTTTTTTTTTACATTTTTTACATTACATTTTTACATTTTTTTACTACCTATTACTATGCTACCAAAGCGGTAGCATTTCACCCCTGCATTGAGGGCTGGATCACGATTGTATTTGACCTTGGGGGGGGAGGCATGACCAGTTTGACATCACTCATGTCCGGGGCACCTGTGGTGGCCAACTGCTAATGCAGAACTTCCCCCAAATCCATCCTTCCTTCCTTCCTTCCTTCTCTTCTTTTTCCTTCCCTCTTCCTTCTCCTTTCTCCTTTCTTCTTCCTTCTCCTCTTTCCTTCTTTTTCCATCCTTGCTCTCTTCCCATCTTTCCTTCTTTTTCTTTGTCTTTCCTCTTTCCCTTTCTCCTTTCCTGTCCCTTCTTCTATGTCGAGATGCTGTTGCATGAAATGTCCTGGTATTGATTCAAGCGAATTTTTATCCTTTACCCTTCTTAGACTAAGAATTTGGCTTAAAGAGGAAACGCAAATGAATATTAAAAAAGAAACAAACATTGGTACCAAAGTCTTCCTTTGACTGTCCCTCTGTAATGTCAATTGAGAATAAAATTTTAAGCATCTAATGAAATGGACTCTGTTTGACAAAATCTTACGCTGTAATAAAACTTAATTTTTAATAAACAATAGTCACCGCTAAGTGTGTTACAACAAACTAAATGACTACTCATTGTCATCATTCAGCATTTATTCATGTGAATTGCAGCAGTGCACACATGCAACACAATTGAGTTAATTTGATTTTTGTATTACTCTCTGGATATACTCCAACTTTTAATAAACCTACAAAAATCAAAGATGATCATTTTTGAGCCAAAATAACACTGAAATACAGAAGTTTCATTTTTTTTTTAATTGACAAAGTATGCATGACCCTTGGTCATTCATCTTGGGGCAGAAACTGTAGATAGATGGGGTCATTATGAGCACACATTAATCGTGGGTATCCAGTTTCATTGCTATCATGCTTTTAATTAACTCTGCAGTTGGAAACTAAATGTGCTAATGGGCTAATGGTCATTATAACCCCTGAGCTGATTATATGGTAACTTTATATTTTAAGAGTGGGAATGATAAAACAAAACATTACTATGGATTAGTTTTTTAAATGGCTTAAGCTGCAGGGACCACACTATTATAGGTCAACCTTCTCCAATCTGCTGCTTTCAGATTGTGTTCGGACTGCAATTTCCAGACTTCCATCTTAGAATTTACATGTACAAAACTTCAGCATTAAAACCTTTTATTCTTATAAACAAAATTGTAACTATTCTCCAATTTGAAAGGGGGGTTTGCACTGCTGAGCTACCTAAGATCATATTCATCATTGTCATCTGAGACATAATAGAAAATAAGAGCTGACAATAGAATTCAGAAATGTGATAGAAAAGGAAACTTTCAAGATTTAGAAGTTATTATTGTTGGCCACACAGTCAGCAAGTTTAAACTGGATTTGGCATTTTAACCCAGCTATTGACTCCTTCCAAAGGACCTGGGATAGGCAGGTGTTTGATGATGTTAAAGGTATCATTGCAGGTGTTCCTTTAAAGCTGCCTTTTGTAATTGCCTGATGGGTATTTTATTTTGCCGATATTGATTCTGTTTAGGTGCTGCTCCAGATGTTGTAATGTGGATAATTGACATCTTCAAAGTGTAAAACTAATGGAAATTTAATCATTGCAGTCCTAACTATGAACCTTATTAATAATTCTTATTAAAGTATTGCTTTAGAAGATAGGCAGTTCTAAGCAGGGTGGTGATTTTTTTTTTATTTTTTTTTTTGTAAAAGTAGATTTTCAAGTCTGATAAATTCAATATTTCTAGATACTGAAGGATTCCTTTAGGTATTGCTCCATGGGCTCCAATCCAGATTGGTTTAACAATGGATTTCTTTTACCATAAGCATTCAACTTCTACCTCCCGCCTGGACTATTGTAACACTCTCTACATGGGGCTCCCCTTGAGGAGCACCAGGAGGCTCCAACTGGCGCAGAGTGCGGCCGCACGGGTGGTAATGGGAGCGACATGGCGCTCCCATGTAACCCCTCCTGCGCGAGCTGCACTGGCTCCCGGTGGTCTTCTGGGTGCGCTTCAAGGTTTTGGTTACCACCTTTAAAGCGCTCCATGGCTCAGGACCTGGGTACTTGTGGGACCGCCTACTACCACCAATAGCCTTCCACCGGCCGGTACGCTCTCATAGAGAGGGGCTCTTCTGGGTGCCGTCGGCCAAACAATGTCAACTGGCAGGGAAAGCCTTCTCTGTGGGGGCACCTACTATCTGGAACGAGCTCCCCCGGAGATACGGAGGATCCTGGATCTGCGCACCTTCTGCCACGCTCTAAAGATCTTTTTATTTCACCAAGTGGGCCTGGCCTAACTTTCTCCCTCTTTTTAAACAATTTTAATATTTTAATATTTTTAATATTTTTGATCCTCAAAGTTTAAGTTTGTTTTAAATTGACTGGGGTTTTAATCTGTCTGGGCCAAACTATTTAATTCGATTTTATTTCTGCTTTTTAAATTTTGTATGTATGTATTTTATTGTTGGCTGTTCACCACCCTGAGTCCTTCTGGAGTAGGGCGGTATACAAATCAAATAAAAGTAAAATAAAAGTAAAGTATCTGGAATCCAGTATTTTGTCATTTTTTCTCTATTGTTTTTCCTCAATCCTAACATCATCCAGAATGAAGCAGACTTTCTTCAGTAACTCTTATATCAGGCACATTATGAGCAAGAGGCCTCTTTGGATCTTAAAATTCCAGAAAATCTTAACCCACTCATTTTCCAAAACCTTCTCAGGTTGATGGTCCCAGTAATTTGTACTATATTCAATTCCAAACCTCAGGCAAAGTTTCTAATGAATAATTCTGGCAACTCAGGTTGCTGCTTGCAGTTAAGTGGTTGTTGTTATTTTACTCCACTCTTTGCATTTAAATAGTGTGATGACATCCCACATTCAGTTTTGACTTGCCCATGTACAGTAATTGTAGGTGTGGCAGTCGCTTAATGGCAGTCACAAAGATTTCTCTGTATGATAGGCTGTGTGAGTGTGGGAACCATTGTCATGGATGCTAAATGAATTAAAACGCCAATGAGTTAAAGCTGCAGAAAGAGCAGAGCTGATTTGCGAGTGAGCATATACCAATCTAATGGATCTGAAGAGGGCTGATCTACCCCATTATTAGAAGTTGCTATATTGCACCTGCTAGTATTCAAGTGCAATAAACTCCAATGTATTTCAAGTGATAGCATGTGGGAATTAAAAGCAGGGAATCATGCCAATTCACTAGCTCATCTATTCATGCTCACAAACCATCACACACACCCTATGGCAGCACATTTATTTATTCTGGCCCATGTGATGTTTTTCAGGGATATTTACACTATACCTACCCAAATTCCCAGCCAGTATGGAAATCTGAGAATTGTAATCATAACACAGGTTAAAGCCAGCAGATTGAAGGGGGAGGAAATGGAAAAAGGGGGGGAATTTATAGATGGTCAAAAGGTAGAGAGAATCAAAAAGAGAATCCTATCTGGTTCACACAATAGATTTAACTAGACTAGATCATCTGTATGCATGCTATTCTAAGCATGGTTTGCTCATGTGTTCTGTGCTGTGCTTGCTTCTGCATTGACTGGAAAACCACCCCCCTTTCTGTATACCAAAAATATCCAGAAGCCATGGAAGCATTATTAAAGTGGTAGTTAGCATGACAGCAAGACAGGCTCTGGGGGATCAAGTAGCATTAGATCTTTAACGTGAAATATCATCTCAGTGTTCTTCTACAGCTTGTCCAAAAATAAACCAGCATGGAATTGATAGAAACTTCAGCTTACTATAAGGCTTTTATAATAGCACAATAATATTTTTGCTGGACTGTAACAATAAAGGAAGTCCGCTTTCAAATATAATGGTGTTGCACTTTAAAAATAAGCCATTTTAATGGGAATTAAATTTTAAGTAAAATGGATTTTAATGGGAGAAGCAGGAATGTCACCTTTTTTTGAAATGTAATTCATTTTTTTAAAACTTCGGCTGGATGTTGTCCGTCTTCTTGAGAACAATCATGAGACAGACATGCAAATAGTTTTTTACGTTATCAAAATATTATTTATGTTACAATATGACATGACTTAAAATACCTATTGACATTTATTTAAAAAAAGGAATCAATATGATTTATACTATTGAAGTAAGCATCTTGTTTCTTTCCCACCTGTTCAGCTATCTAACACGATGCCTTTCTTGAGGTACTGAAAACATCATTCCAATTTTACAAAGCCGCATCTAGAATGGGGATGATGATATTGCTTGTCCACACCAAAGAAGGTGGTGTACTGGAGTGGTCTGCTCAGAGCGGTCATAAAAAGAGCTTTCAACACAAATAGAAGGAGCAGCTGCTCCTATCGTCTCTTCCCTGATTCAATAAAGCTGCTTCTCAAACTAGAACAGTTAATGCAAGTGTGAGGTAGATTATTCATAGTATTGAAGTCAATATATGCTTCACTAATTATAGAACAGGTGTTGATTGTGTTGATTATCTCAAGACTTAGAATACATTGAGGAAAAAATAGGAATCCCAGAAAAACCACACATTCTGGTGGGAGAGAAGTTCCCTGAGGATGGACTTCACAATGAGTCCGAAAAGTCCAAAGACTAAACCTCTGGTCCCGGTGACCAACCCAGATTGTATCCTGCAATCCCAGAATATCCCATTGTCCTCATGAAAAGAAATCTATACACAGGTCAGGAAGCTACAGAATGGACAGAACATGGTAATACCAACTGGATCTAGATTGGCAAAAGAGGGAGACAAGGCTGTAGAGTATATTTATTTATTCG
The DNA here is from genome assembly GCF_059756535.1 of Pantherophis guttatus. Taxonomy (NCBI): domain Eukaryota; kingdom Metazoa; phylum Chordata; class Lepidosauria; order Squamata; family Colubridae; genus Pantherophis; species Pantherophis guttatus. The sequence goes on from NC_142063.1 coordinate 155,561,555, forward strand.
ATCTTTATGTTAAATAGGGAAGCTGGATTGGATGGGGATGATTGTGTTTTAAAAATTAGAAATTCCAATGACCTCCGCTGTGCTGATGGCAGTATTCTTGACAGCTGAAAGTGCATATGACTTGCAAATTTTAGTAATGAAAGTTAACGCAACTAGTGAAAACATGGAACTAAGATTAAATGTACTACATTAATGGCCAGATACAGCAACCAGCCTTAAAATTGACCATGAAGATATTAAAGTGTGGTAGCTTCTACCTTGAGGAACAACTACCAACAATGAAAGAACTAGCAGTCAAAAATATGTTACAGAATAGGAAAGAAAGAGTATTGACAATTTTAACTTTTGATATTGAAGTGGGCTTCTAAGAAGACCATGGATAGCCAAGAAAACAAGCAAGTAGATTATCAAAGAAATCAACCCAGGGTTCTCACTCAAGACTCAGTGATCATACCTTGGACCTTATGCAAAAACCTAGCTCTTTTGAGAAGTCTATAATAACTAGAATGGTGGAAAGAAGGGGAAAAACAGGTCAACCTGTGGAGGTTGGATGATGGATGGACAGAAGTGATGGTGCAACATTGGAAGACATGAAGGACCAGGTTAAGATCAGATCATCATGGAAAAAGTCTTATTTATGTAGGTTTTTAAGAGTTGCTTTTGACTTGATTGGCACATAATTAATCAATCCCTAGCAATATTGCTTATATTGTTACAGTTCTACATTTCCTGCATGGATCACTCTGAACTAGGCTTTAACTTTATGAATAGTTGGAATTATATGTAACACATCAAAAATTGGTTTGCTTCTTTTAAATTCTCTTTTATGTTCCTTTGAGGGGGGAGGCATCAACTGATTTAAATTTTTAGCATTATTATAATTCGTTGCACAAATTTTAGACTGGGTTTGGCATTTTTATTCACCTATCAAGTCCTTCCCAGGGACCTACATAGTTATTCTTATATTGCATTATTTATTTTACAGATGAAAACAAAATACAGCAAGGTGTCCTATGGATTAAAGGCTTTAATTAACTTATAATTAATTAAATGGAATTGCATTTGACAAAAGAAAATACAGGAAAAAATCATATGGATTAAAATATCTGACTCTTCTGAAGGAAGGGATAGAAATGTGGGCCTCATGCCACGTAGAGAGATTCTTTTGCTGCTTATAGAACTACTCCTTCTCTTATTACTGGTACATATTTAGCTTGAACAGATGTACAGAATATTTAAGTGACCCAATCCCTCTTTAGAGATCATGCAAGCTGAGAAAATCACTTTCTCTGCTTCATTTTATGGGGATATTTTATAAAATCATTTTTACTAAGCCAATTACATTGTGCTCTTCTTTCCATGGTTTGTACCAACCCAATGGGTTTGGGTTTGAGTGAATACATGAAACTTTTAAAACATCTGATGTGCCTTCTGCTGTTTTATGCTAAGCAGAATTATCAAGCACAAAGTTGATGCAGCTTGTTCTGAGCAGAATTCTAAACGATGTTTCTAATGGCACGAATATGGAACAAAGTTTGGTTTTACCCTAGTCAGCTTTGAAGAGCAAAATATAGCAGTGAGTTGGCCAAAAGTGACAGAATAAATGGCTGATAGAATGGGCAAGATGGAATAAACAAGCTCCAAAGGTATACAGACTACCATATAAAGCCACTTAGAATCGAATGAGTAGGCAAATAAATATAATAGTTTCCTAAATGTGACTTTAGAAGATTATGAAGTATTTGTCCTTTCAGCTTTTCTGAATGTTTGTGTAACTACTTTATCACTGAATTTTATCAGAGCTTCATCTGAGTTTTATTGATACAGAGCGAGCACAGGTAATCTTCGATTTACAACCATTTGTTTAGTGACCGTTTTGAAGTTTCAACACCATTGAAAAAAATTACTTACAACCACTGCAAGATCCCCATAGTCATGTGATCAAAATTCCAGTGCCTGGCAACTGGCATGTATTTACAACGGTTGCAGCATTCTAGGGTCAAGTGATCACCTTTGCAGCCATCTTCCCCAAGCAGAGTCAATGGAGGAAGGAGAACTCGGATAAGAGACATGGTGGCGCAGTAGTTAGAATGCAGTACTACAGGCTATTTCTGCTAACTGCCGGCTGCCTGCAATTTGGCAGATCAAATCTCACCAGGCTCAAGGTTGGCTCAGCCTTCCATCCTTCCAAGGTGGGTAAAATGAGGACCCAGATTCAGGGCCGGATTTAGATGAAAAGAGGCCCTAGGCTATTCCACTTATGAGGCCCTTTCACCTATAGTGAAAGTGTAATTTTAATTTTGCTAACAATTTGAATGTAGGCCCCACTTGATCTTGAGGCCCTAGGCTGAAGCCTAGTTAGCCTATAGGAAAATCCGGCCCTGCCCAGATTGTTGGGGGCAATAGGCTGACTCTGTAAACCACTTAGAGAGGGTTGTAAAACACTGTGAAGCGGTATATAAGTCTAAAGGCTATTGCTATTGCTATTCGCTGAACGGCCACCTGATTTATTTAACAACTGCAGTGAGTTGTTTTAACAACTGTGGTAGAAAAGGTTGTAAAATCAGGCATGGTTCACTTCACCAACACCTTGCTTAGCAACAAAAATTCTGGTTTCAATTGTGATGGTAAGTCAAAGACTATCTATCCTATGATTAAATGCTTATAAAGTAGGACCCTCCATTGATCCATGGCAACTCACCCTGGCATTTGTCAGCAGATCCCAAGCTATTTTCTGTCTAACCTTGGCCTAAATAGACCAATACGTTAAAAGAAAACCTACTTTTGTACTAAGGGTTTACTAATGGACAAGCTATTAATTCAGAAGAATTAAAATTTTATTGTGAGGGGTGGGGAGTCAAATCTACTGGACAAGACATTACAAGATATGACACAGGCCTCTGTCCTAGACCAAGCTTGTTGAACCTTGGGAAGCCCTGGTCTCCTAGTGCTCCTGATAAACACTACTTCCTTATTGCACTATAAGACACATCTGTCCATGAAACAGTGATGGACGAGTGTGTGCACTTGGTGTGTATTACTGAGACCTGGCAATGGGACTCTGTTGGAAAACTGCCTGGCTTGGTTTCAGGTCCTACAACAGTACATCAAGGTCAGGGAAGAGAAGTCCCTGTGATTGTGTGGCAAGGAAAACTGCTCTAACCAATTGCCTAGTAGTGCCTCCTCCCCATTGGGGTTTGGAGTTCCTGAGGGTTTAATCTTAGTTGACTTCAACTTTAATAATCTGGAGGATCTAGTGGATCCAGTGCTATGACAAATAGTAACCTTCGGACATATAGGATTGCATGTGCTAGAACTGGCCTTTACTTCAAACTAGACAATTTGTTCCATAGATGGAAGTCATTATCATCAATCCTTTGATTAATCAATCTCGAGGTTATCAAACTAGGATACACAGATGCTGCAAACCTTTTCAGTAGCAGAGTACCAATTAAAATAATCTGCCCCAGAAATCTAATGGATTCATGTTTCCAAAGGGTGTTTGGGCATTTCCTTGACAATTTGGCAAGGCGTTCTAGCCTCTGCCTGGTTAATCTTTGAAACACGGAGGTGAACCAAGATTGTACCAGCAAGGTCTCCTCCCAGGCACCAGCCCCAAAGATTTACTGAAGACCTAAGGGAGCTGAAGTGACTGAAAAGGCCCCCAGTTGACAGTAGAGGAAAACCAAAAACAGATATGACTAAACGCTGGTAAGAGTCTATACAGCAGTGGAAAAAGTATTCAGAGCGGTAGTGATGCAGCAATTCTTCTTAGCATTTACACTGTCAACAGATTACTTCCTACTGACCCTGTTTTGAATTATCTAGTCCAGGGGTCTCCAACCTTGGCAACTTTAAGACTTGTGGACTTCAACTCCCAGAATTCCTCAGCCAGCAAAGCAAAGCTGCCAAGGTTGGAGACCCCTGATCTAGTCCATTAAAAAATTTGGATGGGGTAAAAACAATGTGCAGAAATGGCAAATGAAATTGCAGGCTTCTTCACAGACAGTTGTTCTGATTTGGATGCTATTTGGACATAACCTATGGTGGCAAACAACGTGGTATTGTGATATAATCTGGAATTCTTTTGACCTTGAGGAATCTAAGTAAATAATTACCCAATAATAATAGTACATACAAGAATGTGGAGTAGCTGCTCTATTGACATTTTCATGTACTAGTTTTACATTCAAGAATGTGTGTAATAAAATGATTAATTTAAGAGACACGGTTTAAGTCAATTACGAGAATATGCTTTGGACAAGCCCTTAATGCTATATAGTCTTTATTTGCTCTTAACAAAATACACAAAATTCACTTATCATTATTGTACAAGTATAAATAATGCTCAGTATTCAAGTACAATCAAGTGCTGAAATTCCTACACTTCATGTAAACACAAACTAGGTTTTCTATTTCACATGCTATCTTCAGCTCATCTGCTGTGCCCAGAGCCTCCCAACAGGGGGCATCGTATTCTAGCCGGCCCTCTTTAACTGCATTCTTTCAAGGAAAAATATGAAGAGTGGCAAAGTTTTTAAGTTTCAATGACACAAATGTACTGCTTCTGGTACAGTAATTATCCAAGCACCCTTTCTCCTGTAAACATCTGGATATTTAAGTTGATTTAGTTCAGCTTAATAGATAAATATTTTCAGGAAAGAAAATCCTTAATTTAAATAAAGCAAAACTTACACATCTTTTTAGTCATTTACAGCACTCTTTGCTCAAAGACCAAATAATACTATAGGTCAGATCACTTTATGGAAAATACCCATTTAAGCATGTTTACATTTCTTTGTAAGTACGCAAAAAGGAAAAAAAAAAAGACAAATCAATGTTTCAGTTAGATGTCAACTAACTAGCCCAGACCGAAATGCTTTAATTCACCCACTCGCCTCGCAAACATATTGCAATACAATCTGCACAGTTTTTAACATTCATTGGAGTGGCAGTCTAAGCTCAGAATCAGTCCTTGAAAAAGTAACATCTAAAAAAAAAAATACACATAGCTAAAACAATGAGGCACTTATTCTCCCTCAGACGTTTCTTCTCTTTGGTCACCTGGAGGAGGGAGGGAGGTTGCAGGCGTTGTTTCCGTTGTTTCTGTTTCCTTTGCTGGTTGCTCTTCCTCCGCAGACTCAACCACGTCATCACCTTGTTGGACTGTTAAAGCCTTGCTATTTTCCTGGTCTGTCTCTGTCAATGGGGGAGCTTCTTCTGAAGGTCCTATGAGACACACATTTTAATTATACAAATTGTATGTATTTATTTATTTATTTATTTATTTATTTATTATTTATTTATTTATTTATTTATTATTTATTTATTTATACATTCATTGCAAATGCCTCTCTATGCCACTTTAATCATACAATTCCAAACAGTTTACAGCATAATGTGCAATACCTATAATTCACTACAGGAAACCCTGCTGTACAACCATTCATTCAGCAATCATTCAAAGTTATAGCAGTGCCGAACAAATGGCACTTATCCTGGTCCCCAAAGTTGTAGCCACTGCAGAGCCCCCCCCCAAGTCACATGATCAAAATTTGGGCACTTGGCAGTCTTCCCACACTTATAACCACAACACAAGGGCACTTCAATTACCCCCTATGCACCTAACTCCCCCATCTCTGCCCTTTCAGTACTCCTTGATGGTGGTGATGGTGGTGGTGCTGGGTCTGAGGTAAAAGCCCAAAGCACTTTCAGCCAGCCATCACTGCCTCAGGGACTTTACTTCTTCCCCTAGTACCACATGCATAGAGGCATTTTCTGCAGGTCCTGCCACACCCAACTGACTTTCACAGTTTTCCTCCCACTGCTAACAAGATGGCCAGCCTGGTCCTGTGCAAGATAGCTGCTGGCTGACCAGGCCTTCTTCTCAAGGCTGTTTGGACTGTTCTCCCAATGCTTTGGAAGACTTCTTAAATCTCCACAGCGTCTTCAAAAATCTCATGAGAAGGCCACATCCATTGTTCTCCAAAGCGCACAGGCCAGTCTCATGATGCTTCAGAAGGCCTGAGAAGCATTCCAAAGCACCACAAGAATGGCACACACTATTTGGAAAACGACAGGCATAAACAACCTTGGGAAGAAAATCAGCCTCACATAGGGCCAGGCACTCATCAGGAAGACAGTGAGGGCCAACTGGGGCAGCAAGGCCAGCGAATGCAGAGTGGCAAGGCCAACAGAGGCAGCAGAATACAAGAGGGTCAAAAGGGCACAGATGAGAGGGGGAATTGAAGAGAAAGCAGTCCATTACCCTACTGAGACTTGGGGCTGAGAGGGTGAAGCTGGGAGTGGCTTGGTTCAGAATGAGTCCTCACCTAACAATTGGTGGCATTCTGTTAACAATGGCAACAACAACTGCCGGACTTGCCATTACTAACTGATGTGGTCATGTGACATCATGCTTTATGACCTCATTGCTTAGCGATGGAAATTCTGGTCCCAATTACTGTCACAATTCAAGCACTATCTGTACACGGTACTAAAGGAAAAATAACAATCACACTATCAACATAGATTGGGTGTCAGTGTCATCATAACATAAAAGCTTAATGTAACACAAAGCAGCCTCAATTATGTGACTGTCAAGGTTCTTCTCCCCCCAAACTGGGGAGCAAACTTTGAAAATTCTTTTTTCAAAGCAGAGGGGATTTTTAAGTGTCATTTATGGCCCACAATATAATTGTGTTGGTGATATTGTAACTGAGACTTGGGGGGGGGGGAGAGAGTGCAGGGGGGTTTAAACAACAGTTAAAATCAAAGGACAGAAATCTTTTTAGTGTCCTTAAATGTAGTGACAACAATAAAAGAAAAGCAGCTGCCATGTTGGCTGGTGTATACTATTGCTGCTTTTAGCTGTCTATGGAGTATTCGTATTCTCTTTAGAGTCTTCCAGCCTTGCCTAATATAGGAGAAAGGTATTCTGCAGAACTAATCCTTTCTGAGCAGAGCTGGATAAATTATGCTGATTAAACAACAAAGGGCAGTATCAGCAAACAGGTTCCACTGTATTGAAATTCTCTCGGAATCATTAATACTCTTCTGTAGGTGCTCTTCCCTGCACTGAACATATACAAGCCACATTCCTTCACGGGCTAGTAATTATAGTCACTGAAGAATTAGCAAGAGGGATTCAGAAAATGGGAAGGTTTATTAGTTTGATGGGCAAAATAATGTCTGCAGTCGATCAGGAGGGCAGAGACCCATCCTAGGCCAACTGATGTGTTGGAGAAGCTGATCACTAATGGAGGGGAGGATAATAACCCCTTTCACTGTTGCTTCCCAGAAATCAGCATTATCAAGCATATTGCCTCTGATTTCAACAGTCATCAATAGCAGTAGCTGGCCACAGCCTGTCCACAAATCCATCTAGTTCAAAGCATCCACATAGCAATTTCTACAACTGGCAGTGAATTCCTATTTAATAATATGTTTGTATGGGAAAGTATCGCCTTTGATCGTTTAATGCTTGTCATGACTATAGGTAAACTTGAATTCTAATACTGTATAGAGGGAGAAGCACATTCTATCCATGCCATGCAGGATTTTACATACAGAATACAGAACCTCTAGCATGCCTTCTCTTACCCTATTCCATTCCAAGCTAAAGACTCTAAACCAAGGATCCCCAACTCTCAGTCCATAGACCGACACTGTCTACAGCATGCCAGAAACCAGGCTGTGCAAACAAGCAAAGCTCCATCCGCGGGATCCAGGCAGCACACGAAACCACACCCCCTCTGATCCACAGAAAAACCTCTCTCCATGGAACTGGTCCCTGGTGCCCAAAAGGTTGGGGGGCGCTGCTCTAAACTATAGTGGAATATCTGTTTGGTCTTTTTTGCACTTCTAATTCTAAAATACCATTTTTTAAAAAAGGTGCTGTGACCAGAACTGTACACAATATTCTAATTCTGGTCTCACCACAAATTTGGGCAAGGACATTAAGCCAGTACAATTCCCTCCCTAATGACACCCAGTGGGTAATTTGCCTTCTTTATAGCAACTGCAATTTACAGCAGTTTAAAGCATTTTCATTGAGCTGCCTCCCAAAATACCATCCTTTCTTGGTTAGTGACTGCCAACTCCCACCCCAATAACATGCACTTTTACATGCACTTATGTTAAATCACATTTGCCATTTTGGAAAAAAATGGAAAATTTCTTTTGGAGCTCTTCACAGTCCCTTACTGATTTTACCATCCACCCCAAACAGCTTCAGATCATCACCACACAGCCACTTTTCAGGCTCAGTACAAACTCCAGATCATTTATATATATATAAATACATTTCCTAGAGAACCCAACTTTGCTCAACTTGCCAGTGTGAGAATTGTCTATTTATTTCTACACTGTTTCCTATTTTTAATCCAACTGTCAATCCATGAGAGCACTGTCCATGGCAGCTTGGTTTGCTCAAGTGTTCTACCCCAGCTACGGACCCCAAAGAACGCAGTACACACAAAGTCCATACAAATCTTAGTTTAGTAATTAAGGACTACTAATGAGCTTTCTTAGTAGTTGTTCGAACAGAAGTACAATTTAAATCAGTCTTTTCTGAACAAGGGCTGTTAATTTAACTTCATTAACAGCCAACAAGAATCCAAAGAATAATAACTCAATTCTGAGCCACAGTATTTCAGATAACTGTAATCTTACTGTGGTTGGCAGAATGCCCAGAAGCAATTTGCAGGAAAACTGACAAGAGATAAACAAGAGCCAAATCAAATGTTTCTGAAATCAAGACGTGAAGGAATATGAACGAAGTTGTTTCCTGCAAATTGCATCAGTCGTCCTTCCTCCTCCTGAGGAGCCACTCCTGCTTTTTAACAGCTCTGCGCACTCGTGCATCGAGAAGAAACTCCTCCTCTTCTTCCTCTTCACTTATGGGAGCTTCTGGAGGTTCTGAAGGCCCTGGCTGAATCCCTGCCTCTGGCACCACATCTTCTCCAGCCTCCTCATTGTCTGACTCGAGCTCCAGCTTCACAGGCTGCTGGCGCAGCACCAGACCAGCCTCCTCGCTGTCAGAATCACCTACTAACTGCACAGGCCACTGACGGGCCACAACATCAAGAGTCTTTAGTGAGGGATTTGTTAAAAGCATTTTGAAAATTGAAATACAGAGTAACTTCAAGGGAAGTTTTGTCTACCTTACTTGTTGACTCCCTCAAAAAAAAGTGTAGAAGGTTCACAAGATCTATGTTTGCAGATGCCATATTAGTTGCTTTTCAGCAAGGCTCATTTCATTCATGTATGTTTGCTTCTCTGTAATAATGCTGTAATACTTTCAACTGTTTTGTCTGAGACAAATGTTAAAAGTAATTGTCCTCCTATTTCTCTTAACAATTTTTTTTAATGGGATCTCACTGGCATCTTTCAATATACTTTTTTCCACAGAAGATTTTAGGTACAAAAGAACAGTAAGAATGTTCTAGATAAGTGACTTAACATAAAAAAATGTTTGTGTTTGCAATGAACATGAAGAGAAGAACCCAAATAACTTGGAAAAGTCACCAAACAAAACTATGTAGACAGTTATCAGCCATTACAGTTAAATACCAACTTTATTTTCAGAAGCAGTCGATGGCTGCTTTCATAGTAACACGCTAATCCGAGATTTGTTTTAATGATGGTTCCCCCAAGAAGTCAAAGACAATCTTGAAGAAAAAGCACTGGACTGTTTTACCAATTCCTGGTTTCTTTTTCCTTCCTCTCTTCTACTGATTCCCTACTCTAGGAAGAGCACAAAAACAAATAAGGATTACTTCTGAGTAGAGATATTGCAAGTCAGGATTCATAAACAAAGATTTGCAAATCATGGTTTCAAAGTATGTTTTCTTGCCCTGAAAGAAATCACGGTGTTCTTTGGATTAAGTTTCCTTATCAGAGTTAAAAAAAAAAAAATCAAACATGCATATTATAACTTAGTATTATGGCCAAATTAAATCTGTTGCTGAACATTACTCACTGAAAAATTAATAGCAAAAAAAGAGTGTTTCCTTTATGCCTTGTTCGTGTGTCAGATGCTCCTTCAATTTCATCTAAAAGGGCTCTTCCTACATCCATGTAAATTATTTTACAGATTTGAAAAATTGCTTGTTTGTGCCATATGGAAAAATATCAACCAGCATTGTAAAAGGTTACAAAAGTATTTTTGACCATCATCATTATTTCTACCAATCATCACCAGTTATATTTTCCAGTATATTCTGAAGAAAGTCTTCTGCCTAAAGCCTCACGAAAGTGTTCTACATATTACATCCCTTCATTACAGGGTGTGCTCTTCAAAGAAGAAATCAACAGTTAACAGCCTAAATTATATTTTTACAATGCTTCTTTTTCCTGTTAGCTGAATACAAGGTCCCTACTGCATTTCAAATTTACAAAACTTCTTTAAAGGAACTTTGATAAATTAAATCTGACAACCTCACTTTGAATTCCCCATTTTTAAGCAAGTCTGTTTTACTAGATTTTCTATCCTTTGGGGAAACATCAAAATTAACATTTCAACTTTTTCATTTAGAATAAAAGCTGGACCTTCGATTCACCTCAACCTGATGATGTGCCCAAAACTATGACATGTAACCTCATGATGACCCAAATCCCTTAATAAGTGAATATAATTCTTAATATGGATAATTAATTAACAGAAGAACCCAATATTTATTTTTTTTAAAAAACAAATTTAATGATAAAATATCAGATAGCAAAGAGAAAATATTCCTGAAAAATTTGAAAAGGCTTGGGATGTTCCTGTAGCTGCACTTTGCCTCCCAATATCGCCCCCCTCCACCAAGAATTCTAAATTGTAAGGAATAAAGAAGACTACACATATTACCATATATATATGATCCAAGATAGCATCCTTAAAGAAAGCAATATATAAGATTTCTCTGCACTTGTTGTCTTTAGCTATATATATATGTGGTATCATACATATACTGGCAATCTTTCATTGTTACCTTCGCAAGAAAAATGCAAATCCCTCAAATCATTTGACCAAACTACGCTGATTCTATTTTCATTGAATAACTGGGCCTTCCTATCTACATACCTTCTTCTGTTTCAGGCTGTTGTATGTTTTCCTCCTCTGACTGCAGAGCTTCAGTCCTGCTCTCCATTACAGAAGCTGGCTTATTTTCAATGTTGAAATCCGGAAGCCGTGGAGCTTGTGGTCTGGTTTTTCTTGCAGGATTCAGGAAAAAACAGTAGGCGCACCGAAAGGCTGCACAAAAGATTATATAGGCATATCTAATGAACTCACTAAACTTCAGAGCTCTTGTTTACACTTGCTATAATCTATTTTTATTCTTTGATGTTACTCTTGAAAACACCAATTTTGGTTAGTGCATTAGTTAAAACCCTTCCTGGAGCATCATGCCCCACATCAGTCACCCATGGCCTCATTTACCTTTCCAACTGATGACTGCAATGCATTTTGCTATTTTTGAAGACTACCCAGAAAGTGCAGACTCCAGCACCTACTGGCAATGTCTACTGACAAGGAGCATCGCCAATACCACATAGGAATGATTTTGCAGACACTGCATTAGTTATCGTTCAGCTTCCAAGTACAATTCAGAGTGCTGGCTTTAGCATATAAAGCCTTTTTAGTTTCAGAACAGGGTATCTGCAGCTCCTCCCATTTCAGGTAAATCAACTTGTCATGTCTTGTTCAACCTAAATAGGGATGCTGAAAATGCTTTGCCCAAGTGAGATTAATAGAAGGGGAGGACAGAGTTCAGTGCTTTTCTGGGCATGCTCCAACATTACACTTGCACCCAAATATTTAGACAGAGCCGGACCCCCCAAACTCCGTTTTCACTGGCAGAGGGCTGTAGGAGACCTTAAGGGTCAAAAAGAGGGTCTCGACGAGTTACGTCAAGCTGGCCACACCCACCCTGACGCTGCCCCACTGGCCCCTCGAGGTCAAACACAACCCTGATGCGGCCCTCAATGAAATCAAGTTTGACACCCCTGCACTAGACAATACGTAACTTATTGGGTCTCCTTTCAAAGATATTTCCTTATCTAAGCAGAGAAACAAAGTGATCACAGATGAGCAAAAAAGCAATGGGAATGGAAAGGGATCAACTTCCAACTTTCTGCCAGCTTCCTCATTTACCAGAAAAAGAGCACACCTGGTGACTGCCGATAGTCTCCAAACAACGCTACTTGCAAGCAAGCATACGAGCCACTCCCTTCCCACGTACCACCATTTAAAGATTACAAATTTCAGTTTCAATTTCAAAGCAGCCAATCATCGCTCACCCTATCAGGCTTTGCCATCAGCCAACCGGGTGTACCAGTAGGAGTAGGAGAAACGTTTGATTTCCTGCTGGCTTTCTCATTGACTTTGCTTGTGGGAAGCTGGCAGGGAACATCAGAAATCACTATTCCTCCTCCTCGACTGAACTTAAAAACTGCCTGCCACTTTATCGGGAGAAGGGGAACAAAGGGAGTGAGGGACCATGAGGAAAACTGTACCCCCACTCCCCACCCGAATCCCCATCTCAACATGTCCCTAATGTCCCTGCTCTCCATGAAGGAAGAGGGCTCAGCTGTCAGCTGCTGGCACTCTCCAGCTAGCCCTACCTTACCTTCAGGCATTCAAGTCACTTCCTCATCCTTCTCTCACCGCCCACTACTAGTAAGAGATTTCAAATTTCCTCCTCAGTTCCAAAATAGCCAATTTGCCTGTCAGATCTTGCCACCATCCAACTGCGTGCAGGAACCAGAGGGAGGTAGGAAAGGTGGGCAGGCATACAGTCCTCCCATCTTATCTTGTACCATACAATCTACACTTTCTAGAAAGTGTAGCCAGACGCTGAAGTGGCACTGAAGCGGCCACAACTTTCCCAAGTTTCTTTTCTTTTCCATAGGAGTCGTGGGGTTCCAGCATTCTGTAAGTTAGCCCATCTGAGTTATCTTGGTTCAATAATTGTTGCCCGATACTTTCCAATTTTGCCCAACTGAAGGGTATGGATTCCATGAATGAACAGAAGGACAAAGGAATCTTAAAGCAGCTTTTTATCTCCATTCTGAAGTTGAGGCCACATTTACCTACTGTTTTAAACAGTTTGCTTCTGTTAAGCCATTTGAATAGAAAATGAGCACAGCCGTATGTCTGGAGGCCACTGCTTTAATAAGCCATCTATCTACTGAAATATTGACTTAGTAAAGATTCTTTTATCAGTATTCTCTGCTAGTCATTGGCTGCAGTCCCAACAGAGGGAAGAAATAGGTAAGCAGTTAGAATTTAACTGATCTATCTTTAAATTTAAAAGTTATGCATCTCTTCTCTTTAAAGCTCTGCAAATAGAGGGAAAGAGTAAAATAGGAGTGATAATAAGCAGAGGGAGCCATCTTGATGACAGAGGTGTAGTGATGAAGAGGACAAATGGTTTGATCAGAGGCCTGGTACTTTTTGTCCCAAGAAATAGCTGCTATTTCATTCAGAAAACCCTATTCTAGTTCTTGCTTACCTCCCAAATGTATACCAATTACTATTGCCTGGATTTTGAGCTTCAAGGGGGAAAAAGATGGCAATCTACCTAATAGGGATTTTCCCCACAGCTTGAAATTTTAAAGACTTAAATAGTAAAAGCTACTTTGTAGGACAAGTGCACTGATCAATCTTTACATTTTAACTTTGGATTGGATGTGGTAAAAAGGGAATTATGTGATCAATTGAAACAATATCAGACAATAAAGACATGAGGCTAAAAGATCATTATATGAAGTTACTTTAAGATGACTTAAATTATTAAGTCAACATTCTTCATCAACTGAGGTCTATTGCTATATTTATATTGCTCACATAAAAGCTCAGTCAACAAAGGATCTGAGATTTTTAATGGTTTGAACTGTTGTCTTCTGAAGAAGAAAGTAATCTGTTTTGTCTTGAGTAAAGAAGAGCAAATTCAGATTTTGAAGACAACAGGTAATTATTCACATTCTGTAGTTTTATAGGAGTTTAAATTCAAATCTGAGTGTTTGTGGGGGTATTTATACTAGGCATGTGGGAATCATCTGTAACATATTTCTCTTCAAGTAGTCTGCAGCAATTCAGAACATAAATGGAATCTGCAAGTAGCCATCTAAAAATATTTTCAAGCTAAAAATTATGCTCAAAAATTACGTATTTGGGGAAACCAAAATAGAATATATGTAATATTTACATGACACGAACTTATCCATTTTAGTGGATAAGAACATTTCTAAACTGCCCAGATGACAATGGTTTTTGAGAGGTAGATGAGCGTGTGTGTGTATAATATATACAAAATTAATATGAAAATAATATAAAAATGCATGTCTTTATGTGAACAATATCTATCTTGTTTCAATTAGATATTTTAAAGAGATTAATAGGATACTAGTTATTTTTATTTTAATAAGATACTGGTTTATTTTTTGGAAGATTCAATACCCAGGATGTCTTTGTTGAGATTATATATATTTTATAATAATGATGATGGTATATCATGATGTTACACAATAATGGTAGGATTATTTACTAACTTCTATTTTGTATACTTTTTTAGAATAGAGCACTTTTTGATAGCTGTATATAGTTTATATATAATGCTACAAAATTATAATCAGTGCCTTTCAGGAAATACAGTATTATTTGTAATCTTTTTAAAACTTAACAACTTTTAAAAGTTTAAAAGAAACATTTTTTTTAGAGTACAGATTACAGATTATCAAACATGCTTTTAGGACAAATTATCAATTCAATCATACAAGTAGTAGTATTTGATAAATTCTATCAATCATAATAAATCTATTTTTTTTAAAAAAGTGAGGAAAAACTGAAATTGACATGGACTCAACAATAAGTTGATTCAACAATCTTTTACTATGCATACGGATTCTGAATATTTATAAAATGTTACATTTTTGTTTCCAAGCATTGCTGTTAATATTTCATGAATTAAAGAGGGGTTTCAGATAAAGTTGGGAAAATACTGTATTATATATTCCTGGAAAAAATACAGCTTATCCCAAACCAAAGAGTTACAGCAAGCAGGCAAATGTCAGTCTATAAAATTTAATATGTCATTTATATGCAGAGTATAACTTATACAAACTAATAAGCCTACATCAATGTAGCTGAAAAAGAAATATGTTGGAAAAGTCAATATTTTGGCTATACATGCACAGAGAATGAGGGTGTATTTCAACAAAACATTCTGATACCTTGTTAGTGCTGGAACATCATAAGTGCATTGATTATTGTCTTGAACATATTCACAAAGCTAAGAGCACATGGGAGGGTAAATCCACATGAAAGACAAAAGACCCTGTATCTGCATTACTTGCATGCTGATTTGTGTTTGCTGATAAGAAGCAAAACTAACACCTCTGTTCACCAAAGGCTACCTTAAATTACTAACATAAAATTAAAGTATAACCCTGGAGCCTGCCCCTGCTTCATTTCTAGTGTTTTCCACCAATTCTGCTGTTTGTTTAAATTCTGGCAAAATAAGGACCTAAAACTTTAAAACAATTCAGGGAATTAATTATACCAAAATAGTCTTAAGAGTACAAACAAAAACTTCATTTCTATAGCCAGCTTGTTTACCTGCAGGTCCCAGAAAATTGGCTCCTCCAATCAGGTGCTTTCCAGATAGATTTGACTCCTACTCCCCCAAACAGTGTGGTAAATATTTATGTGCATGGTAAATAATTAGTTTTGTTTAAGCTTTTCAAAAACAATAACAATTTCAAGAACTTTTAGACAACAGAATGAAGTTTTTAATCTAAAGGAAAAACCAACATGATATATAAATATAAGCCTAAGTGCACCTTGGTTAGAACTGAAATAGCGAACTAAATAGATTTGTTCTTACCAATATATTCAAACTCTTCCTTCAAAGCCATCCCATTATGTGAGAAACACTGCTGGCATATCAGGGCGTATCTAAAGAAAGGATCAGAGCCAAAATTATCAGTTTAACAATTCGTCTCACATCAGACAGCATTAAAATTCAGAAATATGCTTATCCCCATGTGTCCTCTAACTTGCACCTGATCTCTGGACTCCACTCCACAATGTCCGCATATTTAGTATAATATCTGAAGGAACCTCAAGTGCCTATTCCCTCATCATTTCCTGCCTTTAATTCATGTGTGCAGATGACAAAATAGGGTGCTGAATAGATCGTTTTTTTATAAATATACCATAATTGCAAATTCCGGGCAGCATCATAGTATTTTTAGTCTAGGATCTGCAATTTGGTTTCTTAAGTATCATTATTTTGAACTCTCACACTCATGCCGCCATGCTAATTTTTGTAAAGGCTTATATTAAGCAATAGTTGACATATCAGTTATATATTATTACAATTTGTGACTATTCTTGTCAGATAAAAAAAAAAACTGCCATGAAACTATTCACATATATTATTAGAAAGATAAACAACGGCTGCAATCAAATTAAAGTCAATTGAACTCAGTACGATTTACTTCTGACTAGGTATACAGGTAGTTATCACTTAACTATGATAACTGGAACTGGAATTTCCATCGCTAAACAGTGCAGTCATAAAGCATGTTATATAACCACACTGCTTTGCAATGGAAATTCCAGTTGCCATCATTATGCAAATCACTGAATCATTAAGCAAGAATGTCATGTGGTTGCCATGTGAGACCTTCTGCCTGTTTCACCATTGACTTTGCTTGTCAGAAACCAGCCAGAAAGGTTGCAAATGATGATCATAGGACAATGAAATGCTATGACATTTTAATGACAAGCCAGGTGTCTGGATTACAAATATATGGTCGTGGACACAATGGAAGTGACCTAAGTACCAGGACCAACTGTAACTGCCACTCATTCAGCACCACTGTAAGTTCAAACAATTGCTAAACCACTGTTTGTTAAGCGAGAACCATCTGTACAGAATCTAGGTTGACACTGTAAGGAGCCTGATTCCACATGGCTTTCTTTACTTTCCCTAATTTATGCAAGAGACAAGAAAACCAAGGAGAAAAACCACAACAAGAATATCTGTTATTTGGCAGAGTGCAGTCTATCACAGCACCAATCTAGATGCTTCTGCAAATCTGGGTCTCAATCCCCAGAATTCTCAATAATGGGCATGGTGGTGAGGGAATTCAAGGAACTGAAGAATTGAAGACTGAAGAATTGAAGATGTCTCAGGGACATCTCAGATGGAGTAGGTAGACATAGATTTCTGATGTTATCTACAAAGTAAGATAAGAAATTGCTACCATTTCATTCCATGGCTATAAAATTCATTTATTGTATGAATTATATTATGAGCAACATTTTACCTGTTCTGTGGACCATCCCCAACTAAATATTCAACAATTCTATCTAATGCTCCCCTTTCTCGAGGAAGAATAGGTCTGGCCAACGGGGGTCCCGGAGGATGAAGGCCTGGAAGACAAAAGTAGCTTTCAATCTAATATAACTTCAGTAGAAATAAAAATGTTTCAATCTATATGAGACACACTATAGGAAAATGGCTCAAACATATTCTAGAAATTACATTATATCCCACTGTACTGGCCTTTTCAGGAAGAATTGATAACGTTCCGATTTAAGGTCTTAAAGAGCAGCTGACAATTGGTGCCAACAATACTGAACTAGATGGACCCATGGTCACTTCCTTATCGTTAATTATGGGAAACAGCCCCTGAACAGGAAGGAGCTACATAGAAAGGAGTCAATGTTTGTTCTGTGAGCAAAACAGAATTCAGAGTAGAAAAAAAAACACCTCACTCCAGGCACTGGATTACACATAGAACTGCAGCCTCCTTTGACCATGCCTCAGGTGAATGCTTTTACTTTGACATCCATTCCTGTCTAAACAATACTACATTAGAATCACTGCCAGGTAACAATTGCTCCCCAATATTATCACATGAGGTAGTCCAGCAATCATTGACAAGACCTCCATAAGGCTGCAAAGAAGAGTGCTCTCCATCTCCTATCCAGAAGGATGCTATGCTTGAAGACTCCGTTCCCTCCAATTCTAAGGCAAATCTTAATGACAAACTAAAGTATTTTTCTTCTTCTAAGTGTTTTATAAATAACTTTGATTTTAACTGCCCATATCATAGCTTTTATATATTCTTATTTCCCTCCCTAGAGTATTTATTATTGTGTTCTACTGTTTTAGTGATTTTAATATGCAGCTCATCTTCTAGTCAGCCTGAAGAACTGGGTTTATTGGGTCAAATAAAACATAATTATTTTTAATATTAACAAACAACTTCAGCATATTTGTAAATCCCTGCTTTCAAATTCCATTTCAGTGTCACACTCCAATGCAGTGATGATTTTAATCTTGGGGTTTTTTTAAATCAGAAAGCCTAGTTCACTGATGAATGTTTCATTAACGAATACCTTAATATTTAAAGTATAGCTTTTTTAAAAAAAAAAAAAAAGCAAGAATGTACTTAAGTACATTAGATCAGATCAAGATCTGCCTACTCTAGTACTTTCAAAAAAAAAATTCAAGCAGCAATTAAGCATCAAAAATGTGTAATATGTTAATTCAGAAAGGAAGAGGCTTAATTTCCAATTGTTACCATTATGCTCCACAGAATGGCTCAGCTGCTGAGGATTGGTAAAACATGCTGTGCTCTGATAATCAAATTGTAATGTCATCAAGAGTATTCTCAAGCATCTTATTTAGAGGTGAAGGATGGCTATTATCCATGCCTTGTAGGAGGAGGTGCTGTTCCCTGAAGGGCTGTTGTTTTGGGTACAATCTGCCTTACTACTTGTCCCAAAGGACTACCAGCTCTAGTGTAACACATACAACATACACATTTTTAAATGGAAGCCTAATAGTTTTCAAACTAGAGACTGAGCCAGGATGGGGCACAAGCTTGTGGCAATTATGAGTAAACTGACTGATTCCAAATGCAGTATCTTTTAGTTTTTTAGGTCCTATTATTTTTACAATTTTCCTTTCTAGCTGATGTTTTTAACCTTAGTTGGCCATATAGTCATTTGACAAGTGGGTGGCTACAATATAAACTGGATAGATGGATGGACAGATGGATGGACCAGACTGACCAACCAACCAGATAATATATTTATTCAGAAAAATCAAACTATTTAGGGTGACTGTATATGAATGTGTCTCAATGGGTACTGAATGAAAAATACATGGAAATTTGTCGTGCATAAACTTCTTGAGAAGAAACAGGTTTCGGATCAAATATCATGAAAATGTTTAAAAATTTATGTTTAAATTACATGGTTATTTCTTATCAGACAAGCAAAACAATACTGGTAGACTTTCTTCCAGTAGGTTCCTCATGATGTTTTCCATTCAAATCTATGAAGGCACATTCCTTTGCAAGTTGGTCTAGCAACAATGTCAATTCCTGGACACTGTTAGACTACAATATATTTTGGAATTACTTGTTGAGAATTGTGGAAATTGTAATATAACATATTTGGAGAACCTCAGATTAGGAAGTAGTTTGAAGTATTTGCTCCCTGAAGTCAAGAATTCTTAAGGCCTAAACTCTGCCAGACTTTACTATCACAAACAGAAAAAAACAAATTTAGGGATATAAACTGCAAACGTTAATTTCTATTATAATTATTAGACAAATTGAATAAGACTCTATTTTATTTTACACAGATTAATAAGAGTCCAACAATGTCTAATTGCCAACAAAAGGGAATATTTTTTCAAATAAATAGTTTTAGGAGCAGAGAACAAAAACAAAACAAAACAAAACAAAAACAAAAAACAAATTAGCACTCAAGATTATTATTATTATTATGCACATTTTGAATGCAATTTCAACTGGAACTGCCTATTGCAAAGTAAAGCCTAACTATAATTAGGAAGCCTAAAACAAGAGCTCATGTGCCCCAAGAATCTCTCTGGTTACTTGGCACAGTAACAAACCATCTAAGCACACTTCTTATTCTTCATGCTGATATGGACAACGGTAATTAATAGGAACATCAAAAGCAATAATTGTGGGCAGGCTGGCTATTTCTGCAAAGCTTGGCAAACTCTCAACTACCTGCTGGTTATTAATTTTTAGACATATGGAAGCTCTGTAATAATACATGTTAAATTGATTCTCTTCCACAAAGTATAATGTAATGAAAAAATGAATGATCTTTTCTAGTTTAAAGCTAATTAAATACAGTCATATGGACTTTGACTGCGATTTCTCATAAGATGGGAAATCGTAGCTCAAGAAACCTGATTATTTTTATGCTGCTAAGGATGCATTATAAGTTAAATATTACATACAGTGTTAATGATCAATGAAATTCCTGTACCAATACCATCACCAGGACTGTCATCGTATATGCTACAAAACTGAATTAACTGAGGGTGTTCATTTCTTAATTGCCAAAAGATATACTTAAATTGATCACATTTAACAATTATCATTAACAATTATTACAATTAATGGATATGGGTCATTTTTTTTAAAAAAATGGAAGAGTGCATAAATTTTTCTTCCCTACATTGTCTTACATCTGTCTGCCAGAGACACCTGAAGCTACCCATACAAAGTATTCAGAAATTTAGTAGGACATAGTAGAAATAGTCCTACCCTACTAGAGTAAAGACAAAAAGATTCCACACAACATTATCTTTATATTATATTTAAGGTTTTTTCTTGCCTGCCTCAAATGTACCTTTGGCATATACCGCCCCCCTCCCCCCAAATCCATGGAAGATAAGATGCACCCATTAGAACTGCCAACTTTTACGGAATCCTGGAAAGAACCAGTTGCTGGATGCCTCCAAAGTGAAGAATAGGTTAGCCTCTGTCTGTCACAGACAAACATTAAATCATCACAGGATCAATACGTCAAAGCAGAGAAATAGGGAAATCTTCTATCACTTGCTTATCGCAGAGCTTGATTTTTTAATTTCAAATCAAAAAACGATTTTATAGTAGGGCAGCAACTGTATTACACACACACACACACACACACACACACACACACACACACATGTAGCAAAATTAGTACTGAATGCTGAGGGGGCGGGGGGGAAGAAACCACTGGGAAATAAAAAGTAAGACTGCCAATGTGCTGGAAGACACTATGTGGCTTGGGAAAGAAAGTTCAAAATAATATTTTTAAAACATACCATTCAGAAGATAATTTTATTAACATCTGGAAGCTTTAGCAATGCCAATTAGCATCAGTGCGCCAATGAATCTTCCTCTTGGCAACCTCCCAATTTCACAACGCACTTGAATTTTTAGTTTGTGATGAGTCCTGCCACTACAATGGTCACTTTGCAAATGGGCTTTCAGGGCAATTGCAACACACTTTCAAAATTTCAATGTGCCCGAAGGCCAAAAAGAGGTGAAAAAACCAGGACGCAAACTATTCACTGAAAAACAGGGCTCTGCAACAGGTGAGACCTGTTCATCAACAGAATCTGGCTTGCTGATTGGAACTCCAAAATAAAATAATATTTTGCTATATTTTGCTTGTATTTAGACCCACCATTGTCATGTGACAGCAGTTGCATAAAAGCTATGGCTGTTTTCAAAGAATTCACAGTCTACATTTAGGATTGATAATGTTATAGCATTACCTATTTATATTGTAATATTAAATTATTATTGTATTATTAATAATCACGTTCTCTAAATGTATGGTTCAGCTTTTATTAATACAGTTCAGTTAGAAAAGTTCAAATAACTTTATATTGCTATGAAGTATGTGCCGATCTGTAAGTGACATGTCAGTTTATTGGCATTGTTAGAGCTGAAACACCACCAAATACAAAAATTATTTCTAAAAGAACTAAAAGTCCCCATTCCAAATCATCAACAGCCCAAAACAGTGCAAAGTAAGAAATATAAAGTTTCCTCATACATGGCTTCATAATCATTCACTCATCCTGCAAGAGTTCCTCACAGACTCAACTCCTTCCATTTCCTGTTACTGCACCAATGCATTCCCGTGGATACGCAGACTTGCATCTGCTAATTGGCTCCAATAAAATGATTCCTATTTATAGTAAAATCAAACAAAGAATTAACGGAATCTAAATACTTCTATAGTGGGAGTTCTTGATGGCAAGAACTTAGTATTCAAATCTTCTCATTTCTCAAGGAGAAATGTTTTTGCATGAAGTGCTTTCAGTTTATTTCTTCCACGGGAGTATCACATTCTGGCATTCTATATAAAGAACCAAGAACTCTTGTTTAACTTAGCTTCTTTGGATATAGTCAGTTACCACTTAGCTTGACAACATAAACATGCCTAGATGTGGAGCCGAGTTTGTGCAATGTAGGGGAAGATAGGCTTAGACAATGTCACCTACTGTATAGTTAATAACTTTGTCTCCAGGATAATCATGTGGAAAATCAAACATACTATGTTACATAAACACAGCTTGAAATTAAACAGAGGACTCAAAGTAGGTCATAATTTAAAGCAAGACAGGCCAAAAAAAAAAAAATTAAGGTAGAGTATGTTGAGAGCCAGCCATCCATCTTGGAAAACAACCTCATCCTTTAATACTTGGACTTTGCTCAGAAGCAGGAAAAGATGGACAAAGGCACCCTGAGAATTAACTAGCATTAAATGCAAGAAGCATATAAACTATGAATCAGGTGATAAGACTTCTCTCAGCAGCAGCCCAACTCCATGGAATACCTGAATTATGGGAAACTGCAAACCTTCTTGCTTTCTGAACAGAAGTAAAATTGGTGCTACATTTTTGGTATTTAGTATGGTTTGGGTAATCCTAATGGATTAATTTAAAAATACTGTAATGTTTCTGATTTTTTAATTTTATTGTACACTGAATTGTTTTTTGCTACCTACAGTTGCAAGAAAAAGTATATGAACCCCTTGGGATTACGTGGAGTTTTGCATGAATTGGTCATAAAATGTGCTCTGAACTTCATCTAAGTCACAACAATAGAAAAACACAGTCTGCTTAAAATAATACTACACAAACATTAGATGTTGCCATGGTTTAATTGAATATAACATATAAACATTCACAGTGCAGGGAGGAAAAAGTATGTGAACCTTTGGACTTAATAACTGGTTGATCCTCCTTTGGCAGCAATAACCTCAACCAAACGTTTCCTGTAGTTGCAGATCAGACCTGCACAACGATCTGGAGTAATTTTGGACCACTCCTCTTCACAAAACTGTTTCAGTGTAGCAATATTCTTGGGATGTCTATTGTGAATCGCTCTCTTAAGGTCATGCCACAGCATTTCAATCGGGTTGAGGTCAGGACTCTGACTGGGCCACTCCAGAAGGCGTATTCTGTCCTGTTGAAACCATTTTTTTGTTGAATTACTTGTATGCTTTGGGTCATTGTCCTGTTGCAGCACCCATCCTCTGCAGAGCTTCAGTTGGCGGACAGATGGTCGTACATTTTGCTGCAAAATGTCTTGATAAACTCTGGAATTCATTTTCCCATCAATGACAACAATCCGTCCAGGCCCTGAGGCAGCAAAGCAACCTCAAACCATGATGCTCCCTCCGCCATGTTTTACAGTGGGGATGAGGTTTTGATGTTGGTGTGCTGTGCCTTTTTTTCTCCACACAGTGTTGTGTATTCTTCCCAAACAACTCAATTTTGGTTTCATCCGTCCACAGTATATTTTGCCAGTAGTGCTGTGGAACATCCAGGTGCTCTTTTGCAAACTTCAAACGTGCTGCAATATTTTTTTTGGACAGCAATGGCTTCCTCCGTGGTGTCCTCCCATGTACTCCATTCTTGTTTAATGTTTTCCTTATTGTAGATGTGTCAACAAAAATGTTAGCATGTGCCAGAGATTTCTGTAGGTCTTTAGCTGACACTCTAGGATTCTTCTTCACCTCAAGAAGCATTCTGCGCTGTGCTCTTGCAGTCATTTTTACAGGACGACCACGCCTAGGGAGAGTAGCAACAGTGCTAAACTTTCTCCATTTGTAGACAGTCTGTCTTACCGTGGACACATGAACATCAAGGCTTTTGGAGATACTTTTGTAACCCTTTTCAGCTTCATGCAAGTCAACAATTCTTGATCGCAGGTCTTCTGAGAGATCTTTTCTACGAGGCATGGTTCACATCAGACAGTGCTTCTTGAAACCAGTAAACCCAAAACAGGTGTGTGTTTTTAAAGGGCAGGACAGCTGTCAGCAACACATCCAATATCATCACACTGATTGGAGTCAAGGTTGGCTCACTCCTGGCTCCAATTAGCTCTTGGAGAAGTCATTAGGCTAGGGGCTCACATACTTTTTCCTCCCTGCATTGTGAATGTTTACATGTTATGTTCAATTAAACCATGGCAACATCTAATGTTTGTGTAGTATTATTTTACGCAGACTGTGTTTTTCTATTGTGACTTAGATGAAGTTCAGAGCATATTTTATGACCAATTCATGCAAAACTCCACGTAATCCCAAGGGGTTCACAGACTTTTTCTTGCAACTGTACTTCCACACAGTTTGAGGTAGCCTATAAATGCTGTGAATAAATGAGAAATACTCATTGCAAAGTTTTATATCCACATCTGAAAAAAGATGCATCTACAAAACAGAAATTCCGAGTTCAGTTAAAACAAATTGAGGTCAAATGTTTCAAATAAGATGCTAAGTGATATTAACTCCTGGTTATCAGCTTGTTATTTTAGAAAGTTCTGCTAATGGGGAAAATCCTCTTCAGTTCCTGAGTATTTTACGCTTTAATCTTTACAGCACTGTATTTTTTGTTTAGAAGAAAAATTTAAATAAATGTCAAAACATGCATTAAAAATATGCCCAGAGCTTTGTATGAAACTGAATGTATTCTGAAAGTGTTTTCTTATGTACCTGATTTATATAAGCCTGGAGCTTGCCTAAAGCAAGAACATAAAAAGGTATGCTATATTGTTGACTACAGAATCCTGCAAAGTTTTATTGCCATTTAAACAAAGAAGCCATAACAGTTAAATGAGCTCAGGCAATAGGCTTCGCTATCATAAGGTGCCAGCTGTAAAGAGTTATGGCTAATTGAATATGGAACTCCTGCTTAATCAGATAACTGCTCTTCTATTTCCCAACAAAATGTTATTTCCATACTGTCTGAAAATGGCCTGTTTTATTGGTAACTAGAGGAAACAATATAAACTGTAAACAACATTAAGTGCTCTGTTTACCCATTCCAGGCATTGAGGAAGTACGGGACCCAGGATGTCGCGGTAACATATTTGGCGGTGAGGCTGATGACAGAGTTCTCTCCGGAGGTCCCCCAGGTGCTGAAATGTCTCTTGGCAAGCCAGAAGATGGTGGCGGCACTAGACCCATAGCTTTTGGAGATCCCTGTTTTGATGTAACTGGGACAGGTGGAGGCACATTTTCTCGCACTGGGGTCCGATGGCGAAGTTCTGACAGAACATTCACATACTTAATTTAGAGAACAACATTCCAAGTGATTCAAGATCAAGCAACAGATTTGTATTAGCCAAAGCAGGAGAAAGAAAGTTGCGCTCCAAAAGTAGCAGAAGAGTGCACTAAATTTAGCAGAGCAATCTATTCTTGCACTTAATCCTATCACTGTATAAGAGGGTCTCACCTGAACAACAGTGAAGCAATGATGTATCTCTTGGTGTTTTTGAAGAAGTGTACATATGACATAACCTACATTTAAATGCAAATCTCTTATATTCAAGTATAAATCAAATGAACTTTGGACCACTAGATAATTATCCAAACATTATCACACCCCTATTCAAAATCTACCAAACACAGTGAAATTCTCCTGTGGTTATCAGACCTGATCAGTGCAGAAATAAACAAGTTGCTCCAATTTTTGACTTCAGAAAAATATTTGGTTATTTAGATAATGGAACAGTGAGATGCTGTGGTTACATTTCTGTTGGGGAAGCTGAACAGCAACTTCAAGTCCATGCAAAAAAAGATCAGATACCTAGTTAGTAATGAGTTTGTTATCATAATACCTCTCATTCAAAGGGAAGGGGAGGCTTGTTAAATCATCCTTAATACATAAAACTGCCTTTGGCTCTGCAGGAATTTGCCATGGATAATGAGTTCTGAAGTAGGTGTTGAAATACTGTCAACATGTTGCTCTGCTCTGACCTTGTCATTTTGTTGGTGTGACTGAGGATCAGATAGGAGTCAGCCAATTGAATCAAAACCAGACCAAAATGATAGTTCAGCACTCCAACTTGAATATAGTGTGCGCATTTGTTACTGATAAAGTATTAAGTCATACAGAATTACAACCATGGGAATATACAAGTGGAGCTAGAATTGCCCTTCCAGCAAAGCTGCAATGAGTAGCTCTGAATTCAGTATCATTATTTATGGCAGGGACCATCTCTGAATAAAATGTTCCTAGTGTAGATAAGAACAGTATTAGCACCCAAGGGTCCAGGAATTTATGTGATTTCTGTATCATTTGAGACACAATTCAAATTCTGCCTTGAACTATTCTACTTCAGGCCAACTTATTTTCAAATTTCTGCATCCTATTTAGAGCTCTTTAAGAAACTAATCCATGTATATGTTCAAATGACTAGAGGAAAAGGCATGATGAAAAAATATTTTTCTCTATGGCTTCAAAATACAACTTCAGCTTTGTTTTATTTCTTTGCCAGATGTATATGAATATTTTTTTAATATTGTTCCACTGCTGAAAAGACAGGAGGGGGTCTTTGTGTTTATGTATAACAATTTCTCTTCTGAATTTTGTCAAGTTATGGACTTGTGAGAGGAAAAAATGGCTAATAGAAAAAAGGTTTTAAATTATTTTATTTGCAGCCAAAGGGCTTGCTGTTCCTGGGATCTAGGGTCAAGCCAGGCAGAAAAACCTACATACATCCCTAGATATTTGTGTCCATCAATTTCATGGGTTCACCATGCCTATCGGAGAGAGGGAGGAATCTTCTGCTTCTTTTAGCTGTGCTCCCTTCACTCATCCACAAAGAACCACTCCTACTCTAATTCTTGCTTAGGAACAGATCATATTCATGACGGAGCAATGTTTCAAATTATTCAAAACCTCTTGGAATAAACATTACATTGTGTAAATACAATTTTCCTTATGAGAAGCAGCAGTTTCGTAGAGCTATTACCTTGGCCAGGTCTTGGAACTGCAGATGCTCCAGCAGATGGCGGCTCAACATCCTGTCAATTATAATAATATTATAAAATGTTTTTCTCTATGGTGCATTTTCTAGAAAATTAGTACAGAGATCAGACCCTACCTTTGCCTTCTTGGCTTCTGGATCAAATCGTTCAAGGATTAATTTAGCAGCCTTATACGTTTCTTTTTCCATCACTTCTTCAAGCTAAAAATAAATTTTGGTTCTATTAGTCAAGATAGGCCTCTTTAGATTTTACATTTCATTGCACGTCTTTTAGTGCATAAATTAAAAGTACAACGAATTAACATTTGTTAGCGGAATAGATTGTCCTGCTTCTCCCTCCTCCAAAATCTCATCCATAAAACTTGGGGAATCCCCCAGAATAGGTGAGAGAGAGAGCATTAAGATGAATGCAGGAGAGAGGAGAGCAATGAAAAGTCCCACAGTTCCAGTCACATATTTGACCCAGAGAAATCCTGGAATACATGCAATTACAGACATGCACATGTCTGCACTCAGCTGAAACAAAATCGAGCTTCAAAAAGAATTTCTAACCTCTAGTTCTATTCAACAGCTTTACTGCAAGGAAACACCAAATATTGCTAATTGTTTACATATAATGAGGAGAATAATTACATGCACCAACTTCAATAATAGAATGTGCAAAAATCTATCAGCTATCATTATTGGAAGTTATTAGACATGACAAGCAAATGACAAGCAATTCCTCAGATTTATTTCCTCATAGCACTTAATGCTATTAATTTAAAGGAGGTCGTTAGCCAAGTGCTTTACAGAATAAAGTCTCTCTGCCAATTAACTGCTGTCAGCATTGATTTTAGATTATTTATTAGCAGAAGCAATTAGCTTGCTGCAAATGCCATGAAAACTCACTAACTGGGAGAACAGCCATGGAATTTGCTCAAATGACTTTAAAGGCTAAAGCTGCAGCCTTTACGGCTAGATTCAAACTGCCTTTCAGGAAAAAAAATAGAACATGTTAAAAATTTAAATAAAAAATTTACAGAGTACTATGCATACTTTAGGGAATGTAATTAAAGCACTTCATTATTACAACATTTTATTTACAATGCACTCAAGCAGCTTTATGGCTAATACATGGGCTTAATTAAAAAAGTAATCACTAGTAAAATATCATTTTAGCAGTTAATAGCCAGCATCAGAAGAAGTTTAACTATGAATATTTGTGTTCTAAAATTATGACAGATGACTAATATACACAAGGAATGTGAAGCATTTTACAGTGCGTTTTGATGGCTCCCCTCTCCTCAGGTTCTTCTTACTGTTAAAATTTACTTCCCCTTTATATATCCAGTAGTTTTTCCTCTCCCACTCAAATAAGCTATTATTTCATGTTCATTGCTGCACCAAAATTACTCTATGTAAACACTGATCAAACTATTTTGTTATGGGATGTAGAAGGGTGACTGGAAAGATGCAAATTGAAAATGATACTGTACTGGATACCTTTTGGCAAGTCTCCTATCAAAACAAGCACCCTCCAGATGCATTGGCCTAGCATTCCCAAACAGTATACTTTAAAGCAATTTTAACAACTTTAATATTTCTGGAAGGTGCTAGACCAGGAAAGGTTGCCCTGTATTACCTTATTATATTATTTAAATATAAAAATATGTATGGATAGTATTCCAAAGGAGAAATCAAGGATTTATTTAGCAAATAATATATGCTGCTAACTTTGAAAGAAGTAAGGAAAAAATTATCTACATTATTAAGATCAACCAATTTACAGAAGATGGCTGTAGATGCCAGAATTCTCCAAACGGTAATTTAAAACCAAAAGTTTGGTTTAAATCCTTCTAGTATCTAAGATTCTGTAACAAGGCAAATTACTACATCTAGATAACATAACTGATTATCTGATTATTTTTTTACTATTTCTTGCTTCAACACATGATAGCCAGTGAATTCTGACATGATTAGAAATCAAAAAAACGAAGTGCAAATAATTAGCATGCAATATTTCATTTTAAGCTTGTAAATTTGCAAAAAAGGGGGGGGCAGTTTTGAGCATTATAAAATATTTGCAGCATTCCTGACAGCCCACTTTGCACTCAAAATTAGGGCATTTCATGAAATATTGTGCTCAAAACATTTTGAAATGAAAGTTTATAAAATCTGTTTGCTAGGACCACAAATTTGTTATATAATAAAGAAAGCTTCAGAGTAAGAACTCCAGATTTTTAGGTCTTGAAAATATTTTAAATTAACATACTCGGTTACCTAAACAGCCAAGAAGCCAACTCAGCTAACATGGCTCCCAAATGTAACTGTGAATAATGGGAATTACTGTACAAACCATCTGGAGTTTGGGAAGGTTATTTTGGAATAATGTCAGTTTAATGGATACGGATGAGTTGCAGTTAAGTTTCAGACAAAGATTCTACTTCTTTCTCATACTTCAGCTGTTTTATCTTTTTCCCCTTGA
The DNA here is from genome assembly GCF_059756535.1 of Pantherophis guttatus. Classification (NCBI taxonomy): domain Eukaryota; kingdom Metazoa; phylum Chordata; class Lepidosauria; order Squamata; family Colubridae; genus Pantherophis; species Pantherophis guttatus. Next base: position 155,591,130 of record NC_142063.1, read on the forward strand.
TTAAACCATTCCCCAAGCATCTCTTTTTCAGTTATTATTACTAAATGTACTTCTATACTTTTTCTGAATTTTCCAAATCTCAAAGTGATTCTCAATGAATAATTAAAATATGGAAAACAAACTGTAGACTGGAACAACATAAAAATAACATTAATTTAAAAAATACAAAGACAAATATAAACAAAAACCATTCAAGTAGTATTCATTGCTTAAAGGTCTGGTGAAGAATTAGATATAACTACAGTATATATCTCACCCCACTAAGCATCTCAAAATTAGAACATACTCTAGGTTATAATCAACTATCAGTAGGTTGGATCTTGCATGTTCTCCAACAGAAGTACTATTTCTATTCACAGAATAGAATAAGGCTCTTCACTAGATAAAATTCTGTCAATTTCTTTTTCCTGCATATTTTTTTAACTTTCTCCTTGCCTTTTTTTTCAATGCAAGTGGAATTATTATTATTATTATTATTATTATTATTATTATTATTATTATTATTATTATTATTATTTCAATTTATATACCGCCCTTCTCCTATTGGACTCAGGGCGGTGCACAGCCAAGGATAAAAAACATACCAATACAAAATTTAAAATCAATTAAAAGAATTATACAGCTTTGGCCCACAATTTAAAACAATCCAATTAAAACCCAATTTACACTTAAAAAGCTAAAAAGAGCTAAAAGGGGGGGGGTTCACGCCAGCTCTGCTTGATGGAAAAGAAAAGTTTTTAGGGCACGGCGAAAGGCCCGGAGATCTGGTATCCTTCGTATCTCCGGGGGCAAATCGTTCCAGAGGGCAGGTGCTACCACAGAGAAGGCCCTCCCCCCTGGGGGTCGCCAGCTGACATTGCCTGGCTGACGGCACCCTGAGGAGTCCCTCTCTGTGGGAGCGTACTGGTCGGTGGGAAGCTATCGGCGACAGAAGGCGGTCTCGCAAATACCCAATTATACTGAGTGCAAGAATGGTTTTTTCTTCAGAAAAAATACAACTTCCTATATGGACACATTTTTAAAAATCTGACATTATGTTGAACATGTATTGCCAAAGATATAGCTGTTCTTATTAGCTTTGATGGCATCAAACATATGTGGGGTAAGAGAAAGCAGAAAAGGATTCTAGGCATACCTCAAGACAGCTGGACAGCTATTGCATACAACCCAGTGGTGGTCTGGAACTCTTGGCCAATGCCAGAGTGTAACATTTATTTTCAGAAAGGAACACATTGCTCAAGTTAGCCAGTATGTGCAAGTGTTTCTTGGAAGTCAAATCCTACAGTACATAAGAAAGGTCATACAAAATTCATTGGCTCACATACTGTTATTTTCCTTGACCTTTTAACATAGGTTTTATTCTTATAAGTTACTGAGAATGTTTCCACAAAACATTTTTGCCCTTTCAAAACCCCTTATCAAAGGCTATACTAACTGTTTCTCTAATCCTCTTAAAAGGCCATACAATCAGAAGTCACAAATAGAAAGTGACACCTATATTTATCTAACCATCAAATTTCTTAAGGCTTCTCAAAATATTTGACAGACATTATGGAAACAGATAATCTGGGCAGAAGCTTATTTATCCGCTTCTTGTTTCTTTTATTTTTTCTGCATACTCCCGCAAATGTATTTTTAGTGTCTTTTGCAATCACTTTGTTGTCCCCAATTAAAAAATGAATGTGAAAAGATTCACACATCCTTACATAAGGTTTTGGATATCCTCACTTAAAAACTGTGGTAAAAAAAGTCATAAGATGAGACAAAACTCTTGCTTAGCAAAATAAATTTTGGGTTCAATTGTGGTCATAAATCAAGGACTACGTGTACTAGCAGATATGTTTGTAGGAATTTCTTGAAGCCAGCCTTCTTACAATGATATACCATATTTTTGGGACAGTAAGACACACTCCCCACCCCCCAAATCAGAAAGCTATAATGCGTAATCCACTATGTTCTAAAATACTCTCAAGTAAACTGCTGGAAGAGATGAAAACCAGCAAAATCAAAAAGTACAGTTAAAGAGTGAGGAAGCAGAAAGAAAAAAAGAGGGGGGGGACTGAATAAAAGGAGCTGAGTTAAGAAATGGGGAACAAGGAATTTCGACAATGGGAGGGCAAAGGGGAAGCAAAACAAGGATAGGGTGCCAATAAAGCTACATTCAGTTCAGTGATGGTATGTGCTCTGCTGAGAGCCCTTTTTTAATTTTACAAGTCCTCTCCTGAGTAAGGAGAGGTAATAAGGGAATTTTGTGTCATGCTCTAGGTTTTGGCATCTACAGATGCAGCATGACACATGCATGGTTTCTCCTGGTCCTACAGAGAAGACATAAAGCCTACATGTTTATTTATATAATTTAGAGGCTATCAACTCCTAATGGCTCTCGGTGGTTTACAATTATTATTTTAAAAAGGTACAAAAAAACAAAGAGAGGTCAGAAATGGCCCATGTAAACAATGACTCCTATCGAAATTCAACAGGGGCCTATAACCTTCCCCCTGCCCAAAGACTTGGGAGAAGAGCCAGGCCTTTAACAGCTTCCTGGCAATCATCAGGGTGGAGGCCATCCAGATCTCTAGAGGATATAATTCCAGAGGGCAGCTCCATGGCAGAGAAGCACACTTCCTGGATTCCATTAGATAGCACTGTTTAATTGATGAGATCTTAAACTGTGGACAACAGTGAATAGGTAAACTGGAAAAGTGATGGATAATAACCAGACCTGACTTCCAGTGAAGGCATGGCAAGTTACACATATCTCCATGAAGAGCAGAGACTGAAGAACTGATGAATAGACCAGTTCTTTGGAATGGACAAGGAGAAGATGGGAGATCGCTCACATGTGGACTGGACAGCTGCTCCTTATATAGAAACTGCAGGCAGCAGTATCCCATGGGTTTGAGTGCCAGGAGACAAAGGGATCAATCATCAAGCTCACAACTGCAGTAAAGCCTTTTAAAGGACACTAAATTTATTAATATTATTTCTAATCATTTTCAGAAATTGCCTATTTAATTACTATGAAACTACCAGAGATCTTCGGAACAATAAGTTTAAAAAGCCACCTGGTGAGTCTATCTTCATCTCTGAGCAAAAGAAAAATTAATTATAAATTTAAGAAAGAATTTGAAATAAATGGCAAAGGACTAAATAAGCTTTTGAATCAAGAGTGTTATAAATGAATTAAGGATCCAGACAAATTTGGAATATTGAAACTATAAGATTTATTGTAAAACTATATAAAATAAATAGCTTTTAGTGGAAAGCAGAATTATTTTGTCTACTGTAAATCATAACAGAGATTAGATGCTTTATTATTTAAAATGGGCACTAGAAAAGACTAAAGAAAAAATGCCTTTGATTTGGATTCAGATTGAGATTTACAAAACGACACAAAACACTATAACATCTGAACTATTATATTAAAGAATTCCAAGAATAGAAGCAGAAATTAGCAAACAATAACAATAGTAATGATGTTGGCTTTTATGGATAAACTAAGTTTAAATGACGCTAAGGAATGAATAATAAATGAAACATTTTTGCTTGATGCAGAAATTAGAAATATTGGATTTTAAAAGGTGGGAATTATAAGATTACAAAGGTATTTAAAGTGGCAGGCCAAAAGAATAACCCATACAAAAATTCTTTACTGGATATACAAAAGAACTGGCTTTAAAAATTAAAGGGGAAATGCAAATGATAAACCAGTAGAATGATCTGAGTGTTTTCATTAAATTTACAAAAGTGGCTTAATAGTGAGAAAGAAGCCTATGCAATTGGACGAAAAAGAATTGAAGAGAGATCAATATGACAATATTCAAATGAACTAAAGATTAATATTTTTGGAAGTAAATCAAAGAAATATAAAGTTATAAAGTTAATATAAAGTTAAATATAAATATTAAGGTTAAAATAGACATTTTAATGAAATTCTTATAACTTTTTACGAACTTTTTGCCGGCACTAGGACTGAAAAGTTGATGGATTTGCTTAAAGGGATGCATTATGGGAAGAAGAAATTATCTGCAACCTTGGCGGGGGTGTACTTCTTACTCTTTTATTTTACATTCTTCTGATGATGTGGGGGGAGAAATCTGCCCCTTGATGATTGAAGCTGGGGAAACGGATCCCTTGCCAGTCAACAGGAGTGCTGATTTACATCAGTTTATCAGTTACTTAGGAACTGAGGGCAGGGCAGCATCAGGAAACAACAATCAACAACTTAATAACTGGCCAACAACCCCCCAATTAACAACTAAAAGCCACACACAACCAGGCTCTACATAAATATTATGCATAGAACAGCCCATTGCATCCAGTTTGAAGAGAGAGATGCTCCCCAAGGATGGGCTCCAACACGAGCCAGGAAGAGTAATCCTGGTGACCAATTCAGATTGGATCCTGCAGCATTATCCTTGGACACATATATTTGCCTTAATTTGCGATATTTTTCTCTTTTAATTTACTTTGTAATAGATTATATTACTGAAATTATTTTAATAAAAATGATATATAATTTAAAAAAGAAAAGTAATAGATAACAAATTATCAGTCAAGCTGGGGCAAAGCACAGGAAACAGCAAAAGGTAGAGTAAAACGTGAAATTAGAGTTGACACGGTGCTTATTTGCTGGGCATGAAGAAGAAAGAGGATGTAAAAACAGCAAGTACACAACAAATTATAAATGAAGAAAATCATTCTGGTTACTTTTAAAGATACTAATTATTAACTCATTAGTTACTTGAGTTTTATATCTGCTAATTAAAAGATATGCATCTGGCTATGTCAAGTGAGGAATTGCACAAGAATATGTTATTGGGTACTACGGTATATTCACTCTTCAAGCTGACACCAATCTCACAGATTTATTTAAAAATATTCAGGGGTTTGCCATAAATCACCTGCATGCATCTCTGACATATATTTGAGACTTGCTAATAGTACCTAAGATGATGCAATGGCTCAGCAGTTAAGACTTGGGCTTGTTGTCTGGAAAGGCAACAGCCCAGATTCAAGACCCGAGCAATGCACGACAGGGTGAGCTCCTGTCCTCACCCTATCTTCTGCCAATCTAAAAGTTCAAAAATATGCAAGTAAATAAATAGGGATCATTTCTGTGGGAAGGTAACAGCACTCTGTGATGTCATGCTGGCCACATGACAGTGGAATCAGACAGCGCTAACTCAATGATCCTTGAAATTGAGATGAGCACCACCCCCATAGATGGCAACAACTAACAAACCAAAATTTGTCAATGGAATATATTAAGTGAGAGTTTTATTACTGTCTCCTTAAGATAGGGATAGATAAACCCCCTCTCGCCAGGAAGCAATGGAGTCGGGAATGGCAAGAGTTATCCAAGAAAGTTGCAGCCTTCATTTTTTCAGACTCTTGTCTACAACTTTGAGTCTATTAGCTAGAAACAATACAAAACAATAAGTAAAGTGCTGGCTATTGCTATATCCTCCCACCTTACTTCAACACTGGAATTCAAGTTAAGGTGGAGTTAAGGCTAATCCAAGTTACTTTATCTACAAGGAATGCTACAGATTGCTCATACCAATTCATTAACTCCTCAGTCATCCCCTTTCTCACATCCTCATAGAATAGATGCCTCAGTATGAAAAAACAATGCAAATTTACTTTACAAATATATACAATGAAATCTATGAAGTATGCATTCTTAGCTATAGCCACACTATGGGATGTTGCTCCAAATGTGCTTTATTTCATGTTCAATGCAATTCATTCTGAATTTGCCGCTATTTACACTCAAGCTGTTGCTCCTTCTGGTTCACTCTGCTCAAATTCTCCATTAAATGGAACAGCAGAATTGGTTAAACAGTTGCCATTATCCTCCCTATCCAACAAACCTGGATAGGGATTGAACATGGAAGATAGACCTGGAAGAGATGAACTCCCTATTCTTTCCCTCTGCCAAGCCCAGGACACAACAGGCTGGCATTTTTATCTTAGAGTAAATTCTGGATGATAATGATCTAATGGGCAATCATTTGGGTAATTTAGTCTTTATCTCATGGATTTATAACAACTTATGAAATGTAAGAGCTTATTATTCTATTTTTTTGTCCACATCTCCTTGACCATAACCGACATTAACCACTTCTGAAGGCAAAACCTTGCTAAGCTACTAATACAAAAATGATTTGCTGAATACATTAGAAAAATGCTGGTATATTTCTAAAACTTATTATTAATTTAAATAAACATAAAAGAATAAAGAACAAACAGCTCCAGATCAAACTTTATGCTCACAGAAATATGTACAACTGATGTAGGAGATGACCAGCCTGAGACTGAGGGAGGAGTAAAATGTGTCATTAGTCATTCATGCCTACAAGAGATCTAAGTCCAGCCCACCTTGAATTCCTTTCTATTCTTAACTCCTGCAAATTTCCCTTGAGCGTTAGTAGTTCAAATAAATGTAGATTAATGTAATGCTTACAATAAATCTTTATACACATTTGAATTGCCTGGATCTCCTGATTTCCCTGGTGCTTGACAATTGACTTGTCACTGACACAACTTTCAATGGAGATGTGCCAAAAATGCACAAATGATCAGATAAAGAAATCTTATTAAAATTATATTGATTGTAATAAACATTGAATAATCACAAATATATAAATGGTACAGTCTCTTCCCCACCACTCCAATCCTGTTGATGAATGCCCATCAAAATATATTGTGGATTAGAAGATACTTTTCTCCCTCCATGCAGGGGTGAAATTCAAAATTTTTCCCTACCAGTTCTGTGGGTGTGGCTTGTTGGGCATGGAAGGGGAAGGATATTGCGAAATCTCCATTCCCACCCCATTCTGGGACCAGCCAGAGGTGGTATTTGCTGGTTCTCTGCACTACTCAAAATTTTCAGTTCTAAAGAACCTGTTAGAACCTGCTGGATTTCACCCCTGCCTCCATGTACAGTTGACAATAACAGCTCAATCAGTTGAACATATTAACTGCATTTCACATACCCTTTAAGAATATCTGCAACCAAGTGAATGTTATATAAAACACAGAGATAAGATTTCAAGAAACATATTTAGATAGAGACTTACTATTTTTTTCTTCTGGGATTTTAAATCTTCTAGGGCTTCATCTAGAAAATAATATTTACAATAATATTTTAATACTAATGGGACAAACATATCCACATCCACAATAAAGAAAATATTGGATACAAAAGGTATTTTCTTCACACCCTGATCAGGTTAAAGTTCTAATGGAGTATTACCCATTCTCTTCTGGCTAACTAATGGGATATTTAATAAAATACATCATTATTCATAATCAGCAGCTTATCAATTTTGCTGCAAGTGAATATGATAAGTTTAAGTTTTTATGCAATGCTGTACCAAGTAAACTAATATTAAAAGTAATATTGTTTTCACATGTCATAATATCTTTATAGCCAAGGCAAGAAATTAAAGTTGATACGAAGCTACTATCATAGAAACATTATAGACTGGGAAAAGAACATGAGTTTAAGTTTAAATAAAAATATAGTTTTAAAATATTAAAAAACAATCCCAGAATTAAGCAGATACTCAGTGCCATACAAAATTAATAAGAACATTTTGTTTAAGAAATAAACATTCGTCAAAAATTCTAATGGAAGAGAAGCAGCAGTATGACAGATTGCATAATAATGTAATATTTTAACCCTTCTGGAAAAAAAGAAAAAAAAACTTTAAATGTCTGAAGTATTTTTGTGAAGTCCCTGCAACATAAATGTTTAACTCAAAGCAATTGAAAAAAAATATTGAAGTATAATAACAGAGTTCATCCCTGGGCCTCTTCAAAGCTAATGTCAAGATAAATAGAACTGAACTGAGAGGCTTAATGTATGCAAGGTTTATGCCAAGGGCACCCACATAATTTCAAATTCTGAAATAAACAGCTGTTACAATCTATTCAAATGCAGTGGACTGATTATAAAGAAAGAATGCTACTATAACTTAATTATTACATGCTAAATGAAGTTGGAAAGGTAGTTTCACATCACCAGTTAAACAAGAAGTTCAAGAAATGGGATCGAGTAAACCATGAACTCACAAAAGTACTGCAAAGATTTATACATTCTGCATATTGTTTTAGGTTCCTTTGGAAAGAGTTGTTCTATACCTAAACTTCAATAATTTATTAGCTGAACTGTACAAATACCGCAATTTCCCTTTTCCCAAAACCACAACAGATTTTAGTTTTAGTTTTAAACCACCAGAATTAGGAACACATCGTAAGAACTTAAATAACATGCTGAATTCCTTTCAGATTAAACTCCTTTCTATAATAAGATTACTCCTGCCAACAATGTCTTAAAATATTTGCCTGCAGAAAACTCAGTCAACAATAATTCCACTCTCTTTAAATGAGCAAGAAAGAGTACATTAACCAACTTGAAACCAATGCCTCAAACTCATTTCTCAGCGGAAACAATTTCAAATTATGCTTAAAAGAACATTGTTGGTTCTATGGTAAACCTCCTGTTTCGGAGTGTATTTTTTATATTCCTTATTCTCACCTAGTTTGGCTGAAGAGATTGTTGCATAAATTGTTTAATACGTACATCAACTGGAAGTTTTTAAGCATCACCTGTATTACATATAAATCCCTCAAAAATGTATACTACCAAGAAAACAAAGGATTCAAAACATCTTTTTTGGAAAAATGAATCATGTTCAAGAGTAACATTTATAGAATTCATGCTTTCAAATTGTGGCGACTGCTTGGACAAGCCCCTGCAGTTTTCTTGGCCAGATTTCAGAATTTTCAGATTTTGCCATTTCCTATTCATTAGGGCTAGGAGAGAATCACCCAGCTGGATTTGTGTGCAAGACTGGACTAGAATTCAGTCTCCCACTTTCATATTTCTGGATATGTTAAAAACAAACCACACTGGCTCTCTAGCATATATAATGCCACACTGAAAAGAATGCTACCTTCAACAGAAAACCCAAAACAGTCATGGGTATGCCCAAATGGTTTTGTGTAACCTAAGAGTCATTACAAGTAAAATCAGACTGTTCTATAAACAATTCATTTGAATATGTTTTAATAACAAGTTTTAAAAGTTCCTTTAAATATCCTTTAAATATCTAGTACTTTATTTCAACTTGCTGTAAATTTTAAGTGTACTTTAAGTTTATCTAAGAGCAGATAACCTGTTGGCAACAGCCTATCAGGTACATGCAGCTCTCAAACCTTGTAGCCATAAGAGGAAATAGGTATATGCATTCAGTGCTTATCATATGTTACACTGCTTGGGGATACCAAACCACCCCATTAGAAACAACACTAGAAAAAAAAAATCACCCTGGCCATCTTTACAATGTCATGACACCCATGCCCTGCTTCCTGTGCTAGCCTGTACCAACAATAGTAAATAATACTAAAAAATAATATAATAGTAAAAATAGCTATGTAGCACGTAAAATTTAATCTTCAAAAGATGCTTCACACAGAAACTGCTTTTCCTGTGGATCCCGGGAAAAGGCATAGTTACTTTAAGATGCTACAGATACGTGCTACATATCTGTTTCTGCTTTCTCCAAAGCATTTTTGGCAATCAGATCTGAAGGGCTAGTAAAATAAAGTGCAGCCACTCCTGTGTTTGAAGTTTACATTATGGCTTGTCAAGAGGATAGTCCCTTCACATTATGTCAACTCTGATCAATCCCCTTTCTTCTCCACAGTCTGCTAATTGCAGTCAAAAAAATAATAATAATAAGTGCTGTTAACTTCAAGGAGACAGATTTTTTTTTTTTTTTGGACTATCTGATAATATGCTGGTTTGCTATGGAGCTTATTTGGTCTAACATTGAACTTTGAAAGCAAACTGAAATATTACAAATCACTTTTAACCTTAACTTAAAATCTGCATTTTTGACATATACAATGAGACAATTATATGAGAAGACATACAAATAAGCATCAGAATGAAAATGGTTGTCCTGTTTATGAACAACTGTGCTCTCCTGATGACCGAATTGCATGGTTCTAATTGTTTTAATGTTTTGTATAATTTGTATGATTGTTTTATTCTGTGGTTTTTGATACTGTTTTATGTTTTAATCGTAAGTCACAAATATGAGAATAGTGTTCAACGGTAGCCTTACACAGAGAGCATTGTGGTAATCCAAACAAAAAATGGGCAGGGTGTAAGTGACTGATCTCATGATCCAGAAAAGAGCACACTTTATGTTTTTTTTTTTAAATGCATGAACAAACAGCTATTAGAAACTATTAGATAAGCAAGTGTTCCATGCTAGGATACTTCCCTGAAAAAAACCAGGATTGCAGGCTGCTGTGCACCAATGCACATATACATCAGTGGTAGGATTCAGCTCGTTCGGACCAGTTCAGGAGAACAGGTAGTTAAATTGCTGGCTGGCCCCTCCCCTCCCCACCCCTTCCAGGAGTCCCCACGCGCTCCATTTTGGCTCCCAGGTAAGTGCAGGGAGGCCTCCTAGGATCAGAACAGGGCACGGGAAGGTGCAGCATGCCCCCCCCACCATGGCCCATTTTTGCTCCCAGGAGGCTTCAGGGCTGCTTCCTAGGTCCAAATCGTGGTTCGGGGGGTGCAGTGCATCTGCCTGCAGCCTGTTTTCACTCCCAGGAGGCTTTAGGGAAGTCTCCTAGGCCCAATATGGGGCACGGGGGGGTGCAGTGCGGGCCCCCCCGGGCCATTTTCGCTCCCAGGTTATAGAGAGGCCTCCTAGGCCCAAAACAGGGCGTGGATGGGTGTCACGTTCCTCACTCGTGGCCCGTTTTTTCTCCCATGGGGGTGCAGAAGGCCAAGTGCTGCCTGTCACATCCCCTGGCCACTCCCACCATGGCCATGCCCACCCATTCGGTCATTAGGGCAGAGAACCGATTGTTAAATTATTTGAATCCCACCACTGACATACACTATATAAGGAACTCTGACTTGATACCAAACAAATTTACAAGGTTTTTTTTTGATAAACAGGAGTCACAAACAAAGCAGAATTCTTCTATTTTTAATAACACTATTTTTTGTTATTAATATAAGAAACCCCAATTACCTTGAAAAAAATAATTGTAGGATTTAATTTTGCTCTTAAATTTTTGAGTTAATATAATTCAGTTTTATGACTCAATTTTTAACAAGCAGGTTGCTTTATTACATTCAGTGTCCATACTCTACACTGATTGCTCATTAATCCTAATTTAAGTTTGTGAATATTGTGAAGTTTGGTATTTAAGATGCTTAGTGCTATATACATTTTATACATTTTACAGAACAAAATAATAGCATGGACCATGCAAGAATATGAAAATATTCTACAGCTGTTTATACCTTTCCCCCAGGATCAATAAGCTGTCTTACGCCATATTTAAATGCACACACACAAACATGCACACACACACATACTATACACACAAATTTGAACTATATGGCCTAAAAACCCCAAAATGAAGCAGGAGAATGACTTAATAATTTCTGCCAGTCTAACGATTTTTCATTGCTAACAGGTTTTTCAAACAACCAAAATAATGCCAAAACATGGACATCACCAGATGGAGTTAAGAGAAACTAAATTGACTATGTATATATGGTAGAGGGAGGTGGAAGGACTTAGTTATAACAGCAAAGACATGGCCAGGAACAGATTGTGAAACAGATCACAAACTACTCATGGGCAATTTCCAAGTTAAGCTAAAGCAGAAGAAGAAAGCCAACCATTTCCCATGATATGATCTTGAGCATATACCCAACATTTTCAAGGAGAACATCAACAATCACTTTGAAGTTCGAACCTCATTCATCAGGAACCAGAGAAACTCTGGAATGAATTTAAAGAAGTCATTAGAAATGAATGTGAAAAGAGATTGCCAAAGATAAAAAAAACCAAAAGAAAGCACACTGGATATCAGAACGAACAGTGCAAATTGCCAAAAAGTAGTGAAGCCAAAGATTTCAGGAAGGAACTTAACAAAGAATTTCAAAAAACTGTTAGAAGAGACAAGAAACAGTATTACAATAATATCTGTAAAAGCAGTAAAGATGGAAAGAGACATGGAAAAACAAGAAAAGTTTTCCAAAAGTTCTCTAAATTTCAAAGATAGATGGGGAATGCTGAAAATTGTCTACAATAGAAATCTCAAAATCAAAGACATCTGCCCACAAAACCAAATCAGCCCTCCAGTCATTAGCAAATTGGAAGGTTAAAAGAATTGAGGTAGCATCTATAGAAATATGGCAAACAACAGAAGAATCAATAAAGGTTGTAACCAAACGATGACAACAAATCTGGAGAACAATACAGTGGCCAACCAATTGGACGACATCAATCTATATTCCAATAGTAAAGAAAAGAAATTTAACAAAATATGCAAACTATCATATAACATCTTTAATTTCAGATACTAGCAAAATAATGAATAGGATTATTCAAAGCATATTACAGCTCAACAAGGGAAGAGAGATGCCAGATATTCAAACTGGATTTTGAAAAGGTTGAGGAGCATGAGACATTGTTGCTGATGCATGCTGGATAATTGACAAAGCTAAAAAATATTCAAAAGAAGTCAACATATGCTTCATTGATTATAGAACGGACGTTGTCTTACCTGAACGTCCCTTTTCGGGGCGCTGCGGATCCACTCCATAGATGGGATTTCTCCTCTTGTCTGACAGCAACTGAGAGAAATTGTAACTTAATTAACCCACCCTCTGTGCTCTAGCCACGCCCCCGCTCCAAGTCCCCAGTCTTGAACGAAGGCGCAGCACAGCACGATGGGGCGGAATCACCCACGGACTGGAGACGGAGAGCTCCACGAGATCTGGGAACCAAGGCCGGCGTGGCCAATGCGGCGCCACTAACAGAACCGTAGCTCTTTCCGTGATGATCTTCCTGATTACCTGTGGAAGCAACGTGATTGGGGGAAAGGCGTACAATAGTCCGGTTGGCCAATGACACCTCAAGGCGTCCGCGTCCTCCACCAACGGAGTTGGATAGCGGGAGATGAAATGAGGGAGGTGAGCGTTGGCGGGAGTGGCAAAGAGATCGACCACCGGATCCCCAAATCGGAGACAAAGCTCCCGAAACAGGCGCGGATGTATTTGCCACTTGGCCTGGTCGATCACCTCCCTGCTGAGCCAGTCCGCCTGAGTGTTGTTTTCTCCAGAGATATGGTCCGCCCGAATCGGCAGGAGATGCCGCACCACCCAACCGAAAAGTCTCTCTGACTCGAGCATCAGAGCATGTGATTTGGTCCCCCCTTCCCGATTCACGTGTGCTTTTGCGGACGTGTTGTCCGTGAGGACCAAAACATGACGCCCCTGAATCGTCAATCGGAAGTGAAGCAGAGCCAACCAAATCGCCCACAGTTCAAGTAGATTGATGCTGAGGACACGCTCGGTCGGAGTCCAGATGCCCTGAGTGATCTGAGTGGACAGGTGGGCTGCCCAACCGTGAAGGCTGGCATCGGTGGTAATCACTAACCAATCCAACACAAGGAAGTGGCAGCCCCTCTGGATGGCCAGGGACTTCCACCAATGCAGAGACAGGCGGAGCTGGGGAGGAACTGGTACTTTCTTGGATGAATTGGCACGCCTCTCCCGTTGACACGGGAGAAGAAGCCATTGTAAGGGGCGAGAATGTCGGCGGGCCCACAAGACGATCTGCTGGCACGAAACAAACTTCCCGAGCAGCTGAGAGAGGGTCACCAACGGAACCGATCTCTGGATCAGGATCTGGTCGATCAGGGTCGAAATGTCCTGCACCCTCTCCGGAGACAGAAACACCTGTCATTTCGCCGAGTCTATTATGGAGCCGAGGTGTAGAATGGACGTGGATGGTGTGAGAGGGCTCTTTTCCAGGTTTATGGTGAACCCGTGTGCTCGGAAGGCCTCCAATACTCGATCCATGTCCTGAGCTGCCTGGACCTGGGATGATGACAGGACTAGAACGTTGTCCAGATAGCACAGGGTCCTCATCGGCACCGATGCGAGGGAAGCCGCCACCACTGCGACCAGTTTGGTGAAAGTTCTGGGCGCCAAGGAAAGCCCAAAGGGCATGGCACAGTATTGGAAGTGCAACCCCCCAAACTCGAAGCACAGAAACTGGCGATTTGACAGGTGGACAGGCACATGAAGATAAGCCTTGTGCAAGTCCACTGACTGCAAGAGATCCCCTCGGCGCACTGAAGCAAGAATTGAACGCAGCGAGTGCATCTTGAAGCGACGGTAACATACAGCACGGTTCAATTGCTTCAAGTTGAGGATCCCTCTGACATCCCCTGAGCTCTTGGGCACCAGGAAGAGGACCAAGTAAAAACCCGTCCTCCGCTGGTCCTGTGGCACTGACTCTATCACCTTGATCTCCAACAGGTGAGCAATCTCCGCCAACATCATCTGACGACGCTCGGAGGACAGCGGTACAGGGCACCTGATGAAACGTTTCGGCGATCGGTCCACGAACTCGATGGACAGACCCTCGGTCACCGTTCGACACACCCAAAGGTCCTGAGTCGACAGTTCCCACTAGCGGTGAAAACTCCCGAGACGACTGCCAATGGGACCGGAGACCGGCGAGTCATTTGCCCCACCTGAAGGTTTTGGAACCGGAGCCACGAAAGGGGCGCTTTGACGCGGCCTGAGAACGGCCTCTGTCTCGAAATGTCTGTCGGTCGGAGAAACGGTCCGCCGAGTGGAACGACTGGCGAAAGTTGGATGACCTGCCGGACCCAGAATAGGCACGAAAGGACTGGCGGTGCGTGTAAGGAGTGAAGCGCCTGTCCTGCCTCCGGGAAGTCGATGGAAGGACTTTCCGCTTATCCTTGTCTTCGACAAGGACAGGATCCAAAGCTGCCCCGAACATGGTAGGCGCTTTATACGGCGCTGGCGCCAGCTTCCATTTAGTTTTGAAGTCGACCTTCCAGGGGCGCAACCAGAAGAGGCGGCGAGCAGTGACGGAAGCGGCGAGGCCCACGAGGTGAACTTCATGGAACTCAAAGAGGCGTCCGTCGAATATTCCGTAGCAGCAATAATTTTATTAATGTCGTGGTGTAAGCGTGTTTCCTCTGGCGGCAGGTGCTCTTGCAGTTGTCGAAGCTAAATTAATGAGGCACGATTAAAGAATGACGTAACTGTTGCAGTCCTGATGGCACACGCCACGGCCTGATGAGCCTTACGGAGGGCCAATTCAGTACGCCTATCTTCCGACCTCAAGCCATCCAGAGGTTTCGCCAAAATCATGGACTGGGAAGTGAGGCCCGCCACTGGTGCATCCACGGATGGCAGCTCCAACAGCGACTCCAACTCAGGCGCTGAACAAAACAACTTTTTGTCCAAATTGGTGGGTGCCGTAGACGAACCCGGTTGGCCCCATGGTGCCTGCAAAACGTCAGTGAACTGAGGACATGGAGTAAAGTCCTTTTCATGCTTGGCCTGCTTGAACAAGGCATCATGTGGGCCAGAATCAGGCTGGAAAGAGGAAGGTTGCGCGCCAACGGACCCCAAATTAGTAGTTAGTCGCGCCTTGTGGAGTAAGGACTTAAACAGCGCCAGGCGAAACAAACCCGTAAAGGCTGGAGCATCCAGCAATAACCTCTCGTCCTCAGAAAGCTCGAGGTCCACAGGATAGTCATCCTCACAGCCGGAGCCCTCCGACGAGTCAAGTTCACGGCGCAGCGGCAAGCGAGAATGTCGCAGAACGGGAGCTGTCTGCGTCTCACGAGTGCCCTCCCTGGCCGGACTTTGGACAGCAGACTGTGCCCCCGCCGCCATGATGGAAGCCAAAGCCGTAGAGAGCATGGCCTGGAAGTCAAATTGTGAGCTCGTGGCAGGTTGAGGTACAGAGCGGAGACCCGCTGCTGTAGGTGTGAAAGTGGTGGAAGGCTGTTGACGGCACAACCGCTGGTGAGAAGGTACCCATGCCACTGAGACGTCTGGAATCGACTGCGAAACACCTTTGGCTAGTGCCAGCGGAACCGAAGTAAATGGTCCTGACATGCCATGACCGGAGTCAGGGGGCTCACGTTGATAGGCTGTCCCGGCCTGGTCATCCAGCGCGGTCACAGCGAGTTTTGCTTTTTAAAATTGTCTTTCCAGAGCCTTGTGTCCGCGAAGTGCATCTTTATCGGCCGATGAAGATGACTTAGAATGGTGAGGTTTACGGCTGCTGGAGGCCGACTTTTTGCCCGAATGTTTTTTATGCGCCATCAAGGATCTGGCAGGACTAGCCTCCTGTTCCAGGTCCGATGAAAATGACGAGTCCCCCATGGCAAATGCGACAGGCGGAGACGCATCTCAGAGTAGAAATTAATGTCCTTTTTATGTTTTTGGTTTTTTTAACTGTGGAAAAACTGTCCCACCAGACAGACACCACTTGATGAGCGTGAAATGTGAGAGCCCCTCTCGCTGCAGCAGGAGAAGCTTGCCAATCCAGGTGGCCCGAGGCCTCAGCAATAGTCCCTACCCGGGGGGAGGGGCAGGGCGAGAAGCCCGCACAGCTTCTGAAACCCCCAAGTAGTCCATCTAGAGTTCCGGCAAAAAGGGGTATTAAATGCGTGGAGAAATGCGTGCAAACGCCCCCCGCACTTCTCTGAGGAGAAGCCCACGCCGACAGGCCGATTCAAAATGGCGGGCGCCAAAGAAGATGGCGACAAAATGGCGCCCGCTGCTCCACTTACTGTCAATGAAGGCCGATGGTGGCGGAAACAGGTCTGCGAGCCCCGCACACACAGCCACACAGCCTGACCGCAACAGGATGCTTGCCGGGGATCCTCAGCTGGCCACAAAGACACACAAGCCTGGCTAGATTGACGGCGCCGCCCACAGAGCCCTGACGGGATGGTCGCCGCACACCTGCCTTTGAAATTTCAGGCCTGCACGATCCCGTGCAAGGCCCGAATGCCGTCTGTGTAGATCACAGCAAAACTTGCAGGCTGGCAGTGGCAGGCTCACGTAGACGAGACCTGGCACCCAATAACCTCCGTTGGCTTCAAGCATAACCGGATCCGCCCCGAAGGAGGAGGCCAGAGCTTTGGAGGCAAAACGAGCGGCATTCAAGGTGGAGTCCACCAAAAATTGCAATGCTGCCATGATCTTATTCAGGTCCTGCCTAGCACGCGAATCCCCTGGAGACAGTTTGTCTTGCAATTGACGCAACCACAAGAGGGTAGTGCGATTGAAGAACGAAGCCGTGGTAGCTGCTCTAATCGCCCAGGCTGAACTTTGCTGGACCCTCTGGAGGACCAAGTCCGAGCGGCGCTCTTCAGGTCATAGACCTTCATCCGGATCCCCAGGAACACCAACGTTCGGTAACAAGGCGGCCACCGGCGGTTCCACAGAAGGAATTCATAAAAGAGAGTCCAAGTCCTCGGCCACCTGAAAGTTCTTGCAGTCATTGGAGGACGGGAGTGGCGCAGAACCCAGAAAAGACCACTGACTTCTCATCACATCCAGAAAGAGGGGAGGGGTAGGGATCGAAGTCACCGGCCTTGAAAGCTCCGCAAACATGGGGTCCAAGGCTGCAGAGGAAGAAGAAGAAGAGGAGGCAGGCACAGGGTCAGCGTTTGGAGACGACAAATGGGCAGTATTGACGGCTTTGAAAAGCAAGGATTTGAACAACGCCTGTGGAAAAAGTCCGGTGAAGGCCAGTTGGTCCGGTGGTAGATTGTCATCATCTGACAGCCCAAAGTCACTGAAATCAGCCTCTGTCAGAACCGATGGATGACTCGAATGCGAGCCAGTAGGGGAGTCAGGAACCCGATCCGAATGAGCGCTCTCCTGGACTGCTCGCTCTGGAGAAACAGATATGACTGACCGAGACGAATCCGGCCTACCAGCAGCATGGCGCCCTGCAGCCAGAGATCGTTGAACTGCAGCCTCAATAAGCTGATGAAGTTGCTCCGGGAGAAGTTGGAGAGTTACAGCTGCGGTAGGAGGAACGTCAGGGGTCGTTAAGGCCATTGACTCCTGGGCAACCGTTAGGCTCAAGGAATCATGCTGAGTTTGAGACTCAGCAAGCTGATGGTCGGGAGGACCTGCAGGTTCCGGGTGGGGCGGGGGAGGAGGAGGACCTGAACCCCATAAGTTGGTTGTTGAAATGACCACTGGGCAATCTTGAAGTGACAGCTGATCCGGGGTGACAGGGCGTGAAGCGCCCACAGGAGCCAAGGCCTCCCCGGTGATTGGAGCAGGAGCAGGCGTCGAAAGAAGATTAGCACTAGCCCTGGCGCACAATTTAGTCAGGACCTTGTCCCTTCTTTTTTTGGCCTTAGAAGATCCAACGTGATGACCGTGAGACCTATGGCGAGAGTGCGCTGTATGCAAGGCCGGGGATGGCTCCTTGGAGGCCTCCCGGGCGAGTGGAGGGATAACAGACGAGGTGTCTGATTTACCCTGGTCACTGGCACTGGCCCTCCGGCCGTGCTTGGATTTTGCCACTGCTTTAGGCATCCAAGCGGCTAATAGACCTCAGTACAATCAAGTCCAGCAGCAGAGGTCAGGCAGTATGAATGGGAGCGTAAACTAACTCCACAAGTGCCAAGGGGAGCGCTAGACTCCACAAAATGGCCGCCGATGCCAGATGTCAGCTCACAAAATGGCGGCTAATAAATGTCCCAGTCCAATAAGCAGCAACTGCAATAGAGGGGCCAAGGCTGCAGTAACAGAGCAAGGGGCTGTTTAAAGTCTGGAGCAATTTAATCCGAAGCAAGCCCCAGCGCCGCCGCCCGGCAGTGATGGAAGCGTGGAGCTCCGCTAACAAGCGATTAGCAAGTGGCGATAACAAGTGCACTGGCTCAACAAAAGGACGATCAAAGGGAGAGAAGACTAGTCTAGGCTGAAGTAGCAGGAGCGCAGGGGTTAGCAGGCGAACAGTTGACAGCAGGAAAAAAAAAACCCAAGCAGGCTTGTCAGGAATCAATTTAAACTGCGAAGATTGGAGCGGCGCAAAAAGGGTGCTTCAAAATGGCCTCTGCCAACTCCGCGGAGCGAAACTCCTCACCAACGAACCTCTTGGAAGCTGGGAAAGTCTCTGAGGGCACCAGACTAATAAAACGCCAAACGAGCCCTCCGGAATCAAAGAAAAACAATCCTGAAGTCTAAAGCCGCCCTCCACGAAGGAGGCAGGCTAGGGAAAGGTTAGCCCCGATCAGCAGAAGTAGCGAGGCAATCCAAAAAACACCAAATTCAAACGTAACACTCACAGCGAAGTCAGACAGTCCAAAGGGATAAGGAAGAAGATGCAATTGTAGTCAAGAAATCCGAGTCAAAAAAACCAAATTCCAAACAGTAATAAGAAATATAAGCAGAAAAGGGCACAGAGCTAAGACCCACACGCCCGTCCAACTGAAGGACTGAGTCAAAAGCTGGACCTGCCTGGCAACAGGGGCGGACTTTAATGTTATTGGCTGACTCAGTCCTTCAGCTGACTGGGCGATCTACCCACACTGGCTGCTGTCTCCACTAACAATGGAGAATAAGCTGCTTGCGTAGCATACCCATGGCTTCCAGCCCCAGACAGTTGGCACAACTGCACTGCTTTTGATGTGGACAAGACAGTAAGCAGACACTTGACCCCACAGAATGGGGTAGTGGTTAGGGGGCAAACAAAGTCTGAACGTGTTTAACTGAGTCGTCTTCTCTCTTTCCAGCCATGGGAAGAGTCATAGTCACATGATTTTCCACTTAGCAACCATTAGCGGCAGATTTGTTGATCTCAATTAGGGTCATTAAGTGTGGACTACCTGTATACAATGTCACTCTATTAATATCATGTTAATTCTTACATGATCTAGAAAAAAGAAAAAGAAAAATAAGATACTCACTATTTCTTTCTGTTCTTTTTGAAAAAAAGAAGATGAGGAGTGTTCTTATAGACCAAACACTAAAGAGAAGAGAAAAGTTAGAGGGTAAAAAAGAGAAAGAACATCCAGCATTAAAATCTAAAGAGCAAACTGAACATTGTCACTGTTTGTAAGAATTTAACTATCATCTGTAATGCATCGTAACTAATCCCAATTTTAATAAAAGAAACTAATGCCAAAAAAGTCATGTGCTTAGGTAACCACCTCGTTTCATGTTATAAGTTCACTGAAAGGACTTGTTTCAAGCAAGGACAATAAGACAGCAAAATTTGTATTAGAGGCAAAGACTGCAGACTGTCAATTGGAAGGCAAAAACCAACTACTGATCCATCCCCTATCTTAATAAAATTGCATCCAATTAAGGTGCTCTATGGAAGGAAGATATGCTGTCTTATTGAAATTCCATCATTATATGTCAAATAAAACCAGAATTTAAGACAAGTGGAGGATAATACGGTTTCTGTATTTCTTCCTCTCTTTTACGGAAACATTTATAAAAACAGGATAAATTTCTGTAACACAGAAATTTCTGTGTTAGAGACATGCAATTGCAAACTTTTGTTTACGGTGAACCAAATAGCAAGCTCTTTAGTATGAGTAAAACTAGTTCACCCTTGTGCTGTATTTGAAATTATGAACAAGGTGGCAAAGTTGAACAGCTTTTGTCAGCAAATGTAATACTTCATTTTAGCCATCTCACAATACAGATGGATTAACAGGAAACAGAAAAACCATACTAAGCTTTTCAGAATCAATACTTTTCCAAATCATTTCAGTTATCTACCTCTGGATAGCAGAAATATAAATATTAATTAGATTTGCTGCAATCTTGCAGCCATCTGAACTTTTCAGCTCAGATATTCTCTTTCCAGAAGTGTGCAATTTCCAGAAAATGTAGCATCAGAAAATGTTCTGGAGTTTTCTTTCTATGTAAATACGTATACTTCTAGTAAGCATAATCATCTCAGTATCCACAGTCCACACTGTGTACTTGGGCCACATTATCTGATGTGAAATAAATTAAATCCAGCCTATATTATGAGGCTTAAATGGTACAATCAAAGTAACTATAAGGTTCTGCAGAGGAAAAAAAACGTTTTTATTGGAATGTAGGAAATGGTAGTCAACAATAAAGAAAACATAATACAATCATAGTACACCTTTTCTAAAATGTTTTTAAGTGTTTTTTTAACATTTTTGCCATGAATAAATAAAATCTAAAGTGTTTAATAAAAATACTTTGAAAAATAACATAATTTTGAAACTGTCAAACTTTTCTGAAGTTTGATCAGACCCTGATCTCTGAATAGCCCTAATTTTACTATATAATTTGTGAGTCCTTCTTTGCTTGTTTGCAATACATAAAGAGCTTTACATATTAAAATTTATTAGGAATATAAATATTTCTGATTTTTTTTTTCATTTATGTTTGGCAATTCTATAAATGTTTTGAATTTAAAAGAAGCTAAGCTGAACATTTTGGATATAAATAGCAAAATCACTGAAAATGCCTTCATTATCTTACTTTCAAAATTAATTTGAATGCATGCATTAAGCTAGGCAGCAAACATATTCCAGAAAGCCAGCAAACTTTGCCAGCATTGGTAATACTATCAGACCCTTGGAGAGTAGCCCAAGGCAGCATTTTTCTAGGAACTGCAGGCCAAGAAAGGCTGGCACTATTTATTTTGCTTAAGACTCCAGAATTAGCACCAGATCAAACTACATATTCCACATAGATTCACATTTTGACTGAAAGAAAAAACAAGTTGTCAACAGCTAGTCATTCCTAGCAGGGGAAAAACAATTGAGATTAATTCTATCTGATCTTGCAAAGTAGGTAACCTACTACCACAGAAACAAGAAGAAACAAAGGAGTAGCATTTGGGGGTTTTCTTTCCCTTTCCAGAGGCTTTTAAAAAAAATATATCCTTCTCATAAACCAGCGTGAGAAAACTGATCTGTATTCTATCCAATTAGTGCTACGGCTATAAGAATGTGTTAAGAGAAGGCAGGCGAGCAAGTAGATTAGAAGATAAGAGAAAATGGAGTTCTAAGAAGCCCCTGACCATCCTGACCAGGGCTGTTGGATTGAGAGTCAGTGTTCCTTGGTCTTGGTCTAATTATTCCAAGGGTTCCTATAACCCATGATTCCTCTATGATTTCACTGACCTCATGTATGCCTGACAGTTCCTCATGTAGTAATGCAAAGTTGTGATTGCCATAAATACAATCACTATATTTCTGTGACTCCGGAGTGTGTCAGGAGTCACCAAACAGTAGTCTAGGACAGGGCTGTTAAACTCATGGTCCATGGGCCAGATGTGTCACACGCTGGCCATGCCCGATTTAGCGAAGGGGGAAAAAGCCACAATACGTCACATGGTGCCGCTGTGACAACGCGAGTTTGACACCTCTGGTCTAAGACACAAGTGACCAAACTTTTGGCTTGCCTGGACCGCACTGAATGAATAGGAATTGTCTTAGGCTGCATATACAATATGTAACATAGTTAATCTATATAAATCACATAATAACGTTAAAAGTTTATGTTGTTGTAGAGCTGTATTACTAACTTTCCAGGATTGCATGCAGCCCACGGACCCGCCTTGTCTAGTATCATATGCATGCTCTGGCCAAAGTTACCCATTCTGTATGGAAAGTTATTTTCTTAGTCTCAGAAAACTTTATTTTCTTTTTTTAAGCCCGAACAAAGTATTTCCTTCCTAGCAGAAATGTACAAATCTATGATGTGAGTATCTTGTGAAAACTATGCAGAGCGTGGATTTGTACCTCAGAATGGCTACTGTAAATCAAAGAGTTCTAAGAGTCCAGAACAGCACCATGCAGAAAAAGCTGCAACTTTAGAATTATTTAATTTAGGTGGGAAAATTAATAATAATAATAATAATAATAACAATAATAATAATATTTATTTCTTACAGCATTAGAAATTGGGATCATCCAATAAGACGTAAAATGGGCAATTCAGGACAGGCAAAGGAAAGTACTTCTTGGTACTTTCATGGAACACACTCTTGCCGTAACACAGGGATAGCACTTCAGATGGTGAATACACAAATTAATGGAATATAAAATTATCGTTATTTGTTAAATTTATTTACCACCTATCTCGTGGCAAAAATTATATATTAGAGCATGTCTTGTTCAAAAATAACAACAGAAGGCTACTGGGTTTCCATATTCATTATGAACTTCTCAGAGGTCCTGGTTAGGTTATGGAAAAAAACTGTTTCCTGACTCCTTGTTTACAAGATCTGGATAGCTGCAGAGAGCTCAGGATAACACTCTATTTCAAGAAGAATCCATAGCATTCTTTTCAACTCTTTCTTCATAAAGTCTGTAAATATAACAGAATGCTATGAAACAGAAATATTTTACTTACATCAGAGGAAACGCAAAAAGTGGAAGAGTCATAATAAATCGAGCAGTCCATTCATCAGGAAGGTACCACAAATAAATAACTAAGCAAATAAGAAGATAGAGGACAGATGAATAGAGGAGAAATCTTCCAACCCATAGCTTTTGCTGCCTCTGATTTTTTTCTCTGAACTCTTCCAGTGACTGGATATCCTGTAAATATAAAAATATTTATATTTTAGTATCTTGGCAGCATTTTAACTTTCTAAAACTTGTATCTGAAAAATTAAGAATGAGATAATGTACTGAATAACGTTCTAAACCTGTTTATGGTTTGTGTTCAGAAACATAGGCATAACCCACACTTCATACATATACAAAGATGTGAGGCAGAATAGAGAAACATCTGTGTAAGAAGATGAAGAAAATAATGAGGTACATTTTACTTTCTCCTATATTAAAAGAGAATAAGTTATAAAAAATTATCTTCACTTCAAGATTATCCAACATGCCTGTAGAAACTGCAGAAACCAGAAAGCTCAAAAATGTAGTTTGATTTTTAAATATAGTTTATTATGTAAAAATAAATAAATGCTTTTGACTGGGTAGTCCTTGTTTAGCAGCTGCCTCAGATAGCAACTGTTTGCAAATATGATGGTAATAAATGTTTGTAAAAAACATTTTCTGTCATTTTCTGACAAATGCCCAGATTTATGCCTAAATTTTTGCACCTGACAAAAACACACATTGGAGTGAGAATAATTTTATCTAAATGAGATGCCAACAATCAGTAATCTTCACAGCATTTCTGTCTCTCAGTCATGTGGTTCACTTAGCGACCATGTCATCGGAACAAATTGAGGTTGCTAAAGAAGGACTAGCTTTAATTCTGAATAAGCACTAACATAGATAAATCTAATATCTTAACTATTATTTTTTATTACATTGTGGCACCAAGTCAATGTTTACACCTGGTCACCGATTGGACTAATCCATTCAGTTTTCTTAGCAAGATTTCAGAAACAGTTTGCCATTGCCTTCTCCATAAGACACAGATGAGACTATGACTGCCCCAATATGGATTTGGGCCCAAGATGGAATTAGAACTCATGGTCTCCCATTATCTAGTCTGATACCTTAGCCACTGCACCAAACTGACTCTCATATGTATTACCTACATGGAAGTATTTTTACTAAATTCAATAGGTAAATTAATTTGTTAATCATTTGTTCCACTCTAAGAAAAACGGAGTCTTTGGCAACAGCGAAGAATGTATAGTCTCTTTTATTTCCCCTTCTTAAAGCACTTTCCTCCTAAAATTCAGCATTTTATAAATTTTCATTTTTATTTATTCTCAAATAGCCTGCTTCTACCTAGAATGTTTATGCTTGTGACATAGATAAGATACTCTAACTAATCATCCACAATTTTTTTTATATTCTCTAACTTAAACTACATATAACGTGACACCTAAAAAGATAATTAAAGCCTCTCAGCTCATAAAAACAGTATTAAAAGGATATCCTACCTTATCAAGTTTTTCCAACACTTCTACAGTGGAAGGTTTTGCCTGCTTATAAATGAAAGGAAAAAGCTGTGAAATATTACCCTGAAAGACTAGATAATAAATACTATCAAACGAACAAAAGTTAGAAATTTGGAGAAGGGTAGAGTTGTAATAATTTGAGTAATAGCAGACTCCCGTGCAAATTTTTTCTCTGCTTATATAACTTACTTCCCCAGTCACCTCATGCTAAGGTGATATATTACTAGTGACCACAAGTGCACATATGAAGAAGCATTTGTAACACATGCACTGTAACTTTTTCCCATAACTTTAACTGCCTCCACAGATTACATGAGAAAGAAATGCAATACAGTAAGGAAGCAGAAACTGCAATTTGCAGAAAGGGGGACCAATTTCTAAGAGAAAAAATTGCATAACAGGTCGCTTGGCACTGTGTGTTTTGAGCAGCACATATCCTCAAAATCAATATTACTATGTAAAAGAACAGATCACTGAAGTAACAAATTTCACTTGACTGAGACCATCCCAAATGAAGCAGTTTCCCAGGTCTGTAGAGAAGTAACTTTGACTTCTGGGTGATATAAATTGTTGGTGAATGCTTGGGGGGAGAGGGAGGGAGGGAGGGAGGGAGAAAAGAAGACAGAGAGAGAGAGAGATGTTCCTTGACTAGGATATGTTAAAGTTTAATAGGAATTTTAAGAAGTGAAAAAAACTAGTAAGTTTATGGAAGTTTTTAAAAAGAGTAAAAAAATAAATAAATTAGTACATGGAAAAATTCAATTAATCAAGTTGTAAATTTTAGTAAACTTCAATGTAGATATTACTGTATTTTTCGGAGTATAAGACGCACCTTTTTCCCCAAAAAAAGAGGGTGAAAATCTGGGTGCGTCTTATACTCCGAACGTAGCCCCACTCAGCTTCTCAAAGGGAGGTTTCAGAGGCTGAAAAAAACATCAGAAACAGAAAAGAAGCCCCCAAACAGAGCTTCAGAGGCTTTTTTTTCTGAAGCTCTGTTTCGGAGGCTTTCGGAGGCAGGGAAAAAAGTTTTTTCTGAAACAGAGTTTCAGAAGTTTCAGAGGCAGCAAAAAAAGCAAAAAAAAAAAAAAAAAAAAAAGCAAGGCAGAGAGTTCACAACCAAGGAATCTTTTGCTAAAATTCACCTCTGGAAACAGCTGATTGGGGGTATTCCGGGAGGCCTATCCACCTGCCAATCAGCTTTTTTCTTATTTTCCTCCCCAAAAACTAAGGTGCCTCTTATACTCCGAAAAATGCGTAATTATCTTTCTACATTTTCCATAAATACAAACAGAAGATTCCACTTTGCTGTAAGAATTGTGATAAGGTCCTCTTGAATCTTGAACAGGTTTGTCTAGTTATGCAGAATTAAATAAATTTATTTAAAGATAAAATCTTTGTCTATATCTCTGCAAGGACACATTAAAAGCAAGATGATTTTGGAAACTATAAATATAGGACATGGCCAAAAGTCTCATGTCACTGCTCCACTTGTTATCAGTGCTCCAATGAAGCTGAAACAAAAAGGGTCATGCCAAGACAGGTTTGAAGGAAGTCCTGCAGCCATAAGATCGAACCACCAATACCAGCCTTCCAATAGTGAGAAAACAGAAAAGAAGACAACAGGTTGCTCTAATCACCTAAGAAAAACAAATATTGTATGCAATCACATAAATAATATATATTCTGAAAGTTCTCCCTTCCTGTTCTCTCACAATAACATAGACAAATTTACAATGAAAAGGAAATGTTTCAGAATGATGGAAACGCAAATGAACATTTATGTTCATCGCATCTCTACACAGAAACTCTCATACAAACTTGTATCCTAGGCTTCTACATATATATGTGAATCCGAATCTTTTTCTTCAGCATTCTAATTGTTAAAAGGAAGAGGAAATTGGATTGAGGAATATCTAAAGATATCTATTAGTGTTGTGGCCCGTCAGCAGCCTGTGCAGCTAGTAGCTGATTCCGACAGCGAGGAGGCTGGTGTGATGATGCGCCAGCAGCCTGTGCAGCTGGCACTTGAGTCAGACAATGAGGAGGCTGGAGAAGATGTGGTGCCAGAGGTGGGGATTCAGCCAGGGCCTTCAGAACCTCCAGAAGCTCCCATAAGTGAAGAGGAAGAAGAGGAGGAGCCTCTTCTTGATGCACAAGCACGCAGAGCTGCCAAAAGGCAGGAATGCTCCTCAGGAGGAGGTCTCCTTGAGAGTAAGGCTTGGGTCATTGGCCACTCCCCTAGCCTATTTAAGGAAGGATGACAACTGAGGCAATTTGCAGGAAACAACTTCATTCATATTCCTTTGCATCTTGATTCCAGAAACGTCTGATCGGCTCTTGCTACTTTCTTGTCAGTTTTCCTGCAAATTGGGGGCATTCTGCCAACCACAGTAAGATTACGGTTATGTGAAATACTGTGCTTCAGAATTGAGTTATTATTCTTTGGATTCTTGTTGACTGTTAATGAAGTTAAATTAACAGCTCTTGTTCAGAAAAGACTGATTTAAACTGTACTTGTGTTCGAACAACTACTAAGAAAACTCATTAGTAGTCCTTAATTAGTAAACTAAGGTTTGTATGGACTTTGTGTGTGCTGCGTTTTTTGGGGTCCGTAGCTGGGGCAGAACAATTAGATATCTATGTATTTAGATATCTAATCAGTAAATATCTAGATAATTAATACATATCTATAAACTCCTAAGGGCCAAAATATATTTCGATCTGTGCCTCAATTTTTTCCAGTCGTATTAATCTTAACTGTGATCTTGCACACCAATGAAAAGAAGTACATAAACCCTTGTCTGAAGGCTCTGGAGAGAGGGAGAGGAGGGAGGAAAAGAGAGAAAGAGAGGGGGGAATTTCAGAAATAATCCCTAATATTTAGGGATACTTATTTAGTGATAGATTTCTGTGCATATCTATCAGGTTGAGGACAAATTTCAGTCACAGAAATGTCCAGTCTCTACAGTTACATTTACTGCAGTTTGAACTACTGCATTGTAAATTCTTCCTTCAACAGTGCAATCAGTGCAATAAACTGGTGGTGTAGTATGCCAGAGAGACTTGAGTTCAAAATCTCAATTCTGCCATGAAATTTGCAGGTGGCCTTCAGTGACTCAGTATCTGTCAACCCGAACCTACTTCCCAGGATTAATGTGCAAATACATTACATTAATACTATAAATGCTGCTCAGAGAGCTTTTAAATAGAAGGGTGGGATATAAATGTGATGTATACATAGCAAAAAATATATGCAGATACATCCTATTGTATTATCTTCAACACTTCACAGCCATTTACATTTGCACATAAATAGAAAAAAAATCATTTTTCTATATGTACAAAGAAACTATTTAAATAGAAGGGTCTTTCTTAATTATACAGATCTGAAAAATAACATTTGCTTGCATTTAAAACTAAACATATTCCTTATACATAAATACAACCTAATGACATCTATTTTTAAAGCAGGACTAATAAGATTATTAAATTATGTTTAAAGTATAAACATGATTCCCTATGTGTGTATACATTTTAACAGGCATGGTTCATTATAAACCACAAATATCTTCAAGCTACTATTCTTATTTTTGACTACTATCTCCAGCTTGGAAATTCATTATGATTTGTGTATTCTTATCAAAGTTTTCCATGAGATGCACTCCAAATACAAGGAAGCAGGATATAAATGCTATTCTTGTTAATGATTCCGAAAAAGGGAGAAACTCCATAAAATAAGTTGCCTGTTATATGTGATCTGTCATTAAGCAAAACTCATATTGCAAAATGCTAAAACATAACAGATTTGACTTCACCCTTTCTCTAGACAGCACCTTAGTTATTAGCGACATATTATTTTTCTAGGCAGAGGTCCACCCCCCCCAACCCACAGACCACTATCGGTTTGTGGCCTTTTAGGAACTGAACCGCGCAAGCAGCAGGCAAGTGAGCAAAGCTTCACTTGCACATGCGCAGGATCTAGGTTGCAAGTGAAACCATCCCCTATCCCCCCCAATAGGTCCCTGCTGCCAGACAGGTTGGGGACCACTGACCTGGGGCATCTCATTCCACAATAATTAGACACAATTAAATACTGCATAAAAGATATGCATAGCCTTCTGATTTTAAGAGATGGATTACATTCTGCAGTTCAAACATTCCAGCTGCTTATCTTCATTGGAAGACTCATCATACAAATAGAAATAAGAGCAACCTATACACTGATAATATAATTCTGCTGTAGCTAAACTCACCAAGTTGTTCTACATTACGGAACAACTTAAAAATTCATCTGAGACACTCTCCTTCCTGCCGTACAAAAATATATACCTCCAATTGAGAAGATTTACTTACCCGCCATCTGGAAATGATTCCACCCATTGCTTTATTTGTGGAGATGGGTTGCTTTGGTAACATATAACCAATCTTGTAATGGAATTCACAGCTAGAAGTAAAGCATTTGTGTTTTTAATTAAAAATTCACCCACAGTGTAACTCTAAAAGTATTAAGATATTTCAAACTATATTCTAGTCATCCAAATGACTCACCACTAAGCCACATAGGATAGTTTTCAAATACACTTCCACGTTTTCACTTTACACATATATAATTTGTTTTGTGCTAGAGTATACATTTGTCTGTGAATTTTAAATTATTAGGTAAAACTTTCCAAAAGAAATCCACTATAAAATTTCAAGTAGCCATGGAAACTAGATAAAGTTCCATCCCTTCTTTAATTAATACTAGATAAATAAAAATAAAACATTTACTACCAATTAGATGACTATCATTAGCAACTGCAGTTTTAGAATGGAGAGTCTGAGAGCTGATTAATATTTCAATAGAATTTCAATGTGAGTATTATGAACTTCATTCAAATCCCAGAAAGGCATTATTGAAATTAAAGACCTCCATCCGTGCAAATATGGCTTGAATTGTTGTATAAGATACAACAATTCAAATTAACTTGGTTACACACACACACACACAATATTTTAATGGTGCTACAGTTGCTTGGCATAATAATCAAGAAAATCAGGGGCAGAAACAAAAGCAAGTTCGTTTCTTCTGTCAAGAGGGAGGTACACAGTTTTCAGCAATTTTTCCCTCACTCACTGTAACCCCCTACATTCTCATCTGTTCCAAAGATTCAGATCCTTGTAGAGATATGCGAGAGAGGCCATAGGAGAGTCTGCAGGGAAATCACTGAAAATTCCATTTTCTCTCCTGCTGACAGATGCTTTCAACAACAGAAAAAATCAAGTGAGGGTACATAATGCAAGTTGTGGAATAGATCTTATGAACTGAGCAAAATTACTGCAAGCTGAACAGCAAACTGTCCCTGTCCAGCCTGCATGAGGCCAGTCAGAAATTGGAAATCAAATGTAAATAAGAATGCCACAGAGCTGGGTCCAGTTCTATGCAATCACTGTGCGCTTCTTCAGTTGGCTGGGGGCCGCAGGAAGATGAGGGGAGAAAGGGCTTCTCTGTACCTTCAGACCACTCACCCCTCACCTAGAGCAGCCTGAGGAAATAGTGATGATGATCATCATATATGAGGGGACCTGGGCTCAGCCATCCACCACCTCAGTCAAAGCATGTTCTTGTAGGCAAGCAGGCCTAGCACAGCCAAGAGCAGCAAGTGAGCAGGAGCATAGCAGCCACAGCGGAAGAGTGGTGGCTGGGCCTGGCTGGTCTAAAATGAGGTGATGTGAGGCTCCTTCCTCCTTCCTCCCTGCCAAGAAGAAGCTCAACTCCAAACACAACAGGGATCAATAAGATCTCCACCAAAGAGCAACAGGAAGCCTATTGGTTTCAAAACAGTCCCAGTTCTCATATGGCCCCTTGGGGAAATTGCCATCCCTGACATATATAGACAGTTAGTTAACTCAATGGTACTTAATTTAAATAGAAATGAAAGCATCTCAAGTCCCTCATTCACCTCATGAAGTATAAACATTTAAAACCTCCATTTCTTTTTTCATCTACCAGGAACTAAAAATATGGATAGGCTAAAAATGAAAACCAATATTTCTATTAATTCTATTACTACAAGCTTGGGCCTCCTCCAGTATTAATTCTGTATCCTCTGAATATTATAGATTAATAAATGTTATTAAACAGCTGTTTAAAATCCAAAAATTGGAAGTGTAACCAATTCAATTTATTGAATAAAATTTGGGATTGCTGGATATCAAATAAGCACATTATGTTCACCAGTTACAATTCAGTTATACAGAAATTTTAGTTAAGCATCTAAGAAAAAAATAATATACTCAGTGAAATGATTAAAAAAAATCAAAGAACAAGGTCAAGGAAGAACTGGTGGATTTAAAGAAATGATTCACTTTAATGGCATACAGTTAGGAATAGAAGAAAAAAGTGGAAAATTAAAATAAGTTGCACCATTAAAGCTTCTTGTCACAACAAAAAATCGATAAGTTTAGAAATGTAGCATTCATACATACATTCACCTTTAAATGTGCAGAATCGTGAAAAGCTTGGCTTAAAAAGGGAACAAAAATTAATTTAGAAGTTGCTTTCTTGAGAAAATAAAAATAAAAACTGAGAAAGGTTTTTTTTAAAAGTGATCTTCCTATGCAGTACTGAGCTACTATTTGTTGGCTTGGTGTGATAAAAATAGCTTAGTTTCTTTTAGATAAAGGGACAGAAAAAAAGAGAGGAATTTCCCAACAAAGCAGAAAGCTGTGTTTTCTTCTTCCGATTTATTGAGTGGTTTATACTTTTCTTGAGAGAATTTAGTAAATTCAAAGAAGCCAAAATCAAATTCTCACTTCAGGATTTGGAGAATTATTAGCCATCAGATGAAAATAAATATTTCCTTGTTTCCTGGGAAAAGAAGATTCTTTTCATATAACTATTGGTGATAAACAGGATATTGCCAACTATTATCCTAAGAAAGGACTTCATTAATGATACAGGATTTAGTAGTAGCACTAGGCCAGGATTGAACACTGAAATTACAGATTATTCCAGTGTCTCAATATTTAATCTGCCTTGATATTCAAAATAAAAAAGAACTGTCTGTGTGTATGATATGCACGTGTGTGCATGTGTGTGCAATATCTAAGCCCCAATCTGATTAGGGTTCAGAATATTTATATATAAATATCCAGCTGCTGTTTCCCTATGATCAGAGACATTAATAATAATATATTATATTTCTATGTTGCCAAACTCCCAATGATTCTTTCCACTAGATCTGTGATGGTGAACCTATGGCACAGGTGCTACAGGTGGTACGTGTAGCCATATTGGTGGGCATGCAAGCTCAGCTCCGGTGCGCATGCGTGTGCCAGCCAGCTGATTTTCGGGCCTTCTGGGCCCACCAGAAGTAGGGAAACAGGCTGTTTCCTGCCTCCGGAGAGCCTCGGGGGGTGTGGGGAAGGCCTGTTTTTCTCTCTCACCAGGCTCCAGAGCCTTTCTAGGAGTCTGGTGAGGGTGAAAACGGCCCTCCCCACACACACTTGGAGGCCGGAAACGGCCCATTTGCCAACTTCCGGTCCTACCAGAGCCTGGGGACAGCAAAAAACAGGCCTTCCGGTCCCACAGAAAGTTGGCAAACGGGCCAGTTCCGGCCTCTGGAGGGCTTCCAAAGGGGAGGGAGGCTTTCCGGCCCATCGCATGCCAGGAGCAGGGGGACTCATGCGCGTGGGGATGGGGCGCATAGAATTATGGGTATGGGCACACGCACGCATGACCACCACCACCCCCTCCCGCTCCTGGCACACGATGGCAAAAAGGTTAGCCATCACTGCATTAGATCATAGGAGAGCTGTTATAAAGAAACAAAAAGTCTTCAGCCTAGTGTACTTGGGCACACATTGGTTATAAATGGAAAAGAATTCAGTTTCTGGAATTTTGGGAACTTCTTACCTCAATAAATCTTACTAAAGAGAACTCCTTGAGAATCATACATGGACGCATGCATACACATACACACATAAAACACAGAACACACACTTATCCTCTTCCCTTTTGGCTTAAATATGAAAGCTTAAATTAGCATATTACTTGGTGATTACTTTTTCCCCTCCAGCAACGTCTGCAATTTTACAAGTTAATCAGATGATGGGAAGTATTAAGGGAGCTAACCAGAAGAAAGAGAATATTTGCAGAAGCTCTTGGGAGTATCTTGATTGAGTCCTAATCATTAAAAACTTCTCCATGCTTCTGCTAAACTGGAATAGCACCTTCTATATTTACCAACATGCACCAGAGGTTCCTGATCATTTCATTTGTTGCTGAAACACAGCCAACCTGTAGTAATTTACAGCCGGCCAAGAGTTACCCACTCCTTACAATTTACATGGCCACAATTGTAAGTTACAATGCAACAGAGAAAACCAGGCTGCAGCCAGAAGTACTTTTCACAGAAAGGATTATGAGCTTTTTAGAACTCAGCTACAAATGATTGATTCTAAGACTGCCTCACTTCCTAATTCTTGAAGTTTAAGTAGGTCTTATGGTATCATGAGAAAAAGATTTTTCTCAGGGCAGAAAGAATGAGCTATTTCATAATATCCTAATACATGAAAACATGTATTAGTAAAAAAAAGCAAATGGTAAAAGGGTATATTATTAAAAAATTAAAGGATGTATATTCAGCATCTTATTTAGTTAATAGCTTTTTCTCCAAGCAAGAACAAAAGATTTGGTTTTCTTTCTTTCAATTGTATCCAATTTTCGGAGGCTACCTGAACAAGTCCATGCAGTTTTCTTGGCAAGTTTTCATTTTTCAGAAATTGTTTACCACTGCCTACTTTCTAAGATTGAGACAGGTTAACTGGCCCAAGGTTACCCAGTTGGTTTTGTGCCCAAAGCAGGATTAGAACTCACAGTCTCCTGGTTTCTAGCCTAATGCCTTAACTACTATATACCAAACTAACTCTGAGCAGACCTGTCTATTTACAACTGCTTTGAAAAAGTTCAGTTTATATTTTTCTTTGTATCCTTTTTCTTTCTTTTCTATTTTTAATTTTATTCTTTTCTTGACTTTTAGCTTTCTCTTCCTTTTTCTTTCTTTCTTTCCCTTATTTACATCCTGCCTTTATTATTTTTATAAAAAATTCAAAGAGGTAAACATACCTAATACTCCTCCCTACTCCTACTTTCTCTACAACATCCTGTGAAGTGGGTTGGGCTGAAAGAGTGATTGACCCAAAATCAATCAGATGGCTTTCATGTGCAAAGCAGGACTAGAAGCCGCCCAGAGATAAGTGTGGTAAAATGGGTGGCCAATAAATTTTATAAATAAACTAACTCATATTTTTCTGATTTCTAGCCTGGTATCTTAACCCAGCAATCCCCAACCTTTGCGGTTTGGCAGCCCAGCTTTGGGGGGGGGGAGAGGAGAACTAAGCCACGTGGCCTATTTGGAACTGGGCCGAGGGGGTGGATGGCCACAGCTTGACTTGTGCAAGTGGTGGGCACACACAACATGCGTGAAGGTACCCACTGGCCTGCTGCTCATGCAAGTTGAACTGCACATGCACACTCTGGCTAGCCACACACATGGCCCAGTTCCGAATAGGCCACAGCCCAGTAGTGGGCTGCGGCCTGGAGGGTGGGGATCCCTGCCCTAATCAATAGATCAAACTGGCTCTTTTTTCTTCACATTATTTTGTATTACTTTTTATCTTTTTAAATTTAATTTTTACCTTATCTTCTTTAAAACTTGTATTAAAATTATTTTTAAAAGTAATATATTTCAATTACAATATGCTTCTGACACTATTGTTTCAAATGAAATCCAAATATATACAGTAGTGCACAAGTGGGTTCAAATTTGCTAAATCCAGATCAAGCAAATGATAAAAGACCTGAATGTTCTAGTTTGGTTTGGTTTAGTTGGTTTATTTAGATTTATATATATAGTTTGATCCAGATACCTTTGGCATGCAAAACATGAATAGTTATTACCAAATACTTTTGATCAGCTATTCCTTTTCCAACCAAGTGTTTCCCCAGTTGCTGGACCAGAGGGGAAATCATTCTCTGAATTACCACTGATAATGCAAGAAGATATATCCAAGTAAGAAGTCTCCTACAACTTCAAGTCCTATTTAGAAAGAGTGCAGAATTGGAAAAAAAGTTAATTTTAGGGTAACCTTCCCCCCATGACTATCAGAATATATCTCAAACAGCTTCCTCTCTAGAATACTAAATGACTTAAATTGGGAACAAACTTTTAGCTCTATGCTGTCATTGCAACATGCTAATCACATGTTCAGTCTCCCTGGAGAGGCCTATGCATCTTAAGTCATTTAGGCCCAGCAGTGCATACCTTTAAGAACTAAAGTAACATTTCTCCACCTGAGCAACTTTAAGATGTGTGGAGTTCCGTTCCCAGAATTATTAACTATGGCCATGCTGGCTGCGGAATTCTGGAAGTCTGCACATCTTGAAGTTGCCTCATTGAGAAATACTAAATTAAGAGAAAATAGCTAATATCTATTGAGCCTAACTCTACACCAGGTTCATTAAAACATGGTTTATCTAACATAAACAAATTCAGCAATGCAGAATACACAAAAAAATAAAAGACCAGCCCTGGGTGGCGTTTCTACTAAATATCCATTTCTTGTTATATCTTATCATGCAAAGAAAAATATTTTCTACTTTGAAACTAAAAGCTATTGGCAGAGAATGGAGTTAATTGTTTTAACATCACACAGAATGCATCACTGTGTTCAAATTACACCCCTTTCAGTTTTTACATACTGAAGAAACAACTCAATTTCAGCAACAACTCAAGAAGCAACTATATTTACCTAATCAAGAAACAACTCTTGAGATACTGGAAAAATATTTTAGCAGTTAAATCATTGTCAAACCACAACTCATCAAAATAGTTTGGCTAGATAATAAATGGTGAACTAGATAAATGACTAATGCAAAGAAGCAATGACTGATGAATATGCCTTTAACTGAGCAATCCAAAAAGGACAGGGGAAATAAATTACTAACTTCACTAGAAAGCTGAAAGGTAGGGTGGATTTTTTTTAATTTAGTTTCTTCTCTTTCTATTGCCTAATTTTCCAAGTGGATCAGAGATAAAGTATATAACCTTCTGAGCTTACTGCTTTTATTCCCTACTTTGGGAAGTGATGGGAAAATAGAACTTTGTTTCCAGCTTCCCTGTCATAGGCCCCACACATTCCTTTTTGCCCTCTTCACAGAGAAGCAACAGCTGCAGACATTTAGCTTGAAGAGCTTAGTTTCTCTCTATGGCAGAGGGTGCCTTGCCATCTCGGGAGCTGGAGCATTATAGCCAGAATAGTTTAATTCTGAAATGTTAAAACTGGAGTGTGTCTGGATTGGATTGCCAAATATTTCCAAATACTGACAAGCAATGAGGTCCTGCGTGTTTATACCCTAAGTGGAACCTTAATTATGTGGTGTGACCATAAATGAAATTTGAGAACAGACTCTGTAATACATAATGTTAAAGAAAAAAAAAAGAATAATATTTACATGTTCCTAGGCAGAAATCAACACTTCCCTTTCTCCACTGCAATATGCAACTGGTTCCTCCATCACCCCCCACCTTAAGTGAAAAAAACACTAAATTATACACTGTTGCACTAACCCACATTTTCAGACTCTTGCAGAAGATCGATAGTAACATTATGGACTTGAAATCCTAAAAATCTTAATTTGAAATCCAAAAAAAAAAAAAAATCCCAGAGTTACTTTACTCCTGTTTGATTTCAACAAAACTAGATGGAATTTCACAAACAAGTAAGACAAGAGGGCCGCTCACTCTGCATGCTTTCCCACAATGAGAACTATTTGACATCTCCCCTCCTTTTCTGAACAACTTTAAGATGTATCTGTGGCATAACTCAAAAATTTACAGTTTTAATTCTTATACTCGGGCTTTATACGGATATACCTCAATACATACCAGGGCCACTGATTCTCAACCCCGAGTCATTTTTAAAAAAAAAAACAAAGGAGGGGGATTACTTTAATATAATATCTATTGGGTGGGGTGGAATAAGATTGAAAAGTGCTAGTTTCAGGTTAAAAATGCCACATGTCTAGTCAGGCTGTGAGGCCTAAGGTATTCCAGAAGCCTAGTCTAGGTCTGCTTTAAGCGCACCAGCCTGCCTTCCGCCCCTGTCCTAATGTTTCCTTTTATTCGGTGTCCATTTCATGAATTCATAATTATGTTTACACTTGTACCTGTCACAAAATACGTGCTTGGTGAAATACAAAATAAATAAAAATAAAGATGCCCATGCTCTCCTCCACGCCCTCCGCCCATCCTCCAGTGGCTACTGCGGCAGCCTCCGCAGGGAAAGCTTCGTGCCACTCGTTAAGAGCCTGGCATCCCATTGCAGGGCATCGACAGCCTCTGCCCGGCGCTCCCAACCGACGCACGGCAGCCTCTCCACAAAGGAAACGCAGGACGCGGTGCGTGAACCTCATGGGGCTATATAATATAATTTAATATAAGGAATGGGGGGGGAGCTATATAATATAAGGGGCCAAGGGCGGGCAAGCAAAGCAACCTGCTCCAACTCCGCAAAGCCACTCACTCACCTCCCTCGCTTCTCCCTTGCGTTAAACTTCAAAGAGCCCCGGCAGGAGTCCCTCGGGGCGCCACTACGCCGCAACGTCTCCCTGTCTCGTCTCTCCTTCTCTATAAAGTTTTTTTTCCCCCCCTGTTTTTAATCGCCAGCCGCCCGCCGGCCAGTAGGAGCACACGCCCCCCTCCCTCCCTCTCTCTCTCTCTCTCTCTCTCTCTTCCCCCCACCTCTGCCCTCCCTTCCCCCCCCCAGGTGAAAACGCACCTTCCCCGCCCCACCGCAACTTCCTTCCGACGCGCTCGGGCTCGTCGTAGGACGAGGAAAAGGAGGTGACTTGATTCTCCCCCGCCCCGTCGAACTTCCTTCGTGCCTCTCAGTCGGAGGAGGCTGGCGACGCTCGCGGCGCGGCCATTCTGGAAAAGGGCAAGGCCGGCGGAGTGGCGGTTATGACGCAAAGAGTGGCGCCGCGCGCTGCGCGGCCATCTTGGAAGAGGACGAGCGGTTCGGGCGTGGGTGACGTTGTTGGCGTTGGTGATTCGTCCGCTCTTCCGTTAAGGCGGGCTTTCAAGTCCCAACTGTAAGAAGAGATGGTTTCTCGATTGCCTCTCTGGGAGTCGACGTACCGTAGTGGAGTTTTTAAAAAGTATATCGCCCTGCCTTAGAAACCAGAGTGGTATAGTACCGAATTTGAGAAGAAAGTTCTATTTCTAAGACTCGACTTTCGGAACGGACGGGCGTAGAAACCAAGATAATAATTAACTCTTCAAGTACCAGGGCTTAAAAAGAATCCTGGGCGTTGTGTGTGTCTGTTTTTTGTAACCATCAGAATGAAGCGCGGAAAGTGACAGCGAAGCGGCGGTGCCTCTTATGAACAGGGCGGGAAAAGGAGACCCAACAGAAGAAAAGTCTGGCTTTGCAACCCCGTGTTTGGTCTGCCGAAGCATTGAAGATGCAAGGGGACGTTTAAAGAACATATCCAACCGATGAGCAGAGATTTATAAAGCCTTTGCACAGATGAAGCCTTTGCACGGATGTAGATGTGCCTTTTTGCGTGGGCGGAGGTGATGGAAAATCGTTCCCCATTATTACCAGGACAGAGCTATTACGACATTGTACCAGGAACAGGCGTTCGGGCCACACAGCTTGCAATCCAAAATCAGAACAAATATAATGGGGAAAAGGAAATAATAAGGTGTGGTTAAATGGGAGAAGACATGCTAGTAGTCTTCACATACGATATTGTACCTCTCCTTCTTTTCCACCAAAGGTATTCAACAATGCGCTGTTGCCTTAGCACATTTTGACACGGCAGCAAGTACTGTTATTCTTCATGGGGACCAGAAGGAAAAAAAAATCACACTTAGGACCACCACCACCCCAAGCAAATGTGGTACAAAATAACTTGCACTAAGAGCAAGGGTAGGGCAGAGACCGAGTAGGAAAAACACCTTTGGTGCTGTTACTTGTCTGATTCCCTTGGATGGAACTGGAGCATTGTACCAGAAAAAACCTCTTTCCGTTTCTATAATTTATCTGCTCCTGCAGTTTCTCTTCCTCTGGAGAAAAGAAGGCAGTGGGGTGGGGAAGTGAGACAAAGTTCCCCCTTTTTTCTGAACCCTCCGCTTTTCTTGCCAAGGGTGGGGAAAGAACAAGAGAGGAGAGGAAATGGGTCATTTTATCTTTGTTTTCTCTTTTTTAACAAAATAAAAAAACAATGGTAATACAAAAATCTACATACACATATATATTAGTGATAAACTGATTTTTTAAAAAAAAATCTAAATGTGCTGTTAATAGACATCTAACATATTATTAAATTTAAACCCTAGAGCAACATCTATTTTCTCTACAATATAAAGACTTCAAAAATCAACAAAGAACACATCTCTTGAATCCACTCTTTATTATTCCACCTTCATAGAATGGTTCTCTTAAATTATCTCCAAGCTAGATGGAGTCAGTTATTTATAAAATGCCAAGTTCTGTATTTTTGGAATATGGTTCCACGCTTCATTTACATTTTTATAAGTTTTTCTCCAAAGCTGGACTAACATGTAACTTGAGACTAGAAAAGGGCTGTAGAGAACTTGAACTTGAGTCAAAAAGGCCAGCAAAATCAACACAAAAAGTCTGATATCCATTCTTTTTTAAACTTCTTTTTGGGAACCCAATAAACACAGATTCTGATGAATTAACTTCATATCTAACTCACAAGAACTGCATTTAACCTTTCTTAAAACTTGTGCTAATCCAAATTTAAAGATGGAGGGAAATATTTTATCAGAACTCTTAGGCTGAACAAAAGCAAGAGCTCAGATTAGGTGATTAGCAACCAGTATTTTAAGAATTTTGAGAAGATACATATTGATTGTAGCTTACCTAAATCATCTGCTCAGGGATATACTCAGTTAAAACATTTATTGTTATACCAATATAGCGCCAGATGCTTGGATGTTTAAGAAATGCTGTTTTTGAAATAAAACCAACAATTCAACCTTATTTGAAATTGACTATGATGAA
Source organism: Pantherophis guttatus (assembly GCF_059756535.1). Classification (NCBI taxonomy): domain Eukaryota; kingdom Metazoa; phylum Chordata; class Lepidosauria; order Squamata; family Colubridae; genus Pantherophis; species Pantherophis guttatus. The sequence continues at coordinate 155,631,005 of NC_142063.1, forward strand.
GGTTAATGCTGGTGACACATATAAGCTCTGAAATAAGGAATTAGGATATCAATCTTGGCAAAACAGTGCAACTTCTCACTCCCACAAATTTAGTCAGAGCTATGTTTGAAAAAGCCTCTTCCATGTCTTTGGTGCTAAAGTAGACACAAAGGGGGTGTTTGAAGCACAGATCCAGCTGTTAGGTATAGATCTATAAAGCTGCAATGATAGGTGGTAGGGGGCACAATACCTTCCCAATATTTGTGGCACTACAGTAGAGATGTGGGCTGGGGGGGGGGGAACGGGACTTGGAAACATATGTTTAGTTTGGTACTGATTCTACTGTGCCTGAAAAGAACTTTCCTGATTATTGAAAGTGCTATCTAGACATCTTTGGATTGGTAGAAATACATACTGGCTTTAAGTGTTGCTATTTCTGTGCTACCCTCTCTTTTAGGTCATCACCAAATTTATTTATTTATTTATTTATCATTTTATATGCCACCCATTTCTCTAATGTCTCTGGGTGGCTTACAAAGAGTAAAAAGATAAATATAAAAATAATGAAAATGTTAAAGGCTTTATATAAACTCGAATCAAGGAAACAAATGACACAGGGATGAGATCTTCTCACCCCATCAACCACCCAGCAGCCCTCCTCAGGGGCCCAGGCCAACTGGCAAAACCAAGTTTTGATACCCTTCCAGAAAGCTAGAAGGGTGGGAACTGTTCTCACCTCCAATGGTAGAGTGTTCCACACGGACGGGGGCCACAATGGAAAAGACTCTGATTCTACCTACCAGAATTCCTTAATAGATTGCCCACAGAGGTGGAGCAGAATTGGGGTGAGATGGCTCCTTAGATGCTCTGGACCCATGTCATAGGGATTTACAAGTAATAATTGTATTACTTGAATTGGACTCAAAAGCAAACTGGTAACCAATGCAGCTCGCACAACAGTAGTGTTATATGTGTCACCCTAGAGGCTTCCAGAACTGTGTACCACTGCATTCTGTACCAGCTCTAGCTTCCAAATACTTTTCAAGTATAGTCCCGCGTAGACTCAGTACAGTAATCCAATCGAGAGATGACCAGGGCATGAGTGACTCTACACAAAGCCTTGTGATCCAGATAAGGGTGCAACTGGCACACAACACAAAAGTTGCACAAAGGCCCTCATAGCCATAACTGCTACCTGTTCTTCAAGCAGGAGCTGTGAGTCTAAGAGAACCCCCAATTCACACACCAGGTCTGTCCAAGATAGTACAACCCCATTGAGAACTACAAATAATAAACAACTAGATCCTGAAGTCCCTTGAATCCACAGCAAATTCGTCTTGCTGGAGTTCAGCTGAAGCCTGTTGTCCCCCATACAGACCCCTATAATCTCCAGGCACCACAAAAGGGCAGTCTCAGCATTGCTTGGATGACCAGGAATAGAGTTCATCATCTGCATATTGATAATATCTCATCCTATGGTATTGGATGATCTCAAATTGTGTTGTCCTGATTTTGTCTGGAATGTATGATAAAACATTAGCTGATTCTTCTGGCTTTGCTAGCTTCCTTCTTCTGCTACAGTATGTCCTGTAGCAGAAAAGGAGCAAATAGTGAGTCAGTTTAATGATTGAGGCACCAAGCCAGAAACCAGGAATCTGTGAGTTCTAGTCCAGCCTTAAGCATGAAAACCATATGGGAGAATTTGGGCCAGTAACTCTCTCTCAGCCCAATCATTTCACAGAAGTATTGTGGTAGAGAAAACAGGAGAAGGAAGGAATATTAAGTGTGTTTGCTGCCTCGAGTTACTTATAAAAATAATAAAGGCAGAAAAAAAAACCTTTAAAAAATCTAAAATCTAAAAAAAAAATCTGGCTATATGTCTCTGACCATCATCTCTAGGTTCCTTCTGTTCTTGAGTCATAGAGAGAGCCTGTACTTTTGTTGACAATGTCTTCCTTTATAAAGGCAACAAATACTAACTTCTAGCTTCCAACATGCTGTAGAGTTTCCAATATGCTATATTTGGGAGGCAGTAATGATCAGTGGTTACAACAATAAACTTATTTACTTACTGATTGACTGTCTGTCTGTCTACCTTAGCACCTTTGATGTAGTTTATGGATTACTGATTCTCCTGATCCACCATGGTAGATCTTGTAATAGCTGATAGATCTCGTTTATGGTAAGAACCTCTCTCTCTCTCTCACACACACACACACACATGCACGCGCGCACACGTGCGCGCACACACACACACAAACTTTAAGTCTATCCATTCCCCTAGTACAGAACTGCACTTCTGTTTTAATTCCCCTGCCCATGTCCATTCAATGAATTCCATTTATTCAATTGTGTTCTGTGCTTTAAAAAAAAACATGTAATCCATGTAAAACTCATTAATATTTTAAAGGAATTACATATTTTCTCCTGCAGCAAATTTTTAGAATTGCTCAAATATATACACTGGTTAAAAAAAAAAAAAGAGGAATTGGAAAATATGCTATATATAACACCAAAAATTTAGACTAAAATTTAACACAATTCACCACTAGGATTAAACTTTTTGGAATTGCATTATCACAGATATGAAAGAAATATACTAATTTCCATTGTATTATTTGTTACACCAAATACATTATTCATTATATCTTTAAAACTTAAATTTCACTGATATGAGACCATAAGAAGTCCAAGACAATAAAATTGTTGTCATAATCTATACGCCTTTTGTTGTTGTAAATTATTAATTTCTTACAAACTGGGAAAAGCTTTTTAGAAGTCAGACTTGGTAATTATTAGAGAAAAGACTGTAGGCCCTGCATTGAACTCTTCCAATCTAAAATGGTATTTGTCATACTTTTTATTACTAGGCCGGTAATAAATTGGCCCAAAACACAAAGCCTAATTTTCATATATCCAAAATATATGTATTGAAGTATCTACAAACTACCCAAGAATATTGTTCCATTTAAATATCTTGATAATGTAAGCATGCTTCATATAAAGAACTCGAGCATGCAGAGGGGCATTTAACTTGCTTCATCTTTCAATTAAACAAAATGCAAATAAATCTGGGGACGGGACAATGCAAATATCAAACAGAACGGTATATACTTTGCATATGAAATTCAATTTTAGCTTTAGTAAGATCATAAAATTGAAAACTCTGCTTTAAGGCCAATAACCTTTAATCAAATTGCATGGGGAAAACTATGGATTTTGGTTTTGTGTATTTCCCCCTACTATTTATACCAGAGCATAAGTCCCCAAATACTTTCATTATTTTCTTGGTATTTTATGAATTTTTACAGGATGATTAATCAGTACCACATACTTTTCCTTATTTAAAAAAAGTATTTTAATTGAGAAAGTGTTTCATTTGTAGTCAACATAAAACTTTTAAGAAAAAATGAAGGAAGCCTCTCAATTCCCATAACAGTAAAAAAAAAAACTTTTGATAGATGAGATTCTACTTTCTACCATATCTTTGAGTTTATCATTTTTATTCTATGTGTGAGAATGTGTACATACATATGCACAGAAAGATACATATACTTACAGGATACATAGCATAGAGAACACACACAGACTGAGTATTGCATTTTGAACATTCTGAATACTAAATATATTGGTCTGGATTTACAAAACTGCATAAAATATTTTACAAACCTAAAAGGACTTATTTTCCTTGACAAGATGCTCCCTTCCCATTTTAAGTTCAACAAGCAGGTATCTTATTTTGGTGAGTTTTGAAGAAAATTTATGCCCTATGTTTAAATAATGCTTTATTTTTTTTTATTTTTTATTTTTTATTTGATTTATATGCCGCCCTTCTCCGAAGACTCAGGACGGCTTACAATGTGCTCAGCAATAGCCTTCATCCTTTTGTATATTTATACAAAGTCAGTATATTGCCCCCACAACTGGGTCCTTAATTTACCTACCTTAGAAAGGATGGAAGGCTGAGTCAACCTTGAGCTTTGGTGAGATTCGAACCCTGCAGTAATTGCAGGCAGCTGGTCTTAATAAGCTTAATAACAGGGTGCCTTAAACCCCTGTACTACCAAGGCTATTGAAAGATTGGAGGGCACAATGGTTCAATGATTAAAGATGCTGAGCTTGTCAACTGGAAAGCTGACAGCCTGGGTTTCAAGACCTGAACACCACGTGATAGGGTGAACTCCCATTACCTGCCCCAGCTCCTGCCCAGCTAACAGTCGAAAGCATATAAACAGGTACCACTTCGGTGGGAAGGTAACGGCATTCTGAGTGCCTCGGCATATAGTCATGCTAGCCAAGTGATATATTCGTATTTGCAGTACGTTAGTCAGCATCTGCAGTATTCTGGGTCCATTGAAATACCAGATCAGATGAAATGAATCTGATTCTAAGATTACCAATGCAAATGTTACAATAGCCAGATTATGAGTGTTCAAGAAAATGTAGTGAAAAGCAGACTTCTCTGTTTTCAATGAACTACATCCTTGTTGTTTCTTTCTGTCCCAAAATGTCTGATGCTTAATATTGAACAGGTATCTCCAAGGTTGAAGCCATCAGGAAAAGTTAGAGCACCATAAAATTAGTCAACATCAAACAAACCATATTTTTTAGTACCAGGACACAAACAAGAATCCATTGCCATCCTGGGCTATTAATAACCATCTCCCTGACAAAGACAATCCCTAATAGTATATTGATTTAGTTTTGATTTTGTATTATGTTGATATATTCTAAAAAAAATAAATATGGGTATAATTGTTTAATGCCTCTTAAATAATTTATGCAGTAAGTGAAAATGTCTGTACAAGTAAGATTGCAAGTTATAGTATTTAATGCTAGTGTGTATTTTTCTCAAACCTGAAAGAAGCTATTTACACCAGGGTTGGGCAAATATGGCCCCTTTATGACCTGTGGACTTCAACTCCCAGAATTCCTGAGCCAGCTTGGCTGTCTCAGGAATTCTGGGAGTTGAAGTCCACAGGTTGTAAAAGGGCCACAGTTGCCCACTCCTGATTTACACAGATCATGTTCTTTAAAAAAACAGCTCATTTTTTGGTGGACAGAATTCTTAGATTCAAACAGTCATGCATCTCATAGTTGTATCAGCAGATCTGTTCTATCCATAATACTATAGAGGATAATACTCCATCCTTTTATGGAGAAAAGGATAATACTCCATCCTTTTAAGGATGGAGAAACATGAAAAGTAATGGAGACGGGTAGCCTTAGATGGTAATAATTCTAGGGTTGCCAGGTCTGTTTCCAAAAAATAGCGGACAAGCGGGGGGGAGGGGTTAAGTAGTAAAAAAATAAAAAAAATTACAATTAAATTATATATTTTCTTACAAACATTTTAACACGTATTAAAATAATCACTTCAAAACTTTATTTAAAATTCAAAACATCAAATATATTATAATAATATGTAAAATATTAAATTACATTTTATTTTGCTATCGTGTGTATTTTTTATTTGACTGCGTAGCTTTGATCAATTCTTTGTGTTTAAGGAATAATTCTTTAATTTCAGTACAACATTGAGAAATATTAAAAAATATACAAAGTTCACTTCGAACTGATGGTACAAGCAGTCGGTTACGTTCGTCAGTCCACAAATTTCCCATGACGCTGAAAATTCGTTCAACGTTTGCATTTGATACCAGAATTGATGCACAATACTGGAACAGTTTCAGTAAACTCGGAGCTGGCTCTTTTTTGAAAAAGTACGTCCACTTATCAAGGGATGAATCGCCCTGCAGATGAACATAAACTTCTTCTAAGGCCGAAATTTCATCGAAGAGAGTGTTGGGTGGAAGTTCTTCTCGCCATGGTGATAATAACCAGATGTTCGTCATTTCTTCTAAAGTTGGAGGATTATTGTGATCAATTAGATTGAAACAACTTAGCGTCTCATATACTGAATCAGTGAAATTATACCACTTTTCTAGGTACGCAATGGCTCTTTGATACACGTTGATGGCTTCTTTCTTGAACTTTTGCACGGCATTCTCAGGCAAATGTTTTTTACGTAAGGCAAATAAAAACTGCTCATCGTAATTTTTTTGCGAAGAATCACACAGCTTACACATGATAATGTGAAGATCACATGCAAGAATTTTCTTGCTTTCCAGCTTCAGTAGGGTTATTGACATGAAGAAGTGCGTGAAATATAAATACAATTCTGAAATTGTTGGTTCATCGTCCTTTGCGAGTTAATTTTCCTGATCCGAAATAAGGTTCCAGATAACCTTATGGCACTCATCAGATCCAAGAGAAATAAAATACGATTTTAGAGGTATCCAGTTTAAAAGAAGTCTTTCGACCGCTTTAAACAAACTTAACCAACGTGTTGGAACATGGCGCAAAACTTCATGGAATTCTGACTTGCAAAACTCAAAAAATGATTTCAACTCTTCTCGTTTCTTCGCAGAATTCAAAAATTCGGGAAAAACCTTCAGCACTACATTTTCGATATCAAAAGATAACTGCTTTAAAGCATTTTTTGCGCTGTTGTGTAAAATGTGATTATTGCAATGAGCAGCTACATTATTGTCATTTTCCAGCAATAATTTTTGGTAAACAGATTTGTTCACTCCATAATTGACCGATGCATTATCTGCTGAGTAAAGCTTTTGAATAAAAAAAATGTCCACTATTTTATGAAAAAAAAATAGTGAACATAATGTGAAAAAAATGGACTGTCCGCTCAAATAGTGGACACCTGGCAACCCTAATTATTCTAGTGTTTGGAAAAATAAATGAAGCACTAGGAAGGGAGATAAAATAAAATATCCTGCAGCAGCTGATAATCTTATTTGCGCAACTAACTTAAAGCAAATGTTTCTCCTGGTAAAACACTATGAAACATGGGTATTGTCTTACACTTCTGTGGTATAATCAATACTTTGCTATGGTAGGCTGTTGAGTAGCAGTTTCATCATGCCAAACCCTATTTTGTATTTTGTTATATAAGTATACCTACTTCATAGTGTAGATCTTTATCTCTGTGGGTAATTTGTAGTTTAGTTTGTAACCAACACACTTCAGGTCAGTTTCTATATCCAGATCAAAGCAAGTACATGCACCACTCACCTGGGGGGAAAATGTGCTTTGATGTTTATCAACAAACATTAAAAGAATTAACTGGCAAAGTCAAAAGGGAGAGCTGCTGAGAAAGAGACACAAAGAACAAGCATGGATTTACAGTGCATTAATTACATCATAGCTACAAGAAATAACACACTTACATTAAAGAAATTAAACAAACAATTTGATGGACAGGGATGATGTATACAACATTCTCATCCTTGGCAGCTTTGCGCATTGAGCTGTGTGCCATAATGGATTGTACCACCACAAATCGTTATGCGCATTGGGCCCCAACACTTCTCTCACCTTGTGGAAGCGGGCAAGGTATAGGCAAGGTTTTCATTTCTTCCCCTGCAGCTGTCTTCTACTTCTGTGCCTTGGCTGCTGGCAATTTCTGTACAACTTTCCATCAACTGGGATCTGGCACCTCCCTTGTTCTATTTGTGCAACACATTCTCCTGAGAAGGATTCCTTTTATTAGATCTTTTGGATCTTCTTAACGTAATTCTGGGCCTGGGTCATGGCCCCTTCTGAATTTGTTGCCATTTCAGTTTCTTCAGACTAATATTCTGTAACCTCTTCCAATCACGCAATGTTGTTATTTGCTATCCTTTGTAAGTTTCACAAATAGATTCAAGTGCTACATACTGGTAAAACTCGACTTGTTTGCTCTAATATCAAAATATTGCAGTTATCCTTTTTCATTCAAATGACTGTATGTGTTTTCTAATTGTTAAAAACAAAACTCTACAGCCTCTTGTTCCTACTTGCTATCCCAGCATTATTCATAATTGAGTTAGACAATTTAGTTTATTCATTTTCCCTTTAGAGAAACAGTATATGCATAAGCTTTGTACCCAAATATCTTGAGGTATGAGAGACAGAGTTTACCCCCATTCCATAGTTGAAATAGTTCCTATTCCATAATTCCATTTCATGTTGGATTTTATCTGGTTGTTTTGTTCATAAATGGTTTGGTGTAACTGTGTTGCTTTCTCTCAAAATTGTTTAGTAATCTTGAATTGACACCTCCTCGTGCTTAGCAATTTTTTATTTTTATTTCTGAAGCCTTGCTTTGTTCAAGACTAAAATTTTCTGCTGTATTTTTCCCAAAATACCTTGATTACAATATTCTTTTCCATTATTAGACTTTGATCTCTTCATTTTTCTATTAAACTGCAATTGGAGTTTCTTAAACACTTTACTAACACTTTACACTTTGTTAACTGCCCTTCATTTTGATTTTGACAATCATAAAAAAAACTAAGGTCCCATTCTTTGAATTCAGTTTGTTCTTTTTCCTTTTGCTTTTAAGCAACAGTCACATTTTGATTCCTTTTATTTCTTGTAAGGACAAATATAGAGTCCAGTCCTATAAGGGATATATGGAATAAAAGGGCAAGACAGTTGCCATAATGTTTTAGTACTGCGTTGAAACTGATGGTTAAAGTAATTGTTCTGAAATGCAAAACTAGGACAACTAGAAAGGGACAGAATATCTTTTAAAAATCATATATAATTGCATACGCAAGCTCCCCTCTTCCACGAAAAGGTCACAGTCGTAGAAAACCACTGGTATTATCAACACAGAATCTAAAAATTTCCATTGTTATCCACTGTATATTGCAAAGGCATTATAGATAGTTATGCACGCGCTAGATAAACTATAAGCACGGAACTTCCAAATTACCATAGTTTGAAAATGATCACATATGGAATAATTTATGTATTGGCCAATGCAATTGTACCGTCTTTAACTCTGTGTGTGAAAATGATTATAAAACCTTGCTGATATGAGTGCTTGTGGTCTTGCCCAAGAAGGCACTGTCAAACATATTCTTTGTGTGCTTGACCAAACTCTGCACTCTTAATAAAGGTACTGGAGACTTTACAAATTGCGTCCTGATTGAATAAAGGGAACAGATTTGAACCTCATCACTTGGTGACTGAGAAGGAAGTAGAATGCTAAGAAACTCTGGAATTTCATCTCCAATAGTCTGCATCTTTTATTCCCTAAAAACCAGATTCATCTCTATGATTAAATATTCTATGCCATTTTATTATTATGCATACATTTTGGAACTGTTTGCTTCAGGTTGCATAGTTCTAGCAAATTAGCTTCAATTTCCTTTCCCATCAACATTATTTCATGGCCCTTTGTAACAGTGCAAAATCTACCTTGTTTTCCCAAAAATAAGACCCTGTCTTATATTTTTTTGAACTCTGAAATAAGAGCCTGGCCTTATTTTCAGGGAGATCTTATTATTTTGTGGAGCAAGATGGGGCTCCTCTTGCTGTCTTACCTGATTTCCAGCTCTGCATTTAAATATTTTTGGGGAGGGCTTATTATCAGGGGATGTCTTATTTTTTGGGAAACAGGGTATTTTTAAGCATTATTTTACAACCACGTTACATAGATAATATAGACATACATCATTTGCGTCCAATTGAGGTGCATACTATGCTTCTTAGAGTATTTCTGCTTTCATTATGATTTATCAGGTATTGCAGTTTAATGCTGCCTTTTCCACATATGTCTATAAACATTCCATTTACTCAATTAACTTTTTCGCAGTAAAATTTGTCAATGCTCATAAAAATATATTTGTTACAGACAAATTGATGATGTACCACTATCCAACAAAAATCTGTCTTATCTTTTTAAATTCAGAATCATAGCCAATTTCAAGTATGTGAACATAAATACTCTATTTGTCTATACTTTGTTTTTGCAATCCTTGAACAGGCTTGACTTTTCTTTTAGAAAAGTCATTTTGATCTCATTACATGTCTCTTATATGAGTCTTAGTTCTGTAAAATCTCCATTTTCCTTTAATAGGTCATCTTTTATTAGAATAATGACATGTTCCATTTCTTTCTTTTATGTTGTTAAGGAATTCTGTACAGTTGCAAACTATCCAAACTCTGCTCTATGACTCCAGTTTTGCAATTACTTTCTCAAGAGAAATTTCATCATGAAGTTTGATTAACTCTAATACATACTGTATATATAATATTCTGGTCATGATTTTAATAACACTTTCTTGATTAAATCACTAGAAATGTTCACACTATTTTTAGTGTCTCTGGAATAGAGTGATATTTTGGTGCATGTTCCATTAAATTCCCCAGTAATTTAAGATTTATGAGTTTTCTGCATGAAAGTATGATTGTTCATTTCTGAACATGCCTGTCTGTTTAACCAACCATCTCCATTTCTTTTTTAAAATTATCTGTATTAGTTTTGCCAAACAAAATCAGGTATTACATTTACGTAAATTCAAGATAATATAGAGGGAAAAAATCAAAAAGAAAAAAATATTAAAAATGCCAAAGAGATCTACTGTAATGTGACTAAAGGAACAAGTACTAGAAGTACTAAATACATATAAAATTATGCTCTGTTTGTGTGTGTGTATAATACCAGATTGTAATCTATAGCTAATAAATTAAACCATTAAAGTCATCCAAGTTTGTTAGTTCCTGCCTCTGATGTTTTATTAATTTAACTTTATAATTTTTTCTAATGTAGCAATTGAAAAGGTCTTAGTAATCCACAACTCAGTTGTTATATTATCGAGAGTTTTCCAATGTTGCACAATTATTAATTTGGCTGCTAAAATTAAATAAATTATGAGTGTTTTATTTTTAAGCCTATGATTTGGGTCTGTAAATGTAGCAAGCCTAGCTCTGGGGAGCATTCAATTCTTTGATTAGTGACGGTGCTTATCTTCTCAAAATTGTTATACCAAAAGGCTATAACTTTATTGTAGGATGAAAAAATGGGGGTGGGGATTTATCTTTTTTTGCATCTTCTTCAACATTGGCAAGAATATTTTGATTAATATATGCCAGCCTAACAGGAGTCAAATACCAATGATGTATAATCTTCTACTACATTTTTTGAATCAAAGTTGAAGGAAATCTGCCCAGTTTCCACAACTTCTGCCATGGAATTACAAAGATCACTTTCCCAAGCTTCTTTTAAACCATATGGTGGCTGCCCTTTTTCTGATTGCAATAATAATCTATAAATTTTTGAAAGTGTTCCCTTAGGTGGTTCTAAATAATGAAGATTAAAGTCTCAAAGTTGATGTAAATCCATGTTGCTGAATCTCTGATATTTCTCTTGCCCAAAAGAGGTTTAAATTGATACCAGAAAAGCCGTGGTAATTTATCATTTATTTGTCACTCAATCTGATCTTTATCAAAAGGTCCCTATTACTATAAAAAATATTTTAATCCATAAAGATTATAGCCTCTCAAAAATTTCTTTTTAGCCAAACCATAGTAATCATTCTGATCAATATATGTTATTAGAGGACTTAAAAGGGATCTATCCTTTATCAGAACTCTGCATATACTCTTTGAAATGTTGTTTTAGTAAAAACATTTTTAATCTGTTTTATTCTCTTTCCTGAAGTACAGTTTAACAATCGGTTTACAGTTTGTTAAGTTCAACCTCAGAATTACAGTATTTCAGATTTCAGCAATCCACCCTTGTTCATCAAAGCTGCCTGACATCTTCTGAGAGGTCCAGTTTTTCAAATTCCATTTGATGTTGCAGATGCCATAGTCTTTCCCATTTTCAAGAATGAGATTTTCTGGTCATTATTCACAGCCATTTAAAAAACTCTTGTTATATTTGTAAGGATAAAAAAAATGTTCCTCAATTAGGATTTTTAAGTCCTATTAAAAATCAACAACCTATAACCTCTAAGCATTGTTCAGCTGTGTGCTATATCAAGTGCCTGGAAAGAAATTTGGGATATTATTATTACTGGGGTGATCAGAGTTTAGTTTTGCTCCATACTAGGCCCATAAACTCTTTTTTTTTTTCAATAATTACTGTGAGTAATTTTCAGTTTAGTTTATAACAAAATCAGATAACTCAATTGAGCTAGCAAAATATAGTGTAATATTTATATATTAACCATCAGCAACTACCAAAATAGTTAACTGGCAAAGTGGGATAAAAGACCAGCAGACGGAGAGATAGAAAATGAGAGACAACCAACAGGAATTGAAATATTCTGCACCATTAAAAAGGCAATTTGGTGGAGAGAGATAATGTATCCAACAATTTCTAATGCCTTAGTTCTCCTTTCCAAGATGTCAACCTGCTAATCCAGAAATCTAAATTCTAACACACAAGGTCCTGTTCTATCTTCTCAAGAAATCAAGATAACATGGATATGGACAAGAATTTTCTCAACAGTTTCTTCAGCACTACATTTGTTGTACTTACTCCCAGCTAACTCTAGTTATTTAATTGGTTCAGCCATCACAGTAACTCTAAACATGGTTTGTTTGCTTATAACTTAATGTCATACTACATAATTGTGATTTTTTTTCAGTAAGGCAGACTTTTGCACAGTATGCATAGGCTGAACTTTTATAATTTGTTAGAAGATAAAATTAGACAAGCAATTCAATATAACTCGATTGGACTTTAGTTAACATAAACCTCTGTTCCATTTTTGTTATTTGAGTCATCCTAGCAAGAGTTTTACTATATTTTTGCTGTTCCTTGAAACATTTAGGTACTCTGTAGTTCCTTTTTAAGAAACATGGGGCTTTCACTGAAATAAAAGATGCTCATTTGACTGACCGTACAAATGAATATGCCAATTGAACAGTTTATGAAGAAAGAAAAGGCATTATTTTCTACAAAGTCAAACAATCCCCTAAATTTACATCCATCCATTCACATATACACACCCATATATACATACCCTTAGTGAAATAATGAAATAGGACTCTTTTTTTTTTTCAGATCACGAGATGGCAGCCATGTCAGCACCTTTGAGCCTCTCATCAGATTAAGCAAGGCCACCCCGATCCACCATGCCTTCTCCCTTCTGCAAATTCCCAGTGAAAAGTAAGCCACCCAAGAGGTTTGCTTAGCAGGACACCGATTCTATTTCCCAGCTGGTTCACTTTGATTGCACTTAGACTTCTCCTGGACCCCAGAACGCCAGGACTCGATTTTCGCATTTGTGAATATAGATTACAGGACAGGAACCTTTCTCTCTTCGCAGACATAATCACATGCTTTTTTTATTGAAGATAATGTCCATTAAGGGGAGTTGGTAATAAGCTGGCTTACATGTTGGAGCGCTTTGCCTTTGAAATGAAGATAAAATGATCCACCCAGCTGCAGACTGTTAAGACCCTCAGTCCCAGTATGAAAGGGTGGGGAATATTTAATAGGTGTTTATGGCTTGGGAGAAACAGTTCCTCCTTTAAATGAAAGAAATAACCGAGGAGAAAGTCCATGATAAAAGACAGCCCTGGACTCTGAGAAAGGCCTCACACGCAGAGTATCTGTTATCATGATAACACAGGATACCTCACTCTGTCTGAGCTCTTTGATACAAGAGAAGAGAAACTGTTTTTAATAAAAACTTATTGAAAAGCATTTTATATTTTTATATTTGTACATGCCAACTAAGGGTCAGCAGAATAGTAGAAGAGAGGAAACCAAATTGTTGCCCTTAAAAAAAAAAGAACTGTTATCATAAAATGTTAAGAAAGGTCAATTCATGGAATAATCCATTCACTTCCCCCACCAAAAAAGATAGAGGAAAAAAACCAGGAAATATTGTTTAATTCTTTTATAAGGACTGTTCTGCATCTGTGTAGTATAATTTGCCATCCGGTATGTGGGCAACCAGTCTAAATTCTCTAATTGAGAACTTTCTTTTGCTTATAACCTCAGGCCATTAGAGGAGTGTAAAATGTTACAAGTTTAACAAGGAAACAACTGCATCAGAATTTTATGTTTGAGTATAGTTTGGGGTTACTATAACTGTTTCCCAGTGAAACCTTCATAAAAGATTCCTTTTTTGTTTGGGAATGCCTCTTTTAATATACCTACATTCAGATAAAGTCAAAAGACTGTTCTTCTCAAAAACAAAAACAAAAACCCCAACCTACTTTCTATTGATTATTCCATGAATTGAACAATAAAAACCATGTTGATAAAATTTGGTAAACAAAGGTTAGGAATGGATATAAAAGTGTGTGTATGTCTTAAAAACAATGCAGCCATGTTTTATTTATAATGACTAGATATAAACATTATAACATGCTCACATTTTTCAAAGAATAGAGATAACTTCACCTCTTCTTTGTTTTTACTCTTCCCATTGCTACATTTTTTCCATGTATTATGTAGCTTATTTTTAAATAGCTGATCACTCTCCATTAAGGTTTCTTTTAATTAAATTTTAGTTTATTTTCTCCTCATGACTTTCTTTTACAAATATGATTTATAGTTCACAAGAGAAGAATATATGTTTGCCACAAAAGTCCAAGTTTTTCGTGATCGGGAGATAAGCATACCTTATGAAACACTAAAGCGGTTCCACGCAAGTGGAACAAGAGAGGATTAGATATGGTCAAAGCAGACAATGAATACATCAGAGAAAAACTATTTCCTCTGTTTTCTAAGGTGACTTTCCACCATTATGTTCAAAGATGCAGGCTGTGATAACCTTAATATGCTTGTTTATTTTTCTCCAGTGTGTTCATGAAAGATAAGTACAGGCCTTAATGTTCTGAAGCCCGAAGATTAATATGTGATTATTCTTTGTAAAAAGTGAAAACAGAACATTTTTTAATTCTATGGCAATGGTGAGTAGATTGTAGGATATCTTTTGTGAACTGATTCTTTTGGCAAAAAGAAGAAGAAGAAGAAGAAGAAGAAGAAGAAGAAGAAGAAGAAGAAGAAGAAGAAGAAGAAGAAGAAGAAGAAGAAGAAGAAGAAGAAGAAGAAGAAGAAGAAGAAGAAGAAGAAGAAGAAGAAGAAGAAGAAGAAGAAGAAGAAGAAGAGGGGTTGTATTTCAAATTTTGGAAAGATTTTGGAATTTTTGTGAGGCTCATTGTGTCTATTATGCCCATTATATTCAGTTTGAAAAGCATCATGGATGATTGAACATTTTCCCCAGCCCATTCTACAAGTAGTTCTTGACTTACAACTGTTCGTTTAACAACAGTTCAAAATTATGATAGCCTCGTAAAAAGTTACTTATGACTTGTCCTCAAAATTATAATTGTTATACCAACTCTTGGTCATGTGATTGCCATGTAGGCTCACATTTATGATGGTGGCAGCATCTTGTGGTTACATGATCGTGTTTTGCAACTTTCCAGCAAGGGCAAGCTAGAGTCGCTTAATCACTGTGTGATTCATTTAACAACCATGTAATTTGCTTAATGCTTGCATAAAATGGCTGTAAAATCAGATAATGTGTGATGTCTCTCTTATCAAATGCATCACTCAGCAACTGAAATTCCTGTCCCAATTGTGGTTATAAATTGAGGAGTACCTGTCGTGACAGAGATAGGTTATCTGCCATGATTGCTGCAACCATTGGATGCCAAAGACATTTTTTTAAAAAAAGGAAAAATGCAATCTCTGGCCCCAAATGATTGTCTGCCTCTATCTTAATGGAACAGTACCCACAATGAATTAGATGAGATCTATGCCGTGGGAAGGAATTGATTCCAAACAAGCAGAGCTAATCCAAGCATGCCAGGCAGCCGTGTTGTTTCAAAATACCGTAAATATAATGAACTTAGTTGATGCACCCATGTATCAAAATATCTCTCTGTCTGGATGCCTTGGAGAAGAACTGTATGTTTTCAGTTTTCCCAGGAATAAATATTATCGATGGAGATTATAAAAACTAAACCAAAAAAAAAAAAAAACTATTGACAGTAACTAGGAAAAAAACAGTATTCAACAAAGGAGGGAAATCAATATAAAATGTAAAAAAAACCTTTATTACCCGACCATACTATGCATATTTTAAAATCCTCAAACTATAAAATCTAAGGAGTCTGCTACTACTGTAGCATTTTACTTTCTCTACATGTATAAGCATTCCATTTACTGGAATGCTTTATCATAGAGGACTGTTACAAGTTGAGCACTGACTGCTTTGTTTTATCTTGCACACAAACTTGGGTTCTATTAAATTGATAGAATCTTGATTTGTAACCACTCTAATCATACGTCTGAGAAATTTATACCTTTCCTGAGATAAACTAATTCATCAGTGAGAGAAATAACTTTGTTCCTAATATGTTAATTTTTATCACCGGGGAAAATTATCCTTCCTTGCCTGCTTCCCAGCATACTTTTTGAATAACACAATGATAAAAATAGCAAGGAACTAATATTACTGGAACTAATATTACTGGAAAGAAAACAGTATGGTGGGATGAGGGTTTGTATATTTCAGTTCTGATATGGCCAGGAAAGAAGTGTTAAATGTATTGATATCAAAATAGTTTATATTCACATTGTATTAAGTTTTATTGACAAAATTATTTAAGTCCAACAATTTTTTTTTAGGTTTAGGATTCTAAAATCGAGATGAAGATTATCCGGTGGAGGTAATTTCCAACAAAATGTATTTTAATTGCTTACAAAATATATTTTCTTGGAAATTACCTTCATTGGATCTATAACATTCATTTGCAATAGATGGGCTTAGCATTACCTACAGAGCCCAGAACATCCCAAAAATTATCTAAGTCATTGGAATTGAAAATAATATTACAAGTGAACTGTTTGTTTAAAAAATTGTTACAGTCCCTGTTTTCTAGAAGGGAAGAAAGGGAATGTATTTACAGGTGGTATACAATACTGAAAATGAATTTGCACGTATGAAAATGAATTGCAATTTGAGATCTAAAGATGGTAAATTGGCTTAACCTTTATCTGCAATCCCTTCAACTTTTCTCATGTGGCATCATATGAAACCATAGCTTCCCCTCTCCATTTTACCTTTCACAGAAAACCTATGAAAGATTTTCGGCAGTAACTTCAGGCTGGTGAAGAATGTTAGTATTAAGACAATAACATTCTTAGCAAAAGCTGGACCCGAGAAACGAAGAGGTGAAAAGTGACAGGCATTCTGTACGCAGTAAGAAAGATATTTCTTAGCTTGGTTGCTACCTACTGAAGCTTGGCCTATACTTTTTCCTTCTCCGTCTAGCCTTGGAAAACAGTAGCGTACCTATCAATACAATGATCAGAGGCTCATTTACAAGCTGCCTAGTTTTCTGCCACAGCCTCTAAATAAGAGATTCTTCCTGGAGCTGCAGTGATTGAATTTTCAATCATTCATTAATCACTTTCAATGTTATCAGCTTAGCTAGTGTCAGGGCTTCAGCAAGATCAGCACCTCCAGCCATTATTGGTCCTGCCAGCAAAGTACAAGCTTTCTATATTCTCAGCAGAGCCATGTTCTGGCATTAAATACTAATCTTAAAACCTCGATGTTGTGAAAGATTTTGTAAAAGAAAAGGAGAAATGTTGTCAAATACATTAAAACAGAGGGTGCTTTGAAAATATACGTTTTTAAGGGCTAGTCAGATCCCTATTTTTTAAAACCTAAATTATGACTTTATACAGAGGGAATTTTTCCATTTTGATTCTATTCTGAATTCTATTGCATTGTGGAATTTAAATGATTTATTTCAAAAAGCATTATGGATACAACTAGAAAGCTGCTGTCTCTTCCTCTTAATATCTTGACAGGGAATCAGTACTTCTTTTGGTTATACATCTGATGATTTCCTTCATTAAAAATTACAGGCTCATAAAATATTCTGAATTTTTCAATAAGATGTGCAACAATAGCTGGGTTTTGAACTCTGTATGTTGGAACGGACACTAATAAATAAAATATGTTTTGGGCAAGTTCTATGAAGACACCGTTGTGATTTAAAGAGAGTATTGGAGGGGAAAAAAATAAGATTAAAAATGTGTGATATCAAATTACATTCTGAAAATTTAAAACCTATTGAAGACTAACACATTTAGATTTATTGGTTGTGGGGTGCAGCTAAGGAAGTTGATTTACTTTGGTGTATCTGTTTCAAAAATCCTGGATATGTACGCACTTTCTACAATACAAATTGAACTTCTATTAATGTTGGGGAATATCTGATCAATAGTTTTCCATGTGGTCAGTTTTAAAACTTGGGTCCCATTGAATTTATTCTGCCACATATCATTTTTTACTTTCTTTCTAGTTTTTTGCTTGGCTTTCCTTGTGGGTTGTTCATTTTGTATTAGAATAGAATAGAATTCTTTACTAGCCAAGTGTAATTGGACACAAAAGGAATTTGTCTTTGGTGCATATACTCTCAGTGTACATAAAAAGAAAAGATACATCCGTCAAGAATCATAAAGTACAACACTTAATGATAGTCATAGGGTACAAATAAGCAATCAAATCATACTAGGAAACAATCAATATAAATCGTAAGGATACAGCAACAAATTACAGTCATACAGTTATAAGTGGGAGGAGATGGGTGATAGGAACGATGAGAAGATTAATAGTAATAGTAATGCAGACTTAGTAAATAGTTTGACAGTGTTGAGGGAATTATTTGTTTAGCAGCATGATGGCGTTCGGGTAAAAACTGTTCTTGTGTCTAGTTGTTCTGGTGTGCAGTGCTCTATAGCATCGTTTTGAGGGTAGGAGTTGAAACAATTTATGTCCAGGATGCGAGGGGTCTGTAAACATTTTCACAGCCCACAGTTTTTGTATTTCATTCAGTTTTATGCTTGGTGACTCATTTTTATTTTACTTCCTGTTAATTAAAATCATTTCTTAAAAAAGATTATGACTAGGATTATGATGGTAGATACCATGCTTAGCACACTCAATATTATACTTAGATAACTAATTGCTCTAATCATAGGTGTCCAACCTTTTGACTTGCCTGACTTGCATTGAGTAAAGAGAAATTGTCTTGGTCCGCATATAAAATAGACCGTATAATATAGTTAATGTATATAAATCAGATAGTAACGTTAAAAGTTTACGATCTTGTGGGGGCGCATTACTAGCTGTCCAGGGCTGCATGCAGCCCACTAGCCATGAATTGGACACACTTGCTCTAGATTTTTATTTATAAAACACTCCCCATTTCTTCTACGTAAAGATGTATATTTATATAAATATTTATTATTATAATGTTATCATTACTCCATCTGTTGTCATACTGCAGAGAGCTATGCATGAGGCTGAAGTGCAGTCTAATCTTGCTCACATCTCTGGACATATTAGTGTACTTATAATTGCATATGCAGTTAATATAGTGGACATAATGGATTGTTCACATGTACAGATTTCTAAAAAACTTAAAATAGATGTTTCAAATATGCAAATAACTAACAAATTTCTATCTGATTTTTGTATATACCTGAACTCTTAGGATTCTGCAAAGCATTCGCCAGGGCACTTTGTGAAGCTGCTTGAAGCACCTAGGTCTACACGGGGACTTCACTGTATCAATTGAAGATACTTTCACTGAAATTTCAGCTCAGTTTCCAGCAAATCCCAGCAGAAATCTCTTCTGCATCTACATAAGCAAACTGCAATCAGGAACATAGGAAGGTTCTCAAGGCAGGTTCATCAAGCTTTGGATTGGGCTTATTGCTTCAAGTAGCAGGTTTGGGTAAAATTGTAAATGTTTCATAATGTCCTATATACTTTTGCTCTCTCTCCAACCCCCTTTTCTCTGCATACACACAAAACCAACAAATTTACTTAACAATAAGCGAGTAAGTAAAATGTAATTATTTGTCATCTGTCTTTCTAAATGGCTGTGTAAGATAAAGAATTGAACACAATTCACATCACCAAAATTTCAATATAGCTTTCTGAAATAATGAAGAGTTAAATGACAGATGAATATCCAAAGAGGCATTGTAATAAGTGTTTGTGTATAGCTAGATAGATATATAGCTATAGATTAAGCTACATACACACAAACACATGTAACATATACATATATGTGGGTACTGCATGTGTGTAGTTTTCCCAAGGAATGAACCTCTACAGATCAATGATAGTTATTTTTTTCTCTTTTTTTAAGTCCTCAGATTGCCCATCAGCTTTGACTTCAGCAATGAACATTTTTCCACACTGACTCAGATTTGCCCCCCAGTGATTAATTAACTAATGCTATAGTTGATTAATCTACTGATTAAAGCATACAGCCCTAATCATAAAACAGCAAGAACATTTTTGTTACTGAAGCTCTGCACTCCATTTCAACCGTTCAGTGTCGGAGTCAGTTCAGATAATAGAGGAAGGGGGCCTTGATTTAAAAGGCAAGACACCAGCTACAGTGGAAGGGGGAAAGAAGTAACCCAATTATCCAGTTGATTTGAAATGCTTAAGTAAAAATGCTGATGACATAGCATTTCATGCTAAGGAGATTTAGCCTGCACCTGGATCGATATTGTTGTCCCTTTTCATTCTGATTATAGCCTTTTTCTCTCGCCAAATTTTCCCTACATTGTTCTTGAAAGATCTATTACCCTTACTAAAACTGCATGATTAATTTTTTTTTAAAAAAAAAGAAAGGTGTATATGATCTAAAGAGAAACCAGTGTGTATGTGTGGTGTGCGTATGTGTATATGTGTGTGTGTGTGTACACACACACATGCACACACATATATATACAGTTTTGTCACTGGTCCAGGGATCTGGATGCATGGCAGAACCCATGTGGTGATTGTATTCATTTGTCATAGTTGATTTTGTTTTTATCTTGGCTATGGATTATATGTATTCTTGTTTTATTTTTTTAACCTACTTATATATAGTTTTACTTGCTGTTAGCCAACCAGAGTCATGAATTTGAAATGGACAGCCATACAAATTAAGTTGAGAAATAAATGAATTATGCAGTTGTAAGTATATATTCAGTGTTCTGATGTGGGGGACAGACTGGATTGTTTTATTTGTTGATTTTATTTTATTTATATGGATGCCTGAATCATAAACTGTGATTCTGAGTGGCTAACATAGGAATAAATCCAAAAGCAGACCAACAAGGTAGAACAAAGAGGAAAAAAATATATAAATTAAAACCAACCACAAACATTTAATATTCCAATCATTATAGACAGTCTCATCCAGGACCCAGGGAAAAAGCCAGGTCTTCAAGGTCTCTCAGAAGGCCAACAGGATCAGAGTCTTCTGACTCTCTAAAGTGGATGACCATAAGAAAAAATAATTTTTTAAAAAGTCATGATTATAATATAGCCAGAATTCATGGAGGTTTATTATTATTATTATTATTATTATTATTATTATTATTATTATTATTATTATTATTATTATTATTATTATTCTCTTTTATTCATTAAAAATGAAACTCAGTCAACTGGACATTTAAAAATGTGCCACAAATACCATTGACTGGTGCTAATGGTTGATACAGGTTGCTGCCAGCATCCTAGGTATCAACCAAGTACCAAGTACAATATATGATATTCCGAGTAGCACAATTTTGTGCAGTTCCGCTGGTGTTATTGCAGGAAGCTGCAATTATTATTATTATTATTATTATTATTATT
Organism: Pantherophis guttatus; assembly: GCF_059756535.1. NCBI lineage: Eukaryota > Metazoa > Chordata > Lepidosauria > Squamata > Colubridae > Pantherophis > Pantherophis guttatus. The sequence goes on from NC_142063.1 coordinate 155,652,475, forward strand.
ATTATTATTATTATTATTATTATTATTATTATTTACCACATTTTCAAACTGCCAGCCTCTCTCATAGAAGGAGTTAGGGTTTTCAATTTTGAGAAAGAGTTAAATATAGCAATGGTAGAATGATGTAAACTCGGAGGTTTCCTTTTTAAAGAAATTCTAACTTTTTTAAAAAAGAAAAAAAAAGTAGAACAATGGTCTCCATTCACCAATCGTATGAAAAGATGAACTGTCAAATGAACTTATAGGTAAAGGTAAAGATAAAAGTTCCCCTCGCACATATGTGCTAGTCGTTCCCGACTCTAGGGGGCAGTGCTCATCTCCGTTTCAAAGCTGAAGAGCCAGCGCTGTCCGAAGACGTCTCCGTGGTCATGTGGCCAGCATGACTAAACGCCAAAGGCACCCGGAACACTGTTATTTTCCCAGCAAAGGTGGTCCCTATTTTTCTACTTGCATTTTTTACGTGCTTTCAAACTGCTAGGTTGGCAGAAGCTGGGACAAGTAACGGGAGCTCACTGCACTAGGGATTCAAACCGCTGAACTGCCAGCCTTTCGATCGACAAGTTCAGAGTCTTAGCCACTGAGCCACCACATCCCTTTCATGAATTTATAACATCATGTCAAATTGCTGTAGCGGACCCAACTGCAGAATTAATTATATAGGCTAATGAAGAAATATCGCTTCAATTAGCCTTCTCCAACCTGGTTCCGTCCAGCTACACTGGGCCTGTGGTTCCCAAACCTCTCAATCAGCATTGTCTTTAGTTGGACACATTGGTTGGGACTTCTGAGAGTTGCACACCCCTCAACATATCTGAAAGGTGCCAGATTGATGAAGTCTAGTTTAAGTCATCATCAAAGAAAACCCGCAAACCCCTTACTAAGTACTTCTGAAGGTAGAATACTGGGACAGTCTATTTGCTCAAGGCTGGGGAACACAAGAACAAGATCAAAGTCAGGTTTTATAGATAAATTTAACTATGTATTTCTGGCAAACCAATAAAATCTATAGTCCCTGCCCACTCAACAGGGATACTATTTTTGTCATGATCTTTCCCATAAATTCTTCATGAGTGACTCAGGGTGTCATTTTACTTGCAGTTCTTGGACAAACATCAGCCATACTTGAGAGCATCGAAGTGTTACAAAGGCTAATCAAAAGCAAATGTAAATGTTAAAACAACTTGTATCGTTTAAGAGCCATTTTCTCCATAAGAAAAAAGATGAAAGATACTGAGCATTACACCATTTGAGTAGAAGGCCTTTAGGTTTCTTCTTAACTAGTGATGCAGAATATACCTTTTATTTTAAATATATCTGCTATTTTTGTGATACAAAATAGGGTGGTAATAATGCTATACTCACTTTAGTGTTTGGCAATTGTTCTTTTTTCATACAAGATTATATGATGCAGGACTACCTACTTTCTATGGTAAGCAATTTTGATCAGTTGAGAGTTTTCTCAAACAGTTTTAAATCCTGCAAAAAGAATGACCAGAGACATCACTGGACTATGCGTGCATATGAACCTTCTCCATATGTGCAAGGAGAAGATCATAAATCCTAGAATTGACTGACAAGGATAGAATGTTCCTCCTCCATTATTACAGAATGCTGGCTATTGGAGGGAAAAGGAAAATATTGGAAGATGGTAAGCTCTTTACTCTTTACTCTCCCAGCATCTGTCCACAGTCCATTCCATACTGTTTGGGAGGGATCCTGACAGTCCTGGGACATATTTTAGGGAACCTAGGAAGGTGTAGAAAACAGGAAGCTTTCTTTTAACGAAATTCCTTAAGTTCAATTATCACAGAATCAAAAATTCTGTCATGTTATAGTTATACTGTTTACAGCTGTTATTAAAACTGTTCACTTGTAATTCTTGAAATGGCATATTCTTCTCCTATTTATTATTTATTGTACCTTCAAGATCTATCAATAATACTTTCTTCAGGGGGGAGGAATACAAATTACTTGCCTTTGCAGACGATGTGATCTTCATATTGGAAAACCCAATACGATCTGGAACCAGGTTGATGACAATGATAGAGGAATACGGGGAAGTTGCGGGCCTCAAAATAAATAAGCAGAAGACGAAAGTATTGACGAAGAATATGACCCAAACACAACAGTTGAAATTAGAGCAAGAATTAGGACTTCAAATAGTAAAGAAAATAAAATACCTAGGTATTTGGCTGACAGCAAAAGCAACTACAATTAAAGAAGATAATTATACCAAATTGTTAAAACAAATCAAAAAAGACTTAGAAATTTGGAGTAGATTACAACTCTCATTGATGGGCAGAATTGCCTCAATAAAAATGAATATATTACCAAGAGTACTATATTTATATCAAGTGATACCAATACACCCCGGAAGAGATTTCTTTAAGAACCTCAACAAAATAACAATGAACTACATATGGCAGGGAAAGAAGGCCAGAATTAAAATCAAAGCTCTACAGGATTCACGGGACAAAGGAGGCCTAGCAACACCAGATTGGGAACTCTACTATAAGGCATCGGGATTGACCTGGATTAAAGAATGGATGGAACTCGGCAACAAAAGAACCTTATATTTAGAAGGCTTTGACTTAATAAGAGGATGGCACGCTTTCTTATGGGACGGATCGGATAAAAGACACACGTACTTCCAATGTCATATAATTCGAGCTTCATTATTCAAGATCTGGCAGGATATTAAGAGAATTCACTATACCAAAATACCAAAATGGTGGTCCCCGATGGAAGCGTTGATATACCCGAACACGCTCGAAATAGGAAAAATGATGAGGTACCAAGACTTACTGAATCATGAAGGCGAACTCGTCTCAAGACAGCAACTCCAAAACGCCGGCATAAATATCGATTGGTGGCCCTATACTCAAATACACTCAAGATACATAGCAGACAAAAAGCAATATGGAATCTCGAATAATTTGAACGAATTGGATAAGATTTTACAAGGCCCAGAACAAAAAATGATAACCAAATTATATAACTACTTACTTAGATATAAATTACTGGAAGAAACAGTAAAAGAAAATATGATAAGATGGGCCAAGGACATAGGGCACAACATCCAACTGGCAAACTGGGAGAAATTGTGGAAACAGAACATTAAAATGACAAGAGCCATACCCTACAAAGAAAACCTCATAAAAATGTTTTACAGATGGCACCTAACACCAGCCAGACTAGCCAAAATATATCCAAACACCTCCCCACGCTGTTGGAAGTGCAAAACAAAAAAAGGGACATACTACCATGCCTGGTGGAAATGCACAAAGGCCCAACAATACTGGAAGGACACAAAGGAAATCATTGAAGAAATAATAAACCAACAAGTAGAAAACACTCCAGAATTTTTTTTATTTGGAATGATAACAACACAACACAACAAAGAGACAAAGTACCTCATCATACACATTTTGACAGCAGCACGGTTACTGTTTGCGCAAAATTGGAAATCAGATCAACTCCCAACCAAAGACAAACTAATCTCAAAGATAACAGAATGTGCCGAAATGGATAAACTGACACTAGAACTCCAAGATAAAGAAGAAAGTGAATTCTATCTTGTGTGGCACCAGTGGTATCAATGGCTGGAAAAGAAAATCAGTACAAATATAGATGAAAGAATATAGGGTAGGAAAAATAAAACCGGAAACAGCTAAATAAAGAGGAGATGCAAGATTATTTCTAATCTAAAACATCTGAATTGAAAATGTATTAAGTATATATTAATTTATAAAGCAATATATATTCTGATGATGACCAAAACATATATGTAAAATATAGTGTGGGTAGGTTGGTGGTGGGAATTCGTTTGTCTTGGTAATGTCTTTGTATTTTTTTGTATTGTCTTTATATCTCTGTTTAAAACTCAATAAAAAAATTAAAAAAAAAAAATAATACTTTCTTCAATTTACACAAGGTATTATTCAAATTTAAAATTGATTCAACTAGTGATCCCAACACATATTTAGAAGAATAAATCAAGAAGGCTTGTTTCTCTGTAAATATTTTTGCTTAACTTGACAAGTTCAAATATTAATCAGTGTATTGTTATGTTTATTCCCATTTTTATGCATATGAGTCATGTTCGTAAAAAAAAATTTTTTTTAAATTTCTTTTAGATTGCAGATTGAATTAAATTCCACTAACATCTTCCACCCCAACAATCATTCTTCTTCTTGGACCTACCAAATACACCATGACATACCTCCCTTCTCTATCCCTGCAGCACAACCCTGGGGAAAAGTGCTTTTGATTTAAGCAATTGTAGATTGGCTATACAATACATGTACCCAGATGTTCTCCAAAACACCTTCTTGCTCTGAATCTGAAACTTTGTAGATCCCTATTCCCTATATACTCAACTCCTTCTCTAGAGGAAATGCTGCAAAGCAGTTTTGTAATATTTCCTCTGAAGCTGAGGGTTGGGCAAGTGCTGTCATTGAGTATGCCTGCCCTTGGGATTTTCTCTTTCTTGCTGAAGCCAACATGCCGTAGCATTTTATCAACCTCTCCCTTTCTTTAGACAAATCACGGGGACAATTTTGTTGCTTTGCCCACATCTTCAGTAGTGTTTTTCCTTTCTTTGCCATGAAAGTGAAGATATGTGCATAGGTCACTGATTGGTGATCCTGGAGGCCTTTCTATCCTTTCACCTCTTCTTCTCCAAATCTGGAGACCAATGGTAACACAATAGAATGGCATTTGGCGATGGGCAAGACTTCCAGCAGCATTGGAGGAGTACCAATCATCACTGAATTGTTTTTGTCCCTCTTCCTGTTGTTTAATGTTTTTTCAGGATCTGCAAACTTAAAAGATCCCAAGCCGGCTGATGCATGTGTCCTCTGCACATCTTTTGGTTCCTTTCTTGACTAATAAGGAATAGCACTTAAAGCATTTAGATTGCTATTGTTGTGTATGTTATTGCTGCCAATCCTTATTACTTTCCAAGTAAATGAAGTGACTACTGTAGTAGGTGAAAATATGTTCAACAAATCTGATGGGTCCAACAGAAGAACGTGCTTTGTAACTTATTTGCTTGTTTATTTACATATTTACTTGATTTATGTAACCACCCATCTCCCAATAGCAACTCTAGGCATTGAGAAGGAACACCTGCACTATTTTCTTCCACGAGTTCAGTACAGTTATGTGTTTTAATGATTTTTTTTTACTGTTGTTAGCCACCCAGAGCCATGAATTTGTGGTAGGCAGATGTATAAATTGAATAAATAAATGGAATGAATGACAACGAATGAATACCTAAACACTGTGTAAAACATAAACAACAGCAGAGGTACTAAACCAGTCTAAACAAATGGTGACCAAATAATGGGCTCTGGCTAGAACTCTGACCCCAATTTATGTTGACATTGGTTGACACGAATATTTAGTAAACCTTCCATTTTTGAAAGGCCACTCCTCCAGTTCTCTAAAGAACAGCAATAGAGGCAAATAAGGTGTTCTGAAATTGGTTTCAATGAACTGCTACCTACTTTTCATTATCAAATGAGAAAATATATATGACCTTGTAAGGAAAACTATCTTATCTTCTTGGATAGAGAGAGTGCAAGTATTCTCAGTGCCTAGGTAGAGAGCCTCATAGTTATTGGTCATGTTGATAATGTACTTCCTGGGCTAGGGTGGTTGGAGCTGCTTTTGAGTTTTGTTAATGTGTGTGGGGGGGTGTTGGGGTGGGTGGGTGGGTGGGGGTGTTCACTGGATTTGCCATCTTATTCTTTATTTTGTTCTTATCCTATTTGTTTTTGTTGGCCTTGTCTTTTTGAATTGTATTGCATTTTTTTTCCTCTTTGTTGTATTGTGAGCCACCAACAGCCACTCTGAAGCTAACAGCATCTAAATTGATTAATAAAATTAAATTAATTGAGAATTGCTAAGAAATAACATTCAGCAACATTTGGAGAACCCCTATTGCCAGTTTAACTTTAACACTTAACCACGGTGTGAAGCATCCTGCTTATGTAACATTCTGTGTGATCAATATGGCTCAGTAATGCTTTGGCTTATTTTGTAGAAAATCTATTGTTGGAGAAAAGTTGCTTAGCAATGAGAAACTGAAATGAAGTAAAAATGAAAGGTTGATCATATGTTCTACTTATACACCAATTATAAAGTTTGCGAGAAAGCAGCTCTGTATTTCACAGTTAAACAGGCTGATGCCCTCCAAATATGCCAGAAAACAGCTCTCATCAGACCCAGATAGTATCCCAAACATTTTCCTGGTGTAGCTACCTAGCTGTGTTAAAAAGTTGCCCAATTTTAAAATGTCATGAAGCTGGAGAATAGAATCCTAGAAGTTGCCCTCTCACATTGAGCATTTGGACTGCAGACCTAACTTAAGCCATCTTGTTACAATCTTCTTCATTACAGATATTGTCTTGATATTTAAATTATAGTATTTTTATTTAAATACTTGTTTTTTCTTCCATTTAATTGTATCCAATTCTTGGAGATTAACTGAACAAGTCTCTGCAGTTTTCTTGGAAGGTTTTTCAGAAGAGATTTGCTATTGACTCTTTCCTACGGCTGAGAGAGGGCCCAAGGTCACCCCATCTCCCGGTTTCTAGCCTGATACTCGGGTGTCAAACTCGATCATGTCATGTGACGTCATGTGACGATATTTGCCTTTGTGGAGCCGGGATGGTTGTGGCTTGCACACAGGGATGGATTCTACTTACCTTTACTACTGGTCCGCATCGTGCCCGCGCGCGCTCTTCTGTGCATGCACAGATCACTTATGATGACATCCAGGTCAGTGGGTGGAGCCTCCCGCCAGTTTTACTACTGGTTCTACAGAACCGGTCCGAACAGGGGGCTACCCACCACTGCTTGCACGTGATGCATCTAGACCGCAGGCTGCCAGTTTGACACCCCTGCAAGTCTAACCACTACACAGAACTGGCTCTCTTAAATATTATAATAATTATATTATTATAATTCCACCTTTTTAAAGTGATTCTAATATGTACAAGAATTCTTTAATTTCTTATTTAAGGTAGTATTATTCACTGAACAATACTTACTAAGTAGCTATTTATTTATTTATTTATTTATTTATTTATTTATTTATACTTTTTATTTCAGTTATTAATATCTTGACTTTCAAGACCGCAATTCTTTAAAAGTAGCTTCAAAAATATAAGCTGTTGTAATAAAAATACAATATATAATAAATGCAAATACAATATGAAATAAATACAAACACAATACATAATATTTGGAAATAAGGAAGAATTACACTGTATCTAAGATTCTTCATACTGGGCAATTAGTAATAATGATCCTATGGAAGTTGAGAGCTAAGTTGATAAATGTCGTATGGAGGGAAAATTGACTATTTGGATAGTTGGAAAAAGAAAGAAAAGGCTTTAGGATGGTTTGGAAAGAGCTGCTGTAATTTTGACACTAATCAATTTTTCAAGATGTTCTCTTTAAAGCTGCCAACAGGGAAATAATTCAAAATATTGATTGCTTGGTATGAGGTTAACAAGTTAAACAGTCGTACAATAGCTAGAGATTATTTGATGCTCAATAGCTTTCATTTCATCCTCTACTTCATTAATTTGCTTTTGATCATTCCTGTTAACAGTCTGATCCACCGACAAACAGAAGCACCATTAGGAATGAAGGAGGGATTGCCAACATCCTTTAGTTACAACTCCTGTCATTGTTAATGTGTGAATGGAGGGGTGGAAGGCATTGGTGGGTTTCACTTATTTTTACCACCAGTTCGCTGTGCATGCACACACTCGCTTCACTCGCGCATGCACCCAGCTTTCAGCACATGCGCCCGGCCTCAAAAATGTGGCTAAATAGGACGGCATATAGCCGGGGCAGGTGGGCAGACCCACCCGCAATCTCCACTACCAGTTCACTCAAACCGGCCCGAACCAGCCCGAACCGGCTGAAGACCACCTCTGGTGGGAGGGCTCATACCCATAGCCATGCCTTCTTTCCACTCTATTCTCTTTGTCAGGGTGGGCATTTAAGCAGGCCACACTGCTTAATAGTAATTACAGCCCATTGATAATCTAACAATTACATAAACATTTTAAAAACAAAATAGCTTCCACTGATTTTGGCATGATTTCGACACATACTTACATAAAGTTGTATTTAGAAGTAAATACCTGTGCATTTAACTGCGGTATCATTCATAGCTAATTCTCTTGAATTCTCTTTGGGTGCATTTACACAGATGTGTAAAGAGCCAAGCTAGCCCCAACTCCCAAATTTCTTACTTGGCCAAGCTCTCTGAGAATTCTAGTTTTAATCATTGTTCATTCTTCACTCCTGTTGTGTCTTACAAAGCCAATTTCAAAACAATGAAGGGTTGTTTTATCTAATCCATCCATTTTTATTTTTTTCAGTGTTCAGAATCTTTTTGCATTTAGATCCTCCAATTCCCTCAACTTTGCATTTATAATCTGCCTTGGGATTAACTTCCAGCAAGTATAGGCGATCCCTATGGAAACGAAAATGTGTTTGGAAACTGAAATGTAGCAAATAGTCAGAGATTAAATGAGACTGTAGGCTGGTTTCTAAATTGCAATTAGAGAGTCAACAACTTCACTTGTAAATAACAGATTTTAAAGGATAAAAGGTCACTGCCTGCTTCCTTCCATAAAAATGTCTTCAAAGGCACAACTTTTTTCGCCACTCGTATTTTTACAACAAGAACAATGCTAGAGACTATTTAATTGGGAGAATTCCAGCAATCTGCCATTTTCTTACCACTTTCTTGCTCTTCTATTTGTAAGTAAAGACAGCATTTGATTCCAATGCTAGTAGGAACTGGGTGCTGGGCAGGGAACGTATTTTCCCTGGAGGATAAATCCCTCTGCAAGCAGCTGCGCTGTGTCAGGAGGTAATTTGTATGTATACATTTAGAGTCAATGCATCTTATTTCAAGCAAACAAATACAAACTGACTGATAATTCTAATAAATCCCATGGGGCCTCTACTTCAAACCCCAGCAATTTAATTGGAGTTAAACAGACTAGTCTGGGAAGTCAAAGAAGCACCCAAAAAAGGCAAGAGCCCACTTCTACAGGTGTTGTTACCAAGAAAACTTCATGAATATATTCCACAAAGTTATTGGAGTCAAGGTCAACTTGATTGAGCAAGTTACATTATGAAGTGACACCGGTATCATTTCTTTAGCTTTGGGATGTAATATCTGACCTTTCCTCTTGGCTGAATCTTAGAAGTGAGTTCTAGACAGGGATTATAAGCATCTGGCCTGGAAAACAAAGTTTGTCTTCATTTTCCAAATCATACGCAATGTTTAAGCATTAATTTTTCTCCTTTTGAAATTCAGCTTTGAAGAATATTTGTAAAATAAGGGGCACATCTGTCAAATATGTGCTACAGTATGTATGCATGTTAATTAGATTCATACTTGCCCCTTATCTACCCTTGCAATCAAAAAAAGCCCTCAGCAGTTTATACACATCCATAAAATGCAATAAAGTGTCCACAGTATAAATATAAAAGAAACAAGCAATAATATAAACACATAAAGCAAACAGTCAAATCGGTATTGGATTTCAAAAGCAGTAATATTCACAAAATACGTCTCACTGAAGGCCTCTTGAATATCTATATCGAAACTGAAAGACGTTTTTGCTGCTTGTCAATCCAAGTCTTCAAAAATCTGTTGTGGACCAAGTTCAGAATAGAGGAAGGTTTTATCTAATTCTGGATAATGGTCATCATGGGCCATTTCCACACTGGTAACTTAGAACATTTTCAGAACATCCCCTAGCCATCACTGAAATGGTATAAACCTCGTGTTCGTTCCTGCTACACAACGATGATTGTCCAATCCTAGAAGAAGCTCTTTGTCACTAGACAGAAAATAGGAGGTGCATTCCAGATTTTGAAGGGCAGAGTTGTGCATAATCTACTAATGCAGTGGAGATGGTTCTTCTGAAACCAATGGTAAGTTAATAAATGTTACCCTGACCTTTGCCTTATCAACATCCTCATTCATATCTCCATAACATTCTGCTAGACATTTCAAATTTTAAAAGGCACCTCCATTACCTGAATCCAAACTAGTGAAACATAAAACAACATCAGTAGATCTGTTGTGTGTACTAGTTTAAGAAATATTTTTAAAACATGACTCATTAAACTTATTGTAAAGTAATCATTGCATTTTTGACATTGCTTTAAATAGATAGAGTAATGAATATAATTATTGGCCAATCATCTAAAATAGCCCTATATCCAAAATTATATTGAATAATCTTACCTTTCATTACAGGTAAATCCTATGACCAAAATTGAGCCCATAATTACTGTTGCCAATCAAGACAGTTGTTAAGTGAGTTTTCCGCCATTTTACAACCTTTCTTGCCATAGTTGTTAAAAAGAATTACTGCAGTTGTTAAGTGAGTGACACAGTTGTTAAGTGAATCTGGCTTCCTCGTTGATTTTGCTTGTCAGAAGGTCACAAAAGGTAATCATATGTCCCCAGGACACTACAACCGTCATGAGTCAGTTGCCAAGCATTTGACTTTTGATCACACAGCCATGGGGATGCTGCAACTGTCGTAAGTGTGAAACATGGCCAAAAGTCACTTTTTCTATGCTGTTGTAACTTTCAACGGTCACTAAACAAACTGTTGTAACTTGAGGACTATCTGTACTTCAGATTTATTCTATTTATTTATCACCCATTTTTCTTTTGCATGTCAATTTTTTCTCTAATGAATTTCTTTATATGTTTTCTTTTTATGTCTGTTCCTTATTTTTCATTTTATGATGTCCTCCTTCCACTCATTCTAGAAATTCATTGGTCATCTGTGGCTTTTTTACATGTTTCCACTACTGATAATGTGTATCAATGATTCACCACTGTAGCCATCTCCCAGTTTAAGGCATGCAGACTTCAACTCCCAGAATTCTGCAGCCAACATGGCTGGTTTGGGGAATTCTGGGAGCTGAGGTCCACACATCTTAAAGTTGTTGTGGTTGAGAAATATCAATCTAGTTAGTTTGGCTCTGGCCTGAAAAGGCCATACATTTCCAAACCACCAGAATTTATATAATGGGACTTGGGAGCAAAGATATTTAGAAGTTTATAATGCAGCAAACCTTGGTTAATCAACAAAGGACATTTCTTCTAGAGAACATTTGGATTTCTCTAGACCAGGGGTGGGCAACTATGGCCCTTTTATGACTTGTGGACTTCAACTCCCAGAATTCCTGAGCCAGCCATGTTAGCTCAGGAATTCTGGGAATTGAAGTCCATAAATCATAAAAGGGCCATAGCTGCCCACCTCTGCTCTAGACTGCCAACTCAATGCAGAATAGTTTTTCTTCTCCAACCCTCCACACACACCCCAACACTGCCCTCCCCACCCTTCCTCTATATACATATAGAGACAGAAAGATGAAAATAAATCCACACAGGAAATGTATCCTCTGTCCTTCTGCTTCTTAAATTTCTCATCTTCTTCTTGCCTTTGAGTTTCCTTGAGGCTACAGTTTTTTCCATCTTCTTCCCCAGATTTGGGAGAAAGCCATGGTGGCACAGTGGTTAGAATGCAGTACTGCAGGCTACTTCTGCTGACTACCAGCTGCCAGCAGTTCATCAGTTTGATTCTCACCAGCTCAAGGTTGACTCAACCTCCCATCTTTCTAAGGTCGATAAAATGAGGACCCAGAAACCACTATTCAGGGTCTAAATTAAAAAGGTAAAACAGGAGGAAGAAGAAAACTATAGTTTGGGGAAAGGCAGGTATATTTTTAACTGGATTATTTCATTCATACAAGAACAAGTGACAGAAACCAGGTTTTCACCCCCATTCCCAGATGATTACGGAAGAATGCCTTAATCCAAATTCCTTCCATCCCATTGAATTCAACTGAGGATGTCAGGTATCAGCCTGTCCTTTAATACACTAAGCCAGGTGTCCAATTAATCTTAATACAGACAGCGGATTGCAACAAAACTGGCTTGAATGCATTTCACAGAGGTTCACTCAGTATGTACAGATCCGAACCACGTCCTGTTAAAAATAATCCCCAAGTGAGATTTCCGGAGATTGTGCTAAAACCGTAAACTGACCTAAGCAATTCATTTCTATGACTAGAGCCATGGCACCAAGTCTCTGTCGAACCCGAAATTGACATAGGTATAGCCATTTTAGTTAGCTTTATATTATACTCATTTATTCCTTTTCTTTCTCTCTGTTTTGTAAGGGGTTTTTTTTCCGGGCTCGCCACATTCTTAAGGTGGGAGGAGGGAATAGATAGTGAGCCTTGTTTTGACTAGATGATCTTCTTTCCCGTGGGAACGAAGGCTGTCCTTGCTGAGAGCTGAAGGTGGAGTTTGATGACATCGGGCAATGTGGATTCTACTTTCACTGGGGGATGTGACTTTTGTGGGATGTGTCTAATTTTCAATGTTATGTGGTGTAATTCCGGTTTGTATCAGATCCGGAATTACAACAGTCTTTTGCCAATTTGATGCCAACCTAAATAAAGAAATTTGTTTAAGAAGGTGAACTTTGCATGTTTCTTGTTTGAATGGATTTCATCACTTGGAAACCTGACAGTCTCCTTGTATGAAGTTCTGCTCTCCTCTTCCAGCCCATATTTATTTGAAGATCCATTCGTGACATGGGAGGCTCAGATACGATTGGTTGACCGAAGGGCTGAGTAGCAAAGAAGCCAACCATATTTTAGCCTAATGTGGTTGAATGTGTGGTGTAACTTCAGAAAATGGCTCAATTAACTAACCAGTTTACTATAAACCAACCAAGTTCTGAAGATAAGTTGCATTTAATTAACTTGATTACATGGTTTGAGTATCAAGTCCATTGAATTTCCTAGAAAAGAGGCCTATAATTGTGTGTGTGAATTCATGGAAATGGCATCTTCAGAACAATAGAAGAGGTTCTCTGAGTACAGTATGTACAAGTGCCTTCACTCTTCTGCTAATAAGGAGAGATTGGTCAGACAAACTTCTTAAGAGAGATTCTAGAATTCTTTCAACAAGATTCAGTGGGAAGCAGAAAGAGGACACCTAACTCAATGACGCGTCTTCCAGCTTCTACGGACAACAACTTCCATATTTCTGAACTTTTGTCATACTCACAGTACCTTGTTTGGGAGTGTAGTCCAAACCAGCTGCAGAGCCTCACTTTGGAAAGGCTTGCCAGCTCATTGGAGAGGTAACAGACAGCTCTTAAGATGCTGGGTTTCAAGTCCTCCTTCCACCATAAAGCTCACCTGGTGTCTTTGAGCTAGTTACTCTTTTTTCAGCCTAGCCCAGATCATAGGACCCTTGTAGGGATCCATTGGGAGGATCTGCCATCATGAGCTCACAGGGAAAGATGAAAATTTAAAAAAAAACAATGAATAATATAACCTCACTTTCCTTATCACTCCTTCTGAAAACGTGTGAAAATCTGACTCTGCCAACTTGCGTGGTTATTAAAGAGTGCCATGCAACCAAGGAGGTGGCTGGTGACCTGACTGTGTTCCTTTTATCCTTGCTTGTATCTGTTTGTCATTTAGTTTTAATTCTGTTTTAACTGTATCTTTTTATGATTTTATAACTTTTTTATCTATAAACCACCCTGAGTCACAGTGAGAAGGAAGACGGGTGGTGCCTAAATTTGATACATAGTGAGATGGGTGTTGCCTACATTTGATAAATAAATACAAATAAAATAAATAAAATATGTCCCGTTCACTCTTAGCTTGAAAAAAAAAATGTTTTAGCTCCCTTGACCTGCAAGATTATAGATTCTTCTGAGAACTGGCTGGGCCTTCCAAGGTTTTTGAAAAAAGCCTAGTGATCCTCAGCCAAGCCAAGGAATCTCTGTGTCCTTTCTCCCCTGCTAAGTTGACGCACTAACCACTTTTTCCTGAGAAAGCAAAAAACAATGCCACAGTTGAATGGTTTGTCCCCCAAAACCAAGCCCTATCTGGCTTCTGTTCCAAGTCCCTGCCAATCATTTGATTTCTCTCCAGGATAATGGGTGATGATACCCAATAAGAGTTCCTACCCCTTGAAGTTATCCTTGGATTGTGTTGGAAAGGGGGAAATATTACAATAAGACCAGTAAAGAACTTCAGCCTGTCTCATGGATGAGTTAGGGCTGAGAAGAAAGCAATATCATGGGGATACGACATATCAGAAAACAAGTTATCAGGACAATTTTGTCCCATTGTTATGTACAAAGGGAGGAAAATTCAAAGGAGACGTGATTCTTTTTTTCCCCCTTGCGTTCCAGCTCAGTTACCTTTCAGCAACACCATAACTTGTGGCACAGCTTTTTCTAGAGGTATAAGAAGAAATGGCGACCTCTGCTCCTCTTTGTAGGAGGTAACACTTTTTAGACAAAGTTGAAATACTTTACACAGACATTTCAGGGAACCCAGATTGTGGGGGCAATAAGCTGACTTTGTAAAAAAGTCATACAAAAGTATGAAGGCTATTGCTTAATGCATTGTAAGCCGCCCTGAGTCTTCGGAGAAGGGTGGCATATAAATCAAAAATTTTTAAAAAAACAGTTTACATGGCCAGACGGGGGTGTCAAGGGGGCCAATGATGAAAGCAACATCACATTATCACAGTGCAAGTGCTGCCACTTTTGAACAAGCCTTGTGGCATCATATGCATGCATCAAAGGGGTGGAGCTTGCATTACAACATGCTGCAGTTGGCTTGGAGAGCAGCTGCAGTAGAATTGCTACTCGTGTCTTGGATTGAATCTTGCTTCTGATATCATTTTGAGGCTTTCTTCTCACTTGAAGGTAGAGAAGAAACAATAAAATGTGTAGAGTTGGGGAAAAAAACAACAACTTGTGTTCTTCTGGATGGAGTGCAAGAGTCAGTGGAAATGGTATCACAAACTTGTGCTTGTCTAATTTGGTCATTTAAAATCCAGAAGAACAACCTGCGTCCCAGACCAATTGTACCATTTTCCTGCGGTTTCCTTAAATTAGCATCCGCAGATGTCTTGTACTATAGCACTCATTCACCAAGACAACTTCATCTCAGTTGCTGAGACAATAGAAACAACTCTATTATTATTTATGGGAGGGAGGGAGGCATTGAATGGAAAGGACATCACACAAGAGAAAGAGAGACAAATATTCTGGTGGTCCTGCATTGTGCTTCAATCTCCCCCCAGCTGTTGCTGTCCAGATATGTTGGACTAAGTATCTCGGTGTCGTCCACCCTTGTGCCTGCTGCTGGGTCAGGTGATGAGACTGGCAGGCCAACCCACCTAGGAGACTTGGGAAAAGCCAGAGAGTAGCAGAATCTGCACTCCAGCATTTCCAGAAAAAAAATAGTTTGGGAAAGGCTGCCTTGCCATATGTAAGAGCTTCATAGGAAAACATAGGCTGGTCTTTTTTTTTTTTTTTCCTTAGCTCATTCGTAGTAAGATCATTTAAACTTTCTGAGTGAAATTAAAAATGGGAAGCTTGGTGTTTGGAAGCAGGGAGCTGAAGGTCAACTCATCTCAGAGTCCATGTTCTGACTGCCTTCATTATTCTAAATGAGCCCTACTCTATTAGATGGGGCCTGTGCCTATGGGGATAGCAATCCTGACCCATCGGGTGTAATACATCTCAGTAGGCTTACTTCCACCAATGAAAAAGAAAGATTTTAGTATACAGGAAAGACTCTGGAACATAGATCTGAGGAAAGACTCAAGACTTTGGAACACAGGTTTGAGGGCAGTGACCCACCAGAAACTGGCCAGACCCAGCTGGGCTGGCTCGTCCTATTTTAAGTGATACAGATACCTAGAGCAAAGGCTAGGCCAGACCTTAAAATCATCTAACTGCTTCTCAGATCAGATTTTGTTCTTCACACCACCACCGCCACTATCTCTGTGCCTTTCTTTAATTTATATTTATTTGATTTGTAGCCCACCTTCGTTGTTTTTTTATTAGCAACTCAAGGAGTTAAACATATCTAATACCCCTCCCGTCTCCTAATTTCCCCACCACAGCAACCTTGTGAGGCGAGCTGGGCTTGAGACCGACAGGTGCAAAGTCACACAGCCTGTTTTTCCTGCCTAAAGAGGGATTAGAACTCCACAGTCTCCTGGTTTCTACCCGGTACCTTCATCACTAGACCAAACTGGCTCTCTTGGTGGGGTGGGGTGGGGTGGGAAATCCTAAAGGGGCTTCAGGCGCTACCTCGTGACCCCCCCCCACCCCTCTCTTCCCACTCGCAGCCTTTCTCCACGCAGGAATGACGTCATCGTCCTGTGGCTTTTGTTTTGTTTTGCTCCGCTTTGCTTTTTTTCGGCGCGTCCCTGCTTTGGCGGCCAAGTAGCGCGAGCATCATTTTCGCCCTCAAAGAGCTGTCAGGTCTTCTCGTTTGCGAATGGCTCTGCCCTGCTTCCTCTTTAAAAGATTACCCTTGACATCCGCGCGTTTGGAGGACTGCAAAGATATATCGTTGTAATCAAAGCTCTTATAATTGAGTTCTGCGGTTGAGAAGGTTAGAAAGTGACAAGAGAGGAGGAGGAAACAAAGTTAACACGCGCGTTCCCTGACACAAACCGGCCCTCCCTAAAAAGCTGCAGCAGGATTGCCTTTGGTTGCTCGGCAAGTAAAGATAGTTTGCGGGAGCCAGTATTTGGCCTCTCCCTTCTCCTCCCCCCCCCCCAACCATTAAAAGGAGGTCCGACAAAATCAATTCAGTCATTAAGCGCTGGAAATAGATAATCAAGTTGGAAAACATAAGAGATGAACTCACGGTCTGGAGAATTCCTTGGGCTGGCTTAGGCTTTTAATTGTACGGCTCCCCCTGATTTTTAAAGAGAAGTATTCTCTCGATCTGAGCCACATTTATTTGAAATTGGAAGGAAGAGCCTACAGCAATACTGTACTTCTCAATGTAGTTTAGATTTCACTCCCGATCCAATCGCCCCGATTCTACCCCAAATTAAAGGACAACAGGGTGGTGAAAAGAGAGTTATTCTCGGCAGAGTTGCTTGGGATTCCTCCTCCCCACTGATTTTCAGTGGGGTTTTGATGTGAGTGCAGAGTTGGCGAGCTTGGAAAGTACACGCCTCTCCTATTTGCTAACGTTTCCTTCCTAATTTGCCTTTCCCTCGAATCTCGCGTGTGAATCGAGTGTTAGGCTTTTAAAAGAAAATGCTCTTAGGCTTCCAAACCCCAGCAGTTTCCTAATTCTCTCCCTTTAAAGAAAGCTAATAGTCAGCTCATTCAGCTATTGAAACAAAGGCTCCGGTACTTCCAATTCAAGTGCTGTCTTAAGGATGTTTAATGAGAGTCACGGGGTCCCTGGACACAGACGGCAGCCCCCATCTCGTCTACTCTGGGGGATCCTTTGCGATCAATGAGAATATTCCAAAGAGGCCTTTATGGATTGCAGCCGTAGATCAACAAAAAAAAAACCGGGGTCTCTGGAATGCAATCAGGGGGGCGTCCAAAAGACGCATCTCCATTGTTCATCACAATGCCGAGAAAATAGAACTGCACCCTTTTCGCAGAAGGGCCCAAGCAGCCCTCCCCAATTTACACCCATATTGAATGAATCGATGAACGAATCCCCCTCCCCCACAATGGACGTTATAAATAGTTCTCCCCACCCGCAACCCCAAAGTTTAAGGAGCAGTGGTAGTGTTGGGCCATTTCTAAACACTATTCAGACTACCCCAAAGCGTTGGTCTGGTCCACTACACTGCAGACAGGGTTAAGAAAATAGCAGCTTTCCTAACAAACCCGGGAAGGCTGTGCTCACACAGAACATTGGACCTCTCAGTAGTCAGACACATTGTAGCCCTAGCTGTTAAGAGTCTGTGGTTCAATGAACTGTAAACTCTCAAAATAGTGGACTGAATAAACCCTATGCTAACCCTACAAAGTGTGACTTCTGAGTGGCCAATGAGTTTGTAGAGCCGACAGTCCTCGGTTGCGTCTCTCTCACGAAACTCCGCTCTTGCACCCACATCGCTGCCGGAAAATCCTACTTTGTATGTGTGTGTGTGTGTGTGTTTTCCTGAATCTTGCTTTTGCAACGTATCAATTTGATAGGAAGCCGAATTGCGCGGCGTTTAACTTTTCCCTCCTGAGTAAGACACGCACAGAGCGGCCTGTTCGGCTACGTTATTTTTTTACAGGTAACAATTCAGGAGGTGGGGGGGGTTTCCTCCTTCCTTCCTCCTTCTCCTCCTCCGCTGAATTCCCCAGGTGAGTCCTGTGTGGCCTGTCAAAATCGCCCTTGACGAAAGCAAGGTGAACTGAGGTTATTTCTTCTTCCCGAATTGTTATTCTGCATTTAGCTCGAGCTGCAAAAAAATCTCAGCGCAAACCCTCGCGAGCGGGATCATTAAGCGCTGATTTATGCGACGGAGTATAGGGGGTGGGGGCGAGTAGAGGAAAATAGCGGAGCAAGGAAGAAGAGTAGTACGTGGCAAGGAGAACACTAAGACTGTAGTCGTAGACTCTCATCCGGAGCTTTTTCACGATGGAGCGGTTGCTTCTCCGCATTGTCTCCTATTTCCGTGAGTCCTGGTTAGCTCTGCAGACTAAACACTGTAATTTAACACCAGCTGTCTGCAATTAAAGTAAGTTCGAATCTTGCCAGGCTCAAGGTTGACTCAGCCTTCCATCCTTTCTAAGGTAGGTAAATTGAGGACCCAGTTTGTGGGGGCAATAAGCTGACTTTGTATAAAATATACAAAAGTATGAAGGCTATTGCTTAACGCACTGTAAACCGCCCTGAGTCTCCGGAGAAGGGCGGCATATAAATCAAATTAAAAAAAAAAAAGTCGGGAGTTGAGGCTCCAGGTAACCCCCAGGCCCTCCGCGTGGACCTTTCCTTGCCCCACATTACACCTTTCCTGATAATCTGGACTGCCGTTCCCACCCTCGGACCCCATAGCGTGGCCTGATGGGATTTGTAATCCAGCCCATCTGGTGGGTAGCAGCAGCAGCAGGGAAGGAGAGAAGCAGCCGTGTGGGACGGGCATAGTTCGATGGGCAAGGTTTTGCATATAAGGAGAGGGTCGCCTTTCCCGAGGGTCATCCCTGTTCCAACCAAGTGCAACCGGGAGCGTGCAATTGCAGTCGGCCGCGGAGGGTGGAGCCCGAAGTTGCAAGGAAACTCCTGGATGCAAAGCGCCGAGATCCAGGGAGCGACGACAAGGCGCTACGGATTCTGGCGAAATTGACTGCTACGCCAAATAGCGCTGGCAACAAAATGAATTTCCACCAAGTTTGTGAAAACAGCACTTAATTTCGAACCACTCACATTCTACGAACAGTCCTGGGTTCGATCCGTTCTTTGCCCAGACTTCCGTTCTCCGTGAAGGTCCCCCTCCCTCCCACCACCACCCTAACCCCCCAAAAGACTTCACGTTCTTCTATCTCCCCCTGCCTTCACATTAATATGAAACGAAGCAGAGTTTTTTTTAAAAAAAAAAATTCACATCAACGTCAGGTTCATAAGCCCCTTTTATTGAGAAAGGCTACAATATTAATACTGGCACTATTTATTGTATTCATTTTGAAAGACAGAGTTAATCACAGTGACATGTGTAAGCCTACAGAAGTCCCATTTGAGTTCGGTGGACCTTATTTCCCAAAAATGTGTAGGCTCTACAAGTTTGGTTCCACAAGTCAGAGAACCTAAAGGGCAAACAACTGGATGGGGATGAGGAGAATTCATTACACTTCTTATGATTGCCTTCTATGTAACTGCATCTGAAAAGTGTGTATACACTCACCTGCTAGGAGAAGGCTAAGGCATAAGAATCACTGGAGAAGAGCCTGATGCTGGGAAAGATTGAGGGCAAAAGAAGAATGGGATGAAAGAGAATGAGGTGGCTGGATGGACTCACTGAAGCAGTCGGTGTGAGCTTATATGGACTCCAGAGGATAGTAGAGGACAGGAAGGCCTGGAGGAACTTGTCACAATGGATCGGGACACAACTTTGCAACTAGCAACAACAAAAGTGTAAGGACTGCACTTCTTCTACACAAACCACTTACCTAGGAACAAGCCCCAATGGAAAGTGGGAATAGCGAGAAGAAGCAGAAGACAGGGATAAGATTATACTATAATAAATTTTAAAAATCAGTTTACAATCTTAGAAAAAGAATATGAAAAACACCATATAAAAATACTGTTCGCTATGTGATTCAAGCAGGCCCATATATCAGTAAAGAAAACAGCCTTTTTTCTCTGGATCTGTATTTTCCTCCATAAACTCAATATTTTTCTCCAGTAGCAAAAGGAAAAAATGGCCATCTAACCAATTGGAGAAATCCTTGAAACTATTCGAGGGCTCCTCATTGGCCACCTGTATTGTCCTAGTAATTCCCTCATTCCTAACGAACTTATTTACTATTTGTTTGTTTGTTTATTTATTTGCTTTTTATGCCACCCATCTCCCCTGCAAGGTGACTCTGGTTGGCTTAAAAGTCCATCAAATGTCCTGGGTTATGCAGTGCCAAGATAATATTCGGAAGGAGGGTGGTGAGGATAAAATCCCCAGCAGTAAACTAACAGTAAACTGGAATGCTGGAAACCGATTTGACTAAATCCCATTTGTAAACATAATTTAGGCAGCAAATAATTCCACAAGCGTTTCAGTTCAAATGGTTTAATACGGCTTTCTCCAAACTGGGAATCCTGCAGAGGTGTTAATTCACAGCGTTTCTGATTTTCGTGTAGTAACTAATCAGAGTTCTTTTCAATATCATGACAAGTTCCTCTTTCAAAATTTTAACTCAAGGGTTTCCTTTAAACCCCAATGATAGCCAATGAACCATTAGTGGAAAGAGACTTCTTCCAGAGTCAGACTATAGGAACAGCTGCTGCCTTTGGGCTACAAGCCTAATAAATTAGAACCCTGTGCTTAGAAACACAAGACATCACTGAGGAAACTTCACCCTACTCAGGAGCCAAATGTTTTTTCGAAATCCCCAAGACAGTTCCATATTGTATTCATCGCCACAAGTAATCTTCCTCTTGACACAGCTATTCTCTTTCCTACTTTCTCTGCCAGGAGATCCAGTTCACACAAGTAGGACTTTCCCTCAGCTCTGCCTTTGCCACTGAAGCAAAAGTCAAGTGATCATGTGAAGGAAAGTGAGACTCAAGAACAGGGCAGGCCTTCTAGAGGCCTTCAGTGCTGCCACTTTTGAGCTCTCTACACCTATAAAAAATAAGGAATAAAAAAAAATATTAGCTGCATTTAAGGCTACAGAGTTCATCCATTCCATCAATCAATATTGGAGCTGAAGCCACATCATGCAAAGTCTCCTGGAAACAATTCTAACTACAATTCAGAATTTGGAGGTACAGGTAATACAGGCCTCACCACTTCCACTTGAAAGTGTTTTAACAGAGGTGAAATCTCATTGCTTTAACAACTGCCTATAAAGCAGCAGTTTTCTTTTGGAAACAAGTTCAACTTCTAGCTAACGGAGAGAGCATCCATGCAACAGTAAGAGGGGAAAATGTCATTAGCTTTTTTAAACTTCTTTTTAGCAACTCTTCCTAGGTTTTCCCAGCAAAATCCACCCAAGTGCTAAACAATGCTGATTCTGCTTAAAGTAGTTTTCAGAGCCCAAACAGGATGGGAATCACTATGGACCCTGTGCTCTGGATTGTTGTGATCCAGAATCCCTTGCAAAGGGGGATTCAAAAAGAATTCACAGAGAATCAGATAGAGAGAGGAAGCACTGGTCCCTTAGTGGCAGCTGATTTAACCAAGACCAAAAATTAACTTCACAGAGGAACAAAGTCTATATGTTTTCCTTCAGGTTTCTTTGAACTCAAAAGGTTTTCACTTTCCGAGATGGCTTGTAAACATTAACAGTCATTTATATATATATATATATAATAAGGGGTTGCTTCTCTCCTTGGTTAGTTTCCAACCCTTGTTTCTTGTCTTGCCTTTTGGTGCTTTGGAAAATAGGGTTCCTTTAAAATAAGGAGTTTCTCTGGGTAGCCTTAAATCTCCTCTTCCTACTTTTCAATGAGATCTGGCAGAAAAGGAGGAGGAGGAGGAGGAGGAGGAGGAGGAGGAGGAGGAGGAGGAGGAGGAGGAGGAGGAGAAGGAGAAGGAGAAGGAGAAGGAGAAGAAGAAGAAGAAGAAGAAGAAGAAGAAGAAGAAGAAGAAGAAGAAGAAGAAGAAGAAGAAGAAGAAGAAGAAGAAGAAGAAGAAGAAGAAGAAGAAAGCACGAAACAGCTGGCACTGAGTATTTCCACCCTTGGCTCAAGAGTTCGTTTGGAACCAAGTCTTTTGCTTGGCTTGGAATAAAGGTTTTGTGGTTTTCCTTCTGGCATTGTACATCCCCCCCCACTTCTTTTTCCCCCTTTTTTGCAATTCTGCTTGGTCAAGCAGGATGAGATTTTGGAGATGGTTGGTTTATGCGTTTTGGATCGCTGGTTTATGTGCCTGGGTGTGAGCACCTCAAGAGAAACTGAAGGGTGTAGATAAAAGATCTTCCCCATTGAGTTGGACTGATATCTTTAAAAGAATGGTATCTCTAACTTCTACAGTGTTTCCTAAAACAGAAATGTGGCAGTTTTGGGTAAGAAATCAAAACCAATAAATGGATTCTCCAAGGAAGAAAAAGGAAGATGTCCTTCCAGCCTATTATTTCTGCCTATCTCCTTAGTAACCAACAGAGATTTAGAAAGACCAATAGCGTAATGCAAGGACCTAAATGTACAAAGATCACCTAATCTGAGTTCACAATGCTGAATGGCCCTTCTTTTAAGCAGGAGCCCTACAGGGTGCCCTTACTCTTAATATTCTCATTTGCAGATACCCCACACTTACCTTCATGGCATCTGAGAGCGGGAGGTCAATTAGAAGAACAGTCTGGGCTCCAAATTAGCAGGCAGAGTTTTTGCTGCCGAATGGATTCCAGAGAAATAACCAAACTGCAGCTTCAAAGCCTTACTCAGCAATCTGCAAAGCAGAGACATTCAACCCAGTTCTGTTGGGCCTGCACTCCTATGGGGCGAAGACAATGAGAGTTGTAGCCGGACTCTGGCCTATGGTTTCACTCGGCCAATATCAACGTTGGCTTTTTGTTCAGCAAAACTGGCAACAGCACATGGGATCCAGTATGAAAGGTACTTGGCTGGTGATATTTGCAGAATTTGTCTATGGGGCTTGAATGGAGGGGGCACTAATAAGGCATACTTTGCACAACATACACACACACACACTCACACACACACATTTTAAAACAATTATCTAATGGAAGAAAACATAAGGGGACCAGACCTGTTTGTATACATGTGCGGGCACACACAAACAAATACACACATACCCCAATTCAAGCTCCATTTGTCAGTCTGTCTTCACACAACAGGATATGTTTAGCTCACACAGACAACAACTCAAGATATAATTCTTCCTGCTTGGATTTGATAGCAGCGAAAATCTGGGGGGCAAAGGGGGGGGCAGGAAGAAAATCATTGGAGGTGCTGGGGGGAGGAGGATACAAAAATCCCCATTCATTTTTTTTTCCTCCAGACTGTTGGATTTCCCATGAACCTTTGTCACAGGAGAGTCCTGGCGAGGTGCCCTTCTTTTGGTGGCCCCTTTCCCACTGGCAGACAGGCAGCGGTGGGTCTGGCTTGGGGGGGTTGCAGCTGATCAGTGCTTGAGAAGCATCCTCCAAGGCTGCCTGGCTTTGGCAGCCAGTTTTGTAATTGAGTGCCTTGTGTTTTTAGCAGCTGCACTTCTCCATCTGCTTTCCTTGGAGAATTGACTGGGCAGTGCAGGGCTGGGAGCCCAGCAGCAACCCCCGTCTCTGATTCTGCACAACAACAGGCTGTGCTGAAAACAGTCAAGCCTGTTGGGCTAAGTAAGAGAAGAAGAAGAAAAGGCTTCCTCCAAACCAGCCCAGGGCACTTTCACTTTTGAGGTGTGGGCAACTGTCTGCTTCCTAGGTTCCTAATATGCCTTCCCCTACTGGTCTTCTGCCCCTGGGATATTTTTTTTTTAATTTGATTTATATGCCGCCCTTCTCCGGAGACTCAGGGCGGCTTACAGTGCGCTAAGCAATAGCCTTCATACTTTTGTATATTTATACAAAGTCAGCTTATTGCCCCCACAAACTGGGTCCTCAATTTACCTACCTTAGAAAGGATGGAAGGCTGAGTCAACCTTGAGCCTGGCGAGATTCGAACTTACTTTAATTGCAGACAGCTGGTGTTAAATTACAGTGCTTTAGTCTGCAGAGCTATCCAGGCTCCTGCCCACCCCCTCTAACCAAGCCTAGCTCTGCTGCTTAACTTTCTCAAGAGCAGGGAAGGTGGGCTGCAGCCTGCCACCTGTTGTGACATCCAAAAGTCACCAGGATCCAATACAGGGTAGGTGTGGGTTGGGGGAGGCTTTCTATCTCAAACTCAAACTGGTACCTCAATAGAATTAGTCTACCCAAGTCAGAATGGAGCTTCCTCCCCCCTCAAAAAAAAAGAAAGAAAGAAAGAAAGAAAAGCAGTGAGAACAGCATACAAGGGGAGGGGGAGACAAAACGATGCTTGCAGTGCCAGGGTGGGCAGATCAGATCACCGAGTCTCTCCAGGCCTCAATGGGGTGGCCTGTGGATGCCAAAGCAAAATGATCGCGGGGTTCCGCAGGTCATGCCCACAAGGAAGAATGCCAGGCTGGCTGGTCGCTGCCAGATCTCCTCCGGCGTCCTGAATGGAAAACGAAATCCAGCCCAGCGAAAAACCATCAGCCCCGCTGGTTTAAGGGGACTGCATGGTGCCCTTCTAAAGAGCTGGCACGTCTTTGCGCCTTCCCTTCCGTTTGGATAAACGCGGCTGTTCCTCACGAACAGGCCTCTTTCCCTCCTCCTCCCTCCCCCCCTCCCCCCAATCCTTGGCTCTTTTGCAGCCCAAACGGCTCTTTAATATGAAGTGCAGGGAATGAGCCCAGAACCCTCGACCAAACCTGCTGCTTAATCCAATGAAGGCAATTTCCGAGCGTAATTGCGAACATGTTTTAATGCATATGCATGAAAAAGGTTCTCTTCTTTCTTTCTTTCTTTTTTTTTTCCGAGGGACCGACTTTACATGCTTATGTAATTGATTGAGGCGCTGACCCGCTATTCAAAATGTTATTTGAGAACCATCAGAATGCGTAAACTTGCAAATTGCCCAGCTTGTATCTGAATTAATACCTCATTCATCATCATTATGGGTTGATAAGTTAATTTAACCATTTCATTCTGCCTTAATGAGCTATAGTTAAATTAATGCCACATAATATATGAAAGTAACATTTAAATAGAAGCGCTGGGCCGAGACAAACAGAGGCTGCCGCTATTTGGGCTTGAAATAACGTGACATAAATCTTTTCTTCATTACAGGAGCCAGTCTGTTCTACCAGCAGTTATGAAGTCTTTATTCATTCGCTTGCTTTTCTACAACCCCTTTCCCCCCACCCTTCCCGGAGCCTCCCCCCACCCCGGCTGCTTTGCCAAATAGCGTAGGTAAATTATAAGCGCTTGTAAATAATGCCCGAGGATGACTTTATTAAAATAAAACGGACGGGCGGGGGGAGGAGGAGGAGGCGGAGAGGAGGAATCATACAAGGAGGACAGACGGGAGAGGGAAAGGGGATGGCTGCTTCCAGAATGACAAAAGGAAGCTCCTCTCCCCTAAAGGGAGAAACTCCTTTCTTCTGAGTTTTCCTCCAAGCACGTCGGAGTGGGAGCCAGTAAACCAAGGCACCTTCGGGCAAGGTGAGCGTGTGGACACATCATTCTCCTGGCCTCTTAGGAACACGAAACGCTCAGGTCCACTTTTTTTTTTTTAATTTGATTTATATGCCGCCCTTCTCCGGAGACTCAGGGCGGCTTACAGTGCGTTAAGCAATAGCCTTCATAGTTCTGTATATTTTATACAAAGTCAGCTTATTGCCCCCACAAACTGGGTCCTCAATTTACCTACCTTAGAAAGGATGGAAGGCTGAGTCAACCTTGAGCCTGGCGAGATTCGATCTTACTTTAATTGCAGACAGCTGGTGTTAAATTACAGTGCTTCTGTCTGTTGAGCTAAACCAGGCTCTGATTCAGGCTCTAAACTTTGCCACTTGTCCAAGCAGAGACTCCTTGCAACCAGTTTGATCCCCACCATTTATTTTCAAGACGAGGGCTGGCTTCCTGCCTTTGGAGAGCAGGAGAAATGTAGCAGAAGGGAGCCCATCGAATAATAGGCTCAAGCATCTCCCGTCACCTCCCCAAATAGGAAAGTGGAAAGGGGTTCCTTCCAGGAAGATACTTCAATGTTTTTTTTGTTTTTTTTTTAACCATGGCAAGAGGACAAAAACACAACTCTGCCTCTCTAGGAGGTTTCGGGGCCTCCTTAATAAAGTCGTGGGTTCTACTTTTGTAAGAATTCTTCTTAGGGATTTCCTACAATCCAGACCCAACCTGAAGTACGGCTGGATTCATCCAATCTAAAGTGCTGGGATGAACGTTGTGACTGCCATCTTTTCTAGAGAAGGGAAATCTGTGGCTTGTCAGATGTTGGCCCAAACCTTCCTGTTCTCAAGCAACTGGCAGGAATAACTTGTAGTCCCAGGTTTGCACTGATTATTTCTCTGAAGCAAGTCCCATTAACCTCAATGAGAGAATTTCCTGAATAGACATGAAGGGTGGATATGATATAGCTTTGAAAGGGTTCTTTGGAGAAGTGAACCTACTTAGACCACAGAAGGGCCCCACCAAAGTGAAATGTTAAGAAATGAATACCAGTGCTTTGTTTTTTATTTTAGTACATCTTTGGACAACTTTATAGGAAACCATGCCTATCCTTGTTTAGTAATTTTAATGCTGAAATTTAATGCTTTATTAATCTGGATATGATTTCTTTTCTTATGGGTTAATTATATTTTATGATTGCACATATAAGCCACTTTGTGATGCAACAAATTCTGAAGGCAAAATAGATGTATAGAAAATAATTCGTATTTGAGTCAAGTCTGTTCTACTTCTAATTTAGTTTCTATGTAGGCTTGCAAGTTAAGGTACTTTAGACTTCAATCCTAGACCTAGCCTTGACTTCCGTCCTTAACAGAAAATAAATTCTATTGGTGAAAAAAAAAATCTACTTTAGGTTTTGACTACATTGTCAATAACTTTCAGGTGACTGTTCTTAATCTAGACATTACTTTCCCTCATAGCCCCTTATCTTCTCTCAGAAAACCTCCTCACATTTTAAAATATTTTGGAAGCACCTTTTAATGGTCATACTGTATAGGTACTTTTGGTGTAAACCTCCTAGTGAAATGGATGCTTTTGGAACATATACTTAGAATGGACCTTTTTATGTCCACTAATCAACATCCAGTTGAAGAATGGATGATCTAGAGTTCTTATCCAGGTAATAATAGAAGTGCTATTTTGAAGACATGTGAAATGTGTCCTCTCGCAGAGACACAAAGATACTGGATTCCTGATGGAGACAATTCAGTTTCACACCCAATAAAAAAGAGTAGCTTAATCACAGAAGAAAGTTCAAATAAACAAGAAAGGGTTCTGCCATTCTTGTCTTTCAGCTCTTTTGCCCTCCCTTTTCCTCCTTCAAGGGCAGTAGTCCTACATGAGAAAAAATACAGAGAAATGGAAGCTTCTGAATGGATGCAGTAGAGAATCCCATCGTACCTCGACATTCATAGGCACCCTGGTGTATAAGATCCACCAAGAAGGGACTTTAGTTCTGTGAGTAAGCATATATGGCAGCGGCTTTGCAGGGCTACCATCCTCAGAAATTTCCTACTCAAATCATGCAACTCAAGTCAGGGCTCTTCAAAGCTTCCCTAAAGATCAGATGTTGTTTGCAGAGGGGAAAGCGTGCAATACAACCCACCTTCAGAGGAAGAAACGTTTGTCATCATGCTGGATTCAGTTTTGGATGCCCAGCCAGAGAAAGAGTCTTGGGTGGCAAGAAGAGTATTGTTTTATAAACTTTCTGGGACTTCTTCAGGACAAACTCAAGTGTTACAACACAATCATTGGATAGGGATAGCCATGTAAAACAACCTTTAAGCGCAGCGAAGGAAAAGATCCTAGAAGAGGGAAATGTTTCCTTTAGCCAGCTAGGTATATTGCTTCTTCGTGTCTTCATCAATGGGGAGGCTTTAAAAACACTCTGCAGATGAAAACTAAGGAGGTATCAAAAGGCCACACATTCCTAAGCGACAAGGGCAGGCGGCAAAAGCTTTGCCTCTTGCCAGTCCTCTTCCCTGGCCAGATCTGATAACCCAAGCTACTCTTGGTTCTACCATTCACAACTTGAAGCTGACATCTTTTTATGTCCCGCTCCCCTAAAGAAAACCTACACCGAATAAACTTCAGGTTTTATTTTGGAATTGCCAATATGTGGGAGCAGAGAGGACATGTATTTGTAAATTGGGCACATAACACGCACGGTGAAAAACAACAACAAAAAGGCTCTGCTTGTCCCTGGCCCACCCCCTTCATATCTGACTATTGTTTCCCATAACACACGCTGATATATTTA
The DNA here is from genome assembly GCF_059756535.1 of Pantherophis guttatus. Classification (NCBI taxonomy): domain Eukaryota; kingdom Metazoa; phylum Chordata; class Lepidosauria; order Squamata; family Colubridae; genus Pantherophis; species Pantherophis guttatus. The sequence goes on from NC_142063.1 coordinate 155,681,026, forward strand.
TTGGGGGGGGAGAGAGAAACTGTCCGCTCCGAGGAAGCCCCTGTCAAGCGCTTCAGTCGTTCCAGAGGTTCCCTCTGGATGATTGGTTCCACCTTAAATAACTTGGGCTTTTTGGTCCCAAATGCTCCCTGTAGTTCGGGTTTTTGTCCTCCCGCAGCAGCTGTCACCCTGCATTATTCGCAGTCAGCTAAATGAAACATTATTCTAAACATATGCATCGTAATCAGTTCGGTCACACTTACAAGAACACGCGTTAATAAGGCAATCAATCACCCTGGAACAAGCAAGTTCTTCTGTAGCAGCTCATAAACAGTGTGTAATGAAGAATTGGAGGTTAGCATGACATGCGTTGATCAGATAATCAATGTCAAAGATGCGATGAGTGTCAGTAAATGTAGTTTTCATGTCGTTTCTATAAAATCTTCAATTTACAACAAGCAGTTCAATTACCCAGAAAATACAGTCAATTAAATAGGGGCGATTGGACAGTAGGGGGGGCTGGATCATCGATCTTTGCATTTCTATCTAGCCGGTGGACATTTAATTTGGTTTTTCTATTAGCGCCGAAATAAAGAAAATATAAAATATATTAAACAACCTACAGATTTATTTTCTTGTCAAAAACAATTCAGGGGTGATGACAGACAGTCTTCTTGCATTTTATGATGAATTATTTTTTCATTCTTCGCACCCTCGAGACGACAACAATCAGGGGGGGAAAATACGTGGTTATTTCGGACAGGGTTTGGGGGGCACTGTCTTTTCCTGTTTGCTTTCCCATCTATCTCAATGCTTTTGTTTTTAAGGGTTACAACCCTCGCGTTAGCAAAGAGCACAGAAAAGCAGGGTGATACATCACTAGTCCAAATGTGCTGCTATAATCGTATTTCTTTAATGGGGGTGTTTTGGGAGCAAAAGGAGAAGGGGGGAGGACAGGGAGAAATAAGCTGGAGGAGGAGGGGGGAGAGAGAGAGAGACAGAGAAAGTGGGGCGTGTGTGTGGCTTATCTAACAAAGAACCCCAGGGAACACTCCAGTATATACTTAACCAAACTGCAATTAAAGACAGTATCAGCTTGTATCATTTAGAGCTAATGCAATAATAATGGTAAATTACAGGCCAAAATGGTTTGTGATAGCAGCCTCTGTATTCCCAATAGCTTCTGTGTCGTTGTAATTAATGCCATGGTGAGCAGTTGGTAAAGGTGAATTTTGTGCAAGGGACATCGGCAAGGATTTTTTTTTAAATGTTTTTAATTGAACAAAAATAGACTGTTTGATACACCTCACTGACTTTTTACATGTTCTCACTGATATATCGATTTTATGGGAAGGAGGGAGGGAGGGAAGGAGGGAAGGAGGAAGGAAGGAAGGAAGGAAGGAAGGAAGGAAGGAAGGAAGGAAGGAAGACAGACTTGTATTTTGTCTTAAGGAACTATCCTCAGCATGATTCTATGGGAACCACTATCTCTGGTTTTATTTTCGTTAAACGGTACTCTTTGGAGATTAAAGAAACTGCACTTCTTTGTCCTAAAAAAATGTGACTACTATTTACCTAAAATATCAGGAAAACATGAAAATACATGAACAGTGTGATACATTTCCTACAGAAAATGCACATAGTGTTTGTAAACACACATCTGTAGGGCCAGGCAATTATTTAAACCAATGTTTGGACTCACTGCATGTCTTGCTATAAACATGAGTAATGTGCTGCATTTGCAGTAAAAAACCAATTAGTATGAATTAATCCATCTGATACGTGTATGAAAAAGCAGCAAAAGTGGTTATTTTAAGAAGCTGTCATAAGGCTGAATAACATTTTTAAATATATTTGTATTAAAACAGCAAACAAACCAATATCAGGAAGACTTTCTCCCCTCCCCAAAATCTTAAATAAATCAGGTAACTTTTGATTTAAATAACATTTATTTTACATGACCAAACACAATAAATAACATAATATACAAAGCTTTGTTGTTATTGCACATTTGTAAAATATTTTACAGTGAATTCATACAGCCAGTGAATATCTGAAGCACAGGACTTATTCACAATTTTTTCGTTATAACTAGATCCATTGGACCTAACATAAAATTATTTTGTTTCTTTTTTTAATCTTATTTACCAGCAAACCTATCAACCACTTCCAAGTTATATAGATTTAATTTATCTATTTCTATTTTGGAAAATGTAAACATTATTGCCAAAATTGTTCTCTCTATATCCAGTAAGGGCCATCATTACCAAACTATTTAGAGAATTGGAAAAAAAAGTAAATGTTGATAAAAGAATGCCACATTTTTAAATTAGTTAGCATTAAATTATATATTAATTTAAAAGTTAAATATAAAGTCAGTGGACAATAGCTGGTATTTTTCTTTTGATGCATAAGGAGTCTCATCCTTGTTTCATTAAAAAAAATATTTACTATTTGAGGATTAAGTCCTTAATTCAATGTTCTCTATATATCTCATGTTATTGTTAACATAATCTACTCTTCTTTTCTTGCCACCCCTGTTGTTTTTAATCCTTCCTCTCCTATCTTCACACCAGCAATCTCTTGCTATATTTTGATTCCCCCCCCCACTAATAAAAATAATAAAAATAAAATACAGTTTTTGTTCACTGAACAAAACAGTACAGACTGGAAAATAATTTCCTGAATGTCCATTATCAAAATGTGGGGCTGGGAAAAGAAAAAGAAAAAAACCCCAACCAGTGTCTTAATATAAATTAAGGGAAATGAATGGGCTGCGCGCCTGTGCTCACGTCTTACACATGGGGCCTAAATAAGCAATAGCTAGTTATGTGCGAGCTTCAACTCTTCAGGAAAAAAATCTCATTATGTAGAAGAGTAAAGTGACTCTGCCAGGAGCATTATGGAAATATCCAAGTTTGATTTAATGAGGCTCTTTCACATTGGTGGAATATCAACTGAAAAGTCTACCCAGGGCGTCCAAGTTCCCAAAATGAAAATTGGCAATTGAGATGATCAGAACCATAGCTTTCTTGTGCAAAAAAAAAAAAAAAAAAAAAATCACTTCCAAGGTAACAGATCTAACGTTAAATAACCTACCGCCTTTTGCACCAGGAACAATGTTTTATGTACCAAGCCTCTTATCCGTCTCTTCTAATGACTTCCCTTAGCGGGTTGTTAGTACTTGACAGCAGGTCTCCGTGCGGGAAACTCCCCCCACCACTCTGCATTCAAAGGAGGGTCCATCAGAGAACATGATTGGCAATTTTCGTCATAATCTGCACATTATTAGCATCAAAATTGACACCGCAGTAACACCGGTGGTTTTTGATGCGTCTCTCAAGTTCACAGAAAGTTGTGGGGATTGGGGGCTCTCTGTTAGCCAGAGGGCGGGTGCCTGGGTTTAAATAAAGCATATTATTTTTTCTCCTTGGAGGGAGAGGGGACAGGGGAAGAATTTAACCTTTTTCTTTAAAAAAAAGTTATGTAGAAGATGCGTTTTAGGATAGGATACATGCCAAGAAAGTTTCAAGTATTTTCCAGATAATGCAGAGTAGAAGACTCGGAGGCAAACACGCCATGTGTTTTCTGTTTTTTTTTTTTTTCTAAACTACTCTTCTGTTTGTCCCACTCTGCCTTTCTTTTAACCAATCCATTAAAGGCCCTCCCTGCCCCGTTTGCTTTATTTTAGGGGAAGCGTTTTTTGGAGGCCTACAACAGCCATCTTCAAAGGGGGGGGGGAAGGGAAATCAGAAAGGACAGTTAAAACATGGGATTTTCCTCTTCCTTAAAACAGCCCCTCTTGAACCGCAAGGCCTCTATTTCGGCGGCCGGTTCCCCTTCGGTGTTTTGTTCCTTAGCTTCACACACCCTCAACCAAATTCCTATAAAATTGATACTGCTGGTATTTTGCTTCAGGACAAAAGAGAGAGAGAGAGAGGGAAAAAAGAGGAAGGAACCAGGGTATAAATATTAAACAATAAGGTGAACCAAACAAAAAAAACAAAAGGCCGCTTAACGTCGGGGGAAAAAAAGGCCAAACAGTTCCCAATGCCATCAGCAGGGGGAGCAGAGCCAAAGGCTCCCCCGAAGATTAAAAAGAAAGTACCCTAAATGTCTGGAAGGAATCGCGCTTTTTTTTTTCCTCTCCTTTTTTTTTTCTCTACACACACACAGTCCTTCCTTCCACTGAGAAAGAGGGAGGGCTTATAGTTTTTGGTCTACCGGGGCCCCAAATCCATCCATTACAACTTTTGCAACAGCAACAGCAACAGCAGCTCCTTCTCCTTTTTTTTGGGGGGGGGGGGATTCCGTATTAAACCGGAGCCTTCATAAAGCCAGAATCATTTAACAACAGCACTAGGTGGGGGGGGGGGAAACCCTTCTGTTTTTAGAGCTTCGGCTATGGGCTTCCTTCCCTTTCCCACCTTGGACCCAAAACGGTTCGCTCCAGCCCCGGGCCGCCCCGGGCCCATCAGCGCCCTCGGAGGCCGCCGGGGCTGGTTATCTGGTCAAGGGAGCTTCCTCCCGCTGGTCCGGGGAAGGGACGGCGGTTTTGCTGAGCACGGCCGCCGAGTAAGGCAGGAAGCTGCTCTCCGAGCGCTGCGAAGCGGCCGCCGCTGCTCCGGCTGCGCTGCAGGGGAAATCCGAGCTCGAGGAGCGCGATCCCAGAGCCGCCGCCGCCGCCGCCGCCGATTGGCTGCTGTGGCAACTGAGACAGGAGCAAGGGGCGGAGCCGGTGGGAGGAGCCGAAGAGGCGGCCGCCGCCGCAGCAGCAGCCGCAGCCGCAGCAGCCGCGGAAGCCGCCGCGCTGCTGTTGAGCCCCGCGGCGGCGGCGGCGGCCGGCGACTGGTAGAGGCCCGGGTGTCTGAAGCTGCACAGCAGCTCCGGGCGGGAATAAGGGTGCGAGAGGGCTCGGAAAGTGTCCAGCGGGCGGATGGAGGTGGCGAAGGGCGAAGCGGCTGCTCCGGAGGCTGCCGCCGCCGCCGCTGCCGCCGCCGTCACTCCGACGTGCGGGTAGTAGTGGAGGGGCACGTGGGAATGGAAAGGGTAAGGCAGGCTACCCGTGGCTGCCGCGTGGGTCATCATGTAGGTGTAGAAGCTGGGGTCCGCCGGGTGGGGCCAGGACATGGCCAATCTCTGCCGCTTGTCCTTCATTCGCCGGTTCTGGAACCACACCTGGGCAGGGGGAGGAAGGGGAGTCGCCGAGTGAGACTCAGAAAATGCGGGAGAGGCGAGAACTGCGTGCATAGCTCCCTCCCGTCCTCACTTTTTTTTTTTATCCTTCACATTTATTCGATTTTTATCCCACCGTTATTAGTTCATAAGCAACTCAAGACCTGAACGTACAAAATAGTCTTTTCCTCCTCCTCCTCTTCCTATTTTCCCCACGACAACAACCCTGTGAGGTGGGCTGGGCTGAGAGAAGAGTGACTGGCCCAAGGTTCACCCAGCCGGCTTTCGTGTCTTAAAGCGGGACTGGAACTCACAGTCTCCTAAAAAGGTCACTGTCTTAACCACTACGCCGCTTCCTAGTTGGCCAAGAGAAACTCTGCCACCAATTCGCATCCGTTCTAGCTGAGGCGGAATTCCGCTTCTATTTTAAATTAGCTTCGTTGGAGGCAGTTTTCCTCAGCTAACGGTTACCAAAATCGAAAAGAAGCTTCCTGCATTTTAATCCTGGATAAAATAAACTCGAAATCCTTCTATGAGATTTTGGCTTCTCTGATTCTAATTCAGGTTAGAAGTACATAAATGTCTCTCTGCAAAAAAAAAGCTTTTTATACGGTATTTTATTTGAACAATCACTGCCAGCAGAGCTTGGCAAAAGAGCAGCCATGTTTTGGTTTTTTTTTTTTTTTTAAAAAAAGGTATACATACATTCTCAAGAATCCCCCTTAAAAGTTATCTGAAATTCTACTTTTGTTTTATTCTGAACTGGCCCTATAATCCAATCAATTATGATTAATTCAGCTTCGTTTCTGTCCATGACAGGTAAGCATATACAGAACTGAAATGATCATCCGGTGCCAATTTTTCAGAAGGTGAAAACTGCTATAAGATAAAGTTTCCGCTGAAATTGTAAAATAATAATAATAATAATAATAATAATAATAATAATAATAATAATAATAATAATAATAATAATAATAATAATAATTTTTAAAAAGGGATTCGAGCTGCGGAATGCTTTATAAGAAAATGGAATATATTTTTCACTGTCATTTTATCTCAGTCCCCTTTGCAATTATTATTTAGGAAATAATTCGCATAATGCCTTCCTGAAGAGTTAGGCTGAAGGTACGATTCCCGTTCTTCAAGTTTAAAAGCATAAAGACACATTTAATACAAGACTATTTAATGCTGCTCTCTCTTTTTTTAATCTGTTTTTATTTGTAGTGCCAATCTACATTTTTTTTTTTTGGGGGGGGGAGAAAGTTACAAGAGGCCTCATGGCTTAGCATCCTCTTTCTCTTAAAGGGAAGAGAAAACCCCTATAGGGAAATATAATAAAAAATACACCAACTGGGTGGAAAAAACCCAAAATGTGTATATTCAGTTCTTAGAATGACTTGGCTAATTACCCGATACCGTTCCCGCTCCTTTTATTTTTATTATTGATATTTCATTCACTCCGTTTTTGCTTTTATCTCTTCTTTTTCTTTCTTTTGTGTGTGTGTATGTAGCTACAAATATGAAAAGCAATAACGTAAGGTGAACAAAATAAAATACGAAAATCTATCCCATGGAAGATTCTTAAATCTAGGAGGTTCTTAAAATAGCAAAGCAATGGGCTTTCCTTTTATTTAACTGATTCCTTTTTTACATTGATCAGAATTCCTTCCTCCTTTCTGAGGAAGCCAGCTCCGGAGAGGACATTTTTCCAGTCTCGGCCAAGCCCCGCTGAAACAGGATTACAGCCTGGGGAGCTACACACACGGAAGTGGCAACCCAAACCCTCAAATCGGGTCCTGAGCCGCCAGCCACCCTCCCTGCCCGACCCGGCCTGGCTCTCGCGAGTCCCTCTTCCTTGGCAAATATACCTTTATGGTAGTCTCGGGGAGGTTGAGCGCCGCGGCCAGCTCACACCGTCTAGGCCGGGAAACATAGTTCTCGCGGTAGAATTCCTTTTCCAATCGGGCGATTTGCTCCCGGGTGAAAGCGGTGCGGTACCTCCTCACTTGGTCGGCCCCGGAGCTGGAAGTACTCAGGCTGCTTCCGCTGTGCAAGTTGCTCAGTGTGGATCCTGAGGACGAGCTGGTGGTGCTGGGAGTCGAACTGCTCTCCGAATAGCCTTCCAGACAAAAAGTAACAAAAGAAAGACGTTGCTTTATTGTCCCGGAGACGCGCTGCCAGGCGGATTTCAGCCCCTGCAATTCACTACTCCCTCCCATAATTAATGCTGACTGTCGGGGGAAACAAATTGCCGGCCTGAATAGAATCAATAGAAAGTTTCTCCTTTTATCTCTTGTTTGCGGTTAAATGAGAAGTCATCGAGAAAATTAAGCACCCTTTAAAAAGAAAAATAATCTATTGATAAAAAGATTCCAGGCTGCCTAAAATATACATTCGATGGGAAAAGTTAGAGGCGTCTACAGTTAATCTTTTCTGGGACCCATCGCTCGGGATTTTTTTTTCCCCCCTTACTTTTTCGTTCACTTTTTTCAGAGATATACCAAAGGAAGATAAATGGAAAGGCTTGCCCAATTCGGATTGCAAACGAATACCCTGTTAAAATGTGTTTCCTAAAAGATCCCACAGTCCCACAGCGTCTGATAGTTCTAATCGTGCAACTTGGGTCCGACAGAACGTGTTCTTCCCTGCTTTAAAAATAAGTTATTGGACGAGTTTGTGGCATTATGATGCATTGTTTCTAGTCAAAGTTAACAGGGCTTAGTAGGTCTCACAGGAGGGAGGGAGAAGGCAAAAAGTAAGTATAGAAGAGGGCAAACTTTTTATTTTTTTGAAAAAAAATTCTGCGTTTCCAATGGAAGCCCAGAATAGAAAATCAGGCATATGTGGAGATAATTTACTTAAAGGACCCCGCTAACTGCGCTCTGAATAAACTGAGCTACATCAATTATACCAACAGGATCTAATTGCAATGTCGGAGTTGATCAGTATAGACACTCCTTTCTAAATACACTTCATCAAAATTCACCAAAAAACACTTGTTTACACTTGTGAAATGGGGGGAAGATTATTAAACATAGCCGGCAAATAAGTGACACTCGGGGTTTTAGATCAGCCGTGTAAAATCCCGTAGCCGATTTCCCGAAAGATCCTCAGATGTGGGGATATGCCGTGTAATAAATACACACATACATTTTCACTCCTGCCGTGCACACTTTGACACAGGGAATCCAAAGTATAAATGCCACTCGAGAGTCGCTGAGTGCGGACAGTTGTGTGCGGCCGCACAACTCTTCCAACCTTAAGATTCCTTAAGAGTGCTGGGAGGTTAGCGGTGTGTACCTACCACCTTCGGTTGATCTCCAAATTAATACCCTCGTATTTTACGGGATGTCTTCCCTAACTGGGGAAAGGGGATAAGTCAAAGAAGAAAATAGGATAAGGGTTCGATCCTGCTGGGCTTAGATTCCCCCGCGCCCCCTCCCCCGCCGCCTCAATCCTTGCCCCGCTAAAATCCGGCTTCGGGGGTGGGATGGGGAGCGCGAGAGAGGAGAGTTACCTTTGTTATTGCTTTCCTTCAGGGAAGAGGCCAGGCTGGTCGGCGAGCGAAGCGCGGAGCAGCCTACCTCCACGTCGCTGTTCATGTCTACCTCTCCAGCCACTTCTGAGTAATGGCTAATTTTCTTCCGGCTTTCGGCGGGAGGCAGTTCTGCCGCTACGGCGCTTTCGCTGTTCTGGTGCTGAAGGCTGAATAAAGCGTCGATCTCGAATTTCCCTTTGGCGGCGGGGAGGTCCCCGATGGAGCTGTGCAGAGAAGCGGAAGTTAGTCTCGGGCTGAGGCGGCCGCCGTGGGGCGAGTTTTCCAGGGCCTCCAGGACCGCGTTCCCAGCCGCCTCGGTCAGATTCGCCAGCCTTTTGCCAGCCGTGGGGCTGTGCAGCCCCCTTTCCATCAAAATCATCTCTTTTCTTATTCTTTCCATCATCTCAGCTCCCCCCACGCTGGAAAAAAATTGTACGTGAGAATGTATGCAGGCGCGCGTGCCTGAGTGTCCGTGGTTGTAGGTGTGATGTGTATAAATATATGATTGGTCCTTCTAATAATCAGCTCACGGCAACAAGGGCCGATTCGCTTTCGGGTCAGGAAAAGATCTCTCTATATCTCTCTATATATATTTAAGGAGGAGGCACAAAACGAAGAAGAAGAAGAAGAGAAAGGGGAGCGAGATGTAAACGCGAAGGGAATGACTGGTCAAAATGACCTATACATCCTTCCTAGCCCCGAAATGTCATTCATCACAGAAAAGGAGGGCTCGTCATTAAGGTACGAATGACGCTGGTCGAATAATCATTTATTGTAACAGGTTTATAAGCAAATAAATACAAGATCCTGTCAGCGAATAATGAAGGCGGCTTCAGAGCAGACAAATAGATCCAACAAGGGAGGCGGAAAGACCAGGACTGGAGAGGAGGAGGAGGAAGAAGAGGAGGAGGCGGAGGAGGAGGAGGAGGAGGCAGAGAGGAGTCCTCGTCCGGCGCTCGATCAGATCCTGCACGGGTTGCTGAGATTTGGCCTCTGGGGTGAAATTGGCAGCCTGATTAATAAACGAACTGAGCAACATTTCCCCCTTCATTTAGGTGAATCATTATGCCCTGATTCCAGCCCCCCTTTTCGCCCCCCCCCGTTTGCTTTTGTGCACGAGAGAGAGAGAGAGGAGACCGTGAGCTTGTGTGTGTGTGTGTGAGTGTGTGTGTGAACGCGTGAGTATGTGCCCCGCTTTTTTTAGTTCCTAAGGGGCGCCGTTTCTTTTTCGTTGTTTTTTTTTTTCCTTCCTCCAACAGCAACGCTGGATAAACGGCGGAAACAGATTGTGTGATTGCTGAGAAAAGGGGTTTGGGGGACAGCCCGGGAGAAGAAAACCTGCCCAAGGGAGGAGGGAGGCGGAGATTGTTTCACCCCCACCCATCTCCCTGCTAGCTTTTGACCCTCTTCCCCGGTGTCCTTAAAAAAACAAAAACGGGTTTTCCTGGAAGAAACTCGGCCTGGCCGCCGGCCACGAAACCGCCCCTTCTTCAGCCTTCCAGGCGTTCTCGGCAAATGCTTACCTATCAGACCGGCCGCATCAAGCGCAACCCCCAGCCGGGGAATGGCTCCATTAAGCGTCATCTCAGCGGGTTCCCTACATTTCCTTAGCGCGCCCACAGGCCCTTTTTTCCCCTCCCCTTCCAAAGTTTTTCTGACAGAGGACGGGTCTACCCACCCCTTTAACGACGGAAGTCTGCCTAAAGTGTTTCCTTCGCCTTGGGCACAACATCCTTTCACTGAAGGAAGGGGAGGGGGCAACGAGCCTTCAAAACACGATTTAAATCAGCGGAGAAGCGGGTGGGCTTGTTTGAATGTAGCTGTAGCAAAAGAGGGAAGCTTTCGTTCATTCCCTCCTTTATCCCCTGCCTAGATCTCTCTTCAATCTCTCCTCCCTTTTCAATCGAAACGGGATTTACTTGCTTAAAATATCAATTCCTTGTCTTTGGTAAAGGCCTCGATTGCCAAGTCTCAACGGTTCCCAGTACAGGCAAAGAATGTGACTCACCTAGGGATCTTCTCCTCTCTTTCAGGGCCTCCCGCCCTCCTTCCCCCCTCTCCCCCACCCCCCACCCCCAGCCAAACGGCAAGTTACCTGAACCAGAGTTTGCTCATCTGTTTCTCTTTCCCGGTTCGCACGTGCTCTCTCTCCCCCTCTCTCAAATTCCGCCGAAGAACCAGCGCCGAAAGGGGACGAAGAATGAGGGAGGGAGGGAAGAAGGAGGAAAGAGAGAGAGAGAGAGAGAGAGAGAAAGGGGAGAGGGAGAGAGAGAGAGATGGAGATGCTCTCCGCCGGCCTTCCGATCGGAAACGCGAGAACTTTGATTACTCTCAAGACGCCCAGGACGTGCGCTTAAGCGCCACTAATATTCTTGTCATTAATATCCCGGGCGCGTCTCTGAGAGAGCCAACACTGACATGGCCAGCCGTGCCAACCCAGGGAGGCCTGTTTCCTACCTTCTCCTGGCTGCTGAGCGCCCCGGATTGGCCGCGCGACCCTTCTACACCCCCAACCCCTTTCCCCTGCGTTTTACTTCCCAAGAGATTTAAGTCCCGCTGCTGATTTCAGAACGGGTGTATCTGGCAAATCCCGGGCTTAAAGCGAGCATTTGTCCATCCACCAGAAGGATTTCGACTGGAGAGAGTTGATCAGCGTGTGGTTTAAAACTAATAGGGTACCAATGCCGCTGCTTCGGACGCCAATGCGCACTTCGGCCTTCTTTCCTTTCTAGGGAGTGGGTAAAAAAAATTCGGGGTGCGTGGCTCAGGTGGGATGCTAAACCGGTGAATTTGGGCATGGAACTGGTTTTGGAGGAAAGGTGGCGCTTGAGTTCTGAGCCGAACTTCATTTAACTGTAAAGGAACGCCAAAAGCCCCTGAATTCTTTTGAAGAATTCGTTCCTCTCCAAACCAATTTTTAAAAAAATAAAAAAAATTTTTAGCTGATTTAGGCAATTCCTCCCAATCTTAATACTTCCGCAGACTAATAAGAACAGACGCATTCCTGCATACCGTAAGTAAGCCTGCCGATTCCCTCTCCCACCCCCCACCCCAAGGAAAAGGTTTCGGCTGCACCTTTAAGGTTCCCAAAGAGCGAATGGGCCTAAAATCCAATTCCTCCTTTAATTAAGGGGCGTCCTGAGTTCTTCCCAGTGTGAACTTCGTTGCAATAGCAGCCGCTATATTCAGGCTCCGCTTGAAACCGGAAGGGCTGGGGAAAGGGCAACAAGCTGCAAACAGAGAACGCCATTGCATAAACGGGCTCCCCTAATACTGTATTGTGAATCGTTGATTGTATTAAAATTGCGTTCCTATCCTCCTGCTTTCCTAACCTTCCTCTAAGATAAACGATTAATACACCCCAGCACAGAATACATACAGGAAAATACATGCACCCAGCTATGGAGAATTAACCAGCCAGTGGACAAAGTCGTCCTCTTCAGAGCCTGGATTAAGAAAGCAACCTAAACTGACAGGACAGGTCGAAAATTTGAACCCTGTCCGGCTGCCCCCCCCCCCGTCCCCGCTGTCTCATTTTCTCGAAGTCGAGAAGTCGAGACTGATGGTTAGAATCCGTGGCAATTCGGCGAAACGGGGTTGTTGGTTGTTGCTGTTTTTTTTAAACTCCTTCTGAGTCCCCACGAGGCCTCGTGACAGGCTCACCCGCAAAACCGGAGTGGGGGGGGGGGAGATTCCTGCAAGAAACAACTATTAACCCGCATCCCGTCCCGACACAAACGATCGAAGTAAAGGCGTTAGAACGGAATAACATAGGAAGCCTCTGCCGTTCCGGTGCCTGAGATCACCTGGACGAGTTTCGCTCCCAGACTGCAGCTTGGGCAACCTTTTAAATCAAAATAGGAAAGAGGATATCGGCGGGCGCTTTTTTTGCTGGCCTGTGGCGCCCCCTTCTGTTTTCCGGAAGGCTTTGAACCGGCCAGGAGTTTCTGTTTTCCTTTTTCTTTTCTAATCCCAGTTTACTGCCTTCCCTGACCGCATCTTCTGAACATTTGCGGATAGAGACGCGCGTTTATAGGCACCGTTTCATCCCAGATCAGAATTCAGAAGACCGCGTTATCCACCCACCCCCCACCCCCGGCTTTTCTTTTTAGATAACTGCTCAAAAGAAGAAATGGGAGTATTAGGTGCTCTTCGCGTTTCTCGGTCCTCCTTTTCCTTTATTCCACGAATTAGAATTTAGTAAGGTTTGTTTCTCAGTCAACAGGTATAGGGCCGCGTTGTAAGTGGATCCTGGGTAGTGTCTCAATGACCTCTGATTAATTATCTGCCCCTTCCACAAATATTTTTTTAAAAAAATATCCTTAGAAGCTTCTTATTTGAAATCTTATGTTATCTAGTCAGTTTTGTTTAGCTCCTCAGTGTTGTAACGGTGGATATACACACCCATACACAAACACACTCATACTTGTCTGTAGAGATTTTCAGTCATCCAGGTCAGTGATGGGTTTCAATTTTTTTTACTACCGGTTCTGTGGGTGTGGCTTGGTGGGTGTGGCATGGCTTAGTGGGCGTGGCTTGGTGGTGTGGGAAGGATATTGTAAAATCTCCATTCCCATCCCACTCCAGGGGAAGGATACTGTAAAATCCCCATTTCCTCCCGATCAGCTGGGATTCGGGAGGAAGAGAATAGATGGGGTCAGGGCCAGTCAGAGGTGGTATTTACCGGTTCTCCGAACGACTCAAAATTTCCGCTACTGGTTCTCCAGAACTGGTCAGAACCTGCTGAAACCCACCCCTGATCCAGGTCATGGTTGTCCCAAAGGTGATTTTTTTCAGGAGGCAGCTGGACTTGTGTGTGTTTTTTCAAAGAAAAAACAAGAATGTCCAGTTGCCTCCTGAAAAAGCACCTTTGGGCTATTCATACTTGCCATTCGGAAGCACATTCGCAAGAGGAAATCTTAGTGGACAAAGTGTAGAAATCGTATTTTTCTGGCTGCCTTGTTGAAAGGAATTGTGGGTGGTTGATTTTTCTACTCTCCCCCCATCCCTTCAAGTATTGGTGTTCCTTCCTCCCCCCGCGGAGGGGGGGAGATTTTCTAGGGGACCGTCCCCTGTGACAGCACCAAGGGGGCTGCCCTGTTTGTACTTTTCTTGGTTTTACGCACCTCCGCTGAAATGGAAGGCGCGTTTCAAGCGGATCTAAATCTCCCCCAGCTTTTAGAAACTCCGAGGGCTCCTAGACAGAAGGTTGAGCAAATATTTGCTTCTCAGCTGTACGGCGGGTTCTTTGAGGTGAACTGCGGAGCGTTTCTGCCAAGACAGGTAATAAACAATGGCGTCCTCTCTGGAGCTCCCTGAAGAAGCTCGTCCTAGAAGTCCTGGCGGTGTTTACATCTGTCTAGACCCTCGAGTGCCAGACGTTACATTGGGATGAACTTGGTTTCACCGCGGGTGTCAGCCAGAACAAGAAGGGTCAAAAGGAGGGTCAACTCGCTCGTGTTGCTCTCTGGGTTGGGAGGAGGCCTAGGGAGCCCTCTCTCTCCCTCTCTCTCTCTCTCTCTCTGACTCTCTGTCTCTGTCTCTCTCTGTGTCTCTCTTTCTCTCTCCCTCCCTCTCTCTCTGACTCTCTCTCTGTCTCTGTGTGTCTCTCTTTCTCTGTCTCTGTGTCTCTCTCTTTGTCTCTCTCTGTCTCTGTCTCTCTGACTCTGTCTCTCTCTGTGTGTGTCTTTCTCTCTCTCTCTCGCTATCTGTCTCTCTGTCTCTCTCTCTCTCACACACACATACACACAGCCGCTTGCAAGGTGGAAAAAATCCACTCTTCTTTTCGCTGATGATGAGTGGTATCCAGAACACCTGGGAATGCTAATATTCAATTCTAACTTTCTGGAAACGATTCGTTCCTTTTCCATAACAACTTACATTAGATTTACTGTTGCTTTGGTGGTTTTGTTTGTTTTTGTTTTTTATAAGGAGTGTGTTCAAAAAGAGAACCAAGCAAGCAAACAATAATTCCAGAAAGTTGGGGCTGTCAGAGTTGTTTGGATGCCTATCAAAGTTTAGTTCAATCATTGAACGTGTTGATATAATCCTTTCATAGCTGTAAACAAATAAGGCCATCTAACTTTGTAGTTGCTCAGAGAAAGCAATACTGTGTATGCTTACCTGCATACCTGCATACACACACATACACAGTATTATTTTAATCAGTCACCATCAGCAAGGGCCATCCCAATAAGCATATGATTTTCTCCAGCTCTCCTCTCTCTCTCCCTCCCTCTCTCTCTCTCTCTCTCTCCCTCCCTCCCTCCCTCCCTCTCTTTTTCTTTCCCCCCACACACTTCATGTATTTGTGGGGAAAGCTGTGCTTTCTAAGTCCAAACAATCCAACATAAAACAATCCTGTTTTTTTTTTTCTAACAGGCCACTTGTAAGAAAATGCCCCAGACAGTTGCCCAGAATTGAGATGAAATTCAAGAGGATCTTGTTTCCTTTGTTGCTTGGCTTCTTTCTTTAGGGATTCATGCCATTTTAAGATTTCTGGCTTGTTTACCTTTTCTGTCTTGCTATTTCCTAAAGAAGAGTAAGGCCATGTGGTTGTATTGACCCACTGGAAGATCGATTTATTTTTCTGAGAACTCTCTCCCTCCCCCCTCCCCCTTCTTCTCCACCCCCTCCCCCTCCCTCTCCCTCTCTCTGCAATTAGAATAATTTCAGTTTAGATATTTTAAGGCTTCAGATCTCTCGCTGCCATCCCAGGTCAGAGTCTGGCAGAATCTATTTATTTGATTTCTATAGCTGCCCATTAAAATAAAAAAGTGAATCTAGCATTTATCAGCCTCCTGGATTTCCACAGGAAAACCTGTAGAGCCACCTAGTGGTAAAGTGTGGACACTGAGCGTCGATTAGACTCAATAGAAGGCATCCGCCTTCAAAGGGGCATGCATTCCCCTGTTCCAGAGCCGGCATGGATGGCTCTCCCACCAGCAAGGGAAAAACTGTTGAACTCACATACATCTTATTCATGGCGTTCCCTGGGAACACAGTGGGTTTTTAACTCATTGCCATTCTTAACTGATAAAGTACTTTTAATCTCACATGTAACCTGCATCTGCAAAAGCAACTTAACTTTTATTTTCTATGTATTGATTTGATTTATACAGCTGCCTATCTCATCTGTCTATGACTCTACGTGGCTTAAAATAAAACAAATAAATAATACAAAAATCGAAATGTAAAACAAGAAATAAAAACCCATAGCAGCCGGGTACCACCTAAGCTATCATCCTTGCAACCCAAAGATGGGCTCTCATTTCCCACCCTTCATCCCCACCTACCTTCCTGCCATCCCAGTTTAAATCCTACATGGGTCTAGGCAGCTCACAAAAACTTATGCCTTTTAATAAAATAGTTGGAAAAGACCATTAAAAACCTTCCAGGTTCTTAATTTTTTGTCCCACTAAAATGTACAATCAAGAAAACATTCAGATCAACAGGAAATTCAGAGGCTTCGGAGTCATCTAATATGAAATCTAAAATACCAGTTCATTAGATAAGCTTTTCTAAACGGCTTAAATCAGTAATCAGTTGTTAGCATTATGGTGTTTCAGGTTTCCTAATAAGGTTATAATGTTACACCTCTTTGGAAGTAACCTGCTTCAAAATAGGTACCTCTGCTGTTTTACTGACACTTCTTCCATTTCAGGGAAGAATTTCACAAAATCCAGCAGAGTAAAAAGAGGCTGAAACAAATAAACTTTGGATACTTCATTTGGATGGATAAGCACAATAACAATTCTCAAATAAAGTAAAAATGTTACTTTACTTCATTTAATAAAATAATATAAAACACTGTGTGGTTAAAATGCTTTTGGGGGGCTAGACTATGAAGACTTTTTGCATTTAAACCACTCCAACAATGTTTAAGTAAAGCATTTTTACTCTTCTGCTGAATTCCACAGAAGCCACTGAGTCAATTAATTGTCCTGTTAAAGCGGAGGGAATCTTGAAAAGGAGTAAAATCTTTTGTGAAGAACGTTGACTGCTCTGCCTGGGCAGGTTTCATTCTGGAACTGATAACCCATTCCTCCTGACCTCAGTCTATTGGCATTAAATCTCATGGAGTTCTCTCTGTTTTAACTCAGTGGAATGACTTCAAATGGACGGGCAATGGATCTCACTGTCTCTCATTCTGCAAGTGTTACTAGGTATTTTAGCACACAGTTAACTGACACAGTGGCCCATTAATGGCTCAAGAAGTGAAGCAGCATCCTGCTTTTCATTCCCTCTGACTGTCAGAGCTACAACTAAATCACAGTGGAGTGCTGGAGACTTTCCTGTGAGGAAGTACAAGCTCTGAACTTTAAAAAAAATGGAAAAGAAGAGGAAGAAGAAAATGAACCAGAGAAAGAAGGGGGAGAAAAAAGGAGGAGGGGGAGGAAAGGAGGGGAGAAAGGAGGAGGAGGAAACAAGGGGGAGAAAAGAGGAGGAGAAGCAGAAGAAGGAGAAGGAGAAGGAGAAGGATGGTCAAAGAATATGAGGATTAGCAAAATAAGTAGGATTACGTATTTGTGCAGCTATTGCTAATATTTTAAAAACCTTCAGTATCTTCAAGCAATCTCATTCAATAGGACATTGGAGACCAAACACTGAAAATAAACGAAGAAGTTTCTCCCAAAGAAAAGTCAGTGATGCCAAATCGGCAATTGAAATGATAATCTGGTCAGAGTTTTCTTGTATCCCTAAATGATACCACTTCCAACTGTTTGAAAACACCTTGGCATAAAGGCAACACTTTGAAGCTTAGTCTTTGCATTTTAAGAGAGATAAGGGGGTGGGATGTAGAGGCTTGGGAAAGGTTTGAAAATGAATGGATTTTGGAAATGGCCTTTTGAGGCTATTAAGTTACGACATTTTGTCTATTTGTCTCAGTGCCAAGCAGGCGGAGGAAGAAAAAGTTCCACAAGGGCGGAGTTGGGAGCAAAAAGGTGCTTTTTCAAAGTGGGCAATCTGGTTGGGCAAGTTGGGCTTGGCAAATCCTTGTTTTATGTCGTTTTCTCCTGCCCTTGTTTGCTGAAATTCATAGGGCAAGGTGAACTCCCATATTCCATAATGGCAGCTTGTGATGACGCTGTGCAGGAAACATCCCTCATCTGGAACAGGCTCCCTCAAAATCAGAGCCACGGGTTTGGCACAAATGCAGAAAGTGGCTTGGAGTGTATCTCTGGCCTTGGTAGAACGTGATTTTGATTCTCCAGGGCTGAGAGCATGCAGCAGGTTTTCTATTTCTTTTGTTTTATTTCTCTACACCTCTCAGCCGCCCCTCCAAAACACACATACACACACACATTTGAAGGTTATATAGATGCTCCCTACATAATGGATTGTTTCTGAGCACATAGGATGCAACCTTTGGATTTGGGAATAAATTCCCAAATTTATTTATGATTTCAGAGGGGTTTATTCCCTGATTAGGAAATGCAGGGAGGGGATGGCTGCCAAAAATAAGCAGAGCTTTGACTGCAACTCATAGTTTAGTTCACCCTTCCCACTGACCTTTCGCCATCAAAGAAGGACCTGCTTCAGGAATCCTTTTATCCTTACACACAAATGCAACCTTAGCAAGATTCAGCGTGGATGTCCCAAAGCTGGGAACTTACTTTCCATTCTGAGATTTACTTTATCTGAAGACTGTTTCCAAATGAGGGATATAGCTGAAGTCTGCAAAATAAAGGACAACAGAAAAGGTGGGATACAGCTGAGTTGAAATGCACACACACACTTCCTAATTACTTGCTGCCTTACAAGCCCACAAACAAATCTGAACTGGATTTAAAGAGGAGGGAAAGAAAAGATCTCGATCAAATCGAATAACTTTATTACAGTCGTCAGGCCAGAAAACACTGACATAAAAATTTAAAAGTCACTGAATATACAGTAGGTATCTACGGTAGGATACACAGAATATAAAAGCACAGGGCTAAAAGTGCGATAATGATGTAATAAATTTAACATAAACTGCAAGTCAGTGGGGTCTTAGTTTTTGCTATATTGGCTTCAAGGGTGGATTAGAAGCAATTTGTAGAAAGTTAAAATAAGCACTCAGGATTAACAATGGTGGATTTCTGTGTGTGTAGTTGTGTATGTTGCCAACCTCTGGCTGCCGTGCCTTTTCTTCACTTCTTCTGTAAAACCACCCAGAGTCACTAAGGCTACTAACATGAGCCCAAAGGAGGTTTTTATCCAACAGAATATTGGATAAAATATTCTATTTTATGACTATTCCGGGTCGTTTGGAGTGGATTGCTTTGTTCGGCCCGCACCTTTATTGGGATTCGGAGCAAACCCAAGATTCATTTGTTGCTAGCATCAAACAGGGCTTTTCCGCTTTATCACAGATTTAATTCGCCTGCTTTTTTTAGAGGAGTTCTTCCTTCAAGGGGAGAAAAACAGCCTTTCCCATTGCAGAGATGCTAAAGGGATTTGAAAGGCACTTTAACCGATAGTATGTTTTTTTTTTCAAAAAAAAAAACCTAGCTTCACGGACATTGTCCTCCATTCCTCCTTTTCTTCTCTACTCAACTATTACATATGAATAATTAAGCGCATCGTCATATAAGACAAAATCCCTTGCCCCAGATTTATAGTAAACTTCAAGCCCAAAGTTCACCCCAAGCCTTCCGGAATGCAATGGACTACGATTCCTTGCGAAATTTCAATTCTGATGAACATTTTAATTGGTCGCCCCTTGGGGAGACAAGCTGCTGTGAGATCTGTGCTAGAACTCTTGTTCTGGCGGCTTCCGTGAAAAGTTTCCTTCCCAACGTTGGAGATCCCGGCCAAGCCAGAATGACTTGCGGGAGGGGGGGGTGGAATATCTGGAGTTAAGTGGGCAGATCAACCGTCGGCTGTTTGAAGTCATTCATGTGGCCAGAAGAACTCAGAATACGAGAGTTAGTTGGGAAGTCATTTCCATGAAAAATTGCATGCAACAGGAGTTCCCGTTCTCTTTTATTTCGGGTGCCGGGGAATTTTTGTTTTGTTTTGTTTTCACGTAAACGGCTGAAGTGAAGGGCGACTCGCTGACTTTTGCTGTCTTTTTAAACTTAAATGTTTATGCCCCCAAACGAAGACGCCTAGGCTCTTCGGAACTTTACTAGGGGTGCGGAAAGTAGCCTGTGTATCTCAGCTCTTTCGGCTTATGGAAACATATGGAGGGGTTCCGGGATGTTTATTCTGGGCGCCCCTGATCCTTAGCGAGTGCACCGGCGGTACGATTACAGGCATACACAGATCACCTTTTTCCCACCCACCCCTCTCGCCTCCCATGTGCCTATCCAGGATCGCAATCCTTACTACGGTTGCCAGCAGTCGAATATAAAACAACCAGGGAAACTTATCCGACATGGGGGGAAAAATAGTTCAAAAAAGGAAACGAAGTACTTCGAGCGTGAGCTGGGCACGTAAAATGCGTCGAGTGGGAGAAAGGACCACTGAAAAGAAATGCCGCAACCGCCGTCCTTGGAAAAAAATAAGAATCATTCTGCAGGTTGCTCAGTTTGTCTTCGGGGAGCTCCGAAAGTAACCGAACAATTCCCGGGAGCCAAAGTGTAATTCAATGGCCAAGAGCATTTGCCGTTCCCGCCTCCTGCCCTGCTACGTCCAGTTTCTTAACAGATTTTTTTTTAATCTAACCGGGGATCACAAGAATCAGCTCAAACATTCTGCTCATTTCAGTCCAATTCTGGAGACCTCCTGCTCCTGCTCCCGCCCAAGGCCAAAGGTTAATCTCAGCGGAGAGGAGGCGGGGAAGGCGAAGGAGCAGCCTCTCGAGAGCGAGGGCCTAAAGACGGAAGCCTCTTGATTCTGGGCCCGTCCCTTCCTCCTGATGAACTATGAGAAATCTACGCCGCTCCCAAGCCTTTGTGAAAAAGCGAGACCAGGCAGGGTCCGTGTGGATGTGTGTGAGAGAGGGGGTGGGGGAGAGGAGAGAGAGAGCACGTACATATATGTAAATATGTCTACGTGTAGGGATGTATCTTCGTGTTTCCGTTTTTAACAACTCCTGTTTCTTTCCCTTTCCTTTCCCTCCCCTTCCCTCCCTTCCCTCTTTCCTTTCCTTTCCTTTCTTCCCTCCCCTCCCTTCCTTTTTTCCCTCCTTTCCTTTCTTTTCTTTTTCGCTCCCCTCCTTTCCTTTCCTTTTTCCCTCCTTTCCTTTCCTTCCCTCCAGCTTTCCTTTCCTTCCCTCCCGCCTTCCTTTCCCTACTTTCCTTTTCCTACTTTCCTTTCCTTTCCTTTTTTCCCTACTTTCCTTTCCTTTCCTTTCCTTTCCTTTCCTTTCCTTTCCTTTCCTTTCCTTTCCTTTCCTTTCCCTTCCCTACTTTCCTTGCCTTGAGAGAACTCAAGCCAAGTCCCAAACGAAGTTGGAAGAGGGAGGTGAGGGGAGAGCAGGGATCGCCGGCTCAACTCCCCCCCCGCCACACTCACCCGCCCCGCAGAGGGAGACACGTGCACCGCCTGGCCAATGAGGCCCCGGACCAGCTCCTTGGACGGCCGGGTGCGATGCTCCCCCCTCCCAGTGTGGCCTTGGTTTTTATAAACCATCCCGGGCGCTCGGAGAGGGAGGCCGCCGCTCTGCCGCTCCTTCGCCCCGCGTCCCGTCCGACTCGCACGCCATGAGCGCCTCTAGGCCTTCCCCTGAGGGCCAAGCCGGGGAGGAAGAGGAGCAGCAGCGGCGTCGGCGACGGAGGCAGCTGGAGCGGGGCTGCTTCGCGCGGGAAGCCTGAGCCGAGCGTCGGGCGCCCGGGAGATGGAAGCGCTGCGCGGAGAGCCCGGGGCAGGCGGCGGGGGCTGCTCGCAGAGCCGAAACTTTCTCTCCCCTCCCATCTTCGGGCCGTCGGCGCCGGGTTCGACGAGATCGGGCTTCGTCTACGAGCGCTCGGGCCCGGGGACCGTGGCGCGCTCCACGCCGTCCTCGTCCTCTGAAACGCCGTCCTCGTCTAAGGACTGCACCGCCGGACTTCCTATTGCGGCGGCGGCGGCGGCACCACCCTCGGCCACAACGGCCGCCGCCGCCGCCCTGGGCTATCCTCCAGGTTACCCCCCCTTTGGCCACGGTTACTACAGCTGCCGCATGGCGCACGGCGTGGGGCTCCAGCAGAACGCCGCGCTGAAAGCGGCCCCGCACACCGCCTTCCCGGTGGAGAAGTACATGGACGTGGCCGGCCTGGGAGCCGCCACCACGACCTCGGGCGTCGGCAGCGACCCTTCCTCGCGGGCCAAGGAGGTCTCTTTCTACCAGAGCTATGCGGCCACCGCCGGCCCCTACCAGCACGTGCCCCCCGGCTACCTGGACGTGGTTTCTAGTTTTGGACCGGCGGCCCCTTCGGGGGAACCCCGGCACGAGACCTACATCTCCATGGAAGGCTACCAGTCCTGGACTTTGGCTAACGGCTGGAACGGACAGGTGTACTGCTCTAAGGACCAGGCCCCGGGCTCCCACTTCTGGAAGTCTTCCTTCCCAGGTAGGCGCGCCCAGGCAGCCGGGAAGAAGCCGTGGGGCTCCCGGTAAAAAGTCAAGGCAGGGCCGTTCAAAACCAGGCGGTAGGTTGCAGGCTGTGCCGCCGCTTTGAGAAGCGCGGGCCTTCGCTTGGGGTCTGTGGTAGCTTCCTGATACTATGGACGGATGGTGCGAATGGTAGTCTGAGGTCTGAAGGGCTTCGGGTGAGAAAAGGTTGCACGTTAGGAAGGGAGGAGGAAGGAAGAAAGGAAGGAAGGAAGGGAGGGAGGGAGGGAGGGAGGGAGGGAGGAGGAAGGAAGGGAGGAAGGAAGGGAGGGAGGAAGGAAGGAAGGAAGGAAGGAAGGAAGGAAGGAAGGAAGGAAGGAAGGAAGGAAGGTTGGTTGGTTCGTGCATCGGCTGCCGCGTCCAGCTGCGAGTTGGGTTCCTCTTACTATTCAGTTTTCCTGTCGAACTTTAAAACCAGGCGCTGCCATGTTCCCCATCGAGCTCAGCGCAGAAGGCCAAGAAGCAATGGCTGCCCTGCCCGAAATCTGCAAAGTTTCTCTGCTCCCTCGAGCTGCCGGAAATGTTCGGCCAGGCCTAAAGCCGAGACTCCAGCCTGGTCCCATACAGTCCTCGGTCCGTTCCCGTTAATGATTGTGGCGTCAGAGCGTTCCTAAATTACAGCGAAATAATCGCATGATGAGGGGAATAAGAAGGATCTGAGAACTAAGAAGGAACTGAGTACTTCTGCCCCCACCCCGCCCCAGAGCCAGATCCACTCCAGTTCGGGCAGTTATTTAACCTTAGGAACGGAGCAGGACTAGAGAGCTACGGCCCGATCCTGCACCGACGTCCTCTGAAGTTACCCTAAGCTTCTTACGGACAGCCAAGTCATGGTTGTCCCAAAAGTGCTTTTTCAAAAGCCAACTGCACTTTGGGTTTCTTTTGTTTTTTGTTTTGAAGTCTTTTCTCTTCTCATCCAAGAAGAAGAAGTTTCCTGGATGAGAAGCGAAACGTCTTCAAGAAAAAAACACACAAAAAGTCCAGTTGCCTTTTGAAAAAAGCACCTTTGGGTTTCCCTAAACTTATTCCCCTTGGATTTATTCCTGGGGGGCGGGGGGGAAGGGGGGAAGGGGGGCGAGGATGCTCCCAATCTCTGCAGCTGTGCTTTCCCAATCAAATCAGCTGTGAACGTGTGGAGGAAGATGGGAGGAGAGGAAATCAGTGATTCTTAAAACTGCAAAAAGGTTGATGAAGGCCTTGGGGAATCTACGGTTTTATTCGTGGGGGGGGGAGTAGGGGCTACATAGAAATTGTCCCAGAGCAGCTGTAACATATGCCAGGCACCTATTGAGGGGGAACGTCTGTTCTGAGACCTCCAAGAGGAAGGAGAGGAGACAGCCAAAAGTCTCTCTAACTAACTCTTCCTTTTGTGGTACTCTGGGCTCTTGATAGGGAAAAATATCTCCTTTCCTGCTCACTTGTTGCCCTTCTTCTTCTCCGGCAGGGGAAGTTGCACTAAACCAGCCAGACCTGTGCGTGTACCGGCGTGGGCGGAAGAAGCGAGTGCCTTACACCAAGCTGCAGCTAAAGGAGCTGGAGAGCGAATACGCCCTGAATAAATTCATCAACAAGGACAAGCGGAGGCGGATTTCTGCGGCCACCAATCTCTCCGAAAGGCAGGTCACCATCTGGTTCCAGAACCGCAGAGTCAAAGACAAGAAAATCGTCTCCAAGCTGAAGGACACCGTGACTTGATCCCAGGAGGCTTTACAGAGGGAGGCTGGCTGGGAGCATCTTCCCTTCAAAAAAGGACTCTTGGAAAGACTTGAAATATATTTAAGGTCTCCTTTGTGTTAAAGGGCAGATCTGGGGAAGCGCTTCTGATCATGTTTGCAACTTCTGGATTGTAATGGAATGCTGCAAGTTTTTAAGGCTCTGGTTTAATCCCTTGGTCTTTTCTCCATTGCTATACTTTGTTAGGGTTTCTTCTTTTGTTTTTGTTTTTTCTTCTCTCCCTCCCCCCTCCCCCCTCCCAAAGAGCAGTGTAAGTAGCACATCTGCAGTCACACACTTTTCAACGGCTATCGGGCTAAGAACATTCAGGTGCTAAAAGGAGCTGGTAGGATTGTGGGAGAGAGATGTGTGAGCACACAAACATATTCCCTGAGGTGCCTGTGCCCCTACTTTTTCCTCTGGTCCACCACCCCTATTTAATAAGGATCAGGATAAATAGAACAATGGTGGTCCTGTTTCTCTGAGCCTGACTAGGTGGCTCAGTGGCTAAGACACTGAGCTTGTCGATCAGAAAGGTTGACAGTTCGAATCCATAGTATAGGTCTCCTGTGTGAGCAGGGGGTTGGACTAGATGACCTCCAAGGTCCCTTCCAACTCTGTTACTGTTATAAACTGTTAAACTCTGATTGAGATGCCATGGCTTAAAATCAATGAAGCCCCCGACCCTCATTTGTGACCAATCTCGTGCTGTAATGGAGCGTAATTTCAATGGGATATTTGGCCTGATCAACAACCTTTTCCAACCCTGGTCCCAACTGAGATTCGTTCTAAACCAAATGGCATTGGAGTTTCAAAACTTTAAAAGCCAATTGTGCCTATATGTTTAGCTATATAAAGATGTGTATAAATCAATGTGTATTTTAATATAAATATTGTATGCCCTGATATCTTCATCACAATCACGGTTGCCTTCATTCACCCTTCTGGGCACTGGGGAAAAAAAATTGTCCAAAAGGTTGAACGCCACTGATAGCTTTCGTTACTAAGGGAAACGGGTGTTAGTGAAAGAAGCAATAAATGCTAAACAGCTACAAGAGACTTGAGCAATTGGACTTAAGAGTTGGTGTTTTATTTCACTTGCCTATCTTCTCCGAGGGTGCTCTTTGTTGAGTCAGATAGAGATGGTGACAGCTTAGGTTGCAGATAGAAATGGAAGTTCTTCGCCCCAGATTCAAGGCAGCTAGCTGAACAAGGAACTGCCCTTCTTCAAAGAGACAAAAAAAAATAGGACAGCGTCCATGCACACAAGGCCCTTAACTAAGAGGGTTGTCATCTTGCAGCTTCTTAATTCCGTAATTAAGAGGGGCATAGCATACTCCCTCTGGCCTGGCAGTGGCAATCCATTTTCCTGGAATGAATGGAAAAAGCTCATTCTATGTCGTTATTTATTTATTTATTTATTTATTTATTTATTTATTTATTAAATTGATACACCACCTATCTCACTAGCCAAGTTCAATGGAGGGCTTTGATCAATTGGTAGATGCCTAGTGGAAAATCTTATGGCTATTATGCCAATGAGAGATCAAGACTCGGGATGCCCTGAAAGTGGAACCCACTGATCCTGCTAGAGAAGAAGACCTGCAGGGCAGCCAAAACCTGACCCTTTGGGCTCGAGCTGGCTCTAACCTACCACAACAGGGGCACAGGTGCGCATGTATAGACTCTACTACTAAAATAAAAAAAAATGGCTTTATCCTAATCACTCTTTTCATACGAATATTGCTGTACTATTTCACACATAGAAACTGATTTAAATGCTGTTTTCTTTCCTTTTCTTTTCATCCCTCTGACAACATAGTAACTTCTTAACAAGTTTCTCCTTAGACTTCAAACTTGGCAGGAAAGAAACATACAAAGTTAGGATGGTAACTGACAACTCTCCCCCCCCCTCCCGCTCAGAAAAGCTGGTAGGGCTTTCAATCCTTCACACAGTTTGCTCAGAGTAAGGACAAACTGTATTCAAATGGAGCTTGGTATTAGGTACGTTCATTCGTTCTTTCGTCACCTTGAGTTATCTATAAAAATAATAAAAGCAGGATAAAAATAAATAAAAATGATCTCTGCCCAGATGCTCAAAACTCATACATGGGTAAAGCTGGGAGGTGGCAACTCCTCCAGCACTTTAAATTTAAAGCCAGTTGGAAGAAGTGAGCGCTAAAGAGATTCTGTTTTCACCTTTCCTTTAAATAAACATTGAGCTGACTCTGGCCTTGGGTTTCAGCTCCTTGTTCCTAACATGGTGGGTTCACCATGATGATTCCAGCTCATTCTCCGAGGCTTCTCGTCCTTTGGCAGTATGAGAATCTGGCCAATATTTTCTCCTTTGGTCTTCCCAAACTTCATCTTTAGAAAGTGAAGGAACGGTCTGTCCTGATAGATTACGGATTTGCTTTTCATCCTTTCTTCAACTCTGCTCTTCCCTAGATTAAGATATTTCCCCTTTAGTTTAAAAACATACATTAAAAGGTTAGGTTCCCAAAAAGCCTCCAGGGCCAAAGGGAAGCCTGAAGAATAAAAACAAGAATCCTGAAGGTAGCTGTGCAAATAAAGTGAGGGAGAGGTGAATTTAATAGAGCAAACAAAAATATAACAGGAGGAAGAGGAAAGAATGAATAAAGGGTGATTATAACATAACACGTTTTATTATCCCTCTCTTCTATTCCTATTAACGCGTATAATAAATATTACATCACAGAAAAATCAAACAATGTCTTTCAGGGATTCAGCTGAGATTCATTAAGAGCTTTCTTTCAAGTCTTATTTTGGTTGGATCAACTCCATACCAGCAGTAAGAATTAATGTGTGGATAAATATTGGGGAAAGTAAGTAGCTGCACAATTATGGTTTTGTTTCTCCCTGCTACCCACCCTTCGCAGCCTTCTGAAATACAGTATATTATAGTATATTTTTTGTACAGTCCAAAGCTGTGACTTTTCACAACAACTTTCTAATTTTTCTTCTAAACAGAGAACTCTCTCTCTCTCTCCCTCTCTCTCTCTTTCTCCCTCCCTCCCTCTCTCTCTCTCTCTCTCTCTCTCTCTCTCTCTCACACACACACACACACACACACACACACACACACGTGCACCCACAATGGCAGCCACATCCAATTATAGCTTCTCTCTCTCTCTTTCTTCCACGCTTTGGTCAGCTCTGACCACAGCTATGTAGAAGGACGCTTCGCTGGGTTGCTGGGTTTTACTTTCACTTTGCAGAATAGTCCCTGCACTCTTTTTTTTTCCCCTCCTGTAGAGGAGGGAGGAAGGGGTGCCCTTGGCCCAAAGACTCACTGAAACTGTGAATTGCAAGTTATTTCCAAGAGCCTAGGACAGATATCCTTGCAAAGGTTCCCAAGAAAGAGCAAGCAAAGAGCAAACCTAAAAAGAAGGGAGGAGGGAGGGAGGGAGGGAGGGAGGGAGGGAGGGAAGGAAGGAAGGAAGGAAGGAGAGAGAGAGATAGAGGAAGAAGGAAAGAGAGAAGGAAAGAAGGAAGGAAGGATGGATGAGGGAAGGAAGGGAGGAAAGAGGAAAGAAAGAAGAAGGAAGGAAGGAAGGAAGGAAGGAAGGAAGGAAGGAAGGAAGGAAGGAAGGAAGAAAGAAAGAAAGAAAGAAAGAAAGAAAGAAAGAAAGAAAGAAAGAAAGAAAGAAAGAAAGAAAGAAAGAAAGAAAGAAAGAGAAAAATTCCGTAGGTGAAGGGACTTTCACCTGAGGGCACATCAAACGGCAGCCCAACCTCTCCCGCAGCCGCCCTTCTTTTCTTTCCGGAGAAAAGGAACGAAAGAGGAGAAGAGCCGGAGGAGTAAAGGCGGCTGAGCGGGTAGCTCAGCCTTTCTCCAGCCTGGGCCCAGCTGAAGCTGCGGCGAGAACGGAAAGGCCGCTCCACCAGTTGCCTGGGCCGCCTGATTCCCCCGACAATTCCTGGCATAAGATCTAACGGGGGGCGCCAGCCGGAAGAGCAAATGGAAGAGCTACGGGAATACCACCCCTCCCTCCGGGCCAAGTCCCTCCATCTTTCCTCCCATTGTTCGATTCTTTAAACCGCAGTTGCTAGGATTCGAAATCGGGTCGAGGTCGAATGGATCTGGAGAAGTCCCGCGTTTTGTGCAAGCATCTCACGGCCCTCTCTCTCCCCCCCCCACCCCGACCTAAAAATAGCCATTCGCTTGCGAAGCCCCGCATTTCCTGTAATTCCTGATCGTGGACAATGACATCCCCAAGAGTCAGTAAGACAAAGGCGACGTCGCTGTTAGAGGACCAGGTTCTGTGGGAGCAATGAATGGGATCGTAGTGCCATCTGCTGGACAAACCGAGGTATAGCTCACTTGGAAACCAGGAGAAATCCCCCTCGCCCCCAGCTCGGTTTCAGAAACGGGCTCTTAAGGAACAGGTTCTGTTCTATCATTGAAAGAATCGGCCCACCCAGCGAAAGGGGGAACATGAAGTTAGGAATTCCTTATTCGGAAAGGTGGAATTTGCTTTCCTTGCCCAGGCTTGTGGGGAAAAAAAAATCACTGGAAAGAAAACAGCCGCGCAGGATCAAACCTCTAGTCAAGGCAACCGAGGTGGCCGAGCTCTGTAATATCAAATCCTTTTATTCATTTGTATGGCTTTTTGGAGTATGACACATGCCCCTGCGTTCACTGAGAATTTGTTCGGAGCAGGTATGACCAGGACTGAGATGGCTATGTAGGAACCAGCCACCAGAGTTTTCCTTAAAAAGAGGAACAGCAGCAGCACACCGGGGGTGGGGGGGGGGTTCAGAAGCGTGAAGGCGTCAATGGAAGCTGGCGGTGGTCGTTTTGTGTGTGTGTGTGTCAGGGGTGAAGTCCAGCAGGTTCTGACAGGTTCTGGAGAACCGGTAGCGGAAATTTTGAGCAGTTTGGAAAACTGGCAAATACCACCTCTGGCTGGCCCCAGATTGGGGTGGGAATGGGGATTTTGCAGTATCCTTCCCCTGCCACGCCCACCAAGACATGCCCACCAAGTCACACCACGCCCACCAAGACACGCCCACAGAACCGGTAGTAAAAAAAAATTGAATTTCACTGTGTGTGTGTGTGTGTGTGTGTGTGTGTGGGAAAAGCACGTGCTTACACGCATATGCCCAGTAGACAAGAGAACTGTGAGGAAAGAAAAAAATAACCCCAAGCCCCCCTCCTTTTTTTTCTTCATTTACACACATGCATAAGCATAAAACCACCATCTTTCCCACTCGACCTATTTACAAAACAAGTCAGGCTCTCCCCCCAAAAAATTCTCCCCTCCCTCCATCTCCCCCCCCACCCGCCCAGACTAACGACGGCCTTCTTGGCTGCCGGAGCCCCCTACCCTTCGGAAAGACCCCACAAAAGAAGGTTTCTGTTTTGCCCCTCACTTTGAAAGCGGGAGGAGCCGCCTTCTCGGGAAATTTGCACTGGCCGCGTTCACACGTGCTGAGATTCCCGGCCTTCGGGGATCTGAAAAATAATGGCCGTGATTTATTTGATAAACGATTTGAAGTACGGAGCTGCTTGTCGCCGCTGCTGAAAAGAAATTGCTCCCCTGCGGAACTTCTGCGATTGGCAGTTACGGGAAGATCCCGTTTCCTCGACACGTTTTCTTTTAAAGCATTTAGAAAGCAGGCTCAATTTATTTACCTGGTTGTCTCTCTTTTTCCTGCAGGCACTCAATTTGACAGCGTGTTTCCGATTCCTTGTTGCTGGAGGGGAAAGGATCTGAATGTGTTGGCCTGCTACGGGCTTGCTCGGAGCTTCTCATTGGCAAAAGGTAAGCCCCTGGCTCGGTTTGGGCCTTTAAGTTGTTTTGTGGCAATCCTAGGGGTTTTCACCATGCTAAACGATACAGTTTGTTTTTCATTATTCTTCGGTCTTCTCCAACCCCCAATTATATTGGAATTAGGGGTGCAGGACTCTGGTGAAATTCATTTTTTTTTACTACCAGTTCTGTGGGGGTGCTTGGTGGCCGTGGTGTGGCGTGGCGGGGAAGGATACTGCAAAATCCCCATTCCCACCGCTCCTGGGGGAAGGATATTGCAAAATCTCCATACCCACCCCACTCTGGGACCAGCCAGAGGTGGTATTTGCGGGTTCTATGAAATACTCAAAATTTCCGCTACCGGTTCTCCAGAACCTGTCAGAACCGGCTGGATTTCACCCCTGGTGGAGGAGGGAGAGAAATCACCCGGTCCTCTTCAAAAGAGTCAGCCACATTTTGGCTCCGAATGAGTAAGGGCCAGGGATTAGCTTGGCTGAACCATTTTGACGTCCTACTGGTGTCAAAGGGGAGCCCTCCCCACTGTCCCACTGATATTTCTCGTGAAGGTAATTAAGACTTGTACAAATGTTTTCCTTTTGGCAATCCCCCCCCCCAATAGTGTAGCAACCCAGAGAAATAAATTTGGATGAAAAGAAAGAATTATGATTTGGTAGCCTTGATTGGCCTTTAATGCCGAAAGTCGGCAGATGGACTGAAGTACCCACGTGCCAAGATGCCTCCGGATTCCAGTTCCAGGGACCTGCGTATGCTGCAGGGCTCCCGTCCCCGGAGGGAGAACAGCGATGGCTTGGCTGTAAGTTATAATTGTTAGACTAGGCCACGCCGGTGTGCGGGCTGTGCCTAATTTAAACTTCATGGGGGGAAGCTTTTTTCTAAAGGTTTCCCAGCAAGAAATGTGTCATCTGTAAGGTTTATCCTTCTGACCCCCGCGCCTTTGTTCAGCAGGGAAGTTCATACCGTTTCCACCCAACATTTCTCTCTCCGGCTAAGCAGTCTAGGAAGGAAGCTGCCGTGCGGGATGTCCGTGGGATGTCCTCAAAAATGTCAAGGTGGCACTGGCAGTCACTGTTTTGGCTCCGCCTGTTTTTCTGTGTTCATCCCACCCTGGTAGCCGCCATCCTGACTTCTTTGACCGGAGCCTGGCGGGCACACCTGATAGTGTGACTCTTCCTGTTTAGATCTCTTAAGTAGCTAGTACGGTAGCTAAGTAACTAAAGATTCGCAATTTTTTTCCGGTGAAGTTTTTAATGAGAAATGTCCATATTAAGAGAAAGAAGTCAAAACTTGAGATACTAAAGGGAGTCTGCAGAGAAAACTGAAACGCAGAGTCTCAAGAGAACGCGACCACCAGGTTCCGAAATGTAATCAATATAGTGAAGTGAGCTGAATGAATTATTTAATGCCTCATCCAATAAGCTGGGTTCCACCTCAGGTCCCAAATACACAGCAGCAATTCGTTGTTCTTTCAAAGAAATGCATTTTGAATGATTGCCCCTACATCTAGCGCTATGGTAGTAGTAGTAGTAGTAGTAGTAGTAGTAGTAGTAGTAGTAGTAGTAGTAAATAAATAAATAAATAAATAAATAAATAAATCATGTAACAGTGATACCCATTGTCATCAGGGCACTTGGTACCATGTCCAAGAATGTTACAAAACACATCAAGAAATTGCACCTTCCTGCAATAACACCAGCAGAACTGCAAAAAATTGCGCTACTCGGAACATCATATATTTTAAGAAGACACTTGATTGATACCTAGGACGCTGGTAGCAACCCCTATCAACCATTAGCGCCAGTCAATGGTATTTGTGATACATTTTTAAATGTTCAGTTGACTGAGTTTCATGTTTTAATGAATAAAAGAGATAATAAAGATAAAGATAATGTGAGATTCAAACCACAGGTCCTTGAATTGCCTGATAGAAAAGAGAGGTTATAAATAAAAGAAAGATAGAAAAGTAAGGCGCGATTCCTCTGAGTTCAGAGTATTTGTGAAAAGCGGGGGTTTTAAAGCGAGCTTCACTCGAAGGACCTCAGTTCAACAGAGGCCTTTAAAGCTAGGGCCGGTGAGGCATCGCCTAAATAAAATAACGAGGAGAAAAAAATTCTCGTCTCTGATGTCCGATGTAACTACGAATTCGAGATTCGGGCCAGCTGGAGGTTAAGAGACTGCAGATTCGCCGCCTCGGTGTTCACGGAGGTTTCGGGACGAACGAAAGCTACAGCCGAGCTTCTGAGGCTGGACGTACCGGCGATTTAGCATTAGGGTTTTCTCAAAAGCCCATCTGGAAAGCTGCCGCATTTCTCAAGGAAGGCACCCCAGCGAGCCCCTGGGCTTTGAAAGGCGAAGGGCAGCAGAATTCTCCTGCAAGGCGCCGGGGAAACGGCGGAGAAAAACAACCAGGCCGCCGCCGCTGCCCGAACGCAGCATCCCCGCGGGCCGACCAGCCAAAACACGGACGATTGGCTGTACGGTACTGAACAAATAGCCGGTCGAACCTTTGCCTTCTTTGGCTGGCAAAGGTACTGCTTCCATCAGCCCGACGCACGTACTGCTCGGGGTTAATGGGAGCGAGAGTTCAACCCGTTGGAAAGGCCGGTCAGTCGGCGCAACAGAGGCTCGGCGGGACGCTGAGTCCTTCCGCGCCTCCTACCTGCAGTTTTGACCACCGAGCGCCAAGGCCTGGCCCGATTCCGTGCTATTTGCGGAACCGACGATAGTTCCTTTCTACCGGTTTAGCATCTGGTGGCATTTGGAGAGAAGCCTCCTAAGGAGGCCCAAGGCGGCTGTGGACATTTCAGAAAGCCTTCGAGGCATTTTTCCACCCCAACAATAAATACTTAGGCCGCGTTTTTTATCTGCTCAGGCCCGCCTTTCCCGAGTATGATCTTAAAAATCCTTGTTTTAGGATTTAAAAAAAAAAAATCTGTTGGGAACTCTTCCTTCTTCAACAGATATTGCCTGCTTCAAACCTTCCAAGGCGGGTTAGACAATAATTCCTGTCCATTTGTTTAGGAGTAGAGAAGAGAACCGAAAGTGAGCGAAAAACAGAAAAAATAGAGATTCTCGTAATCCCCCCCCCAGTCCCTTCTAGTCTCCCCGATGAACAAATCCGCACTATATTTCTATCCTTATTTTGGGGCAGAGGCGGGAATGGGGTGAAGGAGATTTTCCATTTGCTTATATTAATAGTTTGGCTTAATTCTTTTTCCCAAAGGAAAGGACGCCTGCAACCTCTCCGTTCAGGGTAAGAATTCCAGGACTTTTAGTGTAGTGATTGGCATAAACACAGTCTGGGCACTAAAGTTTAGTGTCCCAGAGAAACGATTAGGGAAGTCTGGGGCCAGCGGGGATTCTTAGCAAGATGGCTATTTTCCACGACGCCCAGCGATTTTTAAAGGAATGCATACAAAGTACTTACAACTCATTGGAAAGAATACATACACCCATCGAGAGAAATAATATTCAACAGTACCGTGTGCTGTGTTAATGGAAATCCTGGGAAGAAAAAGAAAATTTGCAATGCTAAATCGTCGGGAACCTTTAAGGCTTAATCCTGCCGATGTCGGTTTCATAATAAAAGGAACAGAATTCAGTGAAGTTTCGGCACAGAGAAATTGGTCTGGGTATTTCAGCGTAAGTATAAAGCGAGGTTCTATTTTTTAAAAAAATATTATTATTTATTTATTAAATTTATATCAAGCGATCTCTGGGTGGCTTAACGTTATCAACGGCGAGCGATCTCCCTTATCGTGGAACAATTTGTATTAATAATCTGCAATTATAGTCAGCAACGATATGCAAAGATGGAGTGATCTTTTGTGAGTTAGTTTACAAGCAGTTTTTTCGATTTGCATACGTTTCGATTTCGCCGGGCTATCTGTAAAATCTCGGATATCGTCCATCTTCCGCAAAGCCTCTAGAAACTCGCCTTCCGGTTGCAGTCCCTTTGCACACTCATCAAAAGCACAATCCGTTTGCGTTTAGTAGCAAGACAGATAGCAGAGACCCGGGCTTGCCAAGTTCAAATTCTAAGTGAATCCAGACGGCCACCGTTCTCTACCTCCGGGAGGGCCCCGCGTGCAAGTGGCACACTTATTGGCCCAATCAGGGCTGAAAGGGGTCCGGAGGAAGGGATCCAGAATGGACTGGTGTGTACATGGCTCTTGCTAACTTGGGAAGAGTTCCAGGACAAGCCACGATGTGGTCCGAAATAGAACGAGGGCAAAGACAGGAAACTGTTTGGCTTCGGGCAAGGCGACTCCTGAAACCAGACCAGGGCGGCGAGGAGGGGCAAAGAGGAGGGTCTCTCTACACCATATTCCCCACCAAGGCATTTCCCCCCACCCGTTTAGCCTTGTGCTGGAAATGTCCCTTCTCTTTCCTTCCCTTTCCCTCCCTCTGGGCCATTATCCTCCTCCCCCTCCTCCTCCTCCTCCAGGCCCTGTGGCCCCCTCACCCTATTTCTTGTAGAACTTCTGGCCAAAGAGCCGTTGCAGGTGCGCCAGGCGGCGGTGGCAGAAGTGGGGTTGGCGAGGTTGAGGCCGTTTAGCGCCCTTCTTCGATGTTAAGGAATTGGGCCCGGCTTCCAGTCCTTCTCTTGCAGGGCCCAATTGCCATTGTAGCATCGGACCAGGAGGCTTCGGCTGTCTGGCCTCCCTCTCGATCTTGCCTTCGGATCCCGACTCCTTCTACTTCTCGTGCGCAGAATTCCAACTTTTGGAAGGGTGCTCGCGGCTTCTGTGCAGGTCCAGGCGATCCGCGCTTTGTCTTGTCGCCTTTGTCCGCCTTAACTTCGGCCCAGCGGCTAAACTTCTCCCGCACCTCCGTTTCCCCGCAAGCAGCAAAAAAAAACCAAAAATCCGCCCGGATATCCCAACAAGGCCTTCGCCCTTCACCCGAAGAGCGCTTCAACCCGGACAAAAACGATCGACAAAGGAGCCGCGAAGCTTTGGCTGAAAACCTCGGCGGGGAGAGCGGTAGAAGAATCCCCCGCGGGAGCTGCAGGGGTGGCCATCGGCGATTTCTTTTGGGAGGTCGGCCCTGCGCGTTTCGGGCTTCTGGGTAGATCTCCAGCAAGCCGTCAACTTGAACCTGGCGCTACCACTCAAGAGACCGCCGAGCCTGACCGGCGACCTTGCCTGCTGCGCGACGGTACGTTCAAAGGCACCCGAGGCCATTAACATTTCTTTGCTTTTAACTTCCAGCCCGGCAGCACCGCCCCCCCGCTCCCCCCGCTGCCAGACTCCAGGCGGGTCGGGTTTCAACCCCAGTTGATGTCCCGAGCCAACTTTTAGGAGTGCCCGATTTCGAGAAATGTGCTTCTTTGAAGGAAAGGGTTGGGGGATCCCCTCTCCATGCTCCCTATCAGGAAGCGCATAGGAGTAATCCGGTGGCCTTAAATCCCGAGAAAAGGTTTTAGTGTATTGGCGTGGCTATAAAACTGCTTTCATCCGGTCCCTGCTCCCTTCCTGTTTCTCAGATCCGGCTTTTTCGCCTCCTGAGCAGCTGGGCCTGAAGCTCACCGGCGGCAGGCTGGGAGACGGTTCCTTCTGGGGAAACCCCGACCCCTGGCCCTGTTTGTTGCAGGGCTGCCTTGGATGTTGGGGCGAGGAAAGGGCACAAAAGAAGCTGCAGAGGGCCAAACTGGAAGGCCCCGCTCCTCCTCGAGGAGTTCAACAGTCGATAATTGTCTCGCAAACTCGGTCTCGGCGACCAGAGAGTGAAGCTTTGGTTCCAGAACGGGAGGGAGGGGGGATGTAGAAGTGACGGCGGCGACATGCCAAGAGCCTTGGTAGTACAGGGGTTTAAGGCACCCTGTTATTAAGCTGGTTATTAAGACCAGCTGCCTGCAATTACTGCAGGGTTCGAATCTCTCCAAGGCTCAAGGTTGACTCAGCCTTCCATCCTTTCTAAGGTAGGTGAAATGAGGACCCAGTTTGTGGGGGCAATAAAATGACTTTGTATAAATATACAAAAGGATGAAGGCTATTGCTGAGCACATTGTAAGCCGCCCTGAGTCTTCAGAGAAGGGCGGCATATAAATCAAATTAAAAAAAAAAAAACCCGCAGGCGCTGGATCGCGACTAGGAGCATGGCAGCCCTTCTCACCCGGAATGCTGCGCGCTGGCGCTTCCTTCTGGAACTTTGAGCCCCGGTCCCCAGAACTTCTATTTCTGGAGTACCATTCGGGGGTGGGGAGATTTTAGAAGGGATCCAAGATCTTTCTTCAGGAACTGTTTTGAGTTCCGCGAGTTGGCCGGGCACGTCTTTCTCAGCGAGAAAAGGACGAGGAAGAAAAGATGCGGGCCTTTTCCTCCGATTTTTCTTCGGCCGCTTTGCTACTTGCCACTCGCCTCCACCCCCGCCTTTAATTCACAGGGGAAGAAACGAAGCTGCCAAAAAGGATAAATAGCGCGTGTGAGACGGATTGGCTGGAACACCGACGCAGTCCGGGCAAAAATAATAATCTGGGACTCCCGGTTGCTTTTCCAGAAGGCGGATGAAGCTCTGGGTTTCGATTTCTCGCTCTCCCGGTGGGCATTCACAAAATCAAAACGTTTTGCAAAGCCACAATCGCACCACCACCACCCACTCCCCTCAAATTTGGGCAGATTATTTGCAATCCGGGTATTTGGATTACGGACACGTTATTTGTCTGGTGCGATTGCACTTTATTCTTTTTTTGCGGGGCCGACCCGAGGCCTTCAGGGGCCTCACGTGATCATCCCTTCTTCCCAGTTTCCCCTTAATCTGCCGCTATTTCTTTTCCAGGAGCCGCCGAGATAAGCCAGGGCCACCAGCGCATCCCGCCTTCCCTTCCTTTTCAGTTTCTAAGGCTTCAGGAGGAGAAAAGGGCCTTTCCCCCCTTTTGGCAGAGGAGGGCGGCGGGCGCTAGAAGACCTAATCGCCTTTCTTCCTGGCCTTCTTGGGAAAAACTCCCGGCCGCCCAACCTCTGCCAAGCCTAACCCGGCTTCCTTCGATCGGGAAGCAGTTAAATCTTTGGAATTCGAACCCTCCGTTTGCTGGCTCCTCCGCGCAAGCCCTTTCCTGCAACCTGAATCGAAATCCGGGTTTCTAAGAACGTTTTGTTCATCTCGGAATCGGAGCTTTTGTCGGAGGATGATGAAAGTTCTTTGCATCCCTGGGTCGGTCTGTTTGTTCCGGAGTTTTCCTTGTACACGATTCGCAACCTCCGCTGTTCCTGTCTGTCCGCCGGACTCCACCCCTGTCTTCTAAGCCCCAACTTGGCCCCCTTTTAAATAGAAGAAACGCCGGGCGATATGGGGGCCCTGTTGTGCGGGATGAATGTGTGTGTGAGAAAGGGGGGGGAGATTAATTTCGTTCCTAACAAGCATCTCTGGCAATGGGTGACCCATTCCACCCATTGTCAAGGACAAATTCATTCTTTTTTCATCTCAGAAGAAAGAGGATCCCAAACTCTTCCTTATTTCCCGTTTTGCTTCTTTTTTTAAATGCGTCCTTCATTCATTCACACACACACACTCAAACACACACACACACACACACAGAGAGAGAGAGAGAGAGAGAGAGAGAGAGAGAGAGAGAGAGAGAGAGAGAGAGAGAGAGAGAGAGAGATCCCTCTGGCCAAAGCCAAACAAACTTTTGTCTTGTTCGGTTTTGCTCAGTTTTCCCTCGCTTCCCCAACCGCTGCCCCTTGGGCTGTATATTCCGCCTTTCCTTCCCGCAGGCGTCCCTTCTTGGTTTAGCTTGACTTTGGCCTTGTCCCTAAGCTACAGACAACGAGCAGGCACCAAAAAAAAAAAAAAAAAAAAAGCTTCGGTCTCGCCAGTCCGGCTTCCACTCGCCGCCCGCCCCCCCCCCCATCCTCATCCCGTCGCTGCAGTTGGAAGCTTCCAGTTGGCTCAAGTGGCTCTCGGGCGCAGAGGTCAGAAGAATCCTGGGTGCTTTGGTGGATAATCCTATAAATCGGCTTGGGTCGTTTTCTAAACGACAATATCTGAGTGGGATTATTGGAAATATTAAGCATGGGGCATGCATTCCTTCATTTCTCCCACAAAAGAGAGCAAAAAGTGTTTTGTGCAATATGGTTGCACTCCTTTCCCCCTCCCACCTTTCAGTCAATGTTTCTATTCTGAATTTCCATGACAAAAAAACATTCTACCAACCAACGCCTTCTGAAAGAAAAAAAAATCCCTGCGATCTACCTAAAAGGAGAAAATAGTAGCTGGTTTATATTAATCTATATATTAAATCTTAATTTAATTTGAAGAATCAATTTAGCACTATGCCACATCTGTGCTGAGATGTATTTTAATTTAAAACAGTAAATGGTAATAATAACAGTGATATGTCATGTGTGAAGGCATCTATTATATTTTATTTAATGTGGAATTACAAGATTCATTTACTTAAGAGATTCACTTGGACTTTTTTTTTTTGAAAGGACTGCCTAGAATTATATTTCAGAAAGAGTGACTATAGTTTTTATAGCCATTTACAAACCGTGCTTAAAAATACTGCAAACTTCTAAAGGGAAAACACAAATACTGTGGTATTTAATTTCATATTATCTTTATAATAGTCTAAATATTTAAAGATTTTTAAAACACCAAAAATGCCATCCCAAAATCTGCAAATAGTTGAATTCCAGGAACAAGATTCTATTCGTTTCCTCTGAATTTTATAGAATACATTTTCTGCTATGCTACCAAGGGTGCAATAGATATCAGTTTCTTAGTAATGCATTAAAGCCATTAAAAACCAAGCACATTTTCATATGAGCCTGTACACCATAAAATCAATTTTTCTTTCTTTCATTTCTTCTCTTATAGCTGTAGAAAAATACAGTTCTAACAATGAATTATTTATTTAGTGTAATTATTCCTTTGCTGTTTGTGCATATTGTCTTTTTGAAATATTTATCCTTCCCAATATTTAACCTTAAACTAAAAATAAGGAAGGGGGCAGAAACAACGCTTTATCTAATATGTGTACTAGGTGACTTTTCTACAGATTTATTTTGATTAGGCCAGTGAAATAGATATACAGAGTTTACTCATAAAGAATATAAAATGCTTTTTTTCCGTATCACACCAGACATATTTAATATACATATTTCAGTGTGCGATGGTAAGCATATGAAAGATAATAATCCTAGATTATTTAGGGCTAATTTAGAGATAGCTTTATAGCTGGTTGGTAGGCAGATAAATTGATAGTCAGCTTCTCGGTATTTTCAATACATATTTTTCTCTCTTTTTTTTAATTACGACATAGCTCGTTCACATAATCCTGACGAAATGCAGTACAAGCGTCTCTCTGTAAGAACTCAGATATTCAGGTCTAAGGGGATTCGTTCTTCTTCATCAACATTACACCAATTTCTCCTCGGGTTACCACAAATGCAGCCCTTACACTTCTTTACTCCAATGAAAGCTCCGTTATAAAACACAAGAGGCCTCTCCACCCCCCACCCCCCCGCACACATATACACAAGGAAAAGGACTTATGGCAGCTTTCCCTTACACAGACCAGAGTTTTTGTGTGTGTGTGTGTGTCTTTTGTTTAAAAAAGATCGTGGGTGGTTTCCTAACTGGGCAAGGGGATAATTATCTTCTCCAGGTTTTGGGTTTTTTTTTTAGAAAAATAAATTTGGACCCGAACCCAGTTTTTAACCGTCGAGTCTGAGTGATCCACCACGGGTGTGGCGTGGCGTGCTGGACTTCTGGGTTGTTGTTTTTTGTTGCTAGTGTGCACGGAAAGCATGCCCGCGCACGGAGCGCGCGCCCCGAGGCAAAAAAAAAAAAAAAACACGCCCAAGCTGGCTTCCTCGGTGACAGAGGCGCGCGCGCGCAGCGCTCTTCTTCCCAAATCCGCATCTGGCTAGGCGTCTGCCCTTCTCTCTGATAGGCTGAGCCCGGGGCGCTGGTGCAGTCCCCGAGACTTTGATAAGGCGGAGAAGGGAGGGCAGGTTGCTCGGATGGCTTTCAGCGGCGGTGGGCGCTTTTGTGCTTCCGAAAAGCGCATAAATAATCAAAGTTTGACAGGATGGAGAGACGCAGACCTGGAGCGGCCATAAATGAAATGACGCAGGATGGTTTCTCCCAGTCAAGCTTTTTACGAGAGATGCCAGACAGTGTCTGTTCACGTTCGCCAGATACCAGGGGCGCCATAACAAAGTTAAGGTCAAGTTAGTGCCTTATCTTGGGTGGCACCAAAATGCTGCTGTTGCTTCTCCTGCTGCTGCTTCTCCGGGCGAGGCGCGGGACGGGAGCCAGCGCAGCCTTTCTGAAGAGTTGGGCGACGACTCGTCCCCGCTATTTGCCCCGGAGGCTCTTCGGAGCTGCCTCACCTCACCTCGGCAGGCTTCCAAGACGGCAAACGGTAACGTCTCCGCAGCGATGCTACTAGCCCGAGCGCTGGGTTTGCAACGGACGAGGAGCGGGGAGGGGGGGGAAGGGGGAAGGGGGGGCGCAGGGATGTATTTATTAAGAGGCGGCCGAATCCCGCAACGAGTCAGCCGCTTCTTCCAGTTGCGGAGGTCTGAGCCACCGGGAAGATCCTCGCTGCTGCGGTCGGTTCCTCGGTTTTTGGGGATGCGAAAGAGAAAGAGAGAGGGGGGGAGGGAGAGAGGGAGGCTGGCTTTTGGCTCCCTCTTATTCTGATCGCCGCTACCCGCCCTGCTTCCCCCCCCCTTTTTTTTTTCCCTTTCTTTTTTCTTTTTCTGGTGAGCAAATGGTAGCCGCGTCCTTGAACTTGAAATGGTGGAACCTAGTTCGCTGCAGCTGCAGAAGCGTAAGTCTTTCAGCGGGTTTGGCTTTGAGCTTTCGGGTCGGTTTCTGGGCTGAACTGTCGGTATCCGGATTTTTTTATTTTATTTTTTTGGAGTAGGGGTGGGGGGTGAGGGGGAAGGTCGAATGAGAAAAGATCCTGGTGGAACCTTCCGCAAGGTTTTCATGCGCTTAGTCTGGAGATGACCGGAGGGATTGTTATACCATCCTCCACCCCCGCAAAGAAACATCCTGCCTTTGCTATTGGCGATTTGGACTACAGGGGCCATTTTAGCTGCGCCACGCCGGTTTGGGAAGGATGCAAGAATCCATTTACAGCAGAAGCAGAACCGAAAACCTTGGAAAAGCGGGAGGCGAGACTGCGCTCCTTTGGATGTCATTGCGAGGGTGCCGGGCAGGGAGGTTAGGTGCTGGGTGATGGTTGAATCTCAGGTGTTGGTTGGATCCAAGGCCCGGCCGAGGTGGACGTATCTAAGGGAGCAGGCGGCTGGGATCTACGGCGAGCCTTGAAGGAAGACTTGGAAAAGCCTTGAGGCGCAGGATAGCTCCCTCCTCCCTCCTTTTCCAAAAAAGGGAAAGTGGCTTTGATTGAGCACTGCTGAAAGGTATTTGGCCAGCCATGTTGTCTCTCCTTCTCGCCTTCTTTTCTAGAGCAGAGTGCAAAGAGGCGAAGTGGGGGGGGGATGTTCCCCCCCCCTGCGGAAACCAGAGGCTTCGCCAGTCTGCCTGCGATATTTATGTGATCCGACTAATTTGATACCGTTACTAAGATACTCTTATGTATACAGTACTGAAAACACTTGTTGGCTCATTTCTTTTGGCATCTGTTGGTAGGTGTGTGGAAACATAAAACGGTAATTAAATTTATTTGCCCTCCGTTCTCGCAGTTCGAGGAGACTCTGAGTGGCTTATATAATATGGATTGTATAATTGTATATAGGAATATATAATCGCACATACATGTACACGGTGCTTCACATGCTTATCTGCTTAAATACTTTTGAAATAAAATATTTAAAATAGGCTATGGTTAGCCATCTCGCAAATAATTGCTGGCATAGAATTTTATACAGTTGTATGCAAGATAATTTTGTTTTGGTCTTTCGTTATTACAGTTTACAAATTCCCTTTCCTTCCCTTTCGCTTTTCGTCTTTCCTTCCTCCACCATACTGCTAATATTAAACAAAAGAAACCTCATCGATTAACATTCTTTTGCAGTGATTTTTGGTTGTAATATGGATAACGTTTCACATATTTTGGATTGTTATTGCTAGAATCATCACAGCTAGTTTGCTTTCTAGAGTCTGATGCATAAGATATAGAAATACATTTGGAATTACTTTTCAGTTTGATTTATATATATATATATGTTTTTGCCAGATATATTTTCATTTGAAAGGCAAAACAACATCCTGGAGTTAAACGTGACTATGGCAGCTTAATCAAGCCAGGTGGGAAAGAAACAGCTAGTTGCTTTCCTAGAGTATGATCAAATTTGTTTAAATAGATGTAATATGGAGAGAAGATGTAGAAATATACTTGGAA
This sequence comes from Pantherophis guttatus, assembly GCF_059756535.1. Classification (NCBI taxonomy): domain Eukaryota; kingdom Metazoa; phylum Chordata; class Lepidosauria; order Squamata; family Colubridae; genus Pantherophis; species Pantherophis guttatus. The sequence goes on from NC_142063.1 coordinate 155,723,076, forward strand.
TTATTTTTCAGCTTGATGTCTTAAAAAAGATGCTTGTTTGGAAAGGTGTATTTTCATTTGAAAGGCAAAGGAATTTCCTGGAGTTAAACTTGACTGTGGCAGCTTAATTAGGTTGGATGGGGAAAGAAAGGAAGTGAAACAGATGGGTCTTCTAGAAACATTTGAATTCTGACTTGTGGAATGTGTCTCTTCTTGCTGGGGTTTTCTCTGTGGCTTGCTTTTCTTTCTTTCTTTCTTTCTTTCTTTCTTTCTTTCTTTCCTTCCTTCCTTCCTTCCTTCCTTCTTTGTCTGTCTTTTTTCTTTCCTTCCTTCTTTCCCTCCCTCCTTCCTTCTTTCTTTCTTTCCTTCCTTCCTTCTTTCTTTGTCTGTCTTTCTTCTTTCCTTCCTTCTTTCCCTCCTTCCCTCCTTCCTTCTTTCCTTCCTTCTTTCTTTGTCTGTCTTCCTTCCTTCCTTCCTTCCTTCCTTCTTTGTCTGTCTTTCTTCTTTCCTTCCTTCTTTCCCTCCCTCCCTCCTTCCTTCCTTCTTTCTTTCTTTCCTTCCTTCTTTCTTTGTCTGTCTTTCTTCTTTCCTTCCTTCTTTCCCTCCTTCCTTCCTTCCTTCTTTCTTTGTCTGTCTTTCTTCTTTCCTTCCTTCCTTCCCTCCCTCCCTCCTTCCTTCTTTCTCTTTCCTTCCTTCCTTCTTTGTCTGTCTTTCTTCATTCCTTCCTTCTTTCCCTCCCTCCTTCCCTCCTTCCTTCTTTCCTTCCTTCTTTCTTTGTCTGTCTTTCTTCTTTCTTTCCTTCTTTCCTTCCTTCCTTCTTTCCTTCCTTCCTTCCTTTCTTTGAATATGCTGCCCAAGGGGAAGAGGAGCACCCAGAGGGTGGAGAAGCAGGAGTTGTTTCAAGTGCACTGTAACTGAGATGAAACGGGAACAAAAGATGCCCCTTTATTCCCTATGGAAAAGCAGATCCGAAGGGGGAGAGTGGTTCACGTTCTCCTTCGAATGACCTTGACCGGCGAAAGTGAGATTTAAAACAGCCCCTCGACTCTCCAAAAGGAATCTTCCTTTGCACCTACCCTAAAATGCCTGATGCAGAGGTCTGCTAGGTCCGAAGCCCTCAGAAGGGGGCTCAGTACCTGGCAACTAGGACCTCATGCAGAGAGATTCGGGTGTCATCTTTTTGCCTCCCACCCCCTCCACCCTCCCTCTCTGGCTTTTACTACACCCGGAGGGTACGGAAGGCGCATGTTCCTCGGTGTGTGCCAGGGAATAACCGAACAGGCTGCTAGAGAAGAAGATCCTTCTGCCTGACGGAGATTTGGGGAATCCGTTTCCAAAATGAAAGCGGGAACAGTCATGGAGCGGCGGGGGGGGCGCCCCAAATGTGGTGGGCGAAGAGTGGGCGAAGAGACCCACTCTGCTCCCCGAACCTTTGCCAGCGAGGCTGATAGAGGAAGAGCCGGAGCAAGCAAGCAAGAAGAGGAGAGAAAGGGAGGGGAGAAAGAAAGCGCTTAGCAACAAGCCAGCCTGTCACTTTTAATGAAGTTGCCATAATCCGATATTGGGGGTGGGGGTGAGGGGTGTTGGGTCGCGGAGTAGGGAGGGGAGGGAAGAATTCCTCCAGGAGACTTTTCTGGCCTTACAGGCTCTCTGGCTGCCTGGTCGGGGGCTGCTTGCGTTCATAAAGAGAGAAGAAAAAGGAGGGGGGGGATGGCAGAGACGTCCCGGTTGAGCGTTGCTTGGCATCTGTGGGTATTGCTGGCAAGCCCAGGTGACCCCAGGCCCCATCTATATAGGTCGCCTTCGCTTCTGCTTCGGAAGGAGAGGGGGAGGAAGGGCTGAGCGGGGGGGGGGGAGGGACGGAAAGAGCTCGAGGGCTAGAAATGGTCCCGTTAGGGCGAGCCGGCACAAGGTTTGCCTCCGCAGAGGCCGGGGACTTGGGGTGTAGAGACCTCTTGTAGCGAAGTTTCAGCCAAGGCAGGAAGAAGGCAGCTGGCCCGGTTGGGGGGGGGGCGTGGGGGGGGGTGGAGGGAGAGGCTGATGTAGATATAAGGACGTTTCTCCATCGCCTTCGTCACGTGACATAATTACCCCTCGAATCAATCAAGATGAATTGCGCGTCAGCCCGCGGCGGGATTGCTTCCCTTTTCTCCCCGGCGGCTCGTGCCCAAAGCCTGGCGGGCACATAGATGGGGCTTCGGAAGATTGGGAGAGCTCAGCAGCTCCGCGGTTCCTGCTTCCGCCTGCTTCCACTCTTCCCAAGGCCAGCGGCGGAGGAGGTGAAGAAGCAGCCATGAGTAACTTGGACAACTGCGGCAGCCACGGGGCCCCCGGCGTCTACCTCCCCTCGGCCTATTACATCTCCCCCTCCGATTTTTCCGGCAAGACCCCGTTTCTGTCCCAGCCGCCGCCTTCCTGTCAAATGGCTTTGTCTTATGCCTCCGCCTTGCCCGGCCAGGTGCAACCGGTGGGCGAAGTGCCCGCCGCCTTCCGTGATTACCCTGGAGGAGGTGGAAGCAGCAAGTGGGCTTACCGGAGCGCTTACAGCCCGGGTTACTACGAGGAGGTCTTCCCCAGCCGGGACTTCCTGCAACCGCCCCCCGCCAGTAGGAGCGACGCCTTCCTCAAAAGTGACCAGCTTTGCGGCACCCACCCCGCACCTTTCTATGGTGCCGTAGGCAGGAATGGCGTTCTCCCGCAGGGCTTCGACCAGTTTTACGAGGCGGCCCGCGGCTGCGCCCCTTCCCCGACCGAGGCAGAAAAGGAGAGCAACGAGGACCTCAAGCCGCCGCCACAGTCGAGGGACGCTGGCGACCCAAGCTCCCACCTTCCCAGGCCGAAGAAGGAAGCGGGGAACGAAGACAAGGCGGATTCCTCCTCGGGGGAGGCCCGCACTCCGAAAAGCCAGAGTTCAGGTAAGATGGCCCTCGGCTTCCTCCTTGAGAGGGAATCCCAGATCGAGAACGGTGGAGAGAGACAGAGAGACAGAAAGAGAGAGCAAGAAAGAGAGAGAGAAAGAGAGAGAGAGAGAAAGAGAGAGAGAGACAGAAAGAGAGAGAGAGAGAGAGAGAGAGCAAGAAAGAGAGAGAGAGAGAAAGAGAGAGAGACAGAAAGAGAGAGAGACAGAAAGAGAGAGAGAGAGAGAGAAAGAAAGAGAGAGAGAGAATGAGAGAGAGAGAGAGAGAGAGAGAGGGAGAGAGAGAGGCAGACGACAATCCATCAGTTCGTCAAGTCTCAACTTTTCCAGGTGCCATTTTATAAGCACTTTAACTAGCACTCTTTACATCTTCTATGGTCATAAAATCTGTTTGGGCTTCGATTCTTTTTTCTTTTCTTTTTTTGGAGGAGAACTTGGAAAAAGATTGGAAGGAAAGAGCTATGCGAAGACATTTCTGGTCTCTTAAAAGCACTCAACCCAACAAAAGAAGTCAGTCGCTATTCAGAGGGGAGTGAGGGGGGGGTTGTCCGATAGGGTGAAAGGATGCTTCTGAAGAGAGGAAAGAGTTAAGAAACGGCGTTCGTTTTAACCCCATCCAAATCGCTTTCCATTCAGAAAAACACGAGCCCAAAAGTCACCTGGGACCAATTCCCATTGAGTTCAGTGGGACTTAAGCCTTAGAAAGCAACATAATAAGGATGGGAACCTAGAAACACTTTTCTTCCTCCCTTGCTTTTCCTTCTTTCCTTTCCAAGCCACTATCTGGAGGGAGGCCAGCAGTTATGGCGAGGGAGAGAAAGGAGTCAGTTTTCCAGGGAATAATAGTCGGTCTAGCTGTCCATGAAGATTTTGGAATGAGGCCACTGCTGTCACTGCCATTCCTCCTCTTTCCTTCTTTTTCTGACCATTTTCAGCACTGGCCCAGAGATCACGGAAAAAGAGATGTCCTTACACCAAGTACCAGATTAGAGTCCTGGAACGGGAATTTTTCTTCAACGTCTACATCAACAAAGAGAAAAGACTCCAGTTGTCCAGAATGTTGAATCTCACAGATCGACAAGTCAAAATTTGGTTCCAAAATCGAAGGATGAAAGAAAAGAAACTCAACCGAGACCGTCTGCAATATTTCACGGGCAACCCCTTATTTTGAGAGGAGAAGCGGGGAGAGGTGGGGGAGAGAAAGGAAGGACAGATCTCCCTTTATTAACCAACCAGACACATGAGCACAAAAACCCTAGAGGTTAATATGACTCCACCCGAAGGACAGAAGAAGCTTTTGTGTTATTTTTATTTTTATTTTTGGTTTATGCTATTTCTTTGTCTCCTGGTGATCTCATGGGATTGATAGAGCAAAACCCTCCTAAAAGCAACTGGGGTAAACCCAACACTCCATCCCAATGCTGTAGTGTTGTCTTTCTTCTTTAACAAAAGGGGAGGGGAAAAAACCCAAATCACCCCCAATGTTCATTTATTTTTATTTTCTCACTGGCTTTTCATGGCGGCAACCAGAGACCTTGTGTGAATCTGACAGTTTTAAAATCAGGGCTTTAAGCATCCTCGGTTATTCTTTCCTCTTTCTCCTTTGGGCTTTGAGACAGGAATCCATTTCTCCGCCTGCACCGTATATCATGGGTAAAGGAGATAATGTGCATTGGATCCATAACCTCATGCTGGTTAGAGAGGATTGGGAACTCTGTTGTCATATCAAGGCATGGGGACGCTGCCTTGTTCTTTTGTGCCTCCGCGATTTGCTAGTAAAGCTGAAACTGTATTTTCCACTTCCATTATCTGCTAAATTATCCATTTCTGGGGAAGCACCACTGTATCCTTTCTGAGCCCACATGAAACTGAATCCTAGGACATATAGTCCCATGATCAAATATTTTAAGAGGAAAAAATCCAGAAAGGGGAATGTTTTCGACACTAAGGGCTGAATAGCCGAACATGTGCAAAATCCATTCCACTGTTATCACTAAACATTGCAAGGATTTTATCCTAGGAGCCTAAATGGGCTCATAAAAATACCCCGATTAGACATCAGTTGTAAAGCCATAAGATGAAATTTCATCCTGTTGTAAGGTTTGGAGATGCTCAACTGTGGTCTTAGATGCAATCCACTCTTAGAAACTTCCAGCTCCAAACCTTGAACTTATTCATGGAGGAGGTGGGGGTGAGGAGAGGAACTACATTAAAGAAAGCAATTTTTAAAGGCATTCTTCCATATTATTGATGTGCAGAGACAAACTAATGGAAGGATTGAGGGAATCTCTGCTTTCCTACTAAATGGCTAACCCTTATTTATTTATTTATTTTCTCCAGAAGGAATTTGGTAGAGGTTCTTCTCTCCACTTTGTTGTTGTGGCCTGTTTGAGCTGTTTACAAAACCTTGAACTGTCTAGACAACACCATAAAAACCCAGGGTCTGTAACAGCTTAATTAGCCTATATTGAACACCTTGTGTTGGGTGGGAAAAAGAAAGAGATTTCCACAAGTGTAATAAAAGAGGCAAGTGAGAAAACAATTTGACTTTTTTTAAAAGAAAGAAACAGAAAAGGGGGGGAGGAAGGAACAGTTTGCATTCTCTTTGTGTTCATTAAAGGCCAGATTGGGAGGAATAAAATACCAGGAAATGCACAAAGTATGCCTTGAACTAAGAGAATGTAAGAAGACTGGGAGAATAATTTAATTTTTTTTAATTTAAACCCGACAAATTAAGTATATGCCTTTGAACTTCCAAGATGTCAAGGTCATCACCTTTAACCTTTCTGAATAATTAGAAGCCTCAAAGCTTTGCCTCTTATATTCAACTACCACCCACTCTTCCCACCCATTCCTCACTTCCTGTTTTCCCCTTTCCTTTTTCTGTCTCACACTGGCATATCCTCATAGGTGCATAACAAAGAAGGACTACATACTAATTCAGATCAATGGATCCATCAATTTAACCTTAGAGCACTTCTCTGTATTTATCTAGAATGAAACGGGCAGAATCACCAGTGTGTGTATTATAAAAATCCTTTTTAGTTGCCCTTTAAATAACAAATTTCTTTTTAAAATATTGTTATAAGGGTTTTTTCTATGTAAAGTATTAGTTGCAAAAGCATTATTGCTCTTTATCTAGGTAAATCATGCCTTACGAAACATTGTTTAAAAGAAAGAACAAGCAAATTGACTCAATCCCTCTAAAATAAATGAGAAAGAATTCTTGGATTCCTATGGAACATTGATTACTTCAAAAATTGATACTTTGAAATGCAGATGCTAGTCTATGTTTCACAGGAAATGCAAGTAATCTGAATTGTTGCCTTAAGATATTTGAGAGAAAATTATCTTTACAGGATGAAAAATATATAGCAGCCCTATTCAATGTCTAACCATTTTTACAAAGAGGAGTTTAATTTGCATTCCCTTATGAATAAATACTGTAAGCATTTAAAGGAATAATCCTAAATATATTGTACATATTTATATTTATCCTTATATTCTTCTTTAACAAAGAACGGGAACAAAATGATCAAAAGAAAAAAAAAAGAACAAAATACAGGGACTGAAAACAGAATACTCCATATGCTATGCACGTAAATTCCACGTGAGGGCGCACTCATATTCCAGAATATATATTTGTCCTGATACTCTGGTATTTCCCCTCAATAATAATGTCATTAATAAAACGTAGAAGTGAGAAAACAAAGCAGAATCAAGAAACATTACAGAGGTAACTCACAAATATAATACAAACAAACTATATTCAATTAAAATTGATTTTTCTGTCATTAACAATATGACACACAGAATACAAATTCAAAACTATATTTAGATGTGTGTAAGTGTGTATGAATACAGTTTGTGGTAGGGGGGTAATACGGTATGAGTCCAAAAGTGTCTTTTAATGAGATGGTAAATTGAACAATTTGGAAAATATGTAATCCTAATTAATGGATAAATGGTTGGCTGACATTTGTGAGTGTTTCCTCCCGGGTTAAAAAAAATGGAGAGAGAGAATTATTTACCAGAAAAAAGTTAAACTTTTCTTAAATGAATTACTAGAGATCTAAATTTCATTCATAGCAGGATGAAGAATCACAACAGTTTTTCAAAAGGTATCTAAGAGGTAATTTGTTTTTTCCTCAAGGGAAAGAGAAATCTGTCTCTGAGTTTTGTTCAGTCCTAAATTTCTCCAAAGATGCACTTTTAAAAAATAATACAGCAAAGGATGAGCTCGTCATTTTCCCAACTTTCTTCCTCTAATCCTAACAAATGAGGGAGAGTCAAAAAAAAAAAGAAAGAAAGAAAGAAAAAGGAAACAAGAAACCAGATAAAGTCATATTTGAGAAATAGATGCAGAATTCTTTGTTTACCAGATAGATTTTTATTTATTTTTTTTCATTTAAAAGGAAATCCATGGTTATTCTGGTTACCTAAAACAATGAATTTTTAAAAATACGAAATAATTTCTTAAAAATACTCATGAAAAATTGAAAGTCTTGGAACTGATTAATTATCTGCTTGAATCAAAAATAAAGAAAACAGCATAATATTCTGAGAACAGACAATGTCAAAACTGCCTGGCTGCCTTTTCCTTATTCTTCAATTGAAGCATGTGCTGTAAACCATCACTGTGAAGATGACAACAGATTTGTCCCCTGAATCCTTTCTTCTACTGTTTCTACTATGCTTTTAAAATGTAATGTTGATTGAAGGATTTTTGTGTTATATAAGTTTCTGTCTGTCTGTCCTCTGCCTATTAAATTGGATAAAGATTCGTAATATTTGCTTTGTCCTTTTGGGGACTTTAAAAACATGAACGATGCTGAGGCTGGCTAGCTTTGCTAGAATATTATTTCATGAATTCTCTTCCTGATTTCTAAACTCGGCCAGTGAAAATCTTGTTAACTATTTAGTTGTCTGTCTATATTAGCTTTTAAATTATGATGACTATCCCCCCCCACCCCAAACTACACTGGCTTGAGATTTTAAACATAAGACTTACCGGGGCCACTCGAATAGCTTTATGTCCTTTTTTTTCCAGGGCTTCTGATGAAAAGAAAGACTATATATAAACAGCTATAAGCCAATCCGTCTTGCCAGACCCCTTCCCGCTGCCCCCACTCCAGTGGAAAAAAAGCTTATAGCATTTGATATAGAACTCCGAGCTTTCCAATCCGTTGTGAAACAAAGGCAAAATATAAATTTATCTAAGGAGGGGGGATGCTATGCACCTCCTGAGTATAAAAATTATCATTTGTGTAACAAAAATCATGAAGGCTTGGGGGAGCTGTCCAAATATGATCCGGACTTTTGTCTGTGAATTTTGGGTTTGCACAATACTGTAATAATATCTCTCCCCCTCACTGCATAGAAATATTTTGGCTGTTGCATATGGTGGAATAGACAGGGAAGATGAAACAATTTAATTTTCATATTATTAAGAGTGGGGCACTTTAGTGTTGTTTGGCAGTATGTTAATGTGTCTTAATTAAAAGGAAATCTTCTTATGCAGCCCGCTCCACACCAGGGAGAAACGAAAGCAAATAGTTCTGTTTATAAATTCCTCCTGCAGGAAAAAAATGAAATGAAAAGAAGTTTGTCTTTATTACAGGTTTAGCCCGATTCTGTCTGATTCTGATAAATCCCAGTCTTTTCGTGATATTTAATGATCAAAAGTTCCATTTTGCATTTTTACAGTTTAATGTTTCTCAATTGATAGGAAAATTTTTAATAATTAGGGCAAATAAAGGAGAGAATAAAGAAGAGGGGGGAAATCCCGGCAAGAATTCGGGCTGGATGGGAGTGAGAGTGGGGAAACCCTATAACCCAGGTATATAACACATAGCATAAATTTGAAGGATTAAAATGTTAAGCAACGACATCCCCCACCCACCCCCCGTTTTTACATTCGATTATTTATTCAGACAGAAAAGTGTAGTGTCAACACTTATTTTATTGCAAATAATCATGGACATATAAATGGAGCTTCTAAGGCTTTCACTCTTTTGGAGGAAAAAATATGGAACAGTCAACAGGAAACCCTTTGCTGGTAATGCAGATTGTATATCTCATTTATGGCACAATATTGATTTATTTATTCGTGTTAATTACTCCAATTCCGGCTTAATATGATTTAAAACTTGAGTGACATTAAGCACACAAAGTCTAAAGAACCAGCTTCTTAAGAAAGATGTTTATTCACCCTCTGGAAGATGTTGCACAAATGTTACATTTGGATTTATATACCCATTTCTTCTGTTCAAATCACTTTGCCTGCTCAGCTGAAAGCAGGTTTTTTTTTTTTTTAAAGGAGCCTTTGGCCATGGCCAGGTTTCCTTAGGAGCAGGAGGGCACCCCTCCCCCCAATTCATCTTTATTTGGACCCAAATAATTGGAGGTTAGACTTTGGGGCGGTAATATCCGACACCCCAAATAATTTTTAAAAATGCAAAAGCAAAAGCAAGTCAACCTTAAAGCCTCTCGGGATATATAGGAGAGCGAGTCCTGGCTTGTTGTTTTAACGTGGCAACTGGGCTACAAACGCCAATAAAATAGAATAGATAAAATAAAACAAAAATAAATAAACCGCGGGTAAACAATGCCCTCGGTGGTCTACTGCCAGGGCCCTTCTTCAAACGACTGCGGAGTTACGGAATGGGAATAAAATCCCTGATTAGATTTCACGGCAAAATCTGAAAAAGGGCAGGCAAAGGGAAAAGGAGGTATTGGGTTGCTTTAAACTCCGCGGGCCGCCTGGCTTCTTGTTTTCCGAGGAGACGGGAGAGGGGGAGGAAAAATGGCTGGGAAGCCCATAAAACCCTCAGCCCCCCCAAAGAGAGAGCGTCGTGACCTCCACTTTTGTCTGCTTCCCAGCCGGGCCAAACGTTTAGCAATGGCTCTGATAATGATCTCAAAATTGAAGGTGAGCGAGCGGAATTCTGCTCGCCGCCACCCTAGGCGGCCGCTTAAGACTCCGGTGAGTGAGGGGCCTTCTTGTCTGAATTCTCCACCCCGCACGCCCCACGCGGGACACGGCCAAGAGTCGCCCGAGAATGGGAAAGAGTTTGGCAAACCCTGGACGATGTTGGGTGGGAATATAGTTAGGAAGGTGAGAAAGACTTGGGCTCTCGGATCGCAATGGAGCCTGCAGACAAAAGCTGTAAAAGGCGCCGCCGCTTTTAACCTGGCATTGATGTTGTATTTGAACAGCTGCGATCAGCTTCTTAAAGGTCTGTCTCATTGTCACAGGGAGATTGTTAGTTGTTGTTTTTTTTAAGATGGGGGAGGTGTGCAGAAAAAGGCCAAGGAAGGATTTTTAAAAGAAAGAGAGAGAGAAAGAGAGAGAAAGAGAGGAAGAAAACCGTCCCCGACAATCCCAAGGATAGAAAATGATTTTGAAGATAGTAGACTGGTTGAAGGAGCAATTTGTCAAGAATAGATGGTCAAGGAGGCTAGGAATCAACCATTAAAAGATTTGAGGTTTGGTTTGACTGAAGTTTTCCTTGAAAAGAAAGGAGGGGAAAGGGAGGGGACCAATTCAATTAACAAAGAGGAGCTGATGGCCGCAAATATGTCCATGAAGCAACACAATATTTATTCTTTAAAAAATGGAGGATGAATGTGGTATGCTGGACTGTGCATGTCAGATACATTTTGGAAAGGAAAGGAGAGGGCTGGAGAAGGGAGAAAAGCATATTCTAAAATTTTAATTAAAACCCAGTCAGTTCACCCCCATGCATTCTTTAACCTTATTTCATAGGAGAGAGAAGACAAAACTTTTATCCTAAGCTATATTGGGAAAAAAGTATATTTAAAGACATAACCTCTAAGTTGTCAAACAGGCAGAGGTAATGTTCTGTTTTTACCGTTGGTCAGTTTGTACATCCTTGCCATTTTTGAAATGTATGAAGTTAGGCCAAGAAAACTATAGGTTTTGTTTGCTTTTGTTTTAGGTGAGTTCATTGGTGTTTAAGCAGTTCAGTATTATATAACATTACTGTAAAATACCTTTTAACATAATAGCTTTTTTTGTTCTGTTGTACTGGGCAATGCGATATTGTTCATATGTATATTAAAAGAAAAGTTTGTGATTCTCCCCTTTCCTTTAACCTAATAAAAGGAGGGGGGGAGAACAAAAACAAAAAACAAAACAGAATAAGCCCTTATCGTAATAGGCCAGCTTTTATATCTGACAATTTGTATTAAAACAAAAGTTGACCTCGGTTAAGAGAGAAAAAAAAAAGGAAAAATCAATGGTATAATTTTCAATAATTCATAACGTGAACACTATTATGCTAAATCTTAACTATTAATCTTCTCCTTCACAAAGTCTAGATTGATTTGTTAATAAAGTATCTTTCCTGCGTGTGGCTACAGAGGGAATAACTCTTGAAAAAGCTTCAGAAGCAAGAAAATTACCAACTGGCTTGGAGCATGTAGATGAGGATTGTATTGATCGCCCTGATTCCTCTTAATCTGTATTAATCAATTCTGTTACCTTTTGGATCTTGTCAGAAGCCAATGCTTTTAAAAAAACCCATAAAAGGAAAACGTTTTCCCACCCCTGCATTCTTCCCAAACAATGACATTTCTAGGGAACAAACATCCCGCAGATATTCTCTGTTGCCAACTCACCCTCCATGCCTTTCTTTTGTCAGGGAGATCTTACTGGTTGGGGAGTCTCCCCCCCACCCCCACCCAAAAGAGAGAAATTTTGAAGAGAAAGACAAAAGTGTGTATGGTCTAAGGTCAGTTCTTCTGAAGGCCTAGTAGAGGCCAGTTTATGGAAGTGGACCACAATGCTGTTGGAGACAGAAACAGACCAGGGTGGTGATGATGATGACCAATGCTCTACATTTTGCATTCTTTCACTGCATGTATTCGGTGCCATCTTCTCCCCTACCCTCCTTTTGCCCTCTGTGCAGCTTACTCAGTCTTAGAACTGAAGTAGGTGTTCTACATTTTTTTTTTTGGAACAAAAACAACAGAAACTGCTTTAAATTCAGGCTCAACTCAATAGCCTCTGTTGTAATAAAAAGGAACCGGGGGTTTGGAGAGAAGAATTAGAACAGCCTATTGCATTTCCTTCTTTTAAATCAGCAGAATTGCACCGAGGATTGACTTTTGAAAATACACATATCCCAAAAACGGGTATCGGGGGGGGGGGGTTTACAGAGAGATAGAGAGAGAGGGAGGGAGAGAGGAAGAGGAGGAGGAGAAAGATGGCAGGGGGGCTGCGGCGGGCAGGCTGAGCGCCTGCATTTCCTCCTGGGTATCCTAGGTGTCGCTGTTGTCCACCTTTGCGCCGCAGCTCGGCGTGTCTCGGGGAGCACGTGATCGGCGGGGAGGCCGCGGCTCCCGGGCCGTTTTGGAATCTCATTGGCTCGCCTGTCATGTGGTCGTGCGGAGGCATCCACAATTACACCGGGCATGTTTTCGTAGAGATGTCAGCCTACAAAGGACACCCTCGCTCTTCTCCCAATTCCTCCCCAAAATGTCCTTTCCCAACAGCTCTCCTGCCGCCAACACCTTCCTAGTCGACTCCTTGATCAGCGCCTGCAGGAGCGATAGCTTTTACTCCAACGGCGCCGGCATGTACATGCCATCGCCCAGCACAGACATTGGCACGTACGGGATGCAAACCTGTGGACTTCTACCGTCTCTGGCCAAACGAGAAGTCAACCCTCAAACTATGGGCATGAACGTGCATCCCTACATCCCTCCGGTAGACAACTGGAGCGAGCCCAACAGGCCGTGCCGAATAGAGCAACCTGTTACTCAGCAGGTGCCCACTTGTTCCTTTGCGACCAATATTAAGGAAGAAAGCAATTGCTGCATGTATTCGGACAAGCGGGCCAAGCTGGCCTCCCCTTCCGACGTTCCTTCCTACCAGAGGTTAGTCTCTGACTCGTGTCCCATTGAAAACCCCGAGGTCCCCGTCCCAGGGTATTTCAGACTGAGCCAGACCTACGCCGGGGGAAAAGCCCAAGAGTACCATAACAGCCCTGAAGCCAGCTCCGCTCTCATGCTGCAGTTAAACCCGCGCGGCGCCTCCAAACCGCAGGTCGCCTCCCAGGTTCCGATGGACAAGAAAATGAATGAAAATCCCAGCGCCAACGCCAACGCCCCCGGCCACAGTAACGGCAACGGCGGCGGCGGCCATCAGCACCAACATCAGCAGCCGGAGAACTCCGCCAAAGCCTCCTCCCAGGTGGAAAGTCCCGAGTCTAAGTCCGCGCTGCCGGACGAGCGGAGCTGCCTGGCCGAAGCCGCCGTCTCCAGCCCAGAAAGCCAAGAGAAAGAGAGCAAAGGTCGGTATGGTTTGCCAAGTTGGGAACGTCCGTAAATGCCAGGAAAACGCTGCCATCGTTGCTCGGCTGAAAAGACGCTCTTTCCCTCCCGCCCTCCTTCCCTCCCTCCCTCCAGCCGTCCCGTCCTGTCCTCACTCGCCCGCTCGCCCTCTTCCCCTCGGTTGGGTACTCCAGGTGTTTAGACGCCCAGGGAAAGCGGGAGCAGCTGCTAGGGGCTCAACTGCAATCGGTGTCCTACTTCTCTTTCCTGGCTCTGGAAATTGCTTTTTGCCCCCTTCGTTTGGGCTGGGCGTCCAAACAGAATATTCCAAGAATTGTGAAATTCAGCACCCCCAGCCTCCACCCTAGTCCCACTAAGATCCAACCTTTCCTCTGTGGGTTTTCATTCATCTAACTGGGGTACTGGCACTTCAAAATAAGAGTATTCTTCTGCCGGAAGAGGTGGCGGCAGAACTGGATAAAAGTTTGAAAGAGGGAGGCAGTTAGAAACAACCTTAAAAAAAAACAAAACACTAAACTAAACTAGGATGCACAGCCTTTGGATCCAGTTTAAATCTCCAAAGGTTGGTTATAGTTTGGAGGAGAAAATTTTATTAAATACTTAAAATAAATGTGCTTCGTTCATTATTCTTTTAAAAGTAAAGGGTGGTGAGCCACAGGAGATTTCATCTCCGGAGGGGTGGAAGGAGAATAAGCCCCCGCCCACAAATAATTTTGCAGCCGCTGGTCAGAATTTGACCTTATTGTGTACATTTAAAATAAAGAACAACAACGGGCATTACACACAAATCAAAGATAAATTCTGCATCTAAGGTGAGGATGGAGTGGGGAGAATACTTAAAATGAAAGGGAAAAAAATCTTTGCTCAGTTTGGTATTCATTGTTCAAACTTTGGGGTTAATTGAGAGCTTAAAACATCCCTGTTTTAATATTCAATGGCAAGAGAGTTATAGGTGAGGCCCTTTCGAAATGAGTGAGATCAGAGGGTTTTTAACTCAGGCTTTCCATCCAATCTTTTGGTTAAAATCAGTGTTTTACAAGACATGGGCTGATTGTAAAAGTCACACCCATTAAGTAGTATTGTTGACAAGGTGGCAGGATTGAAACAGTCCCCGTGAAACAGTTGTAGTTGAACCAAAATGTGTCTGTTCCCAAACAGAGTGCCTAGATATTCTCGTGCCATCACTCTGTTGAACACCTAATTCTCACAATACTGTCTATGTCTATTTACCCATGTTGTATGGCATTATTATTATTATTATTATTGTTGTTGTTGTTATTATTATTATTATTATTATCACCATTATTGTCTTTTACTACCCTCTCTTATTGCTATGATGATTATGATGATGGTTACTTTGTTGCTTTGCATGTACACTGAGAGTTTCAGCACTGGAGACAAATTCCTTGTGTGTCTAATCCTACTTGCCCAAATTAAATATTCTATATATTCTAGTATATATTCTATATGCCACAAAGAATATAACTGAACATTCCCTATCATGGGAAATTGTGTGTTGCTGGCATTTAAAAAAAAAAGTTAATGTAGAAAAAAATGGTTTTTTTTAAAGAAAAAAAATCACACTTCTTCCTGAATTAATGTAGGCACCTAGCTGGCAATGTTTCATACCCACAAGGAAAGAGGCATCCTTTCCATCAGACACAATGGAAATGGGTTCATGGCCAAGGCTATAGTATAAGAGACTGAGGTCCTTTCTTTTCTGTTTTGTTTTGTCTTGTCTTCCTCCCCCTCCCACTTCCTTCTCCCTTCGATTTCACTAGAGGAAGCCAAGTCTGATACTCCAACCAGCAATTGGTTAACGGCAAAGAGTGGCAGAAAGAAGAGGTGCCCTTACACTAAACACCAAACACTGGAATTAGAGAAAGAATTCTTGTTCAATATGTACCTCACCCGAGAGCGCCGCCTAGAGATCAGTAAGAGCGTAAACCTCACTGACAGGCAGGTCAAGATCTGGTTCCAAAACCGCAGAATGAAACTCAAGAAGATGAGTAGGGAGAACCGAATCCGAGAACTGACTGCTAATCTGACCTTCTCTTAAACTGCACAACCTGGTCTGGCCACGATGCTGTTGCCATTGGTTGGCCCATGATTACGAAAGACTGGCCCAGGTGGGTGGGTGGGTGGGTGGGTGGGTAGGTGGGTGGGTGGGTGGGTGGGTAGCGGCGGAGGGTACATGCCTTCGTGTTCCATTTTTTAAATTTCTGATATAATGTGTCCTTTTGTTATTATTTTTAGTGATGCAAATGTCCATGTATGTTCCTATGATATGTCTTTCTCTCTGACTCTCTGTCTCTCTCTGTGTGTGTCTCTCTCTCTGTTTTTCTCTCTATCTCTCTTTCTCTCTCTGTCTCTCTTGGGTTCACATGTATAGTTTATTTGTTTTTCTTCATCGTAATGCAGGGTAAACTCTGATTGATCCTTATAACTTGGTCTTAACTTATTAGCGCTGTTGACTTATTCCGACAATGTACTTTTTTTTATGTTTTTAACTAAACAAGGGGTATTTATGTGGGGGTTACTACATGGGCCATTACATTTGGAATATATACAACAGTTTAACAATAATTGAATAAAATGAATTAATAAATGTGCTCCCTGGATTTGGCAAACGAAAGAAAGGACAAGCAAGCACATTTGACATGTAAATCTCCATCTCCATCCTTCCGTGTGTTAGGCTTGTGCTTTACGCCAAGGTCTCTTTCATCTACAGCTATGGACGTATCTTTTTCTCTCTCCTTGTGGTGCATACGTGGAATTGTGGTCTTTACAAGCAATATGTCTCCTTTTTGTGCATGTCTTATTTGCATGTATAATGCAATAAATTCTGTAAAGTTATTGAGTTCTATTCGTCTTTCCAGAAAAACTGAGCAGCAAAGAGTTGGCTGAATCCCTTGCTGCAGGCCTGGGAAAAGACAAGCCTATAGGAAAGGGAAGCTGCTGGCCACTGACTGGTTCCCATTTTCTTCTTCCTTTTCCTCTTTCTCCTTCTTTTCTGAGGACTATTAAGTGTAAGATCAAATGCAATGGCTAAGCGCTGGTTGCAATCCTTTCAGGATTGACGAAATCTTTGACTTAAGGCCAACACAAGAGTCCTTTTTACAATTACATGGTTAGTGGATTTAAAAACAAGCAAAGCAGAAACCGCAAACCAAAGTAAAGCAATCTTTGGAGCAGGATAAACAGGATGTTTTGTAAATACTGGCCATGGGCAATCTAGCAGGCAAGAGAAACTTAAGTGAAACCTCCTACACATCATGCTTTATTTTCTTTTTGTGTGTGTTTAACTAGGCAGAGGAAACTATGAAGAGTATTATTCGGTCACCTTCTGAAAATCAGAGAAATAATTTTGTCTGTCTATCTTACCTAGCCCTTTTCTCTCCACTTTCAAAAGTTGCAATGGGTGCGCTGGATTTGTGGGGGCATGGATCAGTGCAAATCTGTTCCAATTTCCCTGCAATCTACGCAGGGAAGTTTTGATTGTTCTTGTACCAAATGTCAAGATAATGGAGCCTGGGACTTTTTGCATCCCACATTCCTGCAAAATAAATATTACTAGCAGTCACTTTATCTTCTGAAAAAAAGAGGCTGGAAGAGAGGGAGGAAGGGAGGAAAGAAGAAGGAGGAAAAGGAGGCAGAGAGAGAGGGGGGGAGAGAGAGAGCTTGGGGCAAAGAAACATTGAAGCAAAAACGACGTTTAGTGGGAGTTTGCAAATGAAGGTGACTCTCAAATGAAGTCCAAATGGTACCATGGAAGAGAACATTTGTAACTCAGGATTGGACCGTGGGGTCCTTGGTAGTCTCTGGGCTTGGTTGTTTTTTTTGCAGACGTTTCATTACCAAGTAATGTTTGTCTGCAAGAAAACAACCAAGCTGAGAAAGTACCAAGGACTCCATGGAAATTCAAATGCTTGGATCCGTGTTCAGCTTCAAAGAGTAGGCACCCCATTGACCCCCCTTGCGTTCTAAACCCAGACTTTCCGAAAATACTGCATTGATTCCCTAGTGATACCTGAGTACGTTGGAAAAGGAAGCCCAGAGCATTCGTTGGGTTCGCTGCTTTTAGTCGGGCGAAGGAAGTTTTTTGACAAACTGGGGAAGGGCTCCGTCCAGAAGAAACTGTTTTGAGTGTTACTAACTTCCAGGGATGTATTGAGAAAACTTTTCCCATTAGTTTACCCACTAGTTTTTATTTCTTTATCTGCTGATGTACCTCGCCTGTTTCTAAACTAAATGCGTTTTGATCTGGTGGATCGAGCACGTTTTCCCTTATACTTGAGTGGTTGAAATGTCAGTAAGTTTGGTATCCGGACACTTTACTGTACATAACGTAAATTTGGATTTGTTAACATCCTTTGAGGGGTGAAGAGGGAACATATATTTTCAAGAAACACCCACACGCTGCCATTCTTCGGCAGCGTCTCCGAGCCCACTTTATTTTGAACATAAATTCTGCGCCAGCCGAGGCCAATGGATTCCACAGTGTTATACCAATTAGGATAGGTACGTTTCTCAGTCTTACGCGTGGCTGGCTGAGTTGTGCGTGCTTGTGCATCGACACATAGGCACGCAGGCACGGGCATCCACCTATAAACGTGTGCGTTCGCCGTAATAAACAGTAAGGCTTTCACGTTGTTGGAAATTAAAAGGAATAGAGCTGCAAACTCGCAACACGCCGCCTTCCAGCAAATCTCCGAAAGGAGGGGTAGAAAACAGGAAAACGCCCCACCTCGTCTTTCTCCGCCTTTCGGGAGGCCAACGTGTCGGACAGAGGCGTCCGGCTTGTTTAATAGACGCAAGACCTTGGATTCGCACGGATCTTGCCCCTCATTCAAAGCAAAGCCAGGTTTAGCCTCTCTGAAAAAGAAAAAAGGGGCGCGCTTGCAAAAAAGGAAGGAAGGAAGGAAGGAAGGAAGGAAGGAAGGAAGGAAGGAAGGAAGGAAGAAAGAAAGAAAGAAAGAAAGAAAGAAAGAAAGAAAGAAAGAAAGAAAGAAAGAAAGAAAGAAAGAAAGAAAGAAAGAAAAGGGGGGGAGGCAGTTGAATTACTAGAAGCCCGGCGAGACCATTGTTCCTCTAGTGCTAAAACCTACAGCCGGAAACTTGGCCTCCACTAGTCCATAATACAGGCTGTAAAACGCGGCTGAAGCTCCTCCATTTAATTGGGTCGAAGGGGGGGGGGGAGAGAATGGAGGTGGCCGGAGGCTCCCGGCTAGTTTAAAAAAACAAAAAAAAAAAAGAGAGCATTTCTTCCTGGAAGTTGGCAGGGGCGCCCCCACCCCTCCCTCTTTCCGACTGCTGTCTTCCAGCGGGCTGGGCGTAGCAAAGCCGAGGCCGCTCCATTCATTCACTAGCGCACTCATTCATTCATTTTTTTTTTTTTAAATTCTCTTCCCGAACTCCTGGAAGTTATACTACCGCTTCTTTGAAGTCCTTTGCGGTTCAGACGTCTGGGAAGCGCCGGCATTCAGCTTGATGTTAGCCCTGAACGCAGAAGTGGGGGGGAAAGGAGGGGTGGTGGTGGAGAAAAAGGGATGGAAAAGGGGAAAGAGAAAGACAGAGACTGAAAGAGAGAGAGAGAGACAGTGGGAAAAGCAGAGGCTCCGTGCCATCAGTCCGTTTTATTAGACGACGAGCACATTAATCTGTAATCAAATGCATCTCATAAAAAGATTTATTGAAAAGCATAAAATCATGGCGGGGAATGAGAGAGAGAGAGAGAGAGAGAGGTCTCGACTTCCACCTGTTTCCAAACAAGACCAGGGGGCAACCCTCCTTTCTTCCCACCCACCCCCGACCCCTTTTCTCCCACTTATTCAGGGGTTCCCATTTCACTCGGGCTCTCCCGGTTTGTCAAAGAGATTCCCTGGCAAAGCGAGCCCCGCACTGCGCAGTTGCACGAGGTGCCTCGCCTCTCGCTTCTCTGTGGGGCGAACCGGGATCGCGACGGGCGATCCTTCCTTTCTCCCTCCTCCTCCTCTTCCTCCTGGCGATCTTTCAGGGGTTCCTGGCAGCGGGAGAGGGGCGAGTTTAGCCGGGCCAGCGCTCCCCGCTCGTCGGATAAACGACTGGCAGCCCAAGAAAGGCGAAGAAATAGTCCGCCAATTTGCGCCACAGCTCTCTCTCTCTCTCTCTCTCTCTGCGGGAGGGCCACGCCCTCCCGGACTCTGGGCTGAGGCAGGGCTAGCCGTGGAAGGATTCGGCTCTTCTTCTCGCTCTCTGGCCCCCCCCAACCCCCCGCGGCGCACAATATCAGGGTCTTCGTGTCTCCAAGGCAGTTGGGAGGGCTGCGCTCCCCCTATGGCCGATGTGAGAGAGAGAGAGAGCGCGTGAGGGGCGCGCGTGCTTTTACGGAACGCTGCCAGCCGCCCTTGCCGAACGCCAACCTAGCGGATTGATTTACTTCGAGTTATTGGTAAATATGATCACGTGGGCGGAGGGACCAATAGTTGACGCTGGGAAAGGCTGCAAAATTCCAAGCAGGATTCTTTTCCCCGGACCGGGAGAAAATCCCCAGTTAACAGTGTTAACCACTTTTTTTTTTTTTTTTTTTGGATCTCTCTCTCTCTCTCTTCTCCCCCACCCACCCCATGCCGTGCCACGGAGGGAATCTCCCCAAAATGTCGTCGGGCGGCGGCGGCGGCACCCTCCGCAACTACTACGTGGACTCGCTCATAGGCCCCGACACCGAGGAAGGGTACTACGGAGGAAGAGCAGGCGGCGGCCCCGGCCGGTTCCTACCAGGGGGTCACCCTCTGGCCGCCCCCCGGCTGCCTCCCAGTGTGGCAGCCGAGGGATCGGAGTTCGCCCCTTGCAGCTTTACCCCCAAGCCGTCCGTCTTCTCCTCCTGGCCGGCCCGTCCTCCTCCTGCCGCTCAGCCCTCCCCTCCGCTGCAGGGCATCTACCCTCCGTACGTGGCCCCGCCGCACCTTGGAGGGTCGGGCGAGGGGGCCAGGTACGTCCCTTCCTGGCTCGATCCCTACGCCTCCTTCCGCGGCAGCCACCACGCCGCCCTCTCGGTCTCCGACCCAGGCACCGTCGCAGCCCCCGGACGCCTCTACGGCATCGGCAAGCCGGAGCCCGCCGCCTCCGCGTCGCTTGACCCCCGAGCTTTCGCTTCTGCTGCCTCCGTCCCGTCCTGCGCCTCCGGTTCTCCGGCCCCACGGACTGAGAGGTTCACCCCCGGCGGGGGCCGTTCTCGCGGACTCGACTACACGTGCGACTCCTCTCTGGCCGAGGCCGGCGGAAAGGCAGCGGAGGCGGCGGTGACTGCCGGGCTGGGTGGACCCGCTTTCGCCTCCACGGCCAGCAACGCCAGCCTCAGCCCGGCCAAGCCAGCCTCTGGAGGCAGCCGTAACCCCAGCCCGCTCAGCGACCTGAAGGAGGAAAAAGAGGAGCAGCAGCTTGGCCCAAGTAAGTCTTAAAAACAAGAAAATAAAAGAAGGAAGGAAAGGAAGGAAGGAAGGAAGGAAAAGAGAAAGAAAAGAAACCACACACGCACAGACACACAGAGGAGCTGATTTATTGCCCCAACCTGTAAGGCTCCAGTGTGCGAAAGGGATAGTTTTACAAACCTATAAAAACGTCTAGACTCCTATCCCAGCAAAGCAGCCACAGGCACCCATAAAAAGGGAACCCCATAACCGCCTTCTATCATCAAGAAGTCCTCACTCATCCAGCCCCACAGACTGGGCCTTTCAGGCTTTTATGATAATCTCTCTCCTCCGTTGTGAAAAGCGCAGGGATCCTTCTGAAATTAATTTAACGACCTTCCTCTCATTTCTCCCCCTTCCCCTTCGGCTGCCCTCCTCCCCTCACCAAATCCCCCTCTCCCTTATTTTCTTCCCCTCTCCTGTTACCCCTCCTTTTCAGATAACCCGGCTGCAAACTGGATTCATGCTCGCTCCACCAGGAAAAAGCGCTGCCCTTACACCAAATTCCAGACTCTGGAACTGGAAAAGGAATTCCTCTTTAATATGTACCTCACCCGAGAACGGCGCTATGAAGTGGCTAGGATTTTAAATCTCACAGAGAGACAGGTTAAAATCTGGTTTCAGAACCGGAGAATGAAAATGAAAAAAATGAATAAAGGGAAAAGGGAATAAAGGAGAGTAACACTTTGAGGCATGTATTTGTGAAAATATTGTAGCGTGGATATTATTATTTTTTTGATGATGATGATGATGCACACAAACACACATGTATACACAGCAATTAATTGTTCTTAAATGTTATTTTCTCAGGTGTGTTGATTCAAACTTTAGATCAGAGGGATTTTTTTTTAAAATGAAAGATATCGGGCGAATGATACTTTAGAATGAAAAGGGGTGAACGGGAAAGCCTACTCAGGGCAGAAAAGACTTCCGCGAAAAGGTGGGGTTTTTTTCCTTTCACCTTCCACTTGGTTTTGAGATATAATGTGTGCATATTGTTTAGGGGCAGTTTATTGTGTGATGTGCTTTGCACAAGTGACTTAGAACACCCTCCTTTCCAGTGTCTTGCCCAGAGTTACAGCAAAGTTAAGGAGTTTCAGAATAGAGCTGAATGGTCAAGCAAGCTTTTTTAACACTAGCACTAGCACACAAAGCCTGCACTTCCTCAAAGACAGCTTGACTGTTTCCCCAATCTCTCTGGGTTCTGTATACTTTGTTTTCCAAGACTCATGTCAGAGAGGGGGACTAGGATGGGGATTCTTATGTGTAGCTAACCTACAGTTAGACTCACCGTCTAGGACTGGTGGAAACTTAATAATTCAAGTCTTAATCAAGAACCTAAGAATTATTCAGGTAGTCTCTAAGAATGTAGGCAATTCCAAACAGGGTAGGGTTCCGCCCCCCCCCTAAAATGAAGGGGGATTATTATTATTATTATGGTTAATTAAATAGCCAGATGTTTTTTTAAAGAAGGTGAAATCACAGCTGCCAGTTATGAGATTGGCCTTCATTCTCATTGAGTTCTTCCCAAAAACCTAAGATGTCATAATTGTAATCGTAATCAGCATAGTATATGTGTGGATCCAAGCAGTGGCCTTTTGAAATTGGCAGATGGAAATTTTGTCACTGAGAAGTTTTCTAAATGCCATCCAAGATGTTTTGGTATGGCATCGAGGGTGCCATTATTATTATTATTATTATTATTATTATTATTATTATTATTATTATTATTATTATTATTATTATATTTAAACACAGCTTCCTTTCTTCAGTGCAGTGTATTAAGAGTGGTACTTGAAGCTTTATTAATATTCCTAGTGCTAAAACACTTTGGCTCACAGTCTGTACTTTTGTTTTATTTGCGATCCTATTTAAGAATGAATTATTATTATCCATTCACAACAATGTGAAGCACATCTGCCAATTCTTTAACTAGTGTTGGCCTTTATACCTATCGAGATCTGCCATAAATTGTAATAATACATTGGCGTAGTATATATGTGGCTTAAAGCAGCATGGTCTTCTAGAGTTGACAGAAGAAAAAGTTGTCAATGCGCAGATTTTCTAAGTACAGCCAAGATTTTTGGGTTTGGCACCCAGCATGCTGAAAATCACTAGGACAACCACAGCCAGTTTATGCCATAATCTTTCAATTTTGATTTTCAGATCTTGATACCTCGTGATAAAGAATTCTGCAATCCATTATGCTCTAATATTAATTTGCTTATTGTTCCCTGTTTTTTGTTTGCTTGCTTGTATATGTCTCAGGTTCTGGAATAAAATTTTGGCTCATGAAAATAAAATCTTCAGCTTTTGAAGGGGAAAGCAAGTGGGAACACAGATTATCTAGGTGTGACATAGCTTGCCTCTCTATATCCCCAAAATTCCCTGCAACACTGCAGGTAGGTTGCAGGCGCGGGGGGGGCTGCAACCCCCGTGCCATTTCTACCAGATCATCCGTAGTCTAAATACAGTGACTGGCAGCATAGAAAGACCAACTCCATTCTTCAAAAGTCTTTTCAGTGACTGAAGGATTTTCTTCCAATCCCAACAGATTACCAACCTAGGAAACAACAGTATTTTTATTGCTGGCATCCTACAAACATATTGCTTGTTCAGAAAATAATAATAAAAAAATAATACAAATAATAAAAAAACAGTACAAAGTTTTCTGGACCTATTTCTTTTTATGGGATGGGAAAATGGTGAGATTAACAAATTTCTATTTGAGATTTTTTTTAAAAGCAGAAATTAGTTATAATTATGGTATTCTATACCTCCAAATGGTATCTTCTGGAACTTTTTTCTTAAAAAAATAAATAGATTTATGCCAGAAAAAAGTGATAAATTCCGCTTTTACCTGGCCAGTTGTGCCAATAATACTCAATGTCTATTTAATCCTGGCCTTATATCAATCAAATATTTACCCAAGTGACTTCTTGTGACTATGTTTACATGCCTGTGTTTTTTTAAAAAAAAACTTGCTAAAATCCACTAACAAGACTGAAGTCCTATTGACTTCAAGAAATGAGATTTAAAAACCAGGGATGGATGGATGGACAGATGGACGGACCGAGGGAGAGGCGAGGGTGGGGGAGAGAGAGAGAGAATAGAGGGGCATAAATGTTTTTTGGAAAGAGGGAAGTATTGCTCCATTCTGAATTTAAGAATCTAGAAATAAATACTGCCTTTTAAGGTATCTGAACAACTATTTAAACACAGAGAAACTGCCTCAGGGACTTTGAGTCTTCTTAGATCTGGAGATGGTATCACACTTCCCTTTTCTCTGCTCCCCACTCAGCAGGCCGAAGGATAAAGGGCCAAGAAAAAGGTGCTGGATTGGTGCTCTATTCATCGCCAGCTCTCTGCCTATCATTCTTTTTGAAAACAGGAAGAGCCAAGGTATAATAAAACCATTGAAAAGAGCAGACGTCTGGACCTAATGAGTTTACAATAGGGAATGGTACTTTGAGACTATCATTTTGATGTTTGTGGGGTATTTTGGAAAGGGTGAAACACAAATGCTAACAAAGTGAGGTCTTAAAATGTTGGACCATAAATATCAACGTATAGACGCCAACATCGGAAAAGTTGGGACAATTCTTGGGTTGAGATTGCCATTGGAGGATCAGTTTAGAAAAACAGAAATTGTTTTTAAAACAGATTGGGAGTGGGCTAAGGGCGGGCTAACAGACGTGACAAAATTAGACCCCTCTCAGACTTACCAGACATAGCAATTTAGAGCAAGAAAAAGCTCATTTCAGTCTTCGGAATTGAGCTGAACTGAAACTAAACTTCCCAGGGTTAATCCAAGTCCATGTGTATTGATTTCAAAATGTCACTAGTTAGTCTGGTGGATTCTGTCTGAAAACATGGGCATCTTCAATCTCTTCCAAGTTGCCTGTTCTTACATGTGCTTGAGAGTTCATATTTAGCATGACATGGAAGGGAAGAATTATTACCGTAACATCACGCAGGGAAATGAAGGTTAGGGTTAGGATTTTAATATTTAAAATAAGTTCAAAAGCAAGTTCAAAAGGGAAAGTGTATAATATGAAAATAAAAAATGTGAAAAATTCAGACTGCATCAAATTAGTTCAGATTTCATAGTGCCTTCAAATTATTTTTATATTTTCCTCTTAAATAAGGCATTTGGTTAATAAAAAGACCTAGTAATGAAATAACCTATGTGCAGGCTAATAGAGGACAACACTGAAATTACTGTATCTATTTTGCAATTTCTAAAAATGTCAAATAATAATATACAATAATACTTTCTCTTACAGTTCATTGGTAATTTTGCAATAATGCATACTTTGCTTTAAATTTTGGATTAGGTCAATAATATTCATACAAGGAAAACTAGCATAGGAGATTTTTTTTTTAAATTAAAGGAGATTAAAAGACAATGGAGTTAATTTTCTAATCTTTGTTGAAAAAAACTGATAAAAGATGGGATTTTATTCGGAAAGCCAGTTTAGATTTTGTTTGCCACTAGAGGGCGATATCGCTCTATTCTCTTATAATTTCCCAGCTTTGTCCAAGAGAATAATTGTTTAAAATATGTATACAGTTTGGGTTTTGTTTTTTGTTTTTTTTGGGGGGGGGGTGGGGAGGACAGAAAAGAAGAAAAAACATGGATTTTATTTTTTCCCCATCAGCATAAGTGAACATGACTGTTATTTAGTATGTTTTATTAATTAAGGGGTAAAAGAAGCAATTCAGCATTTCCAAAGTACTTATAATAATTTATCAATTAAACTTAATATTATCAATTAAACTTAATTATTAAAGATTGCATAGGTGCCAATGAAAAATATGAATATTCAGACCATTCTTTTGTATTTAAAGCACACGGTAGGAAATTAAGTGAGACCTATAGAAATGTGTACTTTGTTTATTTTACTTTATTTTATCAAGAGGTTAATGTTGATTTTATGGAAACAAAACAGAGCTTGAAGTTTGTCCCGCAAGGGGCTTCAAGTTGCACTTAGGGACATTTTATTAATTAAACTTGTACACTGCCTCAATCCCAGAGGCAACTTACATATTAATATTAAAGCAGCAAATTTATATTGGTAAGCAAAAAACACGATACCCAATTAGTCATTAGAGAGGGCGTGGGTGGGGGGGGGAAGCAAAATCTGGTGTCAAGTTTTATAATCTTTTGTTCTTCCACTCTGGTTTCAAATGCAGCAACTATATCATTCAGTTAAAGGTCTCAGCAGATGGCAGCACTTGGATGAGCCCAAATTAAGCAGGGACACAGCTTGGAAGGAACACCATCAGGAAATCTCAAGCAGAGACCTAGCAGGGGTAGCCCCGGAGTCCCAGAAGAAGCCAAATGGTAAACCACTCCTGTCTCCTGCTAAGAAAACTGCTCAAATGTGTCCATGAAGTGACCCAGAGCCCAGCTTGACTTTTTTCATTCCTGGAAATATACAGGGTGACTGGAAGACAAATAAGGCCTTCTGTGTGTGTGAGGATGGAAAAAAAGTCTCAAGACAATCCAAAATCTGTTTTGCTATGTTGCCAATAGTCTCACATTTAATATCTTTGCTGTATGAGAGTTCAGAATAAAAACACAGACACAGAGTTTAAAAAGAGACATTTATTTGAAAGCGAGGCCCATGACAATGGCTAATCAAAAGAAACAATACTTATATGTTAACAGGGCTCAGATCCTCTCCCACTCCACCCGAAAGAAGACATACATGGTAGATACAAGCTGGTGGAAATCTTTTAATGATTTAATGCTGAGCTGGGGGATCTGACTTTATGGCTTGCTCTGTGCGGGCTGAGTGTTGGGGCAGAATTTCTCGTACCACTGCTGTCTGCCATGCCAGACTCCCAAATCAAGGATTTGAATCTGGCCCGGACGGCCCTAAAACAAATGCCTTCTGCGGGTTCTGTTTTCTTGCCTGGCCACCACACCTTTTCCACCGAGAGCTCTCCGTTGGCTGGGAAGTTGCTAGGGCCTACAATTTAAGAAGTCTCAGCTGGGCAGGAAGGTTTAGAAAAATTTCTCTGATCTTTCTCTCGCTGGAGTTTCACCACTCCTTGCCTGCTTGCCCGCCGGGAGGTTCCCCCAAGACTCTTGGTCCGATTCAGGGTCCAGAGACGTGCTTTGGGCCAAAGACACAATCACCAAACCACCTTCGGCTCTGCTTTGGAAAGGCAGCTGTTGAGAGAGAGAGAGAGAGATACAGGCCGGATTCGGCTGTTCCCCGACTTTGTGCCGCCTCTCCTGGGGAAACATTTCCCCCCACCTCCTCTGCCGCACCCCCCTTAATGGGGGTGATGTTCACTTGCTTGGCTGGGCTAATGACGCCCGCCGATGGGGAAATTGTGGAAAGCGTATTCATGGGCATGATTGCCATTAAGGGCCAATGAACCCGGGAGCTGCAGCACTGCGTCAAGGGGAAATGGGCATCGCATTTGCCCGCGGCCTTCCCAGTCCCACTGCATCTGCCGTCCTCACTCTCCTCCCCCGCTTGGTGGGCTTCACTTTTCTGCGCTTTCCTCCTCTGACCCAGGCTATCCTAGCAACCCCATCACAAACATCCCAATTCGGCCCAGAATACCTAGGCCCGAGCCACCAATATATTTTCAAGGGCGACTAACATGGCCTCGAAGACATGTGTGGTGGTGGGATACCACAAGTCCCTCCGTCCCCTGGTGCCCTCTCTGTCGCCCTGGTCCCTTGTGGGGTTCTCGTGCCTTTTGAGGGACCCCGCTTCGACAAAAGCGCCGGCCCAGGGAATTGGATCCGCCTCTCCTAACAGGCGAGGTTTTGGGTTTTTCTGGGAAGCTGGGCGAGGCCGTTTGATCCGGAAGCAGAAGTCCTCTTCCCTATCCAGGCTGGCCACCACTTTGCACATGTCCAGAGGCACGGCTCCTGAAAGAAACAACTTCGCTGAAGGGCTATAATAACCTTAACATAGATCACAACCACAGCACAATCCTGAGCGATCTCTGCCCCCCAGCACTACCCTTCTGTAGCCAATCCCAAAGGTTGTCTTGTCTCCCCAGAAGTCCTACGGGCCTTCTCCACTCGGTCGCTTCTCCTCCTCCTCCTCCTCCTCCCCCCCCGCCGGAGATCCTCGGCGTAGTCCGCGCTCTGCCTTTCCCCTCCAGCCCCTCCAGCGCTCTGCTTTATCTGCCCTTGATCGCTGCCCGCTCGCGCTTTTTGCGCTCAGGCCTCGCAGCGTGGAGAGCCCGGCGCTCACCAAGGGGCGGGCTGCGGGGTGGGCAGAGAATAGAGGCTGCTTGCCAGGGGCATCGAGGGGGCTACTGTAGGAAGGAGGGCAGGCGGGCTCCGATTCCGGTTCTCTCCCTCCACTCCCCCAGCCCCCCCCCCCCACACACACACTCCATACTTAGTCTGGGGCTTGGTTGTGGCCTCCGGAGGCTGAGCGCGCCAAGCCAAGCCAAGCCGCTCTCCTGCCTTGCCCTGAACTCTGGCCCCTGTGAGTGAGTGTGTGGCGGCGGGACGGCTGGTTGGTGTGTGCCTAATAGGAAATAGTAAAAGCAGTGAGGCAGGTCAGTCGGCCAGCGATCACGGCCCGGCTCTGCTCCACGCCGCCAGCTCGTCCGCGAAGGAAGGCAGCCGCCGGAGCAGCCTGGCCTAGCCGCTGGGTTATCCGGGCGGCGGCTGCGCAGGCCTCGGTTGGTGGCGGCGGGCGCTGCTGCTGCTGTTGCGGCTGGCGGCGCCTCCGCTCGCCCCCCGCCCACCGATGAGCTCCTACTTTGTCAATCCGCTGTACTCCAAGTACAAGGCGGCGGCAGGAGGGGGCGAGCCGCCCATCAATCCCGCTTACTACGACTGTCACTTTGCGCCCGCCGCCGCCGCCGCCGCCGCCGCCCTGCTCTACGAGAACAGCGCTGCAGCCGCCGCGGCCGCCGCCGCTGCAGCCGCGGCCGCCGCCTCAGGCTACCCCCCTGCGCCGTCGGCTCCTGGGCCCGGCCCGGCCGTCAGCGGCGCGGACTACTTCCATCCTTCTCCCCACGCTCCTCTTCCTCCTCCCCACTCGCAGCAGCAGCAGCAGCAGCACCTGGCCGGGGGGAGCCCCTCGCCTTACCAGCCTCCCCCGCCTCCCCCGCCTCCTTTGCAAGCCCCCTGCTCCGGCCTGCCTTGTTCAGCGGAGCCGACCAAGTTTTACGGATACGATAACTTACAACGACCGACGATTTTTACGACACACCAAGAGGCCGAGCTGCTTCAGTATCCCGACTGTAAATCGTCCTGTGCTAATATTGGCGAGGAACCAAGGCCCTTAAATCAGAGCGCGTCTCCTTCTCCAGTGTTTCCCTGGATGAGACCACAAGGTTGGACCCAAACTGATTCCCTTTATTCTTCCCGTTCCCTTTCTCGGCGGCGGCGAAGTAACTTCTTCCTTCTTTCCTTTCCTTTCTTTTCCTTTCCTTTCTTTTCCTTTCCTTTCCTTTCCCTCACTTTTCTTTCTTTTTCTTTCTCTCTCTCTTTCTCTCTCTCTCTCTCTCTCTCTCTCTCTTTCGTTCGTTCGTTCGTTCTTTCTCTTTCTTTCCTTTCCTTTCCTTTCTGTCTGTCTCTCTCTCCTTTCTCTCTGTTTTTTCTTTCTTTCTGTTACTTTTTTCTCTCTCTTTTCTTTTCTTTTCTTTCCCTCTTAAACTAAGCTGCCAGTTTTACCACCAATCCCCTTTTTCTTTCTTTCGTTCTCCTTTTACAGTTACATTATACTGTAATATTGTTGTTATAGTGATAATTCCTTGTTAACAACACACTCGGTACAATTGTTTCTGACAATATTAGGATTTCTTAAAAACGCCCAAACCACAAATGATTTGAATTGTGGCATTAAAACGATATTTTGAAAGAAACAAGAACAAACCAGAGAATATTTCAGATGTTATGCCGAGTGTTACTGCGTTTGGATCACGTACGGTACACTCAGAGTACTTGGATTTATAGCGACTTAATTCACTTTGTTAGTTGTAACTGAGGAAGAGATTTGAATAAATAGCCAGAGCTCATGCTTTGTGCGCTGGAAAATAATTTGTTCAACATACTTTACTCTCTGGGGCAGGAAAGCTAAAAGCGCTGGGGCTGCGAGCCAAGCTGCTGCTTTTAGTTGTTTTGTTTCCTGGTTTATTATTTTTTTCTTTCTTTCCTTTTGTAAAGAAACGCTGTGGTTTTTGTTTCCAACAGCAGCTCCCGGGAGGCGGAGAGGGAGGCAAACCTACAGCCGTTTCCAGACTTTGGAGCTGGAAAAGGAGTTCCTGTTTAACCCCTACCTGACCAGGAAAAGAAGGATCGAGGTCTCCCACGCGCTAGGACTGACCGAGCGGCAGGTCAAGATCTGGTTCCAGAACCGGAGGATGAAATGGAAAAAAGAGAACAACAAGGACAAGTTCCCTGCCACTCGGCAAGAGGGGAAGGAAGGAGAGGTCAAAAGGGAAGCCGACAGAGACCTCGAAGGACAAGCCTCGGGCCCGGCAAATTAAACTCTTCCTCTTCCTCCTGCTGCTGCTGCTGGGAACCTTGGCCAAAGACTTTGGGGCATCAACGGATAGAGGGGCCAGGTGCTTGTCTTGGTCTCTGCCACGTCCATCATGATTGGGACTAATCTCAAGGCACCTTTTGTTGTCTTTGAAACTACCTTTTGACATTTCTGGGCTAGATGAGAGTTAGGCTTTTGTTTCTGCACTGGGCCGCCTTCTTAGTTCGATTCCTATATGGCTACTGCTGCTGCACTTTCTACATTTTTTATTGTCTTTCTTTCCTTCCTTCCTTCCTCCTTTCCTTCCTTCCTTCCTTCCTTCCCTCCCCCCCCCAATTTCCCTTGGCCTTTGATACTAAAAAGGGTAGCAGTTTTTTACCTACAGATTTTTACTGGGGATTTATGTTTTCCTACAAGGACGGAATGTCCGGCCTCTCTTATTATATTTTAAGAATCAAAGCAGCTAAGTGCACTTCTTTCAATCGCTTCAAATTCTTCAGTTCCCCCTTCTTTCTCCTAAACTAAGTTAATTAACAAAGGAAATAATTTGTGGGCCGATGAGGGAGATAAGGAAATATTTTAATTTTAAACACTGATTTTTTTTTCATTATCGATAATCAAAATAATAATAAAAAAATCCGACGTGTTATTTATGACCCGGCTTCTTCCTTCGTATTTTCCTTCGTCTATCACAGAAAGTAGCTCAAGGCAAGCGGGCAAACTACGGAGGCATTTGGGCCCCGTTTCTCCGAAGGGTCCTCGAAAGCGCTTTGTTCCGGGACCCCCTTCCAGCGTTCCTTGCCCTCCTCTTTGGAAAAGCTGAGCCTGACCCGAGATCCGAGCCGTGAGCCCAGCGCCTGCGACAGGAAATCGAAGCCCCTTCCTTCCCTTCCTTAACCCGCGTGTTTTGGGAGGAAGGCGAAGCCCGTTTTGTTTCACACGGCCCTGCTTCAGGTAAACGCGTCTCGCTGTGCTGTACGCTGGAAAGAACGGCTAGATTAGTAGTCAGTTGAAGGCAACAGAGTATTAAGGCAGCCAGGCTTCTGTCCGGCAGGCCGCGGAGCCCCCACTGTAAACGCAAAGCCTCCTAGATTCCTGCCGGATACGCGAGTGCGAAGATCAGCTTCCGATTGATTTTCATGGGATTTCAAAGCAAGCGCCGATTTCCTCTGGTTTGGGAGAGGGAGTGAAAAGCCGACAAACCAAGGCTGACTTCCTCTCAAAAACCGTGGACTGCCGAGACCCTTCTTTATAACACCTAATGTTGCTTCTGCACCAGTCTGCTGTTGAGAATGGCTATTGTATATTCTCATCTCCATTGTTGAGAATGGACGTTGTACATTCTCGTGCATATTGTCGAGAATGAATATTGTCTATTCTCATATTGCTGAGAATAAATAGTGTGTATTCTCACATATTGTTGAGAAGGAATGTGGGCGTATAAATTTAAATGCACGCTTCTTTCTTTCTCTTTCTCGCCAGTAAAAGAGCCCTTGTAACATTTAGGCTTATTCAAGGTTAGTTGATGTGGCCATGCCTTACTCAATGAACACAATGTTCTGCCTTTGCATGACCCGCTGGGCTGCTTTTACTAATAACACATTTGACTAAAATGAGGTTGGCTAGTTTGTGCTCACATATTCACCACCACCACAAGTTCTGACCAGATCTTCTTGAAGACAGAATGTTGGATTTTGGTATCTGGAAAAGGAAGTCTAGTTATACATCCAGTATGCTATCCACATACAATCTATCAAACTTGCAATGCACATATGTGTTGTTGTTGTTTTTACCGTTCAGGGTGAAATAGAAGCTTCATTATAAATATGAATCTTATTCAGTTTTCATATTAATAACACAATTCCAAATATCAGTTATTTCCTATTTATAAACAGTTGCCTTCTGACTAGTTAGTCTGCTGGGATTATCTTTAATCTGGGTATTTCCAAGATTACTTATTCCCTATATATATATATGCGTGTGTGTATGTGTATATGTATGTATGTGTGTGTGTGTGTGTGTGTGTACACACACACACACACACACACACACACACACACACACACACACACATATATATATATATATATATATATATATATATATATATATATATATATATATATATATATATTTGTCTATGTAAGTTTTCACGGGTATATATGTGTGTATAGTTAATATTTCGGGTTTCTTCCCCTGTAATTGTGGATATATCCCTAAAAGGGTAGAAGAGACATTTGGACAGAATCTCATCTGCCATCATCAGGCTTATGTGAGGAGTCTTTTGCAAAAGAAACCCGAAATATTAACTATACACACACACACGCGCGCGCACACACACACACACACATATACACACATATATATATACACACACACATGCATAAATATTATATAAATATATAAAAATATATGTGTGTATATGTGTGTGTGTGTATGCTGCCCTCAGTCATTCTGGCTATTAGGCATGATCTGCTGGGATTATCTTCATTTTGGGAGTGGTGCTTTCATTTGGATCGATTGGTGTATCTTCTTTCTTTTCTTCCTGTAAATAGCAGTCCAAGCATGCTGGTCTATATCTAGGAAGATATGGAGATGTTCAGAAGCCTGGTTGCGGAATCAGAAACAAAGGAAAGTTGAGGAGGCGGTCCTAGCAACAGCAAGGACATTCCTACATACCTTCTCCCTGAAAGCCTTACAACAGGCTCCTCAGAGGGACCAATATGGTGGGATCCTTGTATTGCAGTGTGAAAGGGAGAGACTAGTTTACCTAAAACCACCTAAAGAATTCTGGAATAACTGGGCCAAGATTTGAAGGTGGTTTATGTTGAAGATGGCAACAAGATTCTGCAGCTCAGGCTCTTTAACTACCATGCTGTTACCGTAACTAAGATGCAAACTGCAGTTAGTAACAATTAAGCTCACAGGTCTGTAGCAACCCCAGATCTCATAGAAAGAGAGAAACCTCTTTAAGCACCTTCAGCGAACTTTACTCTATGCTGGAGCCACTGTGTGTGTGTCATGTTTGTAGATAATAGGTAGAGTAGAAGGTTCATAGATTCCTCCACAATTTGCTTAAATCTCTGGTGAATTCATTTCCTCTTCCTCGTCTATTTAGAAAATGGACTGAGTTTGCTTGTGTGCATGTATTGCTTATTTATTTTTATGTATTTGTATCCGCCTTTATTATTTTTACAAATGACTCTGCCCCCAAATTTACAATTTACAACAGAATTACTGAGCGGGATTAGCCTGCTACCCTGTTTTTTCTGGTTTGTAAACTTGTATACAGCTGTTTTATTTTACATTCTTTTCTCTGGTATAATTCTCCCCACTCACCTGTGGGGAGATCCACCCTCTCCACGATACAAGTAAGACATATAAAACAGCACCTTTTCATATCTATGGCCATTCTTATCCTACCAGCTCCATTTATTTCAATGAAATTGTGTGATGTAGTCCAAACTAGCACTTACAGCCTTTAATGAGGAGTTGTTTTTTTTCCCCACATCGCCCAACGAAGAAACCATTAGTATTCTCTTGACAATTTTAAACAGGATGCTTTTCCGCCTTAAAAATGCAGCTAAGCTAAACAAAGAGCTTTCTCCATCAAGAAGCCCCTGGTTGATTGTGGTTCAGAAGGCTGTCATCTGAACCGCATCTGAGCTTTCATTTCACAGCTCCAAGATAATTGTTTAGAATTGTGCTTCCCCAAGCAATTCACAGCCCTGTCTTTGGAATTCCTGCACCTATCGACCCCAGCTGGCAGTGGGGAATAAGGGTGTCATCCACTGTATCTAAAAATCAGTAGTTGAAAGGGACAGGTTTACAACTGACCAGTACATAGAGAGCAGCATTCCATACAGTGAATTAGGGTTACATCTTTTTGAAACCAAGAACAAACTAGCCCATAAGAGTCTTGTTCTTGTTGCACTGCTAACCAAGATATTTTTTTAAAAAAGAAGTCTTCTTTCTCTTCTTTTCTTTCCTTCCTTCCTCCCTCCCAACCCAAAGGTCAGAAGTCCCCCCAAATGCTAAAAGGCAAGCAGAGAACAGTCTCTGGCAACCTTTGCGATATGGTATTGGGAGCTTTTTGAAAATTTAGAAACTGAGGACCTTCCTCCTGTGAATCACCTCCAACAGCATTTCTACCACTTCAGAGCTGCTTTTTCGTAACTTGTGTATAGAAGCTCTTCCCCCCCACCCCCAACCATATAATTCTCTTTTCTTTTAAGAAATCTCGTTTGGGCTTGAATGAACACACAGTTGTTGAATGTTGCACACACAGAGTTCTTTGCTCTATAGACTATCTGCTGAACCATTAGCCTAGCTAGTCTCTTTCTTGGATCCAAAGGAGTCCCTCCCTGCCTGAAACACACCCCCACCCTATATTTTCAGCATTACAGTAGCAGACTGGGAGCTCATCCACGTGAAGGGTCTGCGGCAAAAACTGCAAAGCAGACGATTTGGTGCAGGAATTTGCATAAATGCGGCAAAACGCCTTGCTGGTCATACTGCCCTTAACTTATACAGATTAAGTCTAGGGAAGCAGCCCAAAAACCTGGCAAAGGAGAAAGTGCATTTGTTCTAAGTATACATATTAAACAATGAACAGTCTGTAGTATTATATTTTTAATTGTTCTAAATTAGTATTGTATTTTGTAAGTCATCCAAAGTCCACTGGAGCGGATGTCTATATTAAATCTAAAAAGAATAATAAAAAAATAGAGATGAAGTATTTCTTGCTGGAGGAAAGCAAGACTTGGCTGAATGTTACAATGCAGGCTTTGTACAAGTACAGCTTCCTCAGAAGTTAAGTCTTGAAAGATTAGGTGGAACTTACTTCCAGATGAATATAAGCATGCAAGCAAGATTGTTTCTAAAGTTTATAGAATCAATGGGGGAAGGGGGCAGATGTGTCTGTGTTGGATTTTGGAGATTTCATACAACCGGCAGCACCTTAACTGAAGGAGACACCCATTTTTTTCCAAGTTGAACAAAGAGAGTGCCTCACTTTTAGGCAAAGCTAGTTCAAAATTAAACTAGGATGCTTTGAATGAGGAAAGCACTATTCTTTGTTGTTCTTTTGCTAACTGTAAAGTGTTATTTTTCTATAAAGCATTCTATAGTAAAAATCACCCCCAAAGCTGGGCTTCCTCTTCTTGGCAAGTCTAAAAATTGGCATCAAAAGAAACACCGCCCTTTGTGTCCTTTTTTTGAAGGCAGCAGCCATTTTGGAAGCAGAGACTATATAGTCCTTCAAGGTGACACATCTGCATTTTAAACATTGAAACTGAATCTATTTGTGTTACTGATTTGGGAGCAAAACCCAAGTGGGCAGGAACTTACTTGCCAGGATGGCCGCTTCCGTTCTACAGCCCACTTCATAAACCAACTCCACAATATGACCCATAAATGTTTATTTCATACAACTTCACACAGAGAGAGAAAGCATGAATGGGTTTACAACAAGAGGCAAAAACATTTATTACAGCGAATTTCACTTGTTTGCTTTTCTGGATCTAGGGCAGTGAAAATAATGATTTCTTTCGCTTCCCTTTCCAGCCTTAACATCTTCCTTAGAAGAAAGTCTTGTTGATTTCAGTCCTACTTTATGTCCACATAAAAATAGTCATTTCCAACAACTAATTAAGGTTTCATTTTTTAGGGATGTTTTGTTTTGTTTTTCTTCTTGAAAAGAATCATGTACCAACCTGTCAACAATTGCAGTCAACAATTGCTAAAACAGCACTCAAAGCAACAAGATTTAGGCAATGGCGATTTTTTTAAAAAAGAGGGATTTTGAGTGGCTAATACCCTAAGAAAGAATAGAGGAACAAGTCATTGTGGCGAGTCCTATATCCAGATTCAGCTGAGCTTTGGAAAGCCAGTGGTTTCCCTTTTCTGACTTTTTTTTTTTTTTTTTTTAGCAATTCTGGGTGCATTCATTCTTCCTTCTTTGGTGTTCCGCACTTCTCCATGCTGCAAGGCTACTGGATCCCCACAAAGCCTATCTGGAGAAAGCCATTTTCTGCAACCAGAGAGAGAGTCATGAGAACCTGTGATTTTTATTTCTTTCCCCCAAGAAAGTTGCTTTAGGTGCCACTGCTAGTGGTAACCCTTTCTCAAGGAGGGGGCCCTGCTCTTGCCCGAACACCAATTTCCAACACTGTGCTCCAAATAGATAGATAGATAGATAGATAGATAGATAGATAGATAGATAGATAGATAGATAGATAGATAGATAGATAGATGATAGAGTAGTTTTAATGTGAAGGATCTTCCACATTTGGAAAACGGGACAAAAAAGGGTTAGAACGGAGCAGGCCGTGTTTCTACCTTGACAGGCCTGCTAGAGCCGCCTGGCCAGAAAGGGAGGGCGACTGGGCTTTCTGTCCCGCGCTAAGGAGACAGAAAGCCTCGCCTGGCACACAAGGCGAGGGATCCCGCCGCTTCCAACTGGGCCTGAATGAGAAAAATCCAGTATAGAAGGAGACTCCTCTACAAGCTTGGCTCTACAGACCTCCCTCTGGCTTCCCTCCCTCTTCCTAAACTGCGTAATTCAAGGCCCAGTCAGCAGCCACTCTCTCAGGCCTCGGACGCGGTTCTGGTGGAGCTGGGAGCAGGAAAGCGCAATGGCGGGAGCAGGCCAGAGAGAGAGAGGGAGAGGGAGAGAAAGCGGAAAACAGTACTCTACTGGGGGTGGGGTGGGGGGTGGGGGCAGCTGCAGCGGCCTGAGCTAAAAAAAAAAAATCCGCAAGGAATTGCAGTAAATTCCTTTTTGTTTGAAGAAAATTTACAGCTCGGTAATAGAGCTTTTACGACCGACTTGGGCACGTCATTGGCTGCGCCTGGTCATGTGCGAGCGCTGCTGGCTCTCCGGGCCCTCTTTCCCCCCCTCCCCTCTCCCCCCTCTGCCTGATTTCCCTGGCGAATTTCACCCCTGCATTCTCCTTTCCCAGCGCCTCGACCCCCGTCTTTTCCCAACCTTTGTCTCCGATGTGTGGCGCATTCCGGCTGGCTAGGCTCGGCGATCCGACCGAACCGGGGAAGGCTGGTTGGTTTTTTTGTGGGGGTTTTGTTTTTGGTTTTGCAAGCCGCCGTCCCCAACGCTCCCCCTGCCTGCAGCCAGTCCGCTCTCCTCGCCTTTGCCACCCCTGGACGAGGCGCGGAGTGCGGGCAAGACGGGTGGGCGGGGAACGGCGGCGGCTGGGGGTGGCGGGAGGGCGGCGAGCCTAGCCAGCGGGGCAGCTTGTTTAGTCCTGGCCACAAAACCCCCCTTTCCTTCACGCCCTACCTGCCTGCCTGCCTGCCTGCCTGCCTGGCGCCTGCCGCTCTTCAGGTTATAACTGGACTCGGCTCCCGACCGAAGGCGCCTTGCAATGGATTACAGGGATGCGCCCGGATTCCTCGCCGCTCCACCCTGGCAGCGATCGGGTAAGGAAGTCCTTTCGTTTTCATTTCTGACTCTCGCCGCGGGGACTTCCCCTTCGGCGCTGGAGACGCCGCTCCAGAAGTCATAAAAGAAAGTGGAAGAGGTTGTGGGGGGGGAGCCCGACAGAGCAAGCGCCCACCCTGCGTTTAGTAAGTAGTAGTAGTAGTAGAGCACTCCCAGAGAGGAAAAAAGGGAGAGGTGAGGTCCTGCTCCTTTTGTGCCCACCTGCCTGCCCCATACGGAGGCTCCCCCGGCCCCTTCAGACCCACCTGAGCCTCTCTCCCCGACGGCTTTGTGAAGTGCGCTGAGCCTCGGAGAAGCTCGAAAAGGAAAACAAAAAAAAAAACCTATCAACGGGCAAATCCACAAAGAACCAGAGCGATTCCAGCAAAAAGAAAGAGAAAGGGAGAGGGAAGGAAGGAAGGAAGGAAGGAAGGAAGGAAGGAAGGAAGGAAGGAAGAAAGAAAGAAAGAAAGAAAGAAAGAAAGAAAGAAAGAAAGAAAGAAAGAAAGAAAGAAAGAAAGAAAGAAAGAAAGAAAGAAAGAAAGAGAAAGAAAACAGCCCTCACTGAATTCCCTCCTCTGCGGTTTCCTCTCTTTCACACCCCCTCTTCCCCATTTTAGAACACTCCCCCCCTTAATGTTTGGTCTACTAATCGTAGAATTCCAGCGTCTAATGAGCAACAGGTGGCTCTCCTTCCTTCCCTCCCTCCCTTCCTCCCTCCCTCCCTTCCTCCCTCCCTGTCTCATCCGGGTCCCTAAGAAGGCGCAAACCTGAGGTGCGGCTTGCACCCAGGTTTGCTGCAGGGTGATTGCGCTTCATGCGCCAGCCAGAGAGGTCCTGTGGCAGCTTAGGTGCGGGAATCCCACCGACTGAGTAAACGTCTCTTTTCGATCGGAGTAGCCGCGCCGAGATGTCTCGACAGCTCGACCCTTCCTTCTCTCGCAAGGCAGAAAACGACAGCCCAGGTTCGCGTTAAATTTCTGGTTGCTTTTGGAGGGCGAGGGGGTGGGTTGGGGGGCGTTCATAAGATTCTCTCCAGACCGTGTTCCGATGCTGACAATTCCTGGCCACTTTTAAAAATGGGGATCTTGTTTCTTTTTCTTTCTTTCTTTCTTTCTTTTTTTTTTTGCTTTCTCGCTTGAAGGAGTGTATTTTAAGCAGAGCAATTAAACTGTTCTTTAGTATACAGTCCTGCAAATCTGATCTGCACTGAAAATCTAAATAGATTTCAATGGTAAAGTGCAATGGGGAAAATGGCACAGGTATGAATGATATCCATTATGGTCATCTAAAAAATGGAGTACACATATTTAGGATTCAGACATTACTAATGCGTTATACAGCCTATGGCTAACTGAATGAACTGTGGGTGGGTGTGTATATGCATGCATTGGAGGATCTGTTGTGTTCATAATAACAGCAGAATGGATTTTTTTTCCAGCTATATTCCTGATATGTGTAAGTAAGTTATTTCAGTAAGGCTTGTTGCTAAATAAATATAGGTAAGATTGCAGACAATATATTGTATTTGCCCAATAATGTTATTGTCTTTTACTTTTTAAACAATTCATTCTTTGCAATGTACGATAGTTTCTGCATTGTTGCCTGGGTAAGGAAAAATGTTTTGCTTTTCTATATATTCCTAAATAAAATTAATATAGTTCCCCAAAGTCTGTTATTTATTATCTCATTGAAAAACAAATGTGCATAATGTAATTGCTAGAATTATATTATTTCTGAATTTATATACAAATACTGTATTATAAAATGTTTAATGGTTCAATAACCAACTAGAGTGATAGGAATAATCCTCTTTTTTGGAGTTTTTGCTGAAAAAATATAAAGTGTTTAATTTTGTCCTTCTCTTGAATTATTAAAAGGGAATGTATATTCAGTTGAATGTATATTTTTAATTACTTTTGTAGAACATCACTTTCTAAATATTAGCAACCATTCTAGATGGAAGAATAAAACATCATTAAAAACTCTAGTCCAAACTGCAAGGTGATTATAGGATTACTGCATATCGTAATGGCTCCCATTTATATCTGAGATTGGCAAAGCATTACAAACAATAATATTCATCTGTGATTAGGGAAGTCCGCCCACTTTTTCTTCTGCTATACAACATCTCTCCTCCCCCATAACTCTAGCCATTAGAATTGAGTTTAGTGTAGCTGCATTGATGACACAATACACACCTTAGCTAGAGGTATTTAGGATTTAATTCCTGAAATCTTATTGTTTGCATCCCATTTCGCAGTGGGGTTTTTCAGCTGGAAATCTGTCTCAATCCACAACCCAATTAAGATTAGTACTTAGATAAAAGTAATTCTTCTTATCTATATAAATTTAGGGGATAGAAAGAGACTATATTGGGATACATAATACAAACTAATTAATAGGCTGACAAGACTCTGGATCAAATTCCTGCTTCTGGACATGTCCCTCCAGTGGAAGAAATTCCATTGGTTTCAGGCCAATCTCCCCCCCCCTCCTTTTTTTAAAGTAGTTAGCAAATATCTTTGAGATGGCTTGATTCTTCACAGAAAATATGGTATTTGTTAGCT
This sequence comes from Pantherophis guttatus, assembly GCF_059756535.1. NCBI lineage: Eukaryota > Metazoa > Chordata > Lepidosauria > Squamata > Colubridae > Pantherophis > Pantherophis guttatus. Next base: position 155,763,227 of record NC_142063.1, read on the forward strand.
GGAAAGAATGCAACCAGACTCCTTCTGATTTTAAGTTCCATTAAGAAATGCCCAAAATTGTACAAATGTATCTCTTAGGGTCCAGTGCTGTTCAGCCCTATTCATTTTTCAAAGAAAATTTATAACATTCACATATTAACAAAATGAAGCCTTGCTAATCAAGCAAAAAATAGAAAAAATAGTTTCATCAGATGCCTAAAATTAAAATATGAAAAATGGGGAGAAGAGCCACATCAAAGTGTAAAGGGTAATTTGTATGGCATAAAACCACTCATTCTTGATGATCATATCCTTGCAGATGTTTTGTATGGGAAGCAAGGAGGGAGAAAATAACACTTAAACCACTAGTTGTGTGTATATTAATCGTAGTCCTGCAAGATGAGTGTGTGTGTGTGTGTGTGTTCACACATACATACACACATATTCATTCATTCGTTTCATGGCTTCTTGTTGAATTGCTTTGTGTTTGTGTGATTTCTGATAGAAATGTATTTCTGGTGGGCTGTTTTATGAGATCCTGGAGCTGGGATGGGGGGGGGAGGTGGGAGGTGGGAGAGAGATTCGGAACAAAGACAGTATTTCACTCCTTGGTTGGCAGGCAGCTGTTAAAGGTATTTACAGCTCTACTGCATTGCGGCACTGAATGCAGCTACAGCGAGTGTTAGAGCTAAAAAACAGGAAGTGAAGGGGGGGAGGAGTCGCCATAAACGCTTCATTTGGTCGGTGGGGTACAAGATAGAAAAATACACCCACCCAGAGATAATAAGAGAACATTAAAACACTTTGCATTGTGAAAACTGCTTCTTTCCTAACGAGGAGTTATATTCAAATTGGTACTTATACAGTAATTGGGATAGGAGAGAGAGTATTTCCTCCCCCCCTTTCCATTATCTTCTAAAGAGGAAGCAGCACGAGGGGGCAAACTACCCACAATAAAACAAATGTGAATAGGAGGACGTTCATTTGTGTTCCTAACTTGGGGGGGACAGAATTAAAGGAAAACCAGGATGGTTTTGAGGAGAGGAAATCGGGCACTAGGCTCAGTTCTTTGTAATTAATGCTGGGACTTTCCTTCCTTGGAAGCACTTTGTTGCTTCCCAAGTTGTCTGTTGTGTTCCACATTTTTGGATAGTTTCACACCTTGCTCTTAGATGAAGCTTGCTGCTTGACGGAACATTGCCCTCTGGTTCTCAAATCGCAATAAACCATAAAACCTGGTTTAGGTGTCCTGTTCAATGATGGCTTTGTTTGCCCACGACTCGCACAAAGCCGAACACCTGGCTTAGCACAATGTATGAAGCCAACTGTTCAAGGCAAGTTTGGTTTCTTGAATGGTCAAGACATCTAGGAAGCAAATTAACAAAAATCCTCCCAAAATGACTTAGTAAGGGGCAAAATAATAATCTCTAATGGTGTTATGCCCACCACATTTCAAAGCTTTCCAGTGGAGTCCAGGCAATTGTGAGGATGGCATTCAAGATACAGACCCTCTGCAGTCCTCTGCAGGGGTGGGGAATCTGTGGCCCTCTAGCTGCTGTTGAACCACAATTCTCAGCAACCCTTGCTAGCACTGCTAATTATGGGGGATGCTGGGAATTGCAGTTCAACAAATGTGGCAGACCATTGGTTCCCTTTTCTTATATAGTATTGTAAGGGGTGGGCGGAACAAACGAGTGTATCATAACTAGACAGGATTAGGTTTACACTGGATTTAGGAACATTTATGAGAATGAAATGGGAACAAGTACCAAACTGGTTCCAATAATAGATGCATTGGAACCAGAAAGGCTTATTGTAGGAAATTTGATTCCTTTCACCTTGGTATCTTTGATAGATGTTCCTTTTTAAAAAAGGAGCCCATCCCAATCTGCCTCAGACATTGACTAAGTGACAAGATTTCCTTCATTTGAACAAAGGTAAAGAACACCCAGTGGCTGGCACCTATGGTTCGAGATCAGGAGACCCAGATTCAAATTCTGACCAGTCCTGGAGGGCCAATTCCTATGTTTCCTTAGTCCCACAATATCTATACAGGGTTGTTGTGAGAACAAAAGGAAAGGCACAACAAGAGAGCTGCGTATTGCCTTGAGCTCTTTAAATGGAAGGCACGTTTGGATTGGGAAACGCTGCACAAAGGAAAACATCACCGAAGCCCAGAATTCGATGTCTCGACTCGCTCCACAAAAAGCGAGAAGACCAGTTCAGTGCATTGGAAAAGGGGCCAACCACGACTGGCCCCTTTCTCTTGCCTTTTATTTGCTTTCTCCCCCAAGCCGGTCCTGCGGGCGTGCCTCAGTGTCCCCTTTGCCGTCTCTTAAGCAAATCGCCTTGGCCATCCCACCCAAGGCAACAAAGCAGCTCAGCCCCGCGTTTCCTTCTCCGATCTCTGCTGGGCGAAGCGATTCCAAAGGGGAAGGGGAAGAGTCCTGCGGGTACCGAGTCAAGAGCCATCCCTTCTTGTCCAACCTTGCAGGCGGGCACTTTTTGAACGAAAACAGGGGTGGGGGTGGGGGTTAGGAATTGCCCTTGAGGTTGGAGGCCGCTGCCCTGCGGAGACACTTCCGCGGCGATGCTCAAGGGGGCGCCCTTCTTGCTTTCGGAGGGGACCGTATAATGCCTGGTGGCAGGCGAATATGGGGAATGTGGGTGGCATAAGCGTTCAGCTACCACTCCGATGCAAGGGAGGGGGGGGCATGACACGAACGCTGCCACACTAAGGATTGCTCGTGTCTAAGATGCCCCTCTCTCTCTTTTCTCTACCCTGTAATTCTCTACCTCTCTAAGAAATAAGTCTTCCTCGCAATAGTTGCCCTGATTTGAGTTAGGAAAGGCCTAGGCGGGAACGCCGTTTCCTTCCCAGACTCCCTAACTATTTCCCCGAAGGGATTCTTCGCCCACGCCAAGAGTTGCCAATCACCTCCCCGCCCCTCCTCCGCAAGAACGGGAGGGCGACCCGGCACCAAGGAGACCTCCCCCCCCCTCCCCACCGCCGGCCTTTTGCTCTAGGAGTCCCCTCTCTTGTCCAGGAGAAGGCGCTATAGGACAAGCCTGCAGCGCCTGGGCCTGAAGCCTTGCCCTGCCCCCCCCCCCCCCCGAGAGAGCAGGAGCCACTGTGGCCTGGCTCGACCACCGGTCCCGGGATCACGCTGACCGCAAGGGCAAAAGCAGCAGCAGCTCCTCAAGGGAGCGCTGCGCAGCCGGCCATAGAAACGGCGCTCTTCGGAGCCCTGGCTTCTTAAAGAAGCGCGACGCCGGCATCTCCCCCCAAATAATCCCATCCGCGATGGTGGAGATGCAAGGGCCACTTAGTGATCGAATGGGGGGGGGGGAATTGGACGGAGATGGCATTTCTATTGAGCCCCTGCAGCTTCGTGCTTAAACCACCTTTGGGACGCAGTCTGCGGACCTGGGAATCCTGGGAATCGTAGTTTTATCAGAGTCTCTGTGTTCCTCAGCCTTCTCAAAAAAAAAAAAAAAATCCTACAGTTGCAGGTGTATTTCAGGGGGAAAAAATGGAGAAACCGATGCAGATAAACTGGTTTCAATCTAGTTTATATTTCTTGTACCTCATCTAGAGATATAAGGTTACCCTATGTATGCTTACTTGAAAGTAAGGCCTGTGGAACTCTGAGACTTGTTGACAAATATAGTCTCTGACTGTACACTTAAAGATGGAGTCACTAATGGTGAAAAATGATAACATGCTTGATTTGATTTGATTTGATTTAACATGTGACATGAACCCAGGAATTGTGGTTTTTATGTCACTGTATGTGGTATACAGTAATATATTCACATGATTATGAATTCAGTCAATTATGGTTTATTCAATAAAGTATACTTAAACAAGCCATGGTTTAATACCAGTAATTGGATTCAGTGCTACTGAACGTAGCCCTGCAAACTTTTATCTGCAAAGAAATATATAGGGTTGGGATCCTTACTAGAATGAATCCCAATAGCACTTGCTCCTGAGTAAACTCAAATGCATGGATTTTCCCATTTCTCTGGGTTAAGCCTTAAACTAATCTTCCAAAGAAGGATATTGGACTCATTTTGGACTCACACAGTTGTTTATCAATCAAAACATTATGAAGGTTCCTATGAAAGGATTAGGGTTATCCCATAGGAATGAATTGGGATTGAATGGGACTCTTATGCAATTAATAGCCAAGCCAGCCATATTAATAGCCTTCTCTACCTGGCATCTGAAAAGTGCATTGGGCTTTAATTTCCACTTTCACCAACCAGTGTACCCCACACCCCAAAGCATGACAATGATTGGGTTGATAATTATTATAAAACACATGTGAAGGAATTATTATTTTATTCTTTTTAAATACACACACACATTATCTTGTATAAATAAAATAATTAAAATAAATAATTAACAAATATAATAATATAATTAATATAATATAATATAATTAATATAATAATATAATATAATATAATATAATATAATATAATATAATATAATATAATATAATATAATATAATATAATATAATATAATATAATATAATATATCTCAAGGTACCAAACATGCTTCATACTTCAGCCTTTTGTTTTTTCCAGTCAGGTAGATTAGGCTGAGAGCAACTGGCCCCAAATCACCTAGCAACTTTCATGCCTAAAGGAGGCCTAGAAATCAGTTTGCTGATTTTTAGGCTAGCATCTTCACCACTACATCCAACTGACTCTTGATACTAAGAGATAAGAACAGTGTAGCTAGATTTTTTTTTTTGACCACATACAAATCTGTGTGGTTTCAGAAAAAAGGAGTGTCGGCCTCAATACAACTACCACAAAGAATCTTAATCATACTATATTTCCAGATCTTAACTAAATCAGTACCATTTAAACTACCCTCAGTCAGCCTTCTTCATTCTCAAGTACGGCCTGTTTATGTGGCTGTATAGATGAGTGTCCCTTTGTATAATGGCAAACAAGTGGTCACAGCTAGTTACTTTGGGGATCATAATCTGCCTAGACTTTGATGTTGTCCCTTTGATTGGAAACAGCAGTCATTCTTCTTAAAAAGCTTGTCTTTTGCCACAATCATCACTAGGGCAGTGGTGCAGAACCTGCACAAAAGAAGGCGATAAAAGCAAATTGCTAGCCTAACTTTCCCTCCTTCCTGTCTGTCTTCCTGCCCCAGTTCCATTCATCTGACTCTTTCAAGGTTCATCTTCCACTGTCATGACACAAGTACTTGCCCTAGCTTGAACTTCCCCACTATTTAGTCAACCTCTCATTTCACCACTTCCCTTTTGCTAGTAAGTAACTGTCACAGGTGAAATGGATAGGTCACTGCCCTCCTATCAAATATCTAATTTCTATCCCCTTCATGTTTCCACATTTCTTTATAATACTGTACCTAGAATTATACAGCCCATACTGATTCATTGAGATGAGAGAAAGACAGAGTTTGGATTTGCACAATTTAATTTTTATTTTTCTAGGATGTTGCGATGCCAAACAGGTGTAAGAAAACAAAGGTAAACATTTTCTTATCTCCATGAAAAACTATACATCTGCATCTGAGTTTATCTAGGATTTTAACATTAACCAGAAAATTGTTAAACTGTTGGCAGTCTTCTGGTACTTTTGCTGATTTCTTACAAAACACTTTTTTTGGGGGTATCTTTAAGTCAATATTGACTCCTAGCAACTGCAGGAATTGCTGTTTCCTTAGCAAGATTTCAGAAAACCATTGCCTGATTCCTAGGGCTGAGAGAGAGAGACTGGCCCAAGGTCATCCAACTGGCTTTGTAGGACTAGAACTCATGGTCTCCTGGTTTCTAGCTTGGTAGCTTAACCACTACAGGTATCCCTTAACTTACAACCCAGTGGTGGGTTTCAAATTTTTTTACTACCGGTTCTGTGGGCATGGCTTGGTGGGCGTGGCATGGCTTGGTGGGTGTGGCAGGGGAAGGATACTGAAAAATCTCCATTCCCTCCCCAATCCAGGGGAAGTTTATTGCAAAAGCCCCATTTCCTCCCGATCAGCTGGGACTTGGGAGGCACAGAAGAGATGGGGGCGGGGCCAATCAGAATTTTTACTACTGGTTCTCCGAACTATTCAAAATTTCCGCTACTGATTCTCCAGAACTGGTCAGAACCTGCTGAAACCCACCTCTGCTACAACCACAACACAAAGCCCAAAGTTTCTGTTGTTAAGGGAGACATTTGTTAAGTGAGTTTTTTCCCTATGACTTTTCTTCCACTGTTGTTAAGTGAATCTCTGCAATTGTTAAGTTAGTGATACAGTTGATAAGTGAATCTGGCTTCCCCATTGACGTTGTTTGCCACATGACCCTGGCACACTGCAACCGTCATAAATATGAGCCAGTTGCCAAGCATCTGAATTTTGATCACATGACCATGGGGGTGTTGCGATGGTTTTAAGTATGAAAAACAGTCATAACTTTTTTCAGTATTGTTGTGACTTCGAATGGTCATTAAACTAATGCTTGTAAGTTGAGGACTCCCTACACATCAAACTGACTCTTACAAATCACCTAGAAATGTACCAAGATATCCCTTTTTATCTACTGATTGAAGAAAGCTGTACCTATCTTTTTTGACAGCCAAGTGAAAATACCATCATCAGAGTTCTATTAACTCTGATTTCTTATGATGGAAGAATTCTGTTTGAATACTTTTCTCAAAATTAGCTATCTTCCACATGAGTTGGGCTGAACACCAATCACCTACGGCTAGTAAGTGAATTTAGAACTTTCTATATGAAACATCTGGAGCATTAGGCTGGAAGAACATTGCTGGGCACCATAAGAGAAGAAGTCCTGCTATGAATAGAAACCAATAAACAAACCTCCTTCAGTTTGGTGTCTTCAGGAAGTTCCAGGTTTTAATTTCTCTGACCAAAAGGAACAAATATTTATGTCAAGTATGAGTAGTCTGGCAAGTTTCTTCCTGGGTTAATTTCTAGTTCTTGGAGTGATAAATAGCTTTGTAAATGTTAGCTGTTTCTAACAGAATGCTATTGGCTACAAAAGCGCATTACATATTTCTTGCTTTTGATCAAAGATGCACATTTGGTCAAGGCATCCTCATGGATACAAACAAAATTTGGTTCCAGTTCATCACAATTGTTGGGAAGGACCTAAGGAAGGTAGAAAGGAAAATTCTATTTTAAGGAAACCTTGACTAACCCATTGATATTTATTTCAGTGGGTTAGTTGGGGTTTCCTTAAAAATAGGGTAGATTGAAAGAAAGGCAACTTCAGCAGATTGGACACTAGTTGGGTAGGAGACCACCAGAAAATTTAGGCTAAACTGGCAAGCTGAAAGAAGTTCCTGGAAGATGCAATGGCAACCACTTCTTTGACATTGCCTAAAAAACCTACATGGACCCATGGAATTGCCAGAAATTGAATCTTACTCTGGCAAGTCTTTATATTTAACAGGCAGCCTCAGCTTATCTGATAAATGGGTATCTATCTAAGATAGGATGAAAATTTTAAAAGTAGGTGGGTGGGTGAACATCTAAAAAGGAATGCAGTAGTACAGATTTAAGTATGAAGACATTTGATGTCTTTACTTGAGCCCCAGACTGGATGATCAACAGATTTCCCAGTAGGGGGAGATCCAAAAGCATGGAATACAAGAAGCAATTGGACTTTTTCCCAAGAAAATGTTACAGTGCCTCTTAACACAGTGTCCTCCAGATATATTGGAGCCAGCCTTCCTCAGGTGAACATCAATCACATTTTCTGGGATGGCAGTTCAAAGATCTTGAGGTCCCCCATGGTGGGAAAAACGCTTTTCTTTCACAGGAGAAAAAGAGCCCCTATATTTTCTCTTTCTAGAATTTGCCTTCCCAAATACTTGGTATATCAGTTTATCAATTTGATTTTGACTTAGTCTCTTGATCAAAGGACTATGTGTGTGTTTGGCTTCCCTGCTGGAACTGCTCTCTCCCATGCCTTTACCTTCTTGGGAAGACTTTCCAATTGCTTTGAACAGAGCCCTTTAAAAAAAACAAAACCCTCCCATTTTCCACCTGAGAACATTCTGCTTCCCCTTACTAATGATGCATTCCTGACCACATTAATGAAAAGCCACATCATCTGTTCCTCCAGCCCATTTGCTTTATTTCCTACCTATATGATTTTGGAATATTAAACTGTCTGTAATTTCCCTGGGAGGCATTTATCCTGAAATGTGTGGATTACCACAAAGAACCTGATTTCTCTTTTTTTTAAGGCCTTGATGTTTTGAGAAATAAACAGGTCATTGACTATGCCATTTCCAGCATGATCCAATGCGAGTGTAATTTTGTTTAGTATAACCCTCGTAATTTGTTTCCAAATACCATTCATCATGCCTTCCATAGGAAGTTTCTGAATTGGATTGCCATTCTGTGCAATTGGAAAAACACTCCCTCCCTCCCTCCCATCCATCCATCCATCCATCCATCCATCCATCCATCCATCCATCCATCGCAGAACAACCCAGATTAGGTTAGGCTAAATTCTTTTGTTCATTTGCCCTGACAACTGGAACAGCCTCATTTTACCCCAGCCCATAATTGAAACAGTCTTATATTTTTATTTGGAGCATTAGAATAAACAGATCTCACTCCCTACAATAGTTGATCATTTTCCTATTTCAGATTTCAAGTACCACTCACCCTTCTTTGTGGATATTCAAACTAATATCTGCGTAAAAGGGGACCTTCAAATAGAACCTGGTGATTCTATTTGAAGAACCACCAGGGGACCTTCAAATGGGCCTGGTGGCTCAGCAGACTAAAAAGCATCGTGATTAACATCAGCTGTCTGCAATTACTGTAAGTTCGAATCTCACCAGGCTCAAGGTTGACTTAGCCTTCCATCCTTTCTAAGGTAGGTAAATTGAGGACCCAGTGGGGGCAATAAGCTGACTTTGTATAAATATACAAAAGTATGAAGGTTATTGCTTAACGCATTGTAAGCTGCCCTGAGTCTCCGGAGAAGGGCGGCATATAAATCATTTTTTTTTTTTAAAAAGAACATCCCTATCTGTTCTTGACTTCTGCCTGCCCTGTTACTATCCAGATGTGCAACAGTGCTGGTCCTTATAGTCCATGGGTGTTAAACTCGCAGCGTAATGTCGAAAAGGGAAAAACACTAAGTATATTAGTATATTTATATCTACATTTTTTATACTTTGTACTTAACAAGGTCAAACTCAAAATACAAAAAGGTATTTCACAGAATCTCTTAGAAACTTCTTCCATTGTAAACTGGTAATGATGAAAAATGCTTGAAAGTGGTTATGTGTCTTTAATTATATTTGTTAGGCTATGGATTATTTTAGAAGATGACCTGAGTCCTAGTTGTTTTGGGGCAATACCTCCTGTAATACATTACTATTGGCATAGAGATATTACTATATCTTTGGAAAGCCAATGATTAAGCTCTGGCTCTAGAAACCAGGATACAGTGAATCCTAGTCCTGCCTTAGGCATGAAAGCCAGCTGTGTGACTTTGAGCCAATTACTCTCTCTCAGCCCAATCTACTTTACAGGGTCATTATTGTGGGGAAAATAGGAGAAGGAAACATTTTGACATTTTTCCCTTTGCGGAACTTGGGTGGTCGTGGCCTGCATATGATGCATCTGGCCCTCAGGCCGCCAGTTTGACACTCCTGTAATATAGTCTGTCTGAATGGTTTCCTCATCTGGCTTTTCTACTATGCTTTCTTTCATACAACCAGTGGCAAAGCAACCTGGTGTTCACATTACAAAATAAATGAAGCCAATCTGAATTTGTTGTACAGCTACACAATTTTGGGTGATAATTAATGGTGTTGTGCAACTCTTCAAATTGGGATTCTGATTTTTAAAAAATTAGTTTATCTGCCCTCCTGCCTCATCTTTCCATAACCCAGTTGGTCATTTTTCAAATTTAAAAGTAACTCATATTGAGAGAAGTAGCCCATGAAAACCTGGCTCCCCCCAAAAAATTAGTTTTTACAGATTTTTAAAATGTAATTGTGTAGCATCAAACAAGTTGCAATCCACAGGAGTTGCACACACAGTCTCCAATACTGTGTGCAACAATAGCAATAGCATTTAGACTTATATACCACTTTACAGTTCTTTGCAGCCCTCTCTAAGAGGCTTATAGAGTCAGCCTATTGCCCTCAACAATCTGGGTCCTCATTTTACCGACCCCGGAAGGATGGAAGGCTGAGTCAACGTTGAGCCTGGTGAGACTGGAACTGCCAAATTGCAGGGAGCTGGCAGGTAGCAAAAGTAGCTTGCAGTACTGCACTCTAACCACTGCACCACCATGGCTCAAATAGAGTTCTGGTCACTCTTCCCATACATTTTTGGAAACCTGGAGAGAAATTGTATTCAAACACAGCAAGGATGAATATAGCTGATGAATATAAAAAGAACTCAGGAAAGCCAGCAACGAGAGGATAAATGCTGGGAGAGGAATGGCAGCAGCCTGATTGAGCTGTGACCCAAGGAACAATCATGCCCATACGTATCAACAGGCCCAAACATATTTTTCTCATGCATGGAGCAGATCACCTAATCTACCCAAGGTAACAGTAGGCAAAGCATGTTACACGCCTTTGGACTCTGGTGGGACTGCGTGGATCAAGATGGAATTTTAAAAACAAACAAACTGTGAAGTTATTCAATTCATATGCTAGAGACAGCAAGGGACTCAATCAGGAAGACAACACTGGTTCTCAAGGTAACATGATAGCAATAGGAATAGTACTTAGGCTTATATACTGCTTCACAGTGCTTTACAACCTTCCCCAGTTTACAGAGTCAGCATATTGTCCCCAACAATCTCGGTCTTCATATTACCAACCTCAGAAGGATGGAAGGTTGAGTCAACCTTGAGCCGGTGAGACTTGAACTACTGGCAGTGGGCAGCCAGCAGAATTAGCCTGCAGTACCACCTTCTAACCACTGCACTACCATGGCTCTGATGCCTATCTAAATGGAAAAAAGAATCGTACTTGTGCCACAGCATCAATATGGACAAAATCTAAGACACTCCTGTCACTCTCATATGAAGTCAGGTGACCTATCATAGGTATGTGTATAGATGTTAGGTATAGGCACAGGCTCTTTCTCTTTTAGGCTTAGCCAGTTTCCACTGCAGCTATTTCTTTTCCAGTCCTTGTTCTCTCTTCTGGGGCTGTGCTTCCTATTAGACTTACCTATTTTTGAAATCAGTTTCTCTCTGGGCTTCCAGCAAGATAGAAGAGAAGCCTCAGAACTCTTTTCCTATTCAATTTAGGAAACGAGTGTACCGTAATTTGTGGAACTCTTTGCCATTCTAAAATGGAATCAGGACAATTGTATCAGACAACCTTTGTCTTCTAACCATATCCTGCAAATAACGATGAGCATATTTTATAGATAATTTGCCCGTTTCATTCACTTCCCCCTGGAAAAAAAAATCAAGTACAGTGTCACTCTGCAGTTTGGCAGTCTCTCCTCTGGGGCTGTTTTTCTCGCCAAGTATGTCTAATTATACCTCTGTTAAATAGAATTGTTTGGTGATGCTCAGTATTAATTTTTTTGTAAACACCTGCTTATGATTGCAGGTTGTCTTCCCATGTTTCTTAATTTTGCATGCCTTTTAAAGGGCAAGATGCCCAAATGAGACATGGGAAGAGAGGGACACCAACCAGTTTAAAAAAGGTCTAGACCCAAAAAGATCCCAACACTGAAGCATTGCAGAATAATGTTAGATCCAACCCAAATCTGCCACCATAACCAAACTCATGGATGGATTCCCTCTACTTGGGGTGTGCTCCAGGCAGAGAGCAGAGAAGCTAGAAGAGAAAGCACGCCCACATGTACCCCTACAAAACTGGATAACGCCATTGGGCACTGAGTCACAACCAACACAAAACAGGCTATGTAGGGATTGGTGATGTAGACCAAGGGTTCCCAATCTTGGCAACTTTAAGATGTGTGGACTTCAACTTGGCTGGTTGGAAAATTCTGGGAGTTGAAGTCCACATGGCTTAAAGTTGCCATTGGGAACCCCTGAGGTAGACATCAGTGTTATATTAGGGTTGTTTTTCTTCCACACCACAATTTGCAGAATTTTCCAGCCAACCATGCTTTGTTTTAAAGCTGTCCAGGTTGGATGCCCCTGTTCTATGTAATACAGACTCCAAGGTTTGGACTCTGAACTTGCATTGCTGTGCCAAGGCTCGGGGCAGATTAATAGCACTATAGTAATAGCACTTAGACTTATATACTGCTTCACAGTGCTTTACAGCCCTCTCTAAGCGGTTTACAGAGTCAGCATATTGCTCCCAACAATCTGGGTCCTCATTTTATCGACCTCGGAAGAATGGAAGGCTGAGTCAGCCTGGTCAGATTTGAACTGCCAAATTGCAGTCAGCTGGCAGTCAGCAGAAGTAGCCTGCAGTACTGCACTCTAACCATTGCACCAACGTGGCTCATAAATGGGTTCTTCACATATATACGGTGCATTTTCCTCACTAGGAAAATAACTCAGGGCATATCTGAGATTAGGGGGAAGAGTTTCTTATAAAAGGACAGTCCATTTCAAAAATTGTTCAACTTTAGTTAACCTTATTACAGTTTTAATGAGGTGGTGAGCCCTAGTGACGCAGTGGTTAGAATGCAGTATTGCAGGTAAACTCTGCCCACAGTCTGGAATTCGATCCTGATGGGGCTCAAGTTTGATTCACCCTTCCATTCTTGAGTTCAGTAAAATGAGGACCCAGGTTGTTGGGGTTGTTGCTGATATTGTAAGCTGTTCGAAGAATGCTATAAAGTACTATGCAGCGGTATATAAGTCTAAGTGCTATTGCTATTTATGTTTCATTGATGGCAAATGAAAAAAGATTCTTGTAGGATTTCTGCCTCAGGCCAACAAAAGACTTTGCTTGCCCTGTGGGCTGTCTTTACAGGAGGTAGTTGGCGGTGATAGCATCTCCAATCAAAGACTAAACTGATTTGGAATAGCATTACATGAAGCCTTCTTCCTTCCTCTCAGAAGAATTCTAAATATCTATTTTGTGCCTTTTAATCACTTCCTGTCACTGATTTTGTATCCTTATAAAGCATCAGGATTCTTGTTGACCTATTTATCACTGTTGGAAAAAACACAAATAGGCAATTTGATTACAGACAGATAGAAATTCACAAGTGCAGTACCATACTCTCTACTATACATAAATGTCCTTGTATCGAAGATACAAAATGTCAGACAGAAGGATTATAGATTTCAATCTTGATGTATATCTGCAGGAGGTTGGTGATTATTATTATATTATATATTACATTACATTACATTACATTACATTACATTACATTACATTACATTACATTACAATACAATACTATACTATACTATACTATACTATACTATACTATACTATACTATACTATACTATATTATATTATATTATATTATATTATATTATATTATATTATATTATTATATTTATTATATTATATTATATTCTCAAAGATGTTCCCACATAGAGACAATTTTTAATAAAGTGCAGACATCTTTTTAGTCATAGCTTAACCTTCTAATGGCACAAACCATGAAAGGCATGCAATCTGGACCATACCAGAAGCAATTTAGGCAATTTTCCATGGGGCCAAAATCACCTTTATCAAATGCTTGCCAGTTCTTTGATAAATGTCCAAATGAAGATCCATGATGATTCATCTCTGTAGTTCAGGCTTTTCAGAACTACACAGATGTCCTTCACACCTCCTAGATTATAATACTATAATTCCAATTAAGTAAGGATATTTTCACTAACAATCCAACTCCTAAGCGCACAAAGCAAGCAGAAGCTGTGTTACTTAAAAGAGTCCAATTGTGGAAGTTTACAATCCATGAGAGTAGACCCCCAGAATTAAACTTTGGTCTTCAGAACTATTTTGTGATTCAATAACACAGTTAAAGCATTTGAGGTGATAAATAGCTAGGTTTGCCATTTTATTAAGGCACATCATTAATTTTTTGGTGCCCAAAGACTGTATTTAAGAGACTGGAGGAGCAATGATTGAAAGGTCACAAATCCACTTTTCAACTTCTGTTTCTCTCCTGAAAATAAGGTTTGTAGACTTGCTTTGTATTCTGAACTGAACTGAACCTATTTGGGATTTACACTGAAGCTTTGATGTCTTTCCTCCCTAAGAATGTCAAGAAATCCTACCTCAAAGTCCCCATGAAAGGGATTTTGGAGCCTGCAGTAGAAATGTTCCTGTATCCCAGTTTACTGAAATATAAGAACCAGTTTTTCCACATTAAGAAAATGATGTGACCACAATAGTCTGTGTTATGGAATCAAGGAACACAAAAGCCATGTGATCTCCCAGTCTGAGGTCTTGTCCATAGTGAGAGGGTGTGTAAACTCCACTTGCAGGATTCAAGCTGGGAAAGTGTTCCAAGAATTAGGATAAATCTTATTGAAGTCAGCGGTATCAAAGTAGTGTAAATCTTAGGATTTTACCTAGCCTCATCCAAGAGATCAACTGAAGAGACATTGACTTCAGTGGCTTAACTTTATGTGAGATCAAATTCAACTCTGTTGTTTTCATTTCATTTGGCTCTTTGCTTTTTGAATTTTTGTGTTAATGGAGTATCCTCCAAATATCTTGGGTTACAGCAGAGCTGAAGGCAGTACTAAAATATTGACAAAATACAGATGGGAAGCCAATCTCCCTGCCATGGTATTTCCCTAAACTCCAAGCAGACAAATTTTGAAACCTATATTCTTCTATCTCCGTTATTTGGAAGCAAGTCCCATTCGCTTTGATAGATCCAATGGTCTTCATTTCCATCCCCTTCTGCAGGAGTAAGTAAACCTTACAGGGATTTCATTCCAGATGGTAGGCATACATTGGGTACAGAAGACATCCTTTTCTTGAGCCTTCCTTCCATCTAACAATAGAGAAAGGGAAAGAGAGATAGAAACAGAGAATGAATGGCAGGCTGAGATTGGAGAAAGAGTGTTCTCCATCATCAGTTTGTTTTAGTTTTAAGTATTTAAACATTTGAAAAAGTTACCAGGTTTATTATAATGAATTATAATTATTATAATTTCTGGAAAGGTTTGGATGAGGATGGGAACACAGACCACAATAAACCTTTCCATAAAACTTCATCTGGAGTCCTTGGGTATAAACAGGTGTAGCTTCAATTCCATTTATTTTCTTTAAAAAGTTTGTTTGACTTAGCCACTTGAATTATTAAGTAAGCACAACTAAATATAGATTTCATCCAATAAGAGCCCACTTGATTTACCTAAATCTGATCATGCTTAAGTAATGGTACAGATTATTATTACTAGTTTTTTATCCCACCTTTTTATATGTTCCTACCTCCTATTTTTCCCACAACAGCTACCCTGGTGGGTTGGGCTGGGAGGATTAGTGCACTGGGCTGAAACAAAGGCAGTTGGCCTGAGGTCACCTAACCAACTTTCTACAGTTTATTGACTGAATGGATTTATTGCTATCAGCCTATTTCATTACATAATTTTGGGATAAGAGTTTTGATCTGAATACGAGCCATGCAGATTGCTTTGCATCCTGGTTATAATGAAAGATTTGTTTCACATTTTCAGGTAGGCATTATTGGAGTCTTATTTCCTTAAAAATCAAAATGGATTTTTCTTTTTGGCTGGTATCATCTTATTACTAAAAATTACATTACTGGAGCAATACTTCATAATACCATGGGAATCTCTACTTTTTCCAAATTCTGACCATTTGTTTCATGCTGTTCCTTAAGATATCTCATAAAATAAAATTGGACTTAACAGATGGGGCTGTGAACTTTTTTTGTTCCCAGAAGACTGAAACATTAGAATGGAATGGAATAAATTGGAATACAGTTGGAACCAGAGGTAAACGTAGGTTCTATGCATCATAGTATTCAGACTAAGTCATTCTTAAAATAGACCGACTGAAATGCATGATTAATTTTAGATCTATTCATTTTGGAAGCCCTGCAAGAAAGGAGTCCTTTCCCCATGGAAATCTACTTTTTTCAAGAGAGCTGAAGTCTAAACAGGGTCTTTTCAAATATATTGGACTACTACTCAACAATTTAACCAGAAGTCAGGGATGGTAAGAACCATAGTCCCATATATATGAGGAATGGCAGGTGGGGAAGATTAAAGAAATGACTACACACTTTTGAAGGGTTCCCCATGCCAATGCTGGCCAGGTCAATCTTTTTTAAAAAGTTTATTAAAATAATAATAATAATAATAATAATAATAATAATAATAATAATAATAATAATAATAATAATAATAATAATAATAATAGGGTCTTGAAGGGGTCATCAACTTTGTGCTCCCCTTAATGATGCAGAATACCTCCTGCAGAACTAAAAGCCTATTGAGGGGGGGCATTAGGAGGTAGGGGTTGTACCAATTCTAATGTTGGGATCTTGTGATGAGTTCACAAGGCAACAGTGGGAAGAGGAGGCCCCTGGAAGCCATCTCCAATCAACTCTTTTTGGCCTACTCCTTTTCCAGTGTCAAAGCATAATTGTCCTGTCCTGTTTCATTTTGGGACACGATTATTATCCTTATTCCGCCCACAAATATTGCCTTATCCAGCTGGAGAATTTGTTTCTTTTTTTTTTTAATGATACACCTATAAAGGAAGATATGAAGCTTTTCCTGCCAAAGCAGGTCTTTCTGAAGGACCTGTAACTTCCTGTGCTCTAGAACTCCTTTCCTTTAAAATTCACTTTGGTTTTTACTGCCAACATCCATTTCTTCCAACACCTTCCCACTTTTCCTCCCCACTAGACTTTTTATTGTTTTACACCCGTCCCCAAAGCACCAGCTCTTCAGGTTTTCTGGCAGAGGAAGGAGATGGAAACAGTTCTGACACTTTTTCTTTTCTTTGGTTTTTTTTTAAACCAATCTTGCATGGGTTTCCCTCCTGTTCTGATAGTGATGACAGCTGCCAAAAAGCCCCAGGGAGAAACTCAGAACAGTTCATCCAGCTTTCTGCCTCTGAGAACCACACATCCCATGGAAGAAGCCCCGGAATGGTGGTCTTTTCAATTTGTCTAAACCCATCCCCAGCCCCCAATTCAGAAATATACTGCCTCAGGTTTTGCAGCTTTCAAGCCCAACTCTTCCTTTCTTCTTCTTCCAAGAGAGTCACTTCTGGTAGTTGCTTAGCAGGCAGAAAACCTCATGACCCTGGATGAAAGAACAGGAACCATTTCTGAGCCCAGCATTACATTTTTAAATAAATTCATGAGCCTTGATGGGATGATTTAATAAAATGAAAAAAAAAAAATGAAAATGATTCCCCTGCGCCATAATATGTGAATGGAAGCCTTGAGCTGAAGAGTCTAGATGGGATGGTTGTAGGTAGAGAGTGGGAGGGGAGGGTTTTACAAATGGGATGGATTTATAGAATTCCCTCTCCCCCCCCCACTCCCTCCCTCCCTCCTCCCATTTCCCTTCCAAGCATATTCATCCAAATAAACTTTGAATCGGTACTCACTTCGCAACGGAATTCACATGTTCTTTCTCCTCAAAAACTAGACAACCCACCAATTTGGCTGCCAAACGATTATTTTAAAATCCTGGCTTAAACAGCTGCCTACTGCGCATACACATACATGTACACAAACCTACCCGGGCCATCCTTTTTGCTCTTTTGAACCATTTAAATTTCGACCGACCCATTCTGTCCCTCCTTCCCTCCCTCCCTCCCTCCTTCGTCTCTTGATCTTTTTCTCCTTCTTCTTGTGGGCTCTCTTTTATTTAAGTGAATAAAAGTTTAAAGCTGGAGGTTATTTATTGTTCCGTCGAGATAAGTCCTAAGTGGCTCTTTCGAAGCACGTGATTCCAATAAACTTTGTTTTATGGCCTGAGAGTTGACAAGCCAAAATATAATTCCCACCATAAATTAGTTTAAGAGCATACAAGTGCAGATGCTTTCGTTTCTGGAAGCAGTGACAGAAAGAGTGTTTAAGCAGGAGTCCTCTGGCTGAAACTGAACTCCAAGGAGTCCCCTTTTCTCCATTCCTTTTCCCTCAGGGAAAGCTTACAGTAAGTCTCTTCTTATTGCCCCTTAGATAGAAAAACGATTTTTGCCTGGGAGCCGGGCGTTTGGATGCGGGCAGGTCTATCCGCTGAAATTGTAGAATACAAGAATCACGAAGAAGTGATGGGATCAGATTTGTTCCCGTTAAAAACTAGAGACAGTTTAATGGATGGCTCACCTTCGAGCGATTTTTATTGCTTCTTTTACTCTTGTTGTTGTTGTTGTTGCTTTCGTTGGACAAAGCTAATGGAGAATTACCAGCTCTTTTATTTTCATCAATTCAAGAAGCTGGCCTGTTTGTTATCTAGAAGTAAACCGGAGGAGTGGGAAGAGAGAGAAAATCCCTTGAGATTAAAAAAAAAAGTTCCTGCTACGCAATTATGATTTACCCACTTAAATTTGTCTCTGTGTTTTTATAACCCTCGTCAGGAAAAATACAAACAAAAGGATGAAAAGTTATAAAGGGATTTTTTAAAAAAAAAAAAGAAAAGAAAAATGATTTGTTCATTTTTTGATGCATTGTTTCTAAATAATGAGTGGGAGATAACATAGAATTGATGAAAGACAAGAACGATTATGCGGTTAAATAAACATCTTGCTTTAACTTATGTGAATAACATTCTTTCCAGTGAGGATTTACAGATTGCCAGAATATGAGAATAAAATGGCTGTGGGTCTTCAGGAATTCTCTACCATTGTAATGGTTTTAAGGAGGGTTGCCCTGTGCTCCTTGGAAAGAAAGCAGGACTGTTTTTATTCTCACTGAATTTTAGAGATGTGTTTTGTTTTATTTATTATTTTTAAAAATCATTTGGCTATCCTATATATGCCTTTTGGAAAAAAAAAACCAGGATAAAGCACAAGGTGTGCTAATTTCTTGTCCCTGTGATCTCAACATTGTTCAAGAATACTTCTTGGAGAGTTGTAAGCTATTAAATTTTTCTAAATCGTCAATAACAAAAGCAGGGATGAAATACAGCACAATTCAACTGTATTCAAGAGGATTTCTTCACCTTCTTTTCTTTCTCTCTTTTTAATTACAACAGGTTCGGGACAATGGAAAGACAGCTCCAGTAAGTGTGAACTCTTCCTTTTTTGCTAAACCTGTTGGGTTTCCAAATATTGCTTTGTACATTTTTGCTGATACAAAAAGAGAGTGAATTCACCTTTGCTGTGCTCATGAAATGCCTCTCTAAAGTTACTTGTACTTGAGAGTTTTGGGGTGGAAGGGTGGGGGGAACAGTTTAGCTTTCTTCCATCCTTTTCCATCGCTATGATGATAGATCACTGCAAATGCTGATCACAGTTTCTAGGGAGGTAATTTTCAGGGCTTCACAGGTGTAAAGTGTCATAATCTGCCTCTCATCAATATTTTCCAGCTAATGATCAGGATTAGCATTTTAACTGGCTCAAGCTATATAGTGTCTCCCTTTGCAAACCTGGGCTGTTCGTTGACTTCAAAATACATTGTACTCAGCCTTTGGGGTTGTCTAAGGAAATAACCGGCTCTAAAGATACCTGGGAATATTTCTTTAGCTTGAAAGAGTATATCTGGAAATAAGGCCCATTGGTTTCAGTGAAAACATCTATGCTTAGACGCTATGCTTAGAATCAGAAGCACGATGATGTAATGCAATCTAAAATATTGAAATTAAATGATAACTCGATGAAATGAAGTGTTTTTGCAATAGGATGATGGATTATAAGAGGAAAGGTGATATTATTGGTGGATGAATTTAGAAAAAAAATGGTTAATTGTCATTCAGTGTGGAGGAACAAAGAATAGGAGAAAAAGATGGATCTGTTTCAAAAAATAAAGGAGAGAGAGAGGGGGGGAGAGAAAAAAGTGAGGTCAAAATAAAGAGAAAGGTGGGGGGGGGGAAGGTGAGTAGAAAGGAAACCAAGGTGGAGGTTGCTTAAATATTGCAGGGGTTTGAGATATAATGAGTTAATCTGTTAATTGAACTACTGAGAATTACAATGCATTGTAGGGGTTTTTTTAATTTGGAAAAAAAACATTAGCTCATTATAATGATCAGCTTCTAAACATCATTCTTTGAAGTGACTGTCTATGACTTTCCCTTTCACACACACGTTCTTGATTTTTAAAAACTTACCTTACTGCTCTTAAAATCCAAACTGATGTATTGTGTATCTTTACGTTTGTGGATTACTTTGAGAGCTCTAAACCACTAATAAAGCCTTTTATTGCATTTTCTTCCGTAGATAAAACCTCCCTATTTTGGGGGTCAGTTTTCTAGCCCTATAACTCTTTAATTTTTTTTTTAAAAAACCCTCCCTTTCATTCTGTCTTTCCTTCCTCTTCTTCAAAAAAAAGTCTTTCTTAAACTTAGTCTTAGCATACTGATTATGAACCAGCATACAAAAAGGCCTGATGGATCAAAAGAGTTTGTATGGGCAGTTGAGCAGGAGGTGAATATTTAACGCTTTTGTCCATCAATAACTCTTTGGCTTTGACCTGTCTGAGCAAGTCGTGCAATAAGGTGAAACGCAGGTCACAGCGTCTAACAAATATGAAAATCTGTGCCATTGCACGAAATATTGGGGCGATTTCTTTTTTTTTTTGCTTCTTTCAGTGATTTCTACCTGATCCTTCCAAGGTGTTGTCTTTCAAACCACACACACATATAACGTGCAAAGAATTGACTACTTGAGTACATTTCATTATTTTTTAACTGAATAGGCAAAAAGAGGTAGGGGTAGTAGGAGTCACTGATTTTCCTCTAAAATGCATTTTCAGCCAACTCTGGAAAAGAATTGGACTCAGAAATATGTTAAGAGATCCAATTCGATTCTGTTTCCACGGAGAGATAATCACTTTTCGATGTAAAAAGCGCTCTGCCTCACAATTCAACAAAAGAAAACAAACAGAGCAGTCCTTTAAGCTTACTGTTCAAAGATACACCTACATATCCTGATATTTGTTTTATTTTATATTATTTTTGAATAGCCAAACCAGAGAACTAAAGGGAGATGAGCACAAGAGGGCACTTAGAAATGGGTCAGCCACAATGCATGAACTTTTGGACTCAAGTGTGCTGCTGTCGACAAACTAGAAATAATGAAATGCTGGGATATGTTTGTAAATGATTTAGGGTGACCTCCGGCCCTGCCCTTCGCATAAATGCAACTGTCTGAAAACCAGAGGACAGGGCTTTTGTTGCCTATATAAGTATATATCTATTTTAAACAGATCCTCTCTGCTTTTAAGAGACCAATGGAATCTTTAAAATGAGCCTTTTTTTCCTCTTACGTTATTAAAAACAAAGCTAAATATCTTTTTCTTATAAGAGATTCTCCATTTGCACAACATCTTTTCTTTGGTGATGAAAGACGATTTATGTATTAGTTTGGATACCTTCCTCTTTTTTACAAAGAGGACCTTAACTTGTCAAATCATTTCCCGATTCAAATGTGAAGGTATCTAGATTCTCGGTTCTGTTAGACCGGGTCAGCTCTGTAAATTTAGAAATCTGGATGTCCTGCTCGCTGTTCCTTGTCACACCAATTGTGCTTTTGTTGTTGTTGTTTATTCGTTTTTCTATGAAATTATACATATCCTTCCCTTCATACCCATGACGCCAGGTCTTTCCCCCAACAGAGCCCAGTGTGTGTATTCCTTGGATGAAAGTCAAAGGGCTGGAAACAGGACAGTGTGGCTGCCTTTCAGAAAAGGAGACCAGAATGTTGTTACGTTGTCTATATATACCCTGTAGAACCGAATTTGTGTGGTGTTTACGTAGTCACAGATTCGATTCTAGGGGAATATATGGTCGATGCAAAAACTTCACTTTTCTGCTCATGGTTAGGCGACTTAAAGGGAGAAGACCTGCAAAGATGCCCTGCCTTCACGCTAGAATAGGAGTCACGGTCTTCGTCACATTTTAATTGTCCTTTGGCAGCACATCCCATCTTAAACATGCTCACACCCACAGTACAAAGAACCTGGAAAAAGGCTAATCGGCTGGTTGAAAACCTTCTCTTTCGATATCAGCGGCCGTTTGTGAAAGGTGAATAAAATCTTGATATTGGCGGAGGGTTTTGTTTACTTTTTCTTTTTCTTTTCTCTTCATTTAACGTGCCTTCTTTCCAAACTAATATCGGGTGTCTCGGAAAGCATTCCTATCTTTGTGGCAGAAATGTCGTGTGCAAACGAGCTGATGAGTAGATAGAGGTGTTTTTTTTTAACGTGGGTTTGCTTTTGTTTCTCTTTCGTGTCTGATTGCTTTTACCAAGAAAAGAAAGGAAAAAAAAAGAGGGAGAGAGAGAGAGAGAGAAAAAAAAAAGAATTGAACTTCCAAACTTTCCCAATAGTTTCCTGGGCTATCCGATTTGTGTTGCATTTTGACCCAAACCGATTTTTACGCTGGCGAGGCGGGGGACACACAAGGACTCCGAAGCGAGTTACTCATTGCCTAATTGCACGCCGCGCCCCATCTAGACGAGGGGTAACTTTGGATTGACCCCCGGCCACAAAGGCGAACCAGGTCCATTGTAGGCGGGGTTGCTCGGGCGTTTGATGCTGCTGGCTCCTGGTTTCCTGCCCTTTCCCTGATATTCCGGTGCTCGCTCGCCCTGCCTCGTTTCCATTTGACTTGCCCCCCCCCCGCCAAACTAAAACGAGCCTTTCCCGCGGCGCCTTACCTTGTCAAAGGCAGGGAAGGGCATCCCAAGGTTAGGCAAGGCGGGAGAGACAAAAGGCACCTGGGGGAGCCTGCGGGCGGAGAGGGGAGAAAAGGGGGCAGATGGAGGGAGGTTGGCCACACTGCCCGGGGGGGGGGACCCTCGCTGGAGGAATGGGGCTTTTTTTTTTTTTTTACGGAGTCGCATCGCCTTTGTAAACATGTGCGGGGGCGGGCGGGAAGCCAGGCACACGCATGGGAGAACACGCGGGTCCCCCTTGATTCCCCGCTCGATTATTTAGTGAAATTTGAGGAAATTGTGGCGTACACACACAAATCCCGGGGATAAAAGCCCCGCGTCTCCCGATTGGCTCAGCCGGTCACGTGGACGCCTAACTTTATTCAGTTGACAGCAAGTAGGAGGGCTCTCTGGAAGGGGGGCCAAAAAAAAAAGACAGCGCGAGAAAAAAAAAAATTAGTATTTTCTATCTTCCGAAATTAATGGCCATGAGTTCGTATATGGTGAACTCGAAGTACGTGGACCCCAAATTCCCCCCTTGCGAGGAGTATTTGCAGAACAACTACCTAGCCGAGCAAGGCTCGGATTACTACGGCGCCTCGCAAGACTCGGATTTCCAGCACCAGGGACTCTACGCGCGGCCAAACTACAGCGGGCAGCAGTCCTACAGCTGCGGCAATGCCCAAGGCTCGGCGGTGCAAGCGCGGGGTCACGGGCAGGAGCAATCCGGCCTGACGGGCCCTTTTCCCGGGCAAGGGGAGCACTGCCCCCCGCCCCCCGTGCCTGCTGCCCCCAGGACTTGCAGCCAGCACCCAAATCTCAAAAGCCCCAACGGGTCACCCGCATCTGCAGCAGCAGCAGCAGCAGCCGCCAAGCAGCCAGCCGTGGTGTATCCCTGGATGAAGAAAGTCCACGTTAACTCTGGTAAGCCTCCTTTTCTTTTCTCCATCTCTCCTCCTCCACGCCTCTCTCTCTCTCTTTCCCCCCCCTTCTTCTTCTCTCTCTCTCTCCCTCCTCCAAAGGCCTTTCCAGGTTCTACCAGGAGAAAGTTAGGGGGAAATCGAGGTTGCCCACTACTCTTGCCATAAATGTTTGGGGCTTGGATGAAATAGGCCTCTTGGCCATGTGCCCTGAGGCAGAAGGAGATTCTCTTTCACAAAGGGTGCTAGGATTTCTGAAGTCCACTCTTTGGCTGAGAAAGGAAACCAATGAATGAATGAAAAGCCCACTTGCTAGTAATAGCCAATGTAGAAGAGTTTGAAGTGGAGTTTATTTAGCCTTGGCAAGTCTAATGAGGAAAAAAAAAATACATAAATTGACTTACAGATATTATTTGGGGCAGGAAGGGTGTTAACAACTTCCTTTGATTTTTTCCCCCCCTTCCTCTCAGTAAATCCAAACTACACAGGAGGAGAACCAAAGCGCTCCCGCACAGCTTATACCAGGCAGCAAGTCCTTGAACTGGAAAAGGAATTTCACTTTAACCGGTACTTGACCAGGCGCCGCCGAATTGAAATCGCCCATACGTTGTGTCTTTCCGAGCGGCAAATTAAGATCTGGTTTCAGAACCGAAGGATGAAGTGGAAAAAAGACCACAAACTCCCCAACACCAAAGGCCGCACATCCAGTTCGTCCTCCGCCTCCAGCCAACACTTACAAACTGTTTCCAAGGAACACCAAACGGATTTGACCACTTTATAGGAAACTTGGAAACAAGCCCCTTCTTTTTTTTTCCCCCAGGGTTTTTTTTTTCTTCCTCCGAATTAGGCTGCCCAGAATGCAGGCAGTCCAATACAAGCACATAGTGACACCGATACTCATCCTGGTGAAAGGGAAAGCAAGGTGTAACCCTTGACAACTTTCCAATGGGTCGCCTCCTGTTTTCTAAGACAGTGGAGACAAATGTTACGGGGACCACAGGAGTGAAGGAAGTCAACCTAAACATTCAAACAAACAAATTCTGCTTCCAGGTGGTGAGAAAGTGATATACTGTATATCTATCTGTCTCTCTCTCTATATATATATGGAAAACATAAATGAATCAAATTAATATTTTTAAATGAAATTCCCCTGGCAGCACACAGTCAGGCGCTATTGCAGACAAACTATTTGGGATTGCCCTTATAATCTGCCAGGAAGGGTTTGGGTGTTTTGAGATTAGCTGTTTTTGCTTGGTTTCCATCATTCCAGGTTGTAGAGCAGGGCACATCCAAAACTGACCTTTGCCTTGAAAACAGGCAAACATTCTCTTTCTATGTCTTTGAGTACTTTCCAATAAACAACCTTAAATTAAAAGCTTACCCAATTCCTCCACCTTTTCAGGAAAGTCTTTAAACAATGAAGTGAAACGGGTTATTTTCATGTGTTGGTGATATTGTTATTAGCCTGTGTATTTATTTGTTAGTTAGAAAAAGAGAAAAAAAAAGAATCAAACCAAAAATATCAACAGAGATTAAAAACAAATCTTACTCTCCCTCCCACGCCCCGCTTCTTGGATTTTGCTTTTGAAAAACTGATTTCCTTTGCTGCTTTCCTTTCAGGTGTTTCTGTACATAGTTTTTTTTTTTTCAGATGAGATGAGAAAGAACTGGGATCTTTTAAAATTTGAAATGGACTAAGGGTTCCCTTTTGTTCATGGCTTGTATTTTAATCCAAGAGAGGAGGAGGAGGAGAGGAGAGGAGGAGGGAGAAAGTGGATTAAATCAACCACAAAAGCCAAGCCTCTCCCCTCACCAGTGTAGTAAATATTCCACGTGATTCCTGACCCTCAAATTTATTTTATGTTCATCCTAGATTACTATTTTTTTTACTAGCCTCTTGATTTAATTTATTGTGTTGGCATTAAAAACAAAAGGACAAAACAGGGAAGGGGGTAGATTCTATGGTTTGGATGGAAAGATCAGTGCTTTCTTTTGATTCAGATGTAAATACAAGAACTTGGATATATTTTAAACAGATTTTCAACATAAAGGCAGCTCTTATTGAGAGAAGAACAAGTGACGATAAACTTTGGCAGAAATTCATGTCTTTTGCACAGATGAGTAAGATTTTTGTACTCTTTGGGGGTTTTTTTCCTTTTCTTTTCTTCTTTGAAAAAAAAATAGGTTTGGCCAAAAGAATTTAAGCTCACACCGTGATGACATAAAGGAGGTTTTTTCCCCCCTCTTAAAATAGTTTATTTTTTCCAACCTTATCTTGTGACAGGAACAAAGCAAATGCGTCCCTTCTGCCCATTTTCAGTTGGAAAAGCAGGGAGAAAGGTTCCGGGTTCAAGTATTAAACTCACAGTTCCTTTACATTTACAATTTGTGCTTAAGCATGTTTATTTCCAAGTAAATTCAGTAGGTTTAGTGGAATATGCAATCTCAAATTCTATCGGTGGAAAAGTTTTGAACTCAGGAACCTCACACTAACCTACAGGCATCTCATTTCTATCTCTTTTTTTTTCCAGGCAGATTGATTTCTAGGCGTGTTCCTTGATTTAAAGGAAAACAATAAAAATAATAATAGGAAAAGGGAAAGAAAAGGACATTTCCTCCCTAAATAATGGACATCTCAGAGACCCACACTTAATGTTAGTGGATTTTATAAAGCTTGCGGATAGGAAAAATTTAGGATTAATCTCCTAGCAGGCTCTTCCTTTCTTTCCCTTTCGGTGCCAGAGCCCTTTCTTTGTCCCCTTTTGAGCTGAACCTTCTCTTGGTCTCAGGCTCAGCCTCCAGCGCTGGCTCGTTCCGGTTTTTCCGTTGAATATGTGCCCGTCATGATATTAAAGATGGATATTTGGGCATTATTTGTGTCATTGTCTCTATGACAAAAAGCACCCCGTCCATTCAGGGGGAAGAGGACGCCTCCACGTTGAGAGGCTCAAAAGGTATTTCTTTGCTCTCGCTCCCTTTTTCTTTCTTCCTTTTTGTTTTTACTGAAGTTCAGCTCAACTGTAGAAACAGGTTCATCCAGAGGACAAATTTTCTATGCGATTAGCCGTATTGCAGCCTGGAGGAATGACCTCTAAACCCTTAACCTCTTGGACGGGGGAGTCCCCCTTCCTTTTTGGCCGCCTGGCAAAGCACAAGACTGCTTCAAACCCCCCCCCCCCGAAGTCTAAATTCTGAGGTTCTTTTTTTTTTTTTAAGCACCCACCTAACTGCTAACTGGGGTGGGTTGTCTCTGGGTCTTTTTCAAAATTCTCCTCCCGCAATTGTTTGAATCCAGAGGTAGGGAGAGTTTGCACTGGGCCTGGTTTGAACCACTACCGCAGCCCTGTTCTGGCCTGAGCAGGAAACCGACAGCTTCAGTTCCTTGGCAGCCTCAAGCTTGCTTTACTAGCAGGCAAGTCCCCACTGCCTTCAGCAGCCTACGTCTTTCAGTCTTGCTTCTTCTGAAGTCTTTATTCTAATGGGTCATTTCCCTAGTAAGATATTTCAATGTGATTGCTTGGGAGGAAAAACTGGGAAAGGCGAGAACAAGGGAAATTTCTTTGATGTTTTTGGGCACAAACTGTTTCTCCTCCAAACAACTTAACAGGGGAGTTGTAGTCCCGCCTCTTTGGTAAAGCTATATTTTTTAAAACTTAATCCTGTTTAGGACCACAGATCCAAAACCTAATGCTACCATATTTCTTCAGAAATGAACTCCAGGGATTGGGGCACAGCAAAGGCCAGTTAGCAAACCCTGGTTCACTAACAGGATGAGGGTGAGGAATGCTGTAAAATTAAACACCCTAGGAAAGCTATAATCCCTCTCCGCCGCTGTCCCCCCACCCCCCTTTCCCCACACACAATGACACCTATTTCCCAGTAAACATGTTCTGAAGAGAACTGCTGTTGGGACAAATTTTACTCCACTATATAGCTCATCCCTCCTCAAACCCATGAATTGAAGAGGATGCAGAAGGTGTGAAGAAAACAGAACTGGCCCAAGTCCTTTGTAATGTTAATGTCTTCTTGACAAATGTTTAGTTCAAACTAAAGTTGACTTGAGAGAGTGGGTTTGAGTGCAGGGGAATCCTCTTTGAGCTTTTTTTTTTTTTTAAAGTCTTAAATCTTGGTGGTATGTATGTTAGCTCACTCTTGAAAGGAAATGATAAAGTGGCCGAGTATCAAAGGTTTTTCTATTTGATGGCTCCACATTGTAAACATTTGGTCAAAAATGTGAATGAAAATGCACGTGGGTGCCCACTGTTTACTTCCTACTATCCTTTTTCACTGTTTTTGGGAGGGAGGCAGCAAAGGAGACAGTTCTGGCTGTGAGTTAAGCTAGGATGGTACATCCAGCAAATGGAAGTTGAAGTCATTTTCCTTCGTCATGCGTAGGACTATCGCCTTTGGGTCCAACTGCATTGTCCAACAAACAATCTCTGTTTACTAGACTTTGCCAATGTTTTGCTGCCTCTGAATAAACAACTATTTATACAAACGGCTTTGGTATCATCATTTGCATACCCAGTTTTGATGCACACATACAAAATGTAAAGGCTGATATTCTGCATAGAGACTTTTGCCCAGGATAGGGAGGGTGGATGCTTGTCAAAGTATGGGGTTTTTTTTAAAAAAAAAGACAAGATGGTGTCCTCAGTACAAAATGTTTCGAGGAACAAGCAGAAAAAGAGTGAGTGGGATTGTTACTTAAGAATCCCGTCTCTCTCTGATTTTAGGAGGTCATATTCCCCAGATAATATGTAAAGGTCTCCATCTTTAAGCACTCTCCCTTACAGGGTTTGGTTTCAGTCTGCAGAATTCCAAGTTCTTCTGCATGGAATGTTTCAATTCTATCCATAGTTACTTAAAAATAAGTCTGATTCCAGGACCAGCTGCTTCTAAGTAAACATACTTGGGATTATAGCTGAATTTGTGGCTGCAGTCCTCTTCCTGCTTGCCTGGGAATAAATTCTACTGAACCTAAAGCCACTTCCTTCTGAGTAAACGTGGATCACGTTGTAAATCACTCTGTTCAGTGGAGCGAAGTCGCCAGCAGATATGGCCAGTATCAAGAGTTCCTTATGTCAGGAGGAAAAAAAAAGAGAAGGTACTTTGAAATATTCCTTGGTTTAGTTGAAATTACTCATTTAGCCAAAGTTATTTCCACTGTACAACTGGGAAGTTTTCAGAGTGCTGTAAAATACTCTGCAATGTTATTTACTTTCACTAGTATTATTTACTTTTAGATTTTTTTTCCAGTGACCTTTTAATGGCATTTTGTGTATGTCTACTTGTCCTAAACCCTGATCCTGAAACTGTTATTTCACAGGCTCCTCTTAATCCAATGGGTTTTCCTTTCCAGAGAAAGTTGTGATTTGATCCCAACTCCTTTTAGAAGTGTTTAGAACATCTGCATTAGAATCTGAGGGAAGTTTCATATACAGTTTATATTATGGCTTCCATCTGCTGGTGCAAGTCTGTGTCTGCATGTGCGCATATCAACCCATGTTAAAACAACAACATTGAATTCGGGAAATGACTATTTGAATCAAGGCTAGAGGGATGAAGAGTAGGATGCTACGAATCATAACCTTTCCCCCCCCCCCTTTCTAAAGGATGTTAGATCCTTTGGCTGGGATAATAGTATCAATGAAGTAAACCACTGCAGTAAATTTTAAAATTATTAATATTGCAGCTGGAGGCTGAAGGTGAACATTAGCCTATTCATTTCCCAATATATTCTAACTTCTGTATTGTCCAACCCAGCACCACACAATCAATCAGTTCTCAGGGTTGAGGTTAAAAGTCGACTTGCTGTACCTAGTCAAGTCTCATGTCAGACCCTCTTCCGTTTCTTCAGGGCAAAATCAGGCTAGAAAAAATAGTGGTGGCTTCATTTCAATAAATAATTTCAATTCCAAATCACTCTTCTTCCCCCCCCCCCAACCCTCCAAATTTACCCTCTAGAGTTTTGCAGAGGGTATGCATGTTCCTAAATTTTTATTCAAGAAAAGGCAAAATTTTGAATGAAATTTATTTCTGGATCAAAAACATGCCAAGGTCAGAAATCTTTTATCTGCACATTTGGGCTATTTAAATCTCGAACTCTGTTGAGGGGGAAAAAAAAGAATAGAATTTAAAGTTGAGTGAAATTGCTCCTCCCTTGCTGCTTTATTTTTTTATTTTCCACTTTTTTTTTATACCTTCACCTTTCTAAGCAAGGTTACCTTGGACAAGAATCCACATTCCTGTAGAAGGAGTTCAAATCCAATTGCCATGGGCCGAAATGAAGTGTTTGTATCCTTTGACTAGAATTGTCCACTCAGGCTATAATGGAGACCATTCTTGCTTGTTTGTGACCTAAGGCTGTGTTGAGGCCATAGTAAGACACTATGAACCCCAGAATGGCCAATGGCCTTTTGTACTCAGGCCTTTTTTTTTTTTTTTGCAAGGGCCCCCAACCTAAGGCTTCAGGCCTATATCGCTTTCTAAATTTAGACGCAGCCCATAGAGTCTCTGCTAAATTTCTCCCCAGTTGTAATTGTTAATGAGACCCAAAGGGAAACTTAGTATATGCATGGGAAGTAATCATGGGAAGTAAATGTATTTAATGTAATGTTAATGACACTTCAATTGCATTTGGGTTTCTGTCCTGGCTCCTTCCACTTTTGGCAATGCGGGTCTGGAGCAGCCCCTTACCCGCAAGCAGTTGAGGCCAGACTGCTGCTACTGCTTTCCTTCCTGCAAAGGGAGGGAGGGAGGGAAGGAAGGAAGGAAGGAAGGAAGGAAGGAAGGAAGGAAGGAAGGAAGGAAGGGAAGGAAGGAAAGGACGGAAGGAAGGAAAGGAAAAGAAAGGAAAAAAGGAAGAAGGAAAGGAAGGAAGGAAGGAAAGGAAGGAAGGAAGGAAGGTCAACGGGAAAACCGAGCGCTGGCCTGCTTGGCTTTCTTCAGCTGTTTGAAATCGCCCTCATATCTGCCCTTTGGACATGTGGCTGATGGGCCTTTCAACCAACCCATCTGGAGGGCGCCGGGGGGAGAGGGAGGAGGGAAGGGGAGAAGACAGAAGGGCAAGCCAGACCTTCCGTGGCCAACGCCAGGAACCGGGTGACCGAGGTAGTAAATACGGGCTGAAAAAGTTCCTGGAGCAGTTTCTCTCGGAGAGCTCCTCCTCCCTTCCGCCATAAAACACCCCTGACAGTCCGTAGTCAAACATTTCTCTTTCCACGAGGTCGATGGCGCTACAGTATTTATATCGGAGATATTTTGATTCCACCAGCCAAGCCCGCCCTCGCCCGCCTCGCACATGTTGGCTTATCTTCTCCCGAAGAGTGCCAAGGCTGGAGGCCAAACCCCAAAGATCCAGCCAGTGGGGGGTGGGGATCGTGGTCTGACCTCCCTATTATTCGGGAGTGGGTGAGGGCGCAGTCTCGGGGCTGAGGTGGGGGGGTGGAAAGGCCTCCCTGCCCTCAACAACCATCACCATCCAGGAGACGTTTTATCCAAAGGGGTTTTCTCCTTTCTCGCTTTCGGCTGCCGCGCCTCTCCCGTTGCCCTGAGCATCTTTCCAAAAGGCGGAGGTGCTCGAAGGCAGCGCCGAGAACAAGGGTCTCTCCACCCGCACAATAAATGGGACGCCTGGCGCTGCTCGCCACGGCTATGTTCTCCATGCCTTCTTCCTGATGTGTGTGTGTGTGTGTGTGTGTTAACGCGCGCGTGTGTGTAATGAAGGGGGGAGGGTTGGCGGGGGAGGAGGAGGAGGAGGAGAGGGTTAAATATAACGATGTAGACCCAAATCATCTTGCTCTGGAAGAGTCGCGGCAGACAGCCTCTCGAAGTGCGAAGGAAGATGATAAGAATAGATTTTTCTCCAAGTCCTGACCACGTGATGGGCGAAATAATTAATTCAGCGCGTCCCTTAAGAAACGCGGAGCCGTCATTAATCTGCCAAGCAAAGGACTCTATCAGACTTGAAAACTGAAGAGATCCCAAGAATATAATATACAAAGGGGCGCGGGCTCTTTCTATGCACACCTAGGCTCTTTGGCTAAAGCCGAAGGGGGGAAAACAAAACAACACAAAACTAAATATATATACATTTGCCACTAATAAAAGAAAGAAAGAAAGCGGAGCTTGGTATGTACACATTTTCTTTCTTTTCTTTTATATTTCGAAATCCTTAATGAACTTAGCTGTCAAATGCTTGACAAATAGGGGCCCTTCTTTTTCCTGATTTGTAACCCTGCCCTAGTCCAACGCCGTTCTCGGCGGCCGTGCGTGTGAGTGAGTGAGTGAGTGCGTGTTGGGGGGCGAGACGCCCCAATGTGTTGACTCTTGATGATGGGAGATTAAGAAACGGAGCCTTCTGAGGACCGCGGTGGGGGAGAGAGGGAGAGAGGAAAGGGACGGCTTTTGACCAAAGGCTGCCGAGGGGAGAAATAGGGGTAAAGAAATACTGCTCGTTTCTCTCTTACGGGGGGTGGGGGGTGGAGAACAATATTAGCTGTCAGGGCATCTGCTACCCATTCTGAAACGGTGAGAAAGGGCCTGAACTTCTTTTCAAGCAAAGGTCGTAAATTTTGCTTTGCGTCATAATAGAAGGCTATAAAATCGAGCCGAAATTTTACCCAAGGCAGACTTTAACTAAGAGATAATGAATTCTTAAAGGTACTTCGGCACCGCCACCTCGCGAGGCTGCCGGCGTGGGCTCCATCAGTCCACAGAAGCCCGGGTGGGTTTGGGATACTTCGTTTTAAGGGCTTCTGTGCTGGGAGGGTGGCGAACCCGGAAGGATCTCGAGGAGCCAGCTGAAAAAAAGGGGAATGTTCCCACTGGAGAGAGGCCAGCATTTGAGTCCTTTTGTGAAAGATACTCTAGTGTAAACAAGCAAGCAAATGAACAAACACGTGGTTTTGTATTGAAACAACTTTTTTTTAAAAAAAAAATGGGACTGTTAAAAGGTTTGAGTAATATAGCTATAAATTTGTGTGTGTGGAGGGGGAGGCTATAACTATATATCTATCTATAACTAAAGAGGCTCCCACATTGATTGTGATAGGTGTATGGAACAAAGCGATGAAATTTCTGCCTGTTTGGAGGTATCTTTTTTGTAAACAGCATAGTCTTTATTAAGGCTCCCTTTGAAACCTTTCTCTTGTCTTCTCTTCAGATTGTTGCCTTTTTTTTATGACTTCCGTTGTGTGTCAGGACATAGACGGAGTTTCCTGTGTTATGAATTATACATTCAAACAATAACACATTAATTCAATTATTCAGATATGACAAATGATTTTGCTTTGGGTTAGTGACTAAGAAACATATTTGCTCTTTCACAATCCGAATGCACAACACATGCAGGTTGCATATTCTCTCCGTTGGTCCCAGTGAGAACCCAAAAATTACACGAGAAGGAGGGAGGGAGGGAGGGAGAGAGAGGTAGAATGAGAGAAAGAGAGAAAGAGAGAGAGAGAGAGAGAGGGAGAGAGAGGGAGAAGAAAGGAACTCCGAACCTAAACAGAGAAGGCCCTTTAATGATAACGCTGATTCCTGCATATCGCCCAGAATATTTTATCAGTTTGACAATTGCCGTGTTTGTTGTTATAAATCATCGTAAGTAATTCCTGGAAGGATGCTCGTGTTTGTGTGTGTGTGTGTGTGTCTGCGCGCATACGATGGAGGGGTGGGGTGAAAGACAGAAGGAGAGACAGAGACAGAGAAGGCCCTGCAAGGATTGTAAATCTTTCCATTTTATTGCTCTATGAACAGATGCTTAGAAGGAAAAAAGCCTTAGATCCTTTTCTCCAGCCACATCTTGGCCAACTGGATTCCCCACACTCGACCAGTTTCACACTTAGCTTGTAGGGTCCGCAGGTTTTCTTTCGTTTGCTCCTCGTTTGTTTGCTTGAAACACAATTTCTAGGGGGCCTACATGTGCGATTTCTTTTATTACTACTTCCCTCCCCTCCCGCAATTATCTTTGCAAGTTGGTTTTTTTATTATTATTATTTCTTCTTTTATCTTTTTCCCCCTTTGATTGGTGATGGGTGTTTCAGGTTCTGTTCTACTTAATGGGGAAAATGCGAGAAGAAAATGCCTCACTCCCCTCTTCCGCAAGTGTTAAATTTTAGAGGAGTCCTTCCATTTCCGATACTGGAAGGTTCTTTGGCAGGTTAATAGATTATAAAGGGGATGCCCAGGCTCAGAGCTTTCCAGTCTGGTTCCTGTGCTTAGCTCCCTATTAAGATCATTGGGATAAAATTCTGTTAAGCCACTTTCAGGGAAGTAAGCTTCACATCAAAAGGGGTGACTCTCCTGCCTGGATATATGCCTAAAGCCACTTTCCAAGAGCTACTACACTTTGACTGGATTGTGCTCCTGGAGGTGATCAATTCTTGAATAAAAGTTTCCTCTGGACCTTGATGTCTGGACTCCAGTCTTATTCTTAGTCGTTCAGCCCTTAGAAAGCAGAATAATGTAGATAACTGAAATGAAATATATATGCATAAATTTCTGTCCAATTGTCAGATTTTGAATGGTAAAGAAATCTTAGCCTATCCTGGATTAGACTGGACACTTCCATAACTTCAAAGTTAAACTTTAGAGTCGTGAGAGACATAAGAGGTGCGTTCCTTTCACTGGGACGAATAGTAGATGTTGGTAATATCCTTTGTAGGAACAACAACAAAAACTATTGTTTTGTCTAAACCGGCTTTGTGTATAGGCAAATCATCAAGCTTTGCCAGACAGGGACAGGAAGGAAGGAAGGAAGGAAGGAAGGAAGGAAGGAAGGAAGGAAGGAAGGAAGGAAGGAAGGAAGGAGATAGATACATAGTGAAAGCGCCAACACTGTAGTTTTTTATCTCAGTGCTGACTAGCCAAACCCAACTTTCTCTATATTTGTCTCTGAGTCTCACTCCACCCTGGCATGCAAACAGTCGGATGATTCCATTCTGCCGGACTGAGGCAGACTTGCAACCATATAGCAGATTGAACAGAGAATGGCTAGGAATCCAGTGTTGCCAAGCCAGGCTTCTTGGATCACCACCCAATGCAAAAATCTCCCTTCCACCCCGAAGCTTTGAGACAGAAGTTAAATCGAGCCAAGAGGGAGAAGCCCCTCTTGTACCATTTATATGAGCCCCCACCCCCTGCCTTTCTGCTCACAGATGATGGCGGTGGTAGTGGTGGTGGTGGTGGTGATGATGATTAGGAAGATGATTAGTCCTATGTAGGTACTTTAACTAGGTTAACCTTGGTAGCTTAATTTATCCTGAAAAGACTACAAAGTCTGCCCACCCTTGCATCACTTAGCCGGAGAAAGACTTGACTAAGAAGGATCGCACCACCCAGATGTTATCAGGATTTACAAAGAAGCCTTGAAGTCCATGCTGCGATGCCCCTTGGCACTGGATAGTTAAAGGACACCACCGTGGAAGTGCCAGATTTTCTGAAGAGACCTTTTCTCTGTCGGAAGGTCTGGGGGAGCCTTTGACCCAGTGGGCTCAACCCGTCTGTATGGCACAGACCCCCATCTGAAGGATCTCGGGGCTGGATCACTGAGGACAAGCCGGGTGGAAGTTTCAGCCTTAATCAACACCATCTCCACTCTCAGGATCACGTGAACAAATATGCTCTTATTTTAAGGCAGCGCCTCTATTTTTTATTATACAAGGCTTCCTCCACTGATTGAATATATATTGAATATAGGTATATATATTCATTCATATTCATATAATAAGCCTCGTCGCTTATTATTTACAAACAAAAGAAAACGTTAAACCGGCATGGTTTTTAAATTTATTTTGTAGGCTTGTTCCTGAATGATTTTTTAAAAAAAGTATATAATTGCTATTATGAAAGCCAGCAAAACCAGGGTCCACTCGCTCTCTTTTATTGGAGCTCCAACAGTGGTTTTTATTCTACCGGGAATACTGGTCTATGGAAATGCCTGGGCAAATCCGCAAGATCAGGTTTAGGAGCGTATTGTCTCCAGAACAAAGGAGGAAGGATATATTCTCAAAACGGCCAACCTCCAGATTTTGACCTAGAAGGACAGCATTAGGATAAGCAAGGTTCCAGGTAAGCAATTGCATGAGTTTTCATGAGCATTCATTCGTTCTGCAAAGAACTGCAGAATGTACCAATGTCTGGCGTCTGTCGGGGCACCTCATTTAAGCTGGGACTGGAGCCTTTGTTGGAAACTCAACGCTTTTCTAAATGGCCATTTTCCTCCAAAATAACGTGGGGGTTGGGTAATTTTTTTCGGGGGAGGGGGTGCACCAGGATTTCTCTTAAGCGAAAAAGGGAAGAGGGAAAAAAGACAGACATCTCTTCGCTTCGGATAGTGGGCTTCACAGGATCCCAAGTTATATTGGAAAACCCTGGGTGAAAATGATGCCACTGCCTGTGGCACTGTGGACTGACTCTTTCTAAAAAGCAGGGACTTCCCATTATTATTCTTTGCCTTTTTGGTTTATTCTGCTATGTTTCTTTCATTTTCTCTCCCCCTCCCCGCCCCAAATAAACCACACGCTGATAAAGCAGGTTGTCATTATTCCACCCTAATTTTTACGGAGGGGTAGATACTAGCGGTTGAAAAGTTCATGAATCTTCGTGTCTTTGAGCGTTTCAACAGAGGAGTCACAATCTAGGAAGGTGAGAGGTACCTGCTCCCATCGATTCTAATGAGCTAGGCAGCCTCCTCTTTTACATGTCTACTCGCGGGCAAGTCCCGCTGATCTCAATGGGACTCGCTAACAAGGTTTCCTTAGGATGACAAACAGGGATCCGTCCTCCTTTTCTGCTGGAATATGGTTAATAATTAAATCATTCGCCAAAAAAATGTACATAAAATGTTAGCCGTTTTCGCTTCTACTCCCTGATCAAATATTTTTACAGTAAAGGACATTAAAGCTTGCCAGATTGAAAGACCTTTTCTTGGACTGAATATAGAAGGTTACAAAAGAACTGACATCTTCTGTCCCTTATAGGGACGCTGCTGAAGCCAGACTGGATTTTCTTTGGAACTGGTCTTAAAGTTATGGCTAAGTCACAAGAAGTTTTGGTCCTAGACATATTTACCCGGAGGTCAAGCCCGACTAAATTCAATAGGGAAGAAAATAACTTTTTTTTTTTTTTTGGGAGGAATCTAAAGTTTGCCCGGACTTCAAGATACTGATAACCAGCTCTCCTTCGTTTTCTATACATTAGCAATTCTATACAATTCTATACATTAATGATTAGCGAGATCAT
Organism: Pantherophis guttatus; assembly: GCF_059756535.1. Taxonomy (NCBI): domain Eukaryota; kingdom Metazoa; phylum Chordata; class Lepidosauria; order Squamata; family Colubridae; genus Pantherophis; species Pantherophis guttatus. The sequence continues at coordinate 155,800,129 of NC_142063.1, forward strand.
TAACAGTGCTGCCAGGCAATAGAAAAGCGTTTTAAAAAATGGTGGGTTTGGGTTCCTGTTTCGGACCGGTCTGGTTCAGAAAATCCAGAAGCCTCGAATCTCTCCCCCCCCCCCGCGCCGCCCTCTTCCTTTTCCGTTAGCTCTCAGGCCTGCAAGCCGCGGGCCTGACAAGTTAGTCATCTGAATCCAATTAAGGCAAGCAAGGCATTTCATTTTGTTACGTGACAGGGAACCCTCTGGCAAGGAACTTCACCTAAAATTTCAATCATCTATTTCCTTGCTTCCTTCCTTCCTTCCCCTTCCTTCCTTCCTCCCTTCCTTCCCTTCTTCCTTCCCCTTCCTTCCTTCCTCCCTTCCTTCCCTTCCTTCCCTTCCTTCGTTCCTTCCTTCCTTCCTTCCTTCCTTCCTTCCTTCCTCCCTCCCTCCCTCCCTCCCTCCCTCCCTCCCTCCCTTCCTTCCTTCCTTCCTTCCTTCCTTCCTTCCTTCCTGTGGGCCTGCAACCACATCCGAGGCCGGCCCTGCTGCGATCTCAGCGCAGATCCTGAACTGGGGAAGAGCACAGGTTGAGGGCTTCCGATAGGGATGCGCGGCAGCAGGAGGAGGTGCAGGAGGAATGAATGCAGGATTGGAGGACCGAGGACAGCCGGACGGAGCTTCCTTTCCTGTTCCAAGACGGGTCGCTCCCCAGCCAGCTCGGAAACGGCCGGAGTAAAAAGGCTGCACATGACTCCGCTTCTTTCTCACTATCTGGGAAAAGCCACATTTCCCTGCCGGGTCGCGTTTGCTTCTGCAGAAGGATTCAGAAGTCGATAATTAATTAGGCACAAAATGAAAACCTACCACGTTAATCAACCGCGAGCTTTGGCAAATAATGACCCTTCCGCCAGACGCTTCTATAGGGTGCCCTCCCTTTACCGCCGCCACTTGTTTTTCTCTCCCCCCCCGCCCCAAATTAAGCCTTACTCTGCCACTATACGCAACATCTATTCCTAATGAATTCCGGGGTTTTGGGTGGGGGTGGGGAATAAAGGAGAAAAATAAATAAAAGCCCTTAAATTGACGTCCTCCCCACCCCCACGTGAATATATGCTGTAAAATACCGACTGGGCCAGGTCAGGCCAGGCCTTGAAGGACCTGGGGTCCAGGTTGCAGCATCGGGGGGCGGCCAGTCAGCTCCGCTTTCCCGAAATCCCATAAATTGAAAGTGGCTGGAGAGCAAGAAAGAAGGCGGCTGCCTCACAGCTGGCTTTGGCTCAGGCTAAGAGAAGAAGTTGGGAGCTGGCTTCGAGGCCGGTCTTGGAGGGGGTTCCGAAGCTGGGTTCTTCACTGAGCGGTGAGTTATTGCTATCCCAGCCAAAGGTCATTTCAAAGGCTTAGGCTGGTGAGACGGTCTCTTTCTAATGACTGAGGCTTCATTGTGGGGGAGCCCCCCCTCCCGCCCCGCAGTAGTTCTATTAATGTCCTCCAAGTTGGGGGAGCAGAGTTAGGGGTACAGGCGGCTATAGGCACAGCGTGGGAATGATTTTAGGTGCGCGGGGTGTGTGTGTGTTTAAAATTGATATTGTCTTCGATTAAAACAAAGCAAATGCCTGCCTAAGCTCTGCCTGTGAAATCCGTACAGGGGTGCGCTAAAAGACTGAATGGGGAGTCAGTCTGATGGCTGGACTTTTCGAAGGGGGGGGGCAATAAACTCTAGCCAGCCTTGAGACACTTAACATGGAAGCCACTGAATTAAGTGTGTGGGTGTTGCAACGGATTAGGTCTTTTGGGTGCAATAGTGTGCATTGAATCTCCTTTCTCTTTAAAACGCCAGAAACATGGGCCTATGGCGAGGCACAAGGTTGTGTACAATCAACCCCCCTCCCTTCTTTCTCGGTGCAAAAAAAGTTACTACTCAACCCGAGTAGTCTAACTTTAGAGTAGTCTAAAAGAAATACTAATTTCTTTAAACACTCCTACACAAAGACAAACAAAAGCAAGAAAGGCTCTTCCTCATTGCAAATGTTCAGTTTAAAAATGTTATGCCTCTGTATGTGTATGTTTGTGTGTGTGTGTGAGAGAGAGAGAGAGGGAGGGAAATTAAAACCACAATTGATATCCTAGCATGCTTTTGCAATTACTTATGTCCTTAAATGGTTATATATTAGGAGAGGATGTTCCTTCATGTATACCGGATACAATACAATTATTCGAGTGTTTGGACAATAAAAGTTCGCAAATATTAATTGCCTTTAAAACTAACCGAATTCAGATATATACTCCTGATAGAGAGTAAATCAAAAGAGGCTGCTATTCCAGGCCTGTGAATCTAAGAATAAGATCCATTGTATTAGAGCTCTGTGAGAGAAATAGCTCTGCCTCACGGATACATTATTTATGAAGTCAGTGGTTCAGAACTGCGGGGGGGGGGAGATAAAAATGCATCCACTGAATGTGCCCCTTTGTTCCAGGTGCATCTCATTGTTTTATCCGAGGGAACCACAAGAGCGGCCCCACAGCTTTGCAGATAAAATTCAAGAAAAAACGTGAAAGGGGTGAGTTTGTCTGCAAATTTTTTTTAAAAAACAAAAACAAAAAACCTCCAATGGTTCTGTGCACATTGCCTCTCTCCTCCACGTGGGTTATTACCGATAAATGTTGTTTCCAATGGAAGAGGTCGGAAAAGAAAAAAAAAACGATCAAAAAAGGAAAAAAATCTCTCTCTCTCTCTCTCTCTGTCTCTCTCCCCGTGGCTCCCTCAGGAGCTTTAATACACATAATGTAATGTAAAGTACCTGACTATTCATAAAAAGGTTGATATACAACTGTCTTAAAAATGCACTTGGAGCGCAGAGATAAAAGGTTATTACTACCATAAACGTTATCCTCCGCCCTCAGTAACATTTATATCCATCCCAGGCTTTAGTAGATCATTATTTATTCTTTTTTTTTTAAGGAATGGGAAAAGTCTTTAATGGGCCCATATCACAGTGATCCTTGTGGAGCCCACAAAATGTACTTTCTTCCTCCATTCTAAACCTTCATCCTGATGGTACCGGACGCTTAAAAGAATTGGGTCGACTCGGTGCTAGTCCAGCTATTTCCAGCCCTGTCTCCCCGTTTGAGGGGGTGGGGGGAACTGGAGACAAAACTCCCTAGGTCCGATACCAGACCAAGGGAGCTTACCAATGCTGAATTCGGATCAGATCTGGAATGGTCCTAGCAGCCTGACTGCGTTGCAAACGGCGAGTTAGCGGTAAGAGGCGAAGAGGGCCGGGACAGAAAAGGCGAAGCAGATTTTTGGATGGCTAACAGGGCTTCTCCAACCGCAGAGCATTAGGAAACCCCAGTGAAACGGGGTATCGGGCCGTCACGGTCCATTTTCATCCATCACCCCGTTCCTCGCCCGGAAGAAATGTGGTTTTATTTTATTTTTTCTTCCCGGCTCCTCGGGCCTGTCTTCCATCGAAGACCTGGAAAGTCATCTCTGGCTCGGGGGGAAAAAAAGGCCATTTTTCGAGCTAAAATACGCGGCGGGGCTCCCTGTGGGCGAAAAAATCTCTTCACCTCCGAAGCAAGGGTACGGCCAAAAAAAAAAAAAGAAGAAGAAGACCGGCGCGGCGGCCTTTTATATACAGATTCTCCGCCTCGCAGGCACTTTTGGCGGCGTCGGGCAGCGTCGAGAGGGAGGGGGGGAAGCTTTCTTTCTATGGTCGGCCTTTCCCCCCCCCTCCTACGCAGCTGTTGTGGCTGCTTCTCCTGCTTCTCCTTTCTCCGCTTTCCATTTCTTACTGAAGCGTTTACTGCCCAGCGCCAACAGTCATAAATTTTGCTACACGCCGCCGTGACAGGTGCATTGATATGCGCTGCGAGAACTCGGCTGCTTAATAACCACTCCTCCGGCCTCTCTTAGTGCCTTTTATTTATTCGGTATCATATTAGATATTGATCCCCAGCAGAATTAAGTGTAGTGGGACGCATTGGTCGAGAACCTTGTTGGTAGGAATATGTTGGCTAGGCACCGGATCGAAAGCAGTTTGTGAGCGCCGGGAAGTTATCAAGAGCCCGGGATAGCTCGGGGTTCCCCCGTGGCACCTAAGACCTTTGGGGTCCGCCGAGGAGGAGGAGGAGGAGGAGGAGATGCTGTGCTTTTTTTAGTGCCCCCTTTGGTTTCTAGGGTGAGATGGAGAAGGGTGAGGAGATGAAGGGATTGCCTAAGGGCGCTGCGGTTCAGACAAGGTTAACCTCTGGAGAGGCATGGCCACGAAGCAGGGTCCTGGATAGAGAAGGACTTCTCCACAGCCTCCCACCGTGAAAAGCTGTATCTTCAAATTTTCCCGTTGCCTTCAAAAAAATTAAATTAAAAAGGTGCTTTCAACTTAGGGCAAGCCATGTAAAGCCAAATCGTGTGAGGAAGAAGAAGAAGGGAAAGAAAAGAAAGGAAGGAGGGGTGTAAAGGGGAGGTCTGTATGTGTGCGTTCACAACTCTGAGTGTGTGCCTGTGTGAGATCTAAAAGATGAGCCCCCAAACAGTAGAGCATTGTCCATGTGATTTATGGCCCTCTGCCTCCTTTTTAGGTTCAAGCAGAGTTCACAAGCAGTTGGTATGTAGAGAAAGAAAAAGAAAGAAAGAAAGAAAGAAAGAAAGAAAGAAAGAAGAAAGAAAGAAAGTTAGTTCTCACTTTGCTGTAATATTCTCTCTGAAGATCTTGTGTGTTGTTTGAGAAAACCTGGTTTTAGTGAATGAACCAGGAGGCACCAAGTCATGTGTTGATTCAGAATAAACAAAAAACCCCTATGAACTAGTGAGGTTGTAATAGGCTAAGAGGTGGACTTTATGATTATGAATGATTATTTGTGAATAAATGCAGCCTTGAAGGCTAATAATACACACACCAATGGAAGGAAATCCTGGACATCCTCTAGGTAAATTTTTATTTTATTTCAATTTGCTTTTTAACTTGGGCCCCACTTTATATATTTTTTCCTCTTTCTTTTTTTTCTCTAGATTCTTGGGAATGTGCATCTATAAATAAGTATATCTTCCAATAAAGATAAAACATGTCATAAAATGAACGCTACTTCATCATCTGTCATGCCACTGTAGGTCGCCAAAAGTTTTTTTTTGTTTTGTTTTAAATTATAAATAACATTCTGGAAGCTTATTTTTCATTTACTTAGTGCATTTATGTCTCACTTTTCCTCTCAAAATTCTGACAGTATTTTAGCTATTTAAGAGTGTATGCATGTCTATATTTTCAGTGTTATGAAGTAAGCATTAACAATACAATACTTAACTATTTTCTCTCTATAGCTTATTTACATTTATTTTAAATAATTTTTACAATTAAAATACATTAAAGAAACTTGTGAAACCTATCATAATTTAAGTAATGTTCCTGGCCTCTGTATAAAAGATACTGTGATTATTTGCCAGGCAGCTAAAATGTCTTGTATTACAAAGATGGGAAAATATAGCAAATTTAAAATATTTTAATTATAAATATTTTGTATTATGACAATTACAGCCATGATGTCCCAAAGTGATACCTGAACAGTGTCTTGTAATGTGAAATAAAAGATATCAGTATATTTACCAGGAACTAGTACAGAAATGCAAAAGTTTCAGAAGAATTAATAACTCCTTTTTTGTGTGGTCTCTATGTACCACATTTGTAAACCAATTTAAATGCCTGGAGTCTGTGATTTTAACTTTGTTATCTGAAAATAAAAATGTAAATGATCACAAAAAAGCTAATCATCCTTCCTGCTTCAATTTGAACAGCAACAATTCTTGAGTTTATTTGGGGACCCAAAAGTTCAGTGATTTTGAATGGTGAAAGTGAAAACAATGGAAAATGCATTGTGGTTCAATGGCGTATGTGTTCAGCACTTAATGAGCTTATGTGGAAACTATATTAGGGACATTTCTGGAGAAACAGAACTTTATAGCAGTTGGAATGGGAAACCTTATAGTTATGATCCCTGTGGTGCAACCTTCCCTACACTTTAGCCATGGATTTATTCCACTGAGCCCAGTAGGCCTTCTGAATAAACAAGGCATAACATTGAACTGCTTGATGCTTAGTTATAAGTACTGTTAAATTGGAAACAATGTCTAGTTTCTAAAGTATTTACTTGTTTTTCTAGATTGTTGATGCTACTTCTCTTATGAAATAGGATACTTAGCAAATGTATTTGAGAAGATTCAGACTTAAACACTTTGTTTAAAACTAAAGTCATGGGTTTGACTTCTTTGTAAATGCATTATGCATTTGATACCAAGCATCAATTAACATGCATTTACTTATTTATTAATATACTTAGCCTGCTTTCTAATTTTCTCCAAAGACATCTATTAGATAACTTTTGTTCAGATAGACTTGTGGTCCCAGGGTCATCCAGTGGATGAACAGAAATGAAAAGTCTGGCCTTGCCAAGCTAAATCCATAATTTCCCCCCATCCTCCCCTTGATATTTCAAGTCATTGGCCCATATAGAGCTAATGAGATATGGAGACACCCCTAAACACCGAGAAAGGAAATCCTAATATTTCTCCCAAGCATTGAAGGCCATGTTTAATCTCAGGAGGGAGCAAAGAAATAACAATGCACAGACCATTATGAATATTTTGGAAAAAAACCCTCTCTTTTGTATATGAGCAATTCTTTTTTTCTGAAACAGAAATGGGATTTTCTGCATGGCAATAAACCTACAGAAGAGCTTCTCAATGAAAAGCGGACTCTGAAAATAATCTCCTATAGTTTATGTAGCTTTTAGGTCAAACTACCCCACTACAAACATCTGCTGAAATATGTCTGAAACAGAAAAGAAGATAGCTGACGTTGGTTTTTTCTTCTTCTTTAGCTTGCAAATGAAAGTTACTGAATGCCCTCAGTTACACTTTAACTTCTTAGAACTCTTCCCAGGAAAAACAAAACAAAACGCTAAGAGTCAGGATTTACAATACAGATCGACTTTTCTCCGGTTTTTCAGGTTCCAGTTCTGGTTCAATCCATCATGTCACCCTTGGCTATTAATGCACGCATGCGCAACTTGAGGGGGAAAAACAAAACAAGATAAGGGGGTGAAAGAGAAAATGCAACAACAACAAAAATGTTGGTTAATATTTATACCGAAATAGAATAGCAGTCAAACACTCAGGATACAAATATACTTGTGTACAACAAGGTAGAGAAGACTTTATATTTCTTAAAAAGAATTAAAATAATCCACACAGAAGCAATAAGACTGCATTGTGAAACTGTAGGATGAAATACAAAGTTTAAATCAACATTTCCTTTTAAATAGCAGATTGTTATTTAACAAGGCAGACTAAATGGCAACAACTCTCCATTCTTTGCTAAAAGTCTATCACCTTTTAAAGTAAGCAATTAAGTGCAATTTATAATAGGCAGTGATTGTCTTTCAGGGAGCGTGGTGATAGTGTCTCTTGGACTTCCCCAGGAGATTGATTTGTATAAACTATCATCATTTTTGAGGACCAAAAGTGATATTAATCACTATATTTGAAGCAACTTCTTTCCCTCTGTTATTGCCCTTATTTTCATCTTTGTTATTTCAGACTGATAAGATACGATGCCATCTGGGTGGTGGGGGTAAAAAAAAAAAGCTTTAATGTACTGTATTAAAATAGACTGTATTAAATATTATGATTAAATGCTGGCTGCCTGCTTAAGGTAGTGGCCACAAACTTCATCCTAGATTTACATTTTATTGATAAGAATTATATCAAAATTACCTCTCCCCTATTGCCCAATGTGACCAATCCTGAGGCTCACTCTGATACTAAGATAACTTGTCTGGCCCCTCTTTGACAATAAATAATGCCAATATCAAATCTCCAAAAAGATGTTCTCCAAATATATACCTTTCCAGGAAAGCAGTGAGGAACATTTCAGTTTAGGTTAGCTTTGCAAGACTGGCATTCTCCTAGCCTGTAAGATTGTAATTCTTGTTTTATCCTACCAAATAGGGTGGGCATGTTAGGTATTCTAGATTAAGACCTCTGGAAAGTATCAGTTTAGGCAAAAGAAGGTATCACTCAAACATGGAAACATTAGTGCCTTTTTGCTTGCATGAGGCTGATTAAGTTTAAATTTCTATTTTCCTGGATTTTGTAGAGGCACACTTCTATGTGAATGGGAATGCAAGATATAAGACCCTGACTGAATCAGGACTACTCTCTGCATATCCTGATTCTCAGTATTCCTATTGGAAGAAAAAGCAATTGATTTCAATGGCATTTGTGGCATGTAACTTTGTTTAGGATGTAGATGAAATCTATGAATAGCTGACTGCCAGATATCTGCTTAGATGGAAGGGGAAAAAAGGAGAAAGAAAGTTGGCAAGTGAGGCCAATGATGAAATGTGTGAAATGCTTGGATGGCTGCCTATGTGTGTATTCAAGGGTGAACGTGCAGGTAAGAGCACAGCAGCAGAAACTACCCATAAATGACAAGGACTTCCTTGCTGTGGAGGGGCAGATAAGTCAAATGTTAGACTAGACTATTGAAGGTCTGTGGTGATTAAGGAACAAGTGAACAAATGGGATTCTACTGTTTGAACCCATGCTTGTCATTGACAGGTTGTGCTAAAAGCATTGGGCAGTGTCAGCCTTGCCAGGTAAACCAGACAGGAAATATCAGAAATAACATAGCCTTTATTGTAAGGCTTAATTAACAGAATCTTGAAATTCTGAAATTATTTATCTCCTGACATCTCCTTTACAGCCTGAAAAGCTAGGGAGGGTCACTTCAGAGCTTTTTGCTCTGCTTTGTAGCTGTGGGCTATGCCATTTCTTACCTGGCTATTCCCATGGCAGTATCTCTTCATCCATCTCTCAAAGTCTTCCTCACATACAAGTGGGTAGGGTGCATCACGAAACCTAGTGTAGGAACTGCTCGAATAGCCAACAAGTCATTCTTTAGACCAGTCCTTCTCAAATTGGTGCCCTGGAGATAAATTGTACTGCAGCTTCCAGAATCGTCAGCTAATATAGCCTCTGCAATGGGGCTTGTAGTTCTCTCTGTACTGTGATGAGGTACAATATTTGTAGACAAACAGGTGTTCTTGGCTGTACAGACCTGGGTTAAAAAGACCTCAAGATAGCTTTCTTTTGGAATTAGGTGTCTGGTCCATAGACAGTTGTGCCATTTGTGGAACCTTGGGAACTATTCCAATGGCTAAAATGCAACTGGAACAACAGGAATCGTATTTATCTCACACTTTAATGTATGAGAATGAGGATAACATTTCCAGACGATAACCTCCTCCTCCTCTTCTCCTTTGCTTGACTTTTAAAACCATGGCAAATGTGCTTCAGTACAACTATATGCATAGTTTTGCATTTATTTATTTATTTATTTATTTATTTATTTGTCATGTTTATGTAGTGTATATTAGAAGTTCCCTTTGAAAGCTGTATGCAACGAAATTTCATTTTAATGTATGCCGACTAGTGGACATTCAAAGTGACAATAAAGTTATTCTAAGTCTTCAGTGACGGGTTGTGTCAACATTACTTGGTGGCCTGTCACTGGGTGTCTGGATTAAGGTAACCGAGGTGGGGTGGGAGAGTGACGGAGTCCTGTGGTGCATAACTCGAAAACTGAGCCGCACCGTGTCTGAGGAAAACAGGGGACACGGCCCAGTCACGCCTTCAGACACGTGCGCTCTCCCGCCTCAAATGGCTTCTCGTCTCCTCTCTGTCCTCCAGGTGTTCCTCGGGCAGCGACTGGCCGGAGCCCAAGACGTGAGAAAGCAAAGGCCAAGCGACGGGAGGGCCGTGACGGTCAATGTTGTTTGAGCAGGCGCCCGAGGCCTTGGCGACCGCAGAGCCCAAGATGCAGAAAACCGCCTACTACGACAACTCCACGCTCTTCGGGGCCTACGGCGGCAGCGGCGGCTACGGCAAAGCGGACGCCTACGGCTACACCACAGGCCCGCCTCAGCCCTACGCCCAGCCCGCTCTGGAGACTGACTATCCCGGGTCGGCTTGCTCCCTCCAAAGCGCCGCCCCTATCCGAGGAGCGCCCCCTGCCCACAAGAGCTCGGAGCTCGGCGGAAGCTGCATGCGGCCCGGCGGGGGGAGTCAGGCGGTCCCTCAGCCGCCGCCGGGCCTGGGCGACCAGCAGCCGCCTCAGCAACAACCGCCGCCGCCCCCTACGCTGCCCTCCCCCTCCCCGCCTAACAACGCCGCCCACGCGGGGTCTGCCAAGAAGGGCAAAAGCGGGCCTAATTCTTCCAACGGCTCCCCGGCCACGATTAGTAAGCAGATCTTCCCCTGGATGAAAGAATCGCGGCAGAACTCCAAGCAGAAAAACAATTGCCCGCCCGCAGGTATCCAGCTCGCTTACCTGGGTACCTATGAGGGCGGGGTTCTTCTTCAGCTGGCTCCCTCTGAGAGGATGATGTGGCATGGAAGTCATTGAAACATGAGAGGCCCTGCTAGGGCAGACCCAAAGCCCATCCAACATTTCCCCCCCCCACCCCTTGCTACTAAACTGATACCCAGGGAATGCCCTCAGTAGTCGGCCTGCTTCTAGCAATCTGCCTCTGAAACCATTCTGAGACACCATTTTGTGGTGGCCCCTGACAGCCCCTTTGTTCCATCCGAGAGGAAGAATGCCATAAAAGCAAATAAACAACTGCATAACTGTAATTAATTCTTTTATTGCCCTTTTTAGAGCCCTTTGTTGAGCTATCAGGCAAGGCCACTTATTTATTTATTTATTTATTTATTGGATTTGTATGCCGCCCTTCTCCCAAAGGACTCAGGGCGGTTCACAACAATAAGAAACAGAAAATACAAAAGTTAAAGGACAAAACAGAATATCCAATAAATAAGGTTAAATGTGGGAATACAAATTCAAATTTAAGATTTAAGGATTTAAAAAGCTACAAAACCAATTTAGAGTCAACCCAGGCCCTCCCGTTGGAAGAGCCAGGTCTTCATGTAACAGCCAGGTGAAGACACCATTTCTCCTTCCACACTTGGGGCCTTTTGGTGGGACTGATTGGGCACAATAGGAATTGTAATCTTACACATTTTAAGATCGCTAGTTTGGGGGGAAAGCAGCCTTTAATTGATATGTAGGCAAGATTCAAGATTCTGCTCCCTCCCCTCCATTTGGTGAAAAGACTTGTGGTGTCACACCCCAGTTTTTGAAACTTAGCTGTCTGTCCTAGGCAGGCAGCTGGGTGGAGATGTCTTGTAGACATAAGTACAGCTTGTAACATCAACCCATCCTTGTATGAAATGTATTCCTCTTCTAGACTTGATAATGCAGGATTCCTCATAAGAAGTTCCCTACTGAAAACAAACTTTATAAATTATATTAAAATCAATGCCACTTTTCATGTAAGAACATGTACCTGAAAATGTCCTATATCAACCTATGGGATTTAGTTCTTACTTGGCTGAATTTGTAAATTGAACAGAAAAGAAATGAGATATTTGAGGAGCTCACTCTCTGTGTTACAGTATTTCAAAGTTGAGTAACTCAATATATTTTTCAAAGTAGGTTGCCGATGTTCTTTATTTTTAAAATACATCTTTTCTTTTTCAAAGAGCCTTTATGTTAACACGTCATGGCTCTGAATTAAATATTAACCATGCTGCTTAACTTTTTTTAAAAAATAACAAGCTGTACAGCCAGGGCTAGCTAATAAGTCCTTGCTTGAAGCCAAGGACCAAATTATACTTTCCCCAGCTCTGTCCAAGTCATGGTATGTTCTGCTCAAAATTAGGCAACTAATTATGGCATAGGAAAAAGAAATCCCTCAAGTTCTTCTCCACACCACCTCATTACAAAATATATAAAAAAACCACTGCCCTTTGTGATATGCATAGATCTGAAGCCTGGGACAGTTGTGTTGGTCAGCCTAATAGCTGTCTCTAGGAGACCATCCCTCTCAATTTCTTTTGCTCTTTTATAGAGAATCTAAAAAATCATTTGAGATGCCTAAATGCTAGTAATTCCAAAATGGATGATGAAACCAGAGATGAGACTGTCTCCAACTGGGCGTGGCCTCCTCCTCTAAAGCCACCCTGCTGACATAATTTTCTAATCCAGCAGGAGGAGGTGCTGGGACTTTACTTGATGGCCCCCACATTCCTCCCCTTTTCAAAATTGTCTGATGTGCAGAGAGAGGGAGGAGCAGTGCAGACCCAGATCCTGATAGTTGACTCTTTCTGATTTTGCTGCTCAGTTGGGTGAGGGAGAGGCGGGGACTTTTCCCATGGGGATCTCCAGCTCAGCAGCCTTCCCAATAGTTAGAGCACTATCTCAGAGATAATCAGCTCACTTGGGGCTCTCACTGCTGCATTGTCTTCAGAGTTTGGAGCCTGGGTCCTGTCCTGTTTGGATCCCTTCGATAGACCTTCCTGAGTTTTGTCAGGGGATCAATTGATTTCTCCAATTAAATTAGATGATTTACAGCTCTCTTGCCAGAAACTGGAACTTTTCTATCCCTTTGAGGCTCCTCCCGCCCCCCCCGCGCCCCCCCCCCAAGCATCCAGCTTCAATCACTGGCTGTCCAAATAGGTATAGAGATGAACCTAGTTTCTTGTTATCCACTTTGTGGAATGGGTGGATGAGATGAGGTGGAGGGCTAAGAATTTCAATGGTACGGCTGGTGAGAAGAAAAACGCCAAAATGATCTAAGGCTTTGTTGGAAGCATCCCTTGGCGTGCATTTTGCTTTCCCTGATTATGAGGCAGGGGCCTTCACATATTGATTGTAATTGTGCAAAGCGCTGAGACCTGGGCTCTTTTGAATTTACTGTGAAAGCCAGCTTCAAACGGAAGGGAGGGGAGGAGGGCAGGAATTAAGGGAAGGGAATACAGCTGAAACTGCAGTGGCGGTGGCGCTGTTGATGCCCTGCATTGATCATCTACCCCAGAGACTGCTCTGAAAATTACTGAATAGTGTCCGTTCAGAGTGCAATGTGAATGGCTGGACCCAAATTGAGCATTCAGAGTTGTTCAGGCATATTTTTCACATTGGCATTCAGTCCACTCCAGCTTCGGAATACCAAAAGGTCTTCAGCTTTCCATTCTACAACAACCTCTGCCCACATCTGCCAGGGCACTCTGCATGGTGGATATCACCCAGTGGGGTAACTCAAGCAGCCCATTGACCTATCTCTTTTCTTTCTCTTTGACAGGAGAGAACTGTGAAGACAAGAGCCCGCCTGGCCCAGCTTCCAAGAGAGTCCGCACAGCCTATACCAGTGCTCAGCTGGTGGAGCTGGAGAAAGAATTCCACTTCAACCGCTATCTCTGTCGTCCGCGCCGTGTGGAGATGGCAAACCTTCTCAACCTGACTGAGCGTCAGATCAAGATCTGGTTTCAGAACCGTAGGATGAAATACAAAAAGGACCAGAAAGCCAAAGGGATTATGCACTCCCCGGTCGGCCAGTCTCCAGACCGAAGTCCACCCCTAAGCGGTCCGAGTCACGTTGGCTATACCAGCCAGTTGCCCAGTGTTGGGACCCTGAGCTATGACACTGCCCCATCACCAACCTCCTTTGCCAAGTCGCAGCAAAATCTGTATGGCCTGGCTGCCTACACAGCTCCTCTCAGCAGCTGTTTGCCCCAGCAGAAAAGATACCCTGGAGCTGAGTATGACCACCACACCATGCAAAGCAATGGGGGTGGTTTTGCCAACCCTAGTTTGCAGGGTAGCCCTGTCTACGTTGGAGGAAACTTCGTGGATTCCATGCCAGCCTCCGGCCCGATGTTCAACATCAGCCATCTCTCTCACCCTTCCTCTGCTAGTGTGGACTACAGCTGTGCTGCTCAGATCCCCGGCAACCATCATCATGGACCTTGTGACCCCCACCCCACCTACACAGATCTCACTTCTCATCACACATCTCAGGGAAGGATTCAGGAAGCCCCCAAACTAACACATCTGTAGTAAAATGGAACATATGGAGAGAAAGAGAGGGAGAAAGGGGGGAAGAGAAAAGAAAGAAAGAAAAAGAAAGAAAAAAGGAATGAAAGAAAGAAAGAAAAAGATCCTCATGTTTCAATTACCTCACTTTTTCCTGATAATTATTTTTCAGAATCCTGAGTGTTAGTGGATTGTGTGTATGCGTGTGTGTCCAGTAACAGCTAAATTATCTTGTTTATTTCATTGACAACTCCTGAACTCTATGGTTTTGTTTTCTTTTCTTTTTGAATTAAAAGAAGTTTTAAAGCATGACAGTGCAATATCCTTTAAAAATAATTCCCATAAGGGAATATTAATTGGTAAAGATGTACTGAAAAGTAAGTTGTAGAAATTTGTTAGTATTAGCAAAACATGAGTACTGATGAGTTAAAGACAGTTGGGACCAAAATGAGGACCTTATTCCAGAGATGTTAATTTATGGGATCCTTCAGCAATGTGGACAATTGCTTTGGACTGAAATAAGATGTATTTATTATTTTAATAACTTTTTAAAAAATACTCATTATTTAATCTTGGCCTTCAGTGTATTTATGTGGATATTTGTAGAATTTCTTCATTCCCTTCTCCCTAATTTTGAAAGTTTAATTCAGGTCTTTGATAACTATACATTTTCACCTATTTAGTATATTTGATCTGAAATAGAAAGAGTAGTTTTGAACAGTTGTAACAGTGGCTGGTGTTTGTAGTTTATGTAAGGATTAAGCAAATTGTAAGTCAAGTCATAGATTAATACAAAATTGAAGCATTATCACAAACAGCCGTTACATTTTAAAACATATAAATATACAACATATTAATTTATTCCATGATTTTTTGGTATCCTTTTACTTTTAAAATGTTTAAAAATATTTAGGGTGGGAGTGCATCTTATTTAAAACTATTCTCTCCTCTGGCAATTGGGTTTTGGCCATCTTTGACATCCATAAACCATCCAAGAAACTATTGTTATAATGCAGTTCCATACTTGTTTTCTCAGAGGTAAGCTCCATTGAGTATAATGGAATTACTTCAGCTATGAGTGTCTCAAATGAGATCTTTACTATCTATTACAGAGACCATTTTGTCGTGTTGTTTTAACGTAAAATAGCCAAAACCTTCAGATAGATTAGAAACAATATGCTATTGATGTCATTTAGTATTTCCACAGTAATTCAAACTAAGAACTATCCCTTTCAGTTGTTATTATTATTGTTATATTATTTATATGCTATTTATGCTAATCATAGATCAATTTTGTACACCTTATCAGAAACCAGAACTTACTTTTGCTGATTAAGGAGGAAAAGGAGAAGACAAATTTTGAATGAAATATTGACAATCAAGTATCTACAAGGAAAGACTGTAGTAGGGTGTAGGGAAATCTGAATGGCTTTTGAGATAGGAAATTACTAGATCTATCAATATTTAATATAGTTGTTTGTAGCAGGCATTGATGCAATCCTCATGTAAACAAATGTTTCTGCCTGAAGCCTAATATGGACAAGGAACACAAACATCCTTCCTGGGCTCCCACTTTCTTTATTTATGTGTTGTATTTAATCTATCCCTGGATTTATTATAAAGTGTTCCTCAGCATAAAAGTGACACTAGGTAGATGTTAGAAGCTACAGCTGTCCATTCATTCAGAAAGAAGCATTTCTTACTGTCTTCCAGATGGCTCAGTTAGGATGCAGATCTTTGGAAATGCCTTGGACAGGGGCAGAGGGAAACCTCCCATTTCGGCTTGACTAATAGTGCCATTCCATTTCTGTGCATCCTGATGGCAGCTCCTGCAGTTCTTTTTGTTGGAAGAGGATTTTCACTCTTACATTTGTGTCTGACTGAACAATGATGGTGACAGTATATTTAAAAATCATGTTATTGCCCCTCATTCCTTTTGCTGTTTTTTTTAAATATACCATGTTAACAATGAAGATGGAATATGTACCCTTTTGTTAAATCTCACTTTTATCCAAGTGTTGTAAATCTGTAAACAAGACAGAATAAACAGCTTCGAATGAAGAAATATTTTAACCACTTCTGGATCTAAAGTTGCTTTCTATGACATTTTGCTTTTTCTAAAATGCACACAGAGCTATTATAAAACCATAATATGCACAATCAGTAAGCTCTGATTTGAGCAAGTACACAATCCCTAGAAAGTCTTCCAGGAAATTCCTGGATATCAACATTGATAAATAAATAATACGTCTAATTTATTTTGTGTTCCTCATAGGACATATTTTATTTTCAACGCCTATAAATCAAAACTAGGCATATGGAATGTAACTTGATAGGCCTTTCTAGGATGTCCTGATATGATCCACAGCTTCATGTTTTATGGACTTAACTTCAAATCGCATCTGAACTGTTTTGTGTTATTTTTCTTCCCTAAAGTCACATGAAGTGAAAGCAAGTTATGAACCTTCTGGGAATGGGAGAGAGAAACAGAACTACTAATACACACAGATAAACACAACTAGTCTTGGTATAGAGATAACTTTATTTTCAAACTTTTCATTGGGAAATCTTGCAAATCAAGCCTGGCATTTTGGTAATTAAACTGTGATCAAGATCATTGCACAAAGATTTTTATTTCTTTTGATTGAAGTCAAGTCGTGCCTGAAAGACCACGTTTAGAATTGTGTTGGGTGATGTAAGTTGAGATGGGAAAATCATAAACCAATTGGAAATGAATCTTGCCTTGCCTCTATTTTCTATGGGTGTTTTTTTTTGTCTGACTGCAGTGGGCCAAGAACACCACTATTCAGGGGTTAAAACAAATTACTTGGCAAAAAGCCTCTCCTATTTCATTAGCATTTACTTCCATATAAACAGGTGTGGGATTTGTGTCCAAGAAGGAAGAGAGATGGAATGCCATTTTTTGCAATGGCAAAATTCTATTTATTTTATTCAATTTCTATACCTGTGCATAGCAATCCAATTGATTCTTGCTCCTGAGTGTAATATTGTGTGATAATAAAATATAATTTCTGGCTCAAAGTTTCTCCTGCTATTTAGATTTTAGTAATGTAGAAACGAGCCATTTCCACATGTAAAATATGCTCTGCCCTGAACTATTGTGTTATCTGAAAGAACTACAGCATACTGGAATAGGGTCTACTCTTAAGATCTCAGCCTTTATGAAAAAAACAGCGTTTTTTTCCAAGGAACTTCCAGGCTCTGTGGTTTCTAAGGAGAATAGGGAAGGACAGAGGAGGACATTTCCATTTAACTTTACAAAATCAAAGCAAAGCTGAAAATGCATTTCTTGAAGATGTGCCTCTTTTTAATTATTTGAAGCTTAAGGACCAACCTTGGGGCCAGGTGTCTTTATTTAGCTATCTCAGGTCCTAAACCTGCACCAAAACCAAAATGCGATCTGATTTTGAAATATAACCTTTTTCAAGTCTGTACTACCGCAACTTTCATTACAGACTTACCGTTGTCTCACCTTAAAAGTTTATTATCGATTTCCACCACCCACCCCTTGTTTTCTGCAGCCTGTGGGGTGGGAAGAGCAGCACTAAAGATCACATCTGTAGTGCAGGAACCTTTCTGAAATCGTTCTCTTCTCCCTTTACGCCTAAGCATATTTCTCGGAAAATAAATCTCAATCAAAAGTATTGGGCTGAATTACCAGGAAGTTTATGTGAATGCCTCTCCATAATCCCTAAACGGAGCGGGTATATATTTTCCTCTCTTCCTTTCCAGCTACAGCCCACTTCCCTCTCTTTGTAGGCAGAATTGCCGACCTTCCTAAAGCTGGAAACAGGTCTGTATCCATCATCTGTACTGCCAATTACTGGTAGTACAGTAGTCAGATAAACAATACAGTAGCGTTAACAACAGCAATAGCAGCAGAGCCATCATTTTGGGGAGAAACTTTGAGTTGATCGCGAACGTCTTGCTCCCTAACTGATTGTTCTTTTGTCCCCGTGGTCAAAAGAGAGCATGCATTGCTTGTCCTGCCTGCCTGCCTGCCTGCCTATCTTCTCCCTCATCCTTTTGACTGGCCCCCTTTCCTCCATTCTTCCCTTCTTCACCATCGGCGGATGAGCTTGTCGAGCTGGCCACAGTTGGATCACGCGGGATCTATTCTACTCGGCTTCAAATCGGCAGCAACCTGCCCGCGGATTCCCATTTCCCTGCTGAGCTGCGACCCGCGGGGCTTAAAAAAAAAAAAAAAAAAGGAAGGGGGGGGGACAGCAGCGAGCGGCTCCGCGCGCCGAAGAACCCTGGAAGGGTCCCCCCCGCCCATCCCGCCCCTAGCGCGAGGCTTCGTTCCAAAGGGCAGCGGCGCGGAGGAAGGGCTCGAGGCGCTCAGGGATTCATCCTCCCACACTTGAGGAAAATTGCCGCCGGCGTCCTCTTCCCTCATTGGCTTGGAGCAGAGCCCGGTAGCTAAGCAACCCCGCACGGAGAGGGCACCGCTAAGGCGGGGTCAACGGGGATCGCTGAGCCGAGTTCTGCGCCAGGCTGCAGAGACGCGCCGGCAGCGCCTGACGCGCCTCGCCTCGCCTCTGCCCGTCTTCCCGCTTTCCCGCCTCTCCTTTCTCTTGCCTCTCGCGCTGCCGTGTGTGCGAACAAAGGGGTAGCCATGTTTTTCTTGTAGTCCTCCCTCAATGCCGAAGTCGCCCGTTTCTACGAGGCGGCGCGGTTTTGGATCCTGGAGGCGGGGGAGAGACGAGAGAGGAATCTTTCAGGATGGGAGGCGGCTCCTGTTCTTTTTTTTTTTTTTGGGGGGGGGGGGAGGGAGCCCGAAATGCTTCTTCCTTCCCGAAGAGGCTATAAGTTGCAGCAGCCACACTCAACCAAGGGGCATCCCTCAAAATAACTCCAGCAGGCTCATCCCGTGCATCTAGGAATGGAGGAGAGATAGCCTTGTAAGGTTTACCACCTCTGAGAACAGGCCTTGTGGAGGAAAATTGGGAGTTGCTATGCTTTTGTCTGCCGTTCGGAGGGCATCAGTCATTGTACATGTACTTGGGAGCTTTTCCTTCTAAGAGGATGAGTTCCTCCCCACACCAACAATAGTACACTGTGTATGCTAGCTAAAGCAGTTCCCTTTGGTTGAAATAGTAAGATGCAAAGGATCAGGCAAAGAGTATTGTATCAATGGTTGTTTTTTTTTTTTAGAATGGTAACTCAAAGCAAGTAGTGTAGTTCTGGTGGAAAAATGTCTTTTGTCTTGGATCCATTGCAGAGATTCAGATGAAATATTTGAATTTGAGATTACATGTCATCCTAAATGCAAGCACTGAATTACAAGTGCATATTAGATCTCCTAGTTTCATGTGTCCAGTGTATAACCAGCTCAAAAACACCTTAGTAAAATAGAATATAATGAAATAGAGTAATGTCTTTGTATAATTAAGCCATTATTCAATCTTGTGCAGCTTTTCTGAAAAATGCTGAAAGATATTAGAAATATGTCTAAATGAGGCAATGATTAGGACTAAAAATAAGGAATTACATATCTAAACTATACAGGGAGCCAACAATGCAGTCTGAACATTGCAGTCCAACAATGCATAGCAAATGCAATAAATATGTTCAAATGATAGTATCTGATGAAGTGGACTACGGTCCATAAAAAATTATGCCGTGGTATATTTGCTAGCCAGTATGGTGTAATAAGACTTTGTTGCTTTAGGAAATCATGTCTTGTCTTGTTTCTGCAATAGGCAAAATTTGGATGCCAGCAGAATTTCTGCTATCAAACAAGGGCAGCTGCTGCTGGGGGCAATGATAGAGAGTGGTACTAAAGAAAGGCAGAAGGAAGAGGAGAGCTGGAGACGCATCTGGAGATGAGGCAAAAAACCCCTTTAATTAGGATCTTGTGAGACAGACACAGAGAATTGTCTCCAAAATGAAGAGGAGGAGGAGATGGGAATGACAAGAGATGCAAGGTTGCCTTTTAAATTTGGAATTGGTACATCTGCCCACTCTAACTGGGCATTTTCCAGTGAAAAGTTTGACTTGAAAGATCTTTCCTGGTTGATATTTCCTTGACCATCTTACCGCTGTCACCCTTTCCCCAAACACACCCTAGAAAAAGAAAAACATTTCTGAGTGAGATTTGTTCTCTCCAACAGCCAAAATAGAAATGGCAATGGAGGAACCAGAGCCCATTTTAAAATTGGAAGGGCAGTCCTGTAGCTGGCCAACTGGACACAGCAGATCAAGAACCCTCTAAAGATGACTTTCATATGACATTGAATGTTTGCATAAATTTGTCAATTTAAAAAAAATGAAAAATATCATTTTCCTACCTGCTTACTTTGAACAATCTTCAACCTGCCTAACAATAGTATGGTCCCAGGATGGGGACTCCATTGTAAGGGATGTTTCCTCAACAAATAATCAGCAAGTTGTCTCAGAGCTAGGGCAAAGAGGCCTCAAGGCCACATGGATAAACAGAGATGGAGGAGCAAGATTTCACAGAAGTTCTATTGTATGTATGCATCATATTTATGTAGCTGCCCATATCACAGATGTAAAATGAGGGAAACAACTGGATGTTCAAGCCCTAGAGAAGAGAAGATTAAGGGGAGATATGCAGACAGTCTTTCAAAACTTGAAAAAGTAACCTGCAGAGGATGGAAAAGAAAACCTTTCTCCTTTGCTTCAGAGAGACTACAGCTGTTGGGTGGAAATAATAGAGAAGCCGATGTCAGCTTAACAATAGAAGAAACTCTGAAAGCACAAGCAATTCAACAGCAGAAAAGACTGATTTATAAGGTAGCAAAGATTCCACTGCTGAAGGTATTTAAGCACAGACTGGACAACCAGCCGTCAAGGATGTTTTAATTGAATTCTATACTGCTGATCCTAACTGGCAGGAGATAAAATAGGTGACCCTCGTCCATTTCTAATTCTATGGTTCCTCTACCATGTATCAGCAAGCAAGTTCTGTTACCACAGGAATAATCTAAATTATTCTAAATAATCTTGTAATAGAATCATAGGATTGGAAATAACATCAAAGGACATATAGTCTAGTAGTCAATCGTGTACTAATACAGGACATAATTCTAGTCGGAAACTCTAATGAAAGAAATTCCAGTTCCCTTTCTAGTCATTCTGTTCAATTGCCAAACGGCTTTTACCATTAAGTTCTAGTTAATGTTTAATTTTATTGAAATTTGTACTCATTGGCTCAAGTCCTATCATCTGGAGCACCAGAAAACACATTTGTTCCATCAGCTATATGGCAGCCCTTCAGCACTTGAAAATTACTATATTTCAGGCTCTTAGTTGTGATTTAGATTGTAGTAAAGCTAAACAAACCTAACTCTAGCAGTATTCCCTCAGGACTTCGTTTTTAAGGTTTTGACCAATTTTGTTGCTCTCATTGGTACATACTTAATTTTGTAGAAATTCTTATTAAATGGTAAGCAGTCTGGATGAAATTTTCTCAAAATCGAATAGATTGGTTCATTTATTTTTAGTGTCTGTAGCATACAGTACTTCTGTTGAAGTACAACAGCCCTAAATACAGAACTTCAGATTTTTCTATGTTTGGGAACTTTAATCTAGTTTACATTTTGTCAAAATCATCTTGAACTTTCTTTTTGTTTTCCAGGGCAGGAGTGAATAAACTTTTTGGGAGCAAGGAATTACATTTTTGGAACAAGGAATTACATTAAATAAACTTTTTGGAGCAAGGAATTAAATTTCTATCCTCTTCATTATTCTGCTTCTACCCACTTTTTGAGTGTATCCTCTAGCATGATTCCCAAACTCAAGAATGTTTCTTGACTTTGAGAATCATGCTAGAGGATACACTCAAAAAGTGGGTGGAAGCAGAATAAAGAAGAGGGTAGAAATTTAATTCCTTGTATCACATGAAAAGTGTTTAGCAGCAGCTTTTGGAGGTTCTCAGGGAAAACGCATGCCAGGGTCTGGGGCAGCATGGCTCTCTGCAAATGTATCACACACAAATATATAGATTTGATGGTCCCCTACTTAGTCCAAACAATTTAAAAAGATAATTTTTTAAAGCATTTATTGCATTGATATGATTACTTATCAAAAACATAAACATAATTATATAAATCATTTATAAATATATTAAAACAACATTGGGCAAGATGCTCCAGGAACCTTTTTATTCTTGGTGAAACACTATATTTTGATTGGGCTTAGGTAGGTATTAATGCAAGTATGTTATTCTGTTTATTGATTTTGTTCAATACAAATGTCCATTGATATTTACATTCCATTTTTATTATTACTGTATTATCCAAATAATGATTCAATAATTGCATTATTTAAATAACATTTTGAGACATTATAATATTTACTCCAACCTTCCCTTTTTAGACAACTTAAGATCACAATTTCCATAACTCCCACCATCATAGTACAAGAGGCCATCTCCATAATGAGGGAACTAATCTTTCTGATTTAAAAAAAGTTATCTCATTGAAAGCAGTAGGATACAAATACCGTAGTTAAACAGCTATTTTAAATGCAAATCTATATAGCTAAAATGTGATGGGAACACTAACTTATCTTCTTAAGAATAGGCTGTTCCACAGGTTGAGGCTACCTTGTAAAGATTCTGGCTATGAGTTCTTGCAGAGAAGTGAGTGTTCCCACTAGTAGCAAATGCATCAGATGGCTCGTTCAGCTATCTGGAGGAAGTGGTCCTTAAGATACCTAGGAGCCAAGCCACATAGGGCTTTGTAGATGTAAATTAACACTTTTAATGGTACTGAGAAATCTGCTGAAACCCACAGCAGTCTCTATAATATAGGTGTAATATGTCCCTAACAGCTCTTACCCACCAGTTATAGTTTCTGAGTAGACTTCAACGTCTATGTAAAATGTATTGCAGTGGCAATGATGGTGTAATATTAGCAGGACTTCCTGCTTTAAATGATGCAACTGCAACTGATATATCAACCAAAATTGGCAAAAGCCCTCCTGGCCAAAACTTTCACCTGGAAATCTAACAATATCAGCAAGACTAGAAGGACACCTAAATGGTAGATTTCTTTCTTCTCAGGAAGTACCACCCCACTCAAGAGTTAAGACCAGAGCAAAAACACAGCATGATGATTTCTGCTGTGGAGCAGCATCAGTTCCATCTTATTAGGGTTCAGCTTCAACCTGTTCCATCCCATTCTGGCCTTACAACATCCAGAGAAAGGGTCAAGACCCTGAGGAATTGCACAAGAGTGCTTGAATGGGATGAGACCTGCCACTGATTGGTACTGTCAATTTAGAAAGGAGTGGAATCTGTATAAAGCATTACCCCGACCACCAACCCTACAGGTAATCTAGGAGAGAAAATACCATTGCCAATTATACTAGACACAAATCAGAGGTCAAATGGGATTAAGAGGGCTGCTCTGTGTGCTCCTCCCATTCAATCCCAAACAAGGTTGTCTGCCAGAGCAACCATGCTGTTTCTGGTCTAGGTACACAACATTCAGCCCTGCAGAATGAATACACATTCTTAAACATATGACGAAATTCACCATTGAACTCTTCATCTATGACGTGACCCTCAGTACTAAGATCACCAGATGAGAATGTATCATTAAATGGAATGTACCATTAAAATGAATCGGTTGGGCAAAGTGATTTCTCATTTTTTAATTTTACTCACTTCAAGTACTGCACTGAGCACACAAAGCTATCTTCTTTTATACTTAGTTGTAAGAACTGAAATTGAGGTCAATTGACATTTTTACCAAGATCAGTCAAATATGAAAACAAGCATGATCAAATTCTATGGACTTCTTCAGAATGAAGGTGTATAGAATAGGACTGATAAGATGTTCATCTCTGTCTACATCAGATGCAATGGTTTTAAATGACATGGGAAAACATTAATGTCTTGGTCCCAACATTAAATCCCCACTGATTTCAATGAGGGTTATTTCAAGACATCTGAAAAAGGCAAACTTGCAAGAGAACAGTGAGCCCTTAATCTTTTCTGTTTGATCTGTTTGTTATCCTTATGTTGGGCAGTCCTGTACTTCAGTGGAGAAAGGCCTTGGGTATCAAGGCCATGTCAGAGTAGGTTAACTCTTCTATTAGGATCAATTAAATAAAAAAGTGTGCTTCCTGGATTTCTTTACCAAGGTTTATGTATGTTTCATTTTACAACATTAGAAGAACTCAAGTATCTGTTTTGATCCTTCCTCGTGGCTGAGTTGCTTCTCACCCATCCCTGAGTTAGGGGAAACTATATTGGCCTGGAATTGGCTGATCCTATTGCCAATTCCTATTCTGCCTCTGATGCCTATTTCTGATGATGAGCTGAAGGCAACATTTGGGGGTCATACAGAAAAAAAAAGATATTTCCAGGCCAAATTTGTGCCTTAATTAAGGGCATCTGGAAAAAGGTCCCTTGTATCATTTGATAAATAGAAACACTTTAGGCACTTACAGTATTTTTCTGTTTTCTTAGGTTTCTGGGTTTCTGGGACCTGCATGGCTATCTTTTTTAAACTACCAGTTGGACATCCTAATGGGCCTTTTCAATTTCTCCAACCTGTCACTTTTCAGGCATCTCTGAACGCACCCAATTCAATGGCCATCATAAACATGGGGGCGCTGGGAATGATGAGGGCTAGAGTTCAAACATTTCTGAGAATACCTGAATAGTAAGCCTGATTGTGAATGTGTGTGTGCGTGCATGCATACAAACATTGTCTTTGAGTCAGTATTGATCCTAGTGACTGCCTTGCAATTTTCTTGACAAGATTTCAGAAGTGATTTTGCCGTTGTCTTCTTCTGACTCCAGGGCTGAGAGAGAGTGGCCCACCTGGCTTTGTGCCTGAAGTGAGACTAGAACTCGCAGCTTCCTGATTTCTAGCTTGCTGCCTTAACCACTACATATTGTCTCTCTAAGCCCACCTTAAAGCAATGTAACTTTTATGATTAATAATGGTACGTTTCCTACAGTCAAGCTTGACTCCTGGTGCTTTAACAGATCAATCCAGGTAGTTTTCCAGACAGCAAAACAGAAGTGGGTTTTCACTTTTCTTTTCAGATTTTTGTTTTTGTTTTACTTACCCATCTAGTTTACATTCCTGGGATTCTCTTCTCTCATTTACTTTCTTAAACAACCTTGACTCTACTTAAATTTTGAACCGGAATGAGATCATTCTAGTCCTGTCACCTTCTGAGATTTTGAAATACCCATATGCTGCAGAACACACCAAGGCTAACATTTGATTCTATTTATACATAATCCGTGTTAGGCAAATCTGTATGGCTTCAACTTGAAGCAAAACAGCAGCAAAGATAAGATTTAGACTATCTGCTCTTTGGAGTATCTGGCCACGCTCACATGTTGGCCTACACACTGTCTTGGTTTCTGCTTTCCATATAGTTTGTGCCCGAAACAAAACTCGAGCTCAGGGATGAACTTCCGACTCCGCATTCTGCTCCCACTTTGGATAGCCATGCCATTCTGGAGAACAGCGCCACCAACAGGCCCAAGGGGAAAAAGAAACTGGGACCGCAGGCAGGCGAGCCACCTGGCTCCTCCTCTCGTCCCCGACCGGGTGACTTTAGCCAGAGAGGGGACGCTTTGTGAGGCTTGCGTGGAAGACCCGCCCCGGCCCCGCATGCAACCAAAGCCGCAATTTTGAAAAGACGCGGGATCCGGTGCGGGGTTTCTAAGGAGCTCCAAGGGAAGCGACTCCCCCAGAGAGCAGCACGTTTCCTCTTTACAACAGAGCAGTTGTTTTCACTGGGAGCTGGCTGGGAGCGCATTGCTGAGAGCAAGAGCAAATGGGGGAGGGGGGTCTGTTTTATTGAGGGCTCATCAATCACGCCGCGTGTGCACTCTCCGCTGGACAACCGCCCCTCCTCTGTCCGCTCCAGTCCCGGACCAGCTGGGACCCGACCAGAAAGCACCGGTCCAAGGCTGGACGGAAGCCAACACGTCCCCCAAGCCTCCTCCACTAACATTCGAATAGCCCGCAGAGACAGTACACCGGAGAACTACAGAGAAAGAAATTTGCTGCGTTAACAGCCATCCTCTGCTCCTTATATTCTCCATCTGGCTACCTCCGCTACTTGTAAGTAGCAGCTCTTAGGGAGCTTACAAACTGCGGATGGCGTAGCGAGAGACTAGTACGAGTCGCCAGATCTCAAGCATCTTTCTTTCTTTCTTTCTTTTTCTTTCCTGCTACACATCCCATGTATTAATAAAAGGGTGTAGAAGCCGTGGTACCGACCAGCTGCTCGAATGACAACTTCTAACTTGGAATCATCCAGTTCTGTGGCAGCATGGGCTGATGGAAATTGTAGTCTTGAAGATCTGAAGGCACTAAATTGCCTTTGTGTGTGGGTACATTTTATTCTATACAAAATGCAGATCCCCCCCCCCAGAAGATCTTTGGATAGGTCTGCTTCCCAAACCACCATATTACCCATTTATCTTCACCCCCTGCATCCCAAAGAGCAGAGGAGGAACAGGGTAATCTCCCCCCCCCCCTATTGTATTGCCTCAGATATAAAGCAAGAAAATTGCAATAGCTGTTTCTCCCACAGCAGGTGCTAGAGAGTTAATCTTTTTTGCCTCCTCCCTCTTTCAAAATTAGAGATAATGCCTTCTCAGCTTTGGAAAATATTTCTTTCCAAAGATACTCCAGCTTTCAGGGGATACAGTAAAGTTTTGAAATATATATGTAGAAAAACCATTTCTAGGTCCAGCAAATTCTAAGAAGGTAACATGTTTGGGCACATAACAAAACAGACGTTTTTCATGTCACAGATTTTAAATGATCAAAATTAAATCTACACCCTACTTACCAAGAAGTACAACCTACTTCTTGGTAAGCTAGAAAAATGTGGGATAGACAGCATCACCATCAGGTGGATTTGTAACTGACTGACAAATCACACTCGAGGTGTAGTCCTCAACAGCACTACATGTACATGGAGGAAGCAAGTAGTGGGGTTCCTCAAGGTTCTGTTCTAGACCCAGTACTCTTCAACATCTTCATAAACTATTTAGATGAGGGAATAGAAGGGAAGCTCATCAAATTTGCAGACGACACCAAGCTGTCAGGAATATCTAACTTCCCAGAAGATAGGCTCAAGATCCAAATAGATCTTGACAGACTTGAACGCTGGGTCCTATCTAACAAAGTTAAATTCAATGTAGAGAAAAGTAAGGTTCTACACTTGGACAAGAAAAATCAAATGCACAGGTACAGATTAGGTGAAACCTGCTCAATAGCAGTAACCACAAGAGGGATCTTGGAGTCGTAGTGGACATCACTTAAATATGAGCCAGCAGCATGCTTAAGCCACCAGAAAAGCCAATGCAATCCTCGACTGCATTAACAGAGGGACAGAACCAAGATCACATGAAGTGTTAGTACTGCTTTATAATGCTTTGGTAAGACCACATTTTGAATAGTGCATCCACAATATAAAAAAGATGTTGAGACTCTGAAAAGAATGCTGAGAAGAGCAAAAAAGATGATTAGGGGGCTGGAGACTAAAACATATGAAGAACGGTTGCAGAAATTGGGTATGTCTAGTCTAGTGAAAAGAAGGACTAGGGATGACATGATAGCAGTGTTCCAATATTTGAGAGGCTTCCACAAAAAAGGAGGGAGGGGCAACCTCTTCCAAAGCACCTGAGGGCAGACAAGAAGCAATGGATGGAAACTAATCAAGGAGAGAAGCAACCTAGAACAACCTAGAACCTAAGCAGTGAGGACAATTAACCAGTGGAACAGTTTGCCATCAAAAGTTGTGGGTGGTTCATCACTCTTCTTCATTTTAAGAAGAGACTGGGCAGTCACTTGTCTGAAATGGTATAAGGTCTCCTGCTTCAGCAGGGGATTGGATTAGAAGACCTCCAAAGTCCCATCCAACTCTGTTATTCTGATTCCAGATAAGAGCTCTTTAGACTACTTCATAGAAACAAAAGTCTGAATCAAAAGTATGTTCATATCAGTCTAATGGTTTGTCTACATATAGAAATTTCTAGAGTAGTTTTAAATGTCAGGCTTGATTGCTGTTAATCTAGGAATAATGTCTATTGAATTCAATGACATTTATTTCTAAGTAATAGAATTTTATTGTTGGCTTGCAGTTCTATGTATCTACAAAGAAACTTCATGGAAGTATGTAATAAAGGCTGCATTTAAATAGACATGCATATACAAAAGAGCCAGTTTGTTTTAATGTTTAAGGCATTAGGCTACTAACTGGGAGAGTGAGTTCTAGTCTTCTTAGGCATGAAAGTTGGCTGGGTGACTTTGGACCAGTCACTCTGTCTCAACCCAACCCATGTCATAGGGTTATCGTTGTGGGGAAAATAGAAGGAGGGAAGAGTATTAGGTATATTCGTCACCTTGAATTTTTTGTTAAAAACAAAAAGGATAAAAAACAAAAAAGGTGCTTTAAATAAACAATGATGTTGATATATTAGCAGTACTGAATACATAAACTAGAATCTCAGAAACCATTAGTTTTATCTGCTTAAGTATTTTCTAGACATTTGTTGTGTATTCACCATCCTCACATAAAATAGAAAAGCATTTTTGAAATGGATTTTCAAAAGCATTTTTGGATGTGGCTTTGGAGATAACAGCTGCTGTTAAAACACACGCACACACACACCCATTGATCAAAGTTTAATTCTGAGGTCAAATGTATCTGAAATAGAAACCACCCTCCTCCAATATTTATACTTACATTTCCTATCACTTCAAATTTTAGAATGTTCTTTTAACCGAATCATTACAGGAAAACATTTCCACGCCAAAAAGCAATTTGGAAATAGAAGACAATCTAAGGTAGCAAACCTGTGGCTCTCTAGCTGCTGCTGAATACAACTCCCAGTAGCCTCAGCTAGCATAAGAAATTGTGAAGAATTAGTAATTTGGCATGATAGAAAGGATTTTCGGGTTTCCCAGTTCTGGAAGTTTGTTAGGAACTTGATAAGTTTCCATATAAGTTTTTAAGGTACTTGAGTATCCTGGGAATGCTTAAACTTCATATATCCTGCCTTAAAATGTGAGATTAGGATCCATATCTGTTAAATTCCTTTCTCAGTATGGCTATGCTCACACTGTTTTTGCCATAGTTAAGGGAACCATCATTTATTAAATTAACCCAGTTTCTGAATTTCTGAATACATTAACCATTAACCTAGTTTCCTAGAGCACATAATATGGTCCATGTTCCATGATATGCCTGATCCATCCCAGCCACTAATCCAATCAAATTTCTTTACCGATGTTTCTGGAAATCATTGTAACTGGGTCAAAGGTCAGTTTAGGAGTTACAGTAAATGCTGAAGGTTGAGATGGTGATGGCCATTTAAATTGCCTTCTATCTAATATTTCAAAGTAAAGATACATTAAATTTTGAGTAGCTGAATCTTTTCCAGAGACTGAGAGAGAATAGTGGGGAAACAAGAATTGCTGTGGAATAACTCTTAAAAGAAATATTGCTGTTACTAAGAAATAAAGACCCAGTTCCAATATCTAAAAATAAGCTCCTCAGTTTGAAAGGTGTCTTAGTTTGGATAGCAAGAAGAGCTAATCGCTTATATTCTCTAAGTATGTGGGCCAGCCTTGCTGTTTGCTTCTGGAAAAGCTGCTGCTGTCTAATGATTTAGGGAAGTGTTTATGTTTTCAGTTTTGTTATAAACATTGGTTGTACCTTAGAGCAATTCCCCATTTACCTGGCAATGTGCTTTCCTCCCCTTTCACAGTGGTTCCTTTTGCAGTACCTCAGAAATGATGCCATAAGAGTTGTATCGCTCAAGATGGACTCATTCTGGAGTGACAGGTTTACAAGTACTGAATAATAGTATACAATAACAACAATGGTTATCACAAGTGCTAGCTACTCACTTTCTGGGCTGACCTGATGCTACTACAGATAATTCTCCACTTATGACCATTTGTTTAGTGACTGTTTAAAGTTAAGATGATGCTGAAAAAAGCAACTTATGACCTGCACTTATGACCATTGCAATGTCTTCTTGGTCATGCAATTGTGATTTGGGTGCTTGGCAACCATCATGCATTTATGATGGTTGCAGCATCCCACAGTCATGTGTTCAGCATTTGCAACCTCCCAAGTCAGTTTCCGATAAGCCAAGTCAATAGAGAAGCTGACAGGAAAGGTTGCAAGTTGTAGTCACATGATGTCCTCCATTATGACTGTAATGATTCCCTTAACAACCATGGCAAAAAAGGCTGTAAAATCAGGTGCAGTCACATGATGCCTCATTTAATGACTCCACCATTTCATGACAAATTTTCCAATCCCTATTGTGATTGTAAGTCAAGGACTTAAAGCAACCCCCTCCTCTCTGCTCCACTCTTTTATGGTCCTCAGTTTCTTGCAATGCTCACATAGATGTGGGTGCTTAGACTGGCTGTGGATGACCACAGCAGCTGTCCAGAGAAGGAATGGTGTTACCAAGAGGAGGAGGTAGGAAGGACATCAAGGTAGGACCCAGAACTAGGATAAACAGTATAACTTCCCCCCCCCCACAAATGGCAACATTAACCATGGAGAGTCTTCCAGGAGGTTGATATTCCTCTGAGAAAGCAAAAAGGACTTTAGTTTCCAGGGAGGCCCTGATCAATCTGGCAGCCAAATGAGAAGCAGCTGTGGAAGCACAGAGCCTCCTGGCAGGATAGGAGCAGGTAAATGGGAGCCATGCAGGTCACTAACCTCCCTCATGTATCATAAAATGTTTGCATAGAGGTAGGCATATTCATTTTCCAAATGAAAACATTGGTCTCCTGTTGATCTCTTTGATCTGCCTTAGTAACAGTCTGAGCCAAAGATGAAGGCCTTTTTAAAGCTATGTTGTCCACAAACTCTAAGCAACCTATTTTCGCACTGTGTTGTGGGTGAGCCCCAAGTGTCAAATGGTGTCCAACTGCTATTGCAAATCCCCTCTCTTTAAGGTTAGTGAAGAGTGAACTTCCATAAGCATAACTTTTTATCATAGAGAAAGCTGTTACTATAACAGCCAGTTTGGTGAAATGGTGAAGAAGCTGGGCTAGAAACCAGGAGGTGCTGAGTTCTAGTCCTCCCTTAGACAATAAAAGCCAGGTGGGTGACTTAGGGCCAGTCATTCTCTCAGTCCTATCTATCTCACAGGGCTGTTGTGGGGAAAGTAGGAAGTGTATTAAATGTGTTCGCCACCTTGAGTTACAGTCTATATAAAAAAGATGGGATAAAAACATAATAACAAAATTCTCAAGCAACTTTTCAGCATTTAAAACAGGGGAGCAAAGCCAAGTTGAAAACTTGCCTTTTTCATAACAAAGTGAGTTTCCTGGGCAAACCATTTTTTTCTGAGACATTTGTAAAACAGGAATAAAGATTTGCATATTACTTTGTCTGGTATTAGAATAAAACTTATTTTGTGTTATTTTTATTAATGATAGTACAGTATGTAATTCTATTATAAGTAAGAACTAGGTAAGAAATCACATAAGCTGGATAATGAATCTTAAAATGTTGCTCAAAAAGCGTTAAGTGTTTACATGCTGTAACAAAAACATCAGAAAGTGTTGAATATCTTGAGGACTAGCAGTTTATATCATCAGATGCAAACTGATGATTTCCTTATGATTCCCACCATAATATAATCAATTACTTCAGATTATTTTATGGTAGGGATCATAAGCAAATCATTAGTTGTATCAAGGAAATTCAATTAGAAGATTCCTGCTTTTGGTGATCTGGTATCAAAATACTTTGGTATATTATGCATCCTAACTTGTGTGGGTAATAAGGAAACAGCCATCATTTGCTTTTCTTCGGGCAATAATTTATTTTGGACTGGGCTGGTCATAAGGCTCATTAAAATATTCCTCTTTCAACATCACAGAGGCATCCTTAAGCTTTTGTTTTTTGCCCAGAGTAAACTGGATCAATCTATAATTACTTTTGATAAAGAAAAATGATAGTCCCTCTGCAAAGGAGCAACTGAACATGGAAACCAGTGGTTTCTGTACTAGTATATTTCACCTTCTGAAGACCACCGAGAAATCATTCAAGAAATGAAAACAAAATCTAACTCAGATGTGTTAAAACTTAATCAAGAATATGGGATTTTTGCTAAAACCATTCAATTATATAAAGCAAAATTTGGAAAACTTTTGTTAGCAACATATCATAAAGGTACTGTGTTTCTTGCATTTCTTAGACTTTGGGATCCTGTAGTTCAACCCACAGGATTGTATGTGCATGGACACATTTGTTTCATTTGAGAATAGCACTCCCTTGATTAAGTGTGGAGGTGAGTTCTAGTTAGTCTTAAAAATTTTAATAGAAGAGATTATGTGTATATGAATTATATGAACTGTGGAGTTATTTGTGCTGTCTGAGCTTGGTTGTTTGCTTGCAGATGTTTCACTATCCAATCAAGTAACATCATTAGATAATGTTATCTAGCTGGGAAATGAAACTTCTGCAAGCAAACGAAACACCTGCAAGCAAACCATCAAGTTCAAACAACACTAGGAACACTATAGTCTCTCTCAGTAACCCCTACTATTTTTCTGTATATCTGCACCAAATATGAATCAATGAACTACAGATAGAATTATAGCGTCATCATGCTATTTTGTTCTATATTCAGTATGGATCTCATCCCTGTAGGCAAGAGGATTATTAAACCAAACCAAAATTTCAGCATCAGTTTTCATAAAATATATTACATAATGGAAATAATTAAAAACAGTATTTCTATCCATTTGTTTGCCTCATTGTACTGCACATGAGGAACAAATGCGGACGGCTGTCTCATATGGTTTAAATGTGTTTTTTCCACTTTTTATGTCTCTGGAATTCTTTCCTATGCAATCTTGAAGATCCCAAACTCCACCCACTGGAAACTTTCATGCTATGACTTTTCATCACCAGATATCTTCCAAGAACCCTTTTCTGCTACACTGACTATTTTTGCAACTGGATGTACAAGCCTAGCCCTTCTATTAAGCACAGCATTATGGCTGTCCCAGGCAGATGTTGTGTGACAGGTAATGTCAGCAAGGAAAGAGAAGGCAGCTTTTCCCTATTTTTGTTCTCCTATTAGTTGTCATACCTGCAAACCTGAGTTTGATAAAGGATAAATGATCTTCTGTTGCTAGCATTCATCTGCAGTCTGGTCAGTTTGTGTATCTAGGTCTTTTGGTATTTACCTAGAGTACCAAATGTCTTGTAAAAACTTGAGATCATGAAATGATGATGTAGTGCACTGTTGTTCCATTTGTTCCCCCCTCTTCAGTTCATATGTTTAGTTTTCTAATGTAGCAATATTGCTTGGGAATGGAGATACCTCTTGTACTACCATTTCGTCCCTCCCATTATTAGTTCCAGTCTGAGTTGTGACACAGTTCTTCCCATTAAACCATATTGAATGTTTCTCTTTTTCTCTCTATTGAAGTATTGCTTTACAGCTTCAGAAAAAAGTGTAACAAATGGCAACCCCTTCCATTTGCCATTTGTCACCCCATTTGTATTTACTTTTCGGTTTCCTGTAAAAAAAAAAAAATCTTCAAGGTCCATTTCTTCAGCACCAAGGTATTTGAACTTCCTGTATTATGAAAAAAGAAATATAGATTTTTTTTTAGCTTTGTAGAGTTTGTATGGTACTATCTTACAAAAACAGTTTCATGTATATATTCAGTTTAAAATTTAAATATATGCAAAACTCATTCAAACTACATGAGATTCAGTTTTATAACTCTATATTCATTCAGTGCAACAAATTTCCCACAATTAAAACATGGAGAAAAATCACACATTGCTATAACATGTAGAATAGTACTAAAAAAAAAAATCAAAGCCCAACATCTTTGCCTTTTTTGAGCATATCTATATCAATTTTTGTACTTAAAAGGTGTCTGAGTTGAATGAGAACCTCATTAGTAGTTTCCATAAACAATACATACAGTTCTAATAAAAAGACAATTAGGTGTCCTGTTTATCACTATAGCCTACTGTTTTATCTTCCATTTATTTTGTAAAGGTTCCATGTTTTATAGTAAACTCAGCATATGGTGTAGGGAGAGCTACCATTTATATGGCTCAATATTAGCCACATACCACTTTAGGAATTACTTTCCATGCACATATTTGCCCCCAGGACAATTCTTAACAGAAGATAATGGCATAAAGCCAGGGTGGGAAACCAGGCCTTCCAAGAACACTGTTAGCCTCTATTTCTTTTCTTTTTAAAAAAAAATTGAAAAAGGAGAAGAGAAAGAGGCTTAGTTGCAAAATTCATGGAAATTATGGATCAGTACTTGTTTTTCTATACATCCGCTGTACAGTATAGTTATTGGGGGTAGAGTGGGGAACAGGCACCAATGAACTAGTATAGTACTAGATTACTTCTATGTGGATTTGTGGGGAGCAACAGGAACAATTGCGTAAGTTATAATGCAATAATGGAACTAGACAGGCCAAGCAAGCATGCATGAAAAGGGGATGCATTGGTTTTAAGGACAATATGTCTTAGATTTTTGGTACAATTCAATATAGTTTGGATTTTACTATTCAATATTTGTTTAAATCACCCTTTAAAACCTGCAGCAGATGCACCTTCTCCCTCCTACTTTTCTCTACTAATCAGACAGAATAGTGGTCACATCCTCCTCTATTGCAGGTTGTTTGCAGAAACAATAGAACAGGTGAGAATTTCCAGGAATATAAAAGGGAACGGGTTATAGTAGGGTGATTAATTCCATGATGGAACAAATAACTCTTACTGTATTTCAATCTTCTCTATCTTTTGTTCACACTTTGAAGTAAAGTCTTTGAAAAAGAGAACTCCAGGTACTTTTATGACAGTTCTACCTGAAATGATAGGATTCTCTGAGTATCTCTGAGAATGTGGCTCCCTGAGACAGGCTTCTCCAATAAGATAAATTTGGGAAGAATGGTTGAAAGGCCATAGTATAATTTGCCATTTTCACCTCTAGGCATACATATTAAGTAATGCTGGGAAAAATTGATATTCTAATTACAAATTATTACAGACACCCCTGGATTTGAACAGATGCCCAAAGTGAATTTTTGAAATTCAGAACTATTTTAGAATGTGTTTTCTGGTCCAGAAGTTCACATCTTCGGATGATTACTTGTGAATTACTTTAGAAAGGTTATGACTTAATATGCCAACATGGGAATTTTTTTCTGCTTTTGAAGGAAAATATATCTCCCCTCAAAGCAGGAGGCAGAGGTTTGATACTTTGGTTTTAAAAAAGTACCACTTGTGTGCCTTCTTCTTTCTGTTTTTCTACTATGCCAACTGAAAGCAGTCATTAAGGAACAAGACTGTTATTATTATTACCAAGGGAAACAACGAAACCCATTATCATCATGAGGCCTCACATTCACTGGCAAGGAAGACTCACAGAGCACTTACAAGCTGGCCAAGGACCATTAATAGCTACTACTCAGTATAGTAGCATGCATTGTTGATACCATCCTGATCTGTATTGGCTTCCGGATGCTTTTTAGTCTAGATCAGAGAAAGCCCACATGGAGCAAGAGATGAAATGCTTCTTAGATCATAAAGACAAAACTAAATATTGCACAGACTCATCCTTTTGGGCAATTGTTATTAAGTTCTGCTGAAAGCTAATTGTGCAGCTCTTCCTAAAGATGCTAAGGGTATAAATTTAAAAGAAAGGCAGCCCTTTCGTCCAGTACTACAATTAGTTCAAGGTATGAGACTGTCAGCCCTGGAGGCCATCTTTTTCTTTGGATCTTTCGGGCTGCCCCACTTAGTGCTGTGTGAAACTGGGAAGGGGGATTGCATGGAGTAGCAGGGATATCTAGCCATAGTAACATTCTTTTCTTTGAGAGTCAAGGACATCCAGCCTGCACCTGGTATGGCGTGACTGGGAGGCATCTCCATTTGGGATGGTGCATTGATTGGACCATGTGATGGACATGTGAGTGCAAGGGGAAGGAACTTGGACTTTCTTTTGGATGGGGAAAACCTGGAAGTGTTCAGATTTGGGTATTCCCAGATGTGCCAATATGACATCTTTAATAAAATGGAACTTTGAGGAACTTCTAGCCTCGGAGTCTTCTTTCGTTGGGGTTGTTACTTGGAACCCTGACAGAGACTGCCAAAAGAACAGTGTCAAATGCCCCACCCTATCATAGTAGAGATACAAGGCTAGTCATGAGATTCTAATTCTAAGGGAGAAAAAACAACAGCACTTCTTCTCTTCTGATTAAAGGGATGATTGGACCTAGACTTTGAGCATAACCATTAAGAAGAATGAGATGTAGGTATTTATTTCAGTGATTTTACTGGAAGTACGATAATTTGGATCCATATCAATGCTAAAAAAATTAACAATTACAAATTTGTTGCCTTTTCATCATATTCAGATTGCTGCTTGACATTTGTTTCTTAATGCTCAAAGATAGGGGGAACCTCTCCATTGCCAGGATTACACAGAGAATCTTAATTTCCATCATGTTTCATCCCACAGAATCCAGCTCTTTCAGGGCAGAGGTTAGAAGAGAGAATTTTCAGTTTAGGTTTGCAAGGCCACATGGGGAGAAAAGGACAGTTTCCATCAAAAAGTCAGTATGCCTTAGACTGTCTCCTGCAGTAGCTCACAAAAAAAGTGAGTATCTTGGGCAACTGGGATGCATTGTGAGATTTATTTTACTGAAAACGAAGCAGGAAAGTAATATCTTGGTTAAGAAGAACTGGTTTAAAAATCAGATACATTTTTTAAAAAGACCAGAAATAATTAGCATTAACAGTGTAGCAAAGTGCTTTATAGTCCAATCATCTACAATGTTAAGTACTCCCGGTAAATCATTCGCTGTTTTACAGAACTCTACCCAGAATTGCAGTCCCACACTGCAACACATAAATAAAAAATCTTTGCCAAATGCCTGATATTGAGACAATGAATACTTGCACAGTTAAAAAAAAAACATTCAGTTTGTTCATCTTTCCTCAAAAGAGAAGTTCTATAAAGCCCCATGAAATAGGTGACGATTTCTGCCTATCTCTATGCCACCCTGTACAAACTTAGCAGAAGTCTGATTCCCAGATCTTTTGCAGCTTAGAACCTTGATAAAGAATTCCAAACTGGAGGAGAATAGAAGGTGATTGATTCATGGAAAGGACGGCTTGACTTGATCCTCACCTTCCAGCCCCTGCCTTCACTGGCCCACTACCTATACCAAACTTCTTGAACACCAACCGACCCTATCAGGAATGATCTCTCTTGACCTGTTAGGGAGGATCTCCTGAGTCTGGGCTGAGCAGGATCATCTGCACCACGATTGGAAGCTCTCCATTGCCTAAGAAGACAGGTATTTCCCATTATTGGGTATTTGGAAACCGTCCCCCCCCCTTCTTAATGTAAGCTGTGTCTCTCCGGTATGAAAGGGGGAAACGGGGTTTGGTTTTGGGGGAGGGGTCTCTAACTCACCTCTACCTCAGGGTCTTTCCTCTCCCTCGCTTCACTCCTATCCGACTCCGGGTTCTAGGCAGGACGAAGCAGGCTCCAAACGGCCCCTGCCTGAGCCCTTCAAAGTTGGAAGTGCTGAAGACCAAGCCGGGCCAGCAGCAACCCAGGTCGCGCGCGCCAAGGCTCCCGAGGCCCCTATTGGCCGGCGGACAAGCACGTGCCAGCCCTCCTGGCTGTATATTAGGACAATAGTTGCCTCCCGGCCACTTTCCTGGGGGCTGAGAAGAGGAGGGGGGGGCAGTAGCAGCAGAAGAAGAAGAAGCTGGTGCTGGAGCAGGTAGAGGAGGAGAAAGGGAGGGGAGAGACGGGTGCCGCTGCCCCTTCGCACTCCTGCCTGCCGCGGTGCCTTTCTCGACGTTCCTTCCTCTCCTTCCTCAGTGGGGCGAGGGGGACGGACCATGAACTCTTTCCTGGAGTACCTGTCGCGGGGCGGGGACAGCTTGAGTTTAGCCGGGAAGTTTAGCAGTGCAGAGCCCGGCAGCGTAGTTTTGCGGCCGCCCTGCGCCCTGTCAGCCGGCGGGGACGGCGCTTACCAGGGTCCTCCCGCGGGAAGCTTGCCGGACTTCTCCAAGCGCTTGACGCCTCACCCGCAGGCGCCTCGGTTCCAGCCGCCCCAGCTGGCGCCCTGCGCGTTTACCGGCTCGCACGTTTTCCCCTCGGCCGAGTTCAACCTGCTCCGTCCCGAGGCGCCATACTCGGGCCAGGAGGAGAGCGCTCCGCTGCATTACGCCACGTCCATTTTCCCCGGCGGCGGCGGCGGCGGCGGCGCCTACCTGCAAATGGATTACACCGCGCTGGCCGAGACTTTTCAGCCTTGCCTCAAGGATGCGCCGCTGCGGCCGCCGCCCCCGGACTTCTGCCCCAAGGCCGGCGGCCAAGCGGCGGTCAGCACTTTCGAGTGGATGAAAGTCAAGAGGAACGCACCCCCTAAAAGTAAGTGCGGGGCTTCGTCAGCGCGTGCCCGGTGGGTGTGTGGTTGGTCTTGGGGAAAAAACAAAACAAACCGGTCCTCGGCTCCTTCGATGCCTGAATTGTTGCTGCTGTGTAGTTGTCCAAATGCGAATACTTTTTTTAAAAAGCTTTTTCATTGTACAAACAGCCTCGCAGGGCTTTTTTTTTTTAAATTAAAAAAAAAACTTATCTAGTGCTCTATGCTGACCTGGCCACGAAAGTCATTAGAATAGTCGCTTTCAATGCTGAAAGCGACTATTCTGGAAACTCTCTAAGATGGGCTGGATTTAATACATTTCATTCGTTTCGATCCTCTTTATCTACCGTAATCCAGATGGAAACATAGTGTGCTTCCCCCAAGGGCTCCATACATAACCTTGAATTAGAGAGGAACGTGGCAAAAGTCCCCCCCCAAAGTGTAATCCTGATGATCTAATCCGAAAAATTTGCATATTTTATGGCTGTCCATAACAGTTCAATCTTTTCAACCAATGCTTATTGTTTTCAGGTAAAGCCACAGCTTGTGGGTCTTCCAGTTTTCCTAGTGTGGTAAGAACCAATTTCAGCACTAAGCAACTGACCGAATTGGAGAAAGAGTTCCATTTCAATAAGTACCTCACCAGAGCCCGGCGTGTGGAAATAGCGAAGTCTCTGGGCCTCAATGACACTCAAGTGAAAATCTGGTTCCAAAATCGGAGGATGAAGCAGAAGAAAAGAGAAAGGGAAGGAATAGTGATTCCTGGAGTACCTACTCAAGTCTCTCCTTCAGTATCCAGCCCCAGACATTCAGGGATGTGCTCTGTGGCCTCTTCTCCTACCAAAAATTCACCTTAATACTATGGCATTATGACAACACTGAGAATGGATACAGATGCATGATACTGAAAAGACTCAAAAACTTCAAAAGCAAAATCAGACTGCTCTGTAAAGTGTGAACTCATGCAAATTTGAATTCAAGGTACAAAAGAAGACAATAATTGCACTAAGTTTTACGCTGACCGTGGAAAAGTCCATTGTATAGAATGAAAACCTGCTGCTTTACACAGAACTGATTCAAGGCACAAAAGGCATATGATGATATGTTTACATTTTATTTATATGTATTTTCAGGGAAAGCTGCTTTCACCTTCTATATGCTGCTAAACTTTGTTGCTGGCCTGGCTGAATTTATTTACAGGCTAATATTACATTTGTTTACTTAAAAGGAAACCCCTTAAGACTGATGTGGGGGATTCTACTAATAAAACCAAAGATAAGGAATAACTCATGGATGGAATCTACTCTGCACTGATTTTAAATCTATTTCAATCTAATCAACCTGTGTTTTTTAATTTGAATATTGAATATTAATTTGAACGGGTTCCACTAGGTCTTCTCCATACTCCTTCTTTGAGGTATGTGTATGGAAACACAAACATTAGCCATCAGGGATGTTTTGATTCCTTTTTGTTTCTGGGACTCAAGCAGTGATTCTTCTTAACAAAGATTCTTGTCAGAAAGTTCTGCCAGTAGACTGATTTAAAATACTTTAGTTTAAAGTTGGGTGAGGGAGAAAGAGAAACAAATGGGTTTAAATTATTATTATTTATTGCACTGATATATACCAAGATAAAGTGTAGTAGGTTAACACAATTCCAAACCAAAGGATGCCCTGCTTTTTTTTCTTTTTTTCTTTTGCTTCATCAATTTGTTCTCTGGTTCTGCATTAACTAGCTTCTGTTTTATTTCCAAATGGGTTCTTTAAAAATACATAGGCACACATACAAATAGCATAGTCCAGTGATCACTCTACACAGTGTATGTTTTTAAAGTTCTATTTTAATTTTGAACAGCAGAAACTATTCATAGTAGTCATGTTCATAGTTGAAAATTGAATTGTAATTCTGAGAGAATTTCCGTCACATGGGAATAACAAGCATTGGTAAAGGAAGAAAGGCAATTTCCTCAGGGCCTGGTGGCTCAGCAGACTGATAGCATTGTGATTAACACCAGCTGTCTGCAATTACTGTAAGTTCGAATCTCACCAGGCTCAAGGTTGACAGCCTTCCATCCTTTCTAAGGTAGGTAAATTGAGGACCCAGTTTGTGGGGGCAGTAAGCTGACTTTGTATAAATATACAAAAGTATGAAGGCTATTGCTTAACGCATTGTAAGCCACCCTGAGTCTCCGGAGAAGGGTGGCATATAAATCAAATTAAAAAAAAAAAAGAAGAAAAAGTTAATGAAAATTCCAGAGTCAGAGTAAAGTCCTTCTGGTTTCAGTAATGGACAGCTATCCAATTCTTTATCAGATTTCTGAAAGTCCCCTTTTCTGACAATTTTTTTTTCTTTTTTAGTAAACCCTTGAAATTCTTCTTATTCTGAGAAAAAATTAACTGAGTATGAATATGGTGAGAGAAATATCTGGCAGTTAAATCAAATGTCCCATGTTCATCCTTTGAGGGAAGGAGAACGGAGATGACAGGGAAGTGAAGGAAGCACTATGTCTCAGGAAATTAATGTAAATAGAAAGTCGCCCTTTATTCTTGTGTGAACCACATATGATGAACATTATAATTTTAACAGAAGTACAATTTATAAATAAATTTTGAGAACTAGTAACATGCTGTTTCCATTACGTATGTGGCAATCTTGGTTTTTAATTTCATGCTAATCAGCGATTTGAAAAAAGAGAGAGCCCTCTGAGGCTTTTGATATTTAAAAAAGTCTCCAGGCTCCCATTCCAGAGTTCTTTTGAGGAACATGATGTGTTGCTAGAAGAGAGCTTACAGCTGCAAACAAAGAAGAAAAACAAGTTATAACAGCCCAACCCAGAATTCATGTAAGGAAGCCCTTGGGCACTGAAGCTAATTAAACCCATTACCAAATAGTCAAAATAAATCATAACTCAAAGATTTAACTGGAACAGAAGTACATCCGTTAAGCAAACTGGAATTGTCATTGACTTGTAAGTAGAAACGAATTGATCAAAGATTAGAGCGCTAACTTTTTTGTCGAAGATGTACATTATAAGTGATATCAGATTGCTGTACTTGACAGAAGTATATCTGAAGTCTTCCTGCCCTATAATATCATGGTTATAGTCAGGTCAATATCTTAGTGGGCTCACTTAAACAGTTATACTTTCCAGAGCAGAAACTGAGGGCTACTTTTTCTCCAGGGGAAAAAAAAAGTCTTCAATAGTCTTAAAAATGACCATAAGTGTTAGACACAGTGGATTGTATATTCCATTGTATTCGGAAAAGTTTTGTATTATCTGATTATTGCTTACATTATTTTTTGACTTTACACTTATGCAGTATGATTCCAGGTTTATATAGAAGTCTGCCTCAGTGTGTTCATGAGCTGGGCTACCAATTTGGGCTGCAATTCTGTATACTAGAGAGTAAGATCTTTGGCCTCTAGCCAGACTTATTTCTGTAACCATGCATAGTTTCTTTGATCAAACAGGAATGTCAATACAGGTCTTTTTAAAACCCCTTTGCTTTCTTGTTTCCTCCTTTGACCCTTTCCAATAAAATCTATTTGATGTTTTAGACCATTGGAAGTCATCAGCAAGACAATGCTCTGTTTGAATAAAAATGTCAAAAGAAATGTGGTAGGGAGTGTTTTATTAATGTAAAGCTTGGAAGAAGGTTTCCATCACATTGGGAGATGTGATACATATGATGCTGTTTTCATCCCATGATAGGTCTTAAAGGAAGAAGACCGGGTCAAAAAGAATTCATGTTAGGAAAGAATGGGAGGTTTTTGAGTTCTTCCTATTCTTCTTCATCTCTCTCTCTCTCTCTCTCTCTCTCCCTCCCCCTCCCCCTCCCCCCTCTCATCCATCCATCCATCTCTCTCTATACACACACACACACACACACACACACACACACACTGTGTTTTTACACATATATAAACACACACACACACACACTTTATTGAAGTTCTACAAAATATAAAATATAAGGAAAAAAAGCTGCCATTCAAGCACCTGAGAGGCATTTCTAAGCATGTCATAAAAAGGAGATCACAATCCTATGCATATTTCCTTGGGAGTAAATCCCACAAAACCTAATGAGATTAATTTATTCTAGGTACTTTGAAGTGGCTAAGAAAAGGAAAGGTCTTATGACATTATAAAAGCAATTTATTTGAGCATACATTTTTGTGTTTTGCGGCTCACTTATTCAGATATAAAGTAAAGGGAGAAGTAAGTAGGGAGGGAAGGAATGAAAATAGTTAACTGGAACCTTTGAAGTGAGTGTTTTTAGTGAAATTTTATATTGCTTAGCTCGAGGGCCCTTTTACAACTGAATTTTTGTCTTTGAGTTTATTGGTACTCATTCTATAGATAAGTCAAAAGAATTTAGTGGCTGAAATAGACATTTAGGATAATTTATTACCTTAATACCACTGCTCAGCTTTCGGAGAGTTTTACAGTATGTTTGAGTTGATCCTGTTAGATTTGAAGAGTTGAAATAATTTTTATACAAATGATAAGCCACCATGGACTCTATTGAACTAAGCTAAAATTGGGAAAATAATATCATAGATTGATATTACATGTGAACTTAGGTTCTGAACACTCACATAAGTATAAGAGACTGAGTAAAGATTCAAACAGTGATAGCCCTAGGTAGCTAGATACAGGATGGCACATTTGCTTATAATAATATGGAAGTATTTAAGGCAGTGGTTCTCAACCTGTGGTCCGCGGATCCCGGGGGGTGGGGCTTGATGTCATCACAGGGGATTTGCAAAGGCTTGAAGAAATGCTATGATTTAAATTGTGAGTTAAGTCTTGGGGGCTTATGGCCATGGTCCGTGTCCACAAAAGGTATTTAAAGAGGGTCCATGGTGAAGGAAAGGTTGGAAACCACTGTTTTAAGGTATTATTCCTATTCACATTTCTTAATAGGATTATCTTCTGAGTAAAAATGCATATATCGGTAGTTATATTAAATGATATTACTCTCTCTTTGACCTGTTGCCCAAAGTTATTACAATGGTGCTGAACAAGGAGCTTATGGCTAGTTCTTGTGGCCATTGCAGTGACCTTATGGATATGTGATTGCAATTCAGGTGCCTGGCAACTGGATCATCGTTATAATGGTCACAGCATTCTGTA
Source organism: Pantherophis guttatus (assembly GCF_059756535.1). Lineage (NCBI taxonomy): Eukaryota > Metazoa > Chordata > Lepidosauria > Squamata > Colubridae > Pantherophis > Pantherophis guttatus. The sequence continues at coordinate 155,843,621 of NC_142063.1, forward strand.
GTCGAGTGATTATCATTTATGACCTTTATTGCTGGCTTCCGACAAACAAAGTCAGTGGAAAGCTGGCAGGAGGTGACCAATGGTGATGATGTCACACTTAACTACAAGGGAGTTGATTAACCACAGCAAGCAGAATTGCTACCACTGCAGTCATGAATGTGATCACATGACATCATGTTTTATTACTGCATTGCTTAGCGACAGAAATGCAGTTCCCACCATCATCACCAAGCGAGGACTATTTCCTTTTGGTTTGTGGTTCCGAAACACTTTCCGTCTCCTCTAATTGCACATTTATTCAGTTGCAGTTGCAGTAACAGTTTTTTTCCCTCCTGGGTTCCTATTTGCCTTCCTTCCCTCCCCTTGTCCTCTGAAACTTACTAAACTTTCCCATGTGTTAAACTAGAACCACCAAGAATGTCCAGCTAGCATAGTCATAAGACTTTTCGAAAGGCCAATCACTTTCTCTCACCTTTAGGAAACAGGCAAGGGCAAATCACTTTCAAAATCTTGCCAAGAGAACTTCAAGGACTGGTTCAGGCAGTTGTCAGGAGTCAACAAAAAGAATAGAATAGAATAGAATAGAATAGAATAGAATAGAATAGAATAGAATAGAATAGAATAGAATAGAATAGAATAGAATAGAATAGAATAGAATAGAATAGAATAGAATAGAATAGAATAGAATAATTTTATTGTCACTTCGAATACACACTAATCGGCATACATTAAAATGAAATTTTGTTGCATACAGCTCTCAAAGGATCACCACCTCCAATATACTATTCTACTAACTTGAAGGCACACACTTTTTTTTGACTGAAAATATTCCCCACTCAACATAATGTTCATTCCTAGAACCAAGCATCTCTATTAACTCCATGTTATAGTTTGGAGGAGAGCTAGAGAACAATCGTCTGTCCAGGACCTCCTAATGAACAGAAGCTGAGCCTTATGGCATACTTATCTTTACTAATACCATATGTTTTCCAGAAAAAACAGATATATATGCTGACTTTGTAGGGTACTGCTCAATATCTATATAGTGGCAAAGTCCCAAAGTTGAGACTGATTCCAAGCCCTGCAACTTTTCACCGAGAAGAGATAAGGGAAGAGACACATTTTTTATGATGAACATTTCTTATTCAGGGTAATTTTCTTCCCATGTGAAAGAGGCAATTAAATGAGGCCTTATTTCCTGATGAACAACCTGAAGAGTGTAAGTGTTAGCTACTGCTCCTTTGCATTATTCTGTCAGCAAGGGGGCCCAGAGGAATGAGATAATGCAACTCATATGCCAATTCCTGAATAATTAAATAAAAATGTCTGTAATATATATGGGCATACACATGAGACAAATAAATGATAGATAAGGTCTAGCATCCATTCATACAACATTACGCACAGCAGTTGGGTGCCACATATGTTCAGCGGATGCCAAACAATTGGAAACAGGTTGTAGGTTATGCTGGAAGGAATTAAAGCATGGTTCGGTATTCTCCCTGGAATTAGGACAGAGAGAAAAAGGTTTCCACCTTTATTCTTAACACTCATTTTAATACTTATGGTTATTCATCTATAATACTTAATTGTTTGATTTTATCACCTTTAACCCCTACATTATTCTTGGAAGCTATTTGAATCTTAGAGTGTGTTATATTTTACCTGGGTATTTCAAAAATATACAGAATCATAGACATTTCAGAGAAGAACAGGCACAACGTGATCACAGGGGATGTTTACAGCTGCTAGACAATTTAGTAAACAATTTAGCAATTAGATTAAGGGCAGCATTGTATAAATAATAAACAGCTCCATAGAACAGTACATTCCATTAATTGTGATAGAATAGGCCAAGCACTGCTTCCCCCAACTTTTTATTAGCAATTTCAATGCTTATCGTTCTAAACAAGGCCACCCCAGAAGAAGGCTGTGCTTTATTATACATTCAAGATGCAACAACATTTATTTAGTTATTTATTTGTCAAACATGTACAAGATAGCAGGTATGAATATGAACATGGACATGAATGAAGAAAATTAATACAAATAAATGGGGACATTAGGACAGGGATGGTAGGCACGCTGGTGTGCTTATGCACACCCCCTTTACGGACCTCTTAGGAACAGGGTGAGGTCCATTGTAGACAATTTAAGGTTGAAGCTGTGAGGGTTTGAGGATGTAACAACAGAGTCGGGTAGAGCATTCCAGGCATTGACCACTCTGTTGCTGAAGTCGTATTTTCTGCAGTCGAGTTTAGAGCAGTTTATCTTGAGTTTGTATCGATTGTTTGCCCGTGTATTATTGAGGTTGAAGCTGAAGAAGTCATTGACAGGTAAGACATTGTAGCAGACAATTTTGTGTGCTATGCTTAGATCAGACCATAGGTGGCGCAGTTCCAGATTGTCCAAGCTCAAAATTTCAAGCCTGGTGGCATAAGGGATTCTATTGTGAGTAGAGGAGTAGAGTACTCTTCTCGTGAAATACCTCTGGACCCAGTCAATTGTATTAATGTCTGACATACAGTGTGGATTCCAGGCAGACAAGCTGTATTTGAGAATCGGTCTGGTAAAGGTTTTGTATTCCCTAATTAGCAATACAATGTTACTGGAGAAGAAGCTTCACAAAATTAGGTTAACAATTCTTAATGCCTTTTTGGCAGTGCTGTTACAGTGAGTTCTGGGGCTTAGATCATTTGAGATGAGTACTCCTAGGCAGGGGTGAAATGTAAAATTTGTTACTACAGGTTCTGTGGGTGTGGCTTAGTGTGTGGGGGTAATGTGACTGGGTGGGCGTGGCCAACTTTTTTAAAAAAACTTTTCAAAGCATTTTTTCTGCAAATGCAAAAAAATGCTTTGAAAAGCCTCTGCCGATCAGGAACACAGCTGGGATCGTCAGAGCCTTTTCAAAGCATTTTTAAACTACCTCTTCCGCTGAAGAGGTTGCAGAAAAAAATGCTTTAAAAGTCTCTCTGATGATCCCAGCTGAGTTGCCTGATCGTTTTAAAAAATGCTTTGAAAAGTCTCTCTGAAGATCAGGCAACTCAACTGGGATTGTCAGAGAGATTTTTAAAGCATTTTTTTCTGCAACCTCTTCCGGGGCAGAGGTGGTTAAAAAAATGCTTTGAAAAGCCTCTGACATCCCAGCTGAGCTGCGCGATCATCAGAGGCTTTTTTTTTTACTTTTAAAAGCATTTTTTTGGCGGAAGACGTTGTAGAAAAAATGCTTTTAAAAGTAAAAAAAAAGCCTCTGATGATCATGCGGCTCAGCTGGGCATGGGGGGGGGTGCAGGAATTTTTGCTACGGTTCTCCAAACCACCCGCCACCATCGCTACCGGATCGGGTGATCCGGTCCGAACCGGGAGCATTTCACCCCTGCTCCTAGGCACTCCTAGGTAACTTGAACCTCTTTTCCCAACCAATGGAGGTGGCCTCAAAATATCCTGGAAGAACTGTAGACAAATTATTCTTTTCACTCTGATAGAAGAGGTAAATTATTACATGAATATATATGTGTGTGTGTGTGTGTGTGCGCGTGTGTGTGTGTATGTAGGTCTTTGGTTATTCGGGTTTTCTCCCGCATAAAATTGGAAGTGTCTTGGCGATGTTTCGACGAAGTCTCATTCGTCATCTTCAGGCTGGTGTCTTCGGCTCCGTGCTTCTAGGAGCAATGTGTGATCGCAGCTGTTTCTTCCTTTTAACTGCTAGTAGGGGTGTGAACTAATTGGGTGAAGCTTGGCTGTGTTCTGATTGGGTGGAGTTGTGTTCTGATTGGTTGGGGGCTTGGCTGTGCTCTGATTGGATAGGGAGTTGGCTGTGCTCTGATTGGATGGGGGTGTGTTCTGTTTGGATGGGAGCTTGGTTGTGCTCAGGTTCGTCTGAGTTGCAGGGGGGTTTGAGCTGGTGAGCTGGTTTGCTGTTGTTTGGCTTCATGTTTGTGGTCGTGCCACATCTTCATGGTGGGTGTCAGTTTGCTTCATGTATGGATTGCAGGGGTTTAAAGTGGCTAACGATACAGTTGTGGTCTGGCTTCCAAGCCAGACCAAGCCCCCAACCAATCAGAACACCCCCCCAACCAATCAGAACACACCCCCACTGGCAGTTAAAAGGAAGAAACAGCTGCAATCACACATTGCTCCTAGAAGCACGAAGCCGAAGACACCAGCCTGAAGATGACGAATGAGACTTTGTCGAAACGTCGCCAAGACACTTCCAATTTTATGTGGGAGAAAACCCGAATAACCAAAGACCTACATACAAACACTCGCGATATATAGGGCACATAGAACTGCTCCCCAGGCAACTCTCAGGTCAGGTTTGGCCCTTGGCCCTCAAAGAATCTGTATCTGTGTTCTACAATAGGGGTCCCCAATCCCTGGGCCACAGCCTATTCGGAATTGGGCTGTGCGAATGGCTGGCTGGAATGTGCTTGCACGCACGCAAGTGCAGCTCAACTTCTGCGAGCAGCAGGCTAGCAGGCACTCACATGTGTGTGCGCTGACCTGCTGCTTATGCAAGTTGAGCTGCGTGCATGCTGGCCTGTCACCTGAGCAGGCCAATTCCCCTCCTTCCCCCAGCCAGGCCGCCAAGCCACAAAGATTGGGGAGCACTGTTCTACAGTACATTTTAAAAGAATACCCAAACATTCAAAACAATTGTGGATTAAAAGAGCATGAATATTTAGTTCCCTCAAAAGAATATAATGGAGTGAGTTTCCAAAAGTTGGAAAAATATTGACAGTAATAGAAGCAATCTAAGTGAGATATTTAGAATAAAATCTTTTTTCCCTAGGGAGAGAATTTTTAAATGAATGCAAAGAACAGAAATTAATCATTTTGCTGTTACCTTGGACAGGCAAGTGGGTAGATGGGAGTATATATACTATCACTCAGTCACAATTTAGCTGGTAGATTGGATTTCTCCACTATTTTATTATGGGCACATCTCACCTCTCCAAGGATTAGAACAGAAAATGTCAGACATGCCAACACAAACTGATCAACTTTTCTGATAAAACGACCAGATTAGACCAGATCATGCAGGAAAAACTGTTTTTTTATTCCAGCAAAGCATTTGACACCTAATAAAAATGATGGTAACATATGGGTTCAACTACCTTACCACTAGATGGATACAAAACCAATTGAACAATCATACTCAGTGACTCCGTGTCAAGCCTGAAGAAAGACTGGAGTGGGGTACCATAGGGCTCAGTTCTAGGCCCTCTGCTATTCTATATATTTATAAGTGACTTGGATGAAGGGCAAATTTTTTTGATTATCAGCTTCGCTAACAATATAGAGATAGAGTGATAACATATTTCTGAGAGGACAACTTCAGGAGGATCTTGGCAAGCTGGAACAATGGGCAGAAGCCAACAAAATGATTTCAACAGGGACATATTCACAGTTTTTCATTTGGAATATCAAATGAGTATACTGATAGCAATGGCATTGATGACGTTACCTACTTGGGTATTAAAATGTCTGCAAGCAAACAACCAAGCTCATAGCTGACTTCATAGTTCAACCCTGAGCTACAGATATTCTTGTCTTTTGGAATATGGGTATAAAATAAGGAGATTGCATGAGTCAGCAGCATGTGCAAAAATGCTGTGATTGATTGTTGAAATCCAACAGAAGCATGACTTTGCATTTTCTTATGTATAGTTTTTGATGTTAATGTTTATATTTGGGATTGTTATTTTTGTGGAGGCTATTTTTTATTTAATGATTTTGATTGTTAGCTACTCAAAGCTTTGAATCTGAGTGTCCTGGTGGATCTCAATACAGACACAGGACCTGGGCCCCTTGCCATCAAATCTCACAAATACCCTTTTCTTCCCTAGGAATAAAAATTCAAAATATATAAATAAAAACCTTTCTTGACACTCAACACCTTGCTGCCTGAGATAACTGCTTCACTCTTCCCAATGGTAGGTCTATTGGAAAGGAAAAGGTATTTTTGACATCTTTTACATTTCTCCCCAGCTACAATAAGCCCCTTTTGTTCCAATTTGGCAGCAACACACAAGATAATTCTCTTAGAGGGAGAAAGGTTTAATGCAAGGTCTATAATTGTATTAAAGTCTCTCTTTCTCATTCTCTCTGTATGATAAAAAGATAATTTAACATTCGACTCTGTCTGTTCATATATAGAAAACTGCTTATTTTTCCCATTATAGCATAGAAGTAAATGTCTATGGAGATTTGTAGACATCCAGGTCAGCTGGCTGAGGAATTCTGGGAGCTGAAGTCCACAAGTCTTAAAGTTGCCAAGGTTGGAGACCCCTGATCCAGGTCATAGTTGTCCCAAAGGTGCTTTTTCAAGAGGCAACTGGACTTTCTTATTTTTCTTTGAAGATGTTTTGTTTTTCACCCAAGAAGCTTCTTCGTTCTTCATTCTGAAGAAGCTTCTTGGATGAGAAGCAAAATGTCTTTGAAGAAAGTCCAGCTGCCTCTTGAAAAAGCACCTTTGAGACACAGGATTTAATAATATTTTACACAATAAGATGAAGCAGGTCATGGTCCTTCTCCCAAAACTACTAAAGATGCAATGTTGGATTAGAAACTTCGTTACTTCTTTGGACAAATAAGGTCTGTACCCTGAAATCATCTCATTTGCAAGAATAAGTTTCTGCCAAAGTTTGTAGTGGTAGACCAGAGCTAGAGAGAACAATCAAAAAGTAAGACTCATCCTGACACATAAGATAGAGGATAGGAAGTAGCAGAGATAGTGATATAACAAGTGGGATGGCTAGAAGCCCTAGTCTCTTTTGATACATGCTTTAACTTCTCCAGGATAGACTAGCACACAAATCACAAACCTCTACTTAGCATTATGCCTGAGTACTCTATAATGTAACATTGATTACAGAAATATCATTGCCTTAAAGATGCTTAAGTAATAAAATGGCAAAAGGATCTTTGTAGGGAGAAATAATTGCAAGATGATTGACATGTTTTCTTTTAATGCAGTCTATTACTTGAGTCCATCTCCTCATCTGGTGAAAATTGGTGTCTGCTTCCATGGAAGGAAGCCAACTGACCCGAGAGGAGAGTGCTCTGTTATACCTTTTTCGGAAATGATTGTCCTATGAATGAATCCTCCTCATAGAATTTGCTACGATGACAATTTGGCTCTAATCTTCCCTTCCATTCTTATAAACATTAGATGCTATCTTTATCTCAATCTACCTTCTCCAATCTGATATCCATCAAGTACGCTGTGATTCCATTCTCAGAGTTATGGTGCCTACATATTATCAAGCACGCCAAACTGGAGAAAGCTGAGCTAAAACAAACATGTCAGCTTTCCTTTATTTTTTAAAATTTAAAAATGTATTTATTTTAGAAATTTAGAATTTTGTAGATCATTTTCTAATCCCAAAAAAGAAATCTTAAACAAATCTCTTAACTATTATAAAACACGAATCTTCCAATCCATTTCAAGGCTTTTTATTTGAAAATGAGAATCCATCCAATTTTTAACCTGTGCTACAGAATGTATAACATATATAACACATTCTCTTGTTATGTTTTACCAGAATTTCCAGAAAATATCTCGACTGAAGACTATTGGAATTGTGGACAAATAAAGATGTACAGGTAGATGTAAATATATCTAAACTAATAGCATAACTACTTGTGATGCTAGGCAATAAGCACTCTGCAGAACACTATCCTTGTGCCAAATATTATGTCTCCCATTTCTTATTCTGTTTGTGGAAAGGACACATTGCATCTTTTCATCATTAGAAACTGATAACAACCTCCTAATGAACTGCTCTTTTACGTTTCTCTCTCCCTCCTTCTTTCCCTCTGCATTGTGGAATTAGCATGTGTCTATGTTTGCAACCTCTGTGACACTGTAATCTAACACCACTGTGTTATGGTTAGGTAGGGCTGTTATATTTCCATGATCAGGTTTTTTTTAACAGCTTATCTGCTGGGAGAGGCAGGATTTATACTTGGTGAGGCCTTAAATCAGGGGTGGACTTCAAAAATTTTAGCAAGGGGTTCTCTGCCTTGTTGCTGGGTGGGCATGGCCACAGTGGGCATGGCCTAGTTAGCCTCCTGCACCATGGGGTGGGGGCGTTTTTGCCCTCCCCGGGCTCTGGAGGTTTCCCTCGAGCCTCCAGGAGGGCGAAAACAGCCTCCCCAGGCTTCAGAGGCCCTCTGGAGGCTGGAAATGGCCCCGTTTTCGGCCTTCCCGAACTTCCGGTAGGCCCATTTTTTGCCCTCCCTGGACCTCCGTGAGTGGGGTTGGGTGAGTGGGGCCAGCCAGGAGTGGGATTTGGGGGTTCTCCAAACTGCACAGAATCTTAGCTAGAGGTTCTCCCGAACCCCTGTGAACCCCCAGCAACCCACCCCTGCCTTAAATTATATAAAATTTGGAGGCTCCTTGTTAAAAAGTTACACCAAAAAGTTTCATTAAGGTGTGTACCAAAACAGGGCCTTGGGTCGCCACAAAAAACCTGAAGACATAAATATGCCTTTAATGATTTAATAGCAAGATATTTAAAGTGAAAAAATACAAATTACTTTCAAATGCATTTTCTGATTACATATTTATCATTTGGCTGGCTTCATGTCTCTTATAGATTATAATATAGCATTATATTATAATAAAATATAGCATATCCTGGAAACAATACTTAATGCAATTTTTAAAATAATTTTAAGATTCAGTAATATATATAGAAAATGCTGACAAAATAAATAATCAAAATCACTTGTAATAATCAAACTTGTTTGCGAAGTCAGAAAACTGGTATAAGACACAACTTAAAACATTTTCTTTCTTGTTTCTCAAAAGAAAAATCATGATTATATTCTCAAATGATATGCTGCACAGCTGATAGTTTTCTATCCACATTAAATTAATTGCATATAAAGCCATTCTAAAACTACACATAAAAATTTGCTACACCAGATTTTCAAAAATACAGTACACATAAAAAGCCACATAAAATCTAACAGTTTTTTAAAAATATGATTTTTTGTGAGGCTCTGTGGATTGTAAGCCCCTAAAACTGTAGCTTCTTTAGTTTATGCCTAAATCTGGCACTGGGAAGATGCAACCACTAAGATCTGAGAAGGAAAATTCAGTTACCTTCTTCTCTCTTCTTCCGTGAAAAGAAAGCACTAGTTTATATAATGAGTTATGCACATGAGCCATACATTTCAGTAGTGGTATTCACTTAGCTTTGCTACTGGTTCAGAAATGTGAGCGCGTGCACCACCTCTGCACATGTGCAGAAACGTCTGCGCATGCACAGAACCTTTTGCGCATGCGCAGAGCGTCTGTGATGACGTCCGGGCAGGTGGGTGGAGCCTCCTACCGCCACTACCAGTTCGCCTGAACTGGGCAGAAGCGATAGAATCCCACCACTGATACATTTATTATAAAAACAGATAATTAAAATATAGTATATTTAATGGTTTCTTAAAAAGCAAGGTAGCTAAGGATTACTAGTAAGCAAATGGCATATATATGAAAAAATGAACTTGTGGAGGAGGCAAGGTCTGATATGACTCAAAGGGAAGAAGAAGAAGAGGATAGACCAAACCTCTGGAAAAAAGCAAGGAGTGGTTTCATGTAGATGTTAAATAATATAAGAGAAGCATAAAGGACCCAAAATATCTCATAAGACAACAACTGTTGTGTAGAACAAATTCTCCAAGCCATGAATGGGATATGGTAGAAGGAGAGTGTCTCCACCACTGTATAATTGTGTGTGATATTATGAGAGAAATCCAAAAGTACAAAAGGGTGGAAATTGTGTTATATTGTCATGAAGTAGATTGATCATTTGGCATTATTATGGTTAGAGACGGATGCCTATTTTGACTACTCCTTGTTCTGAAGTTTTCGCTCAGAAAGAATAAGAGCTACTGCAAAACATTGTCCCTGAAGCTCCATTGAGCAAGATGATTTAGAAGGATGCAATGGTTGGAAGTTATTAAAACTCATTAACAGTTCAAATGAATCAACAAGGTTGTCCATCCCCATTCAGTTCCCAGCATAAGTCATCTACCAGGCTGACCTTGACTGGTTCTCTTTCAAAGCCAAACAGAAATCTGAACTGGAATAAATCCAAAAATCAATATTCTCCAATGTCACCTGTGTACATTCTATGACCTTTTAAAAAGATTTATGATGTGCTATATTAATCGCACAAAAGTTATATGATGGCTCCTCCCCTACATATTCCATGTGTGTCAGCCTATAATCCCCACCAACCTCAACTAGCATTTCATTGGTTGTGGTAGCTGAGGGTAATGACAGATATAGTTCAATATTTCTAGAGAGTACCAGTTGTATTGGAAAACAAAATCCTGAAGATCCAATAATCACTTATAGACAGTCAGTCTTTTTATCTACTACTGTTACTAATTGTGAACCTGATGCAAGATAGATAAAAAAATATTTAAATATAACTTTTCATAGATGTGTATCAACTAGGTGCACATGTAAACATGCAATTTGGGGAAGCTGGAGTTGTATGTTCACAAAATTGTTGGCAAAAGGAAATATATTTAAATATATTTAAAGAGAAAGCATATTGGTTAGTATTCTATAAGACTGAGGAGGAAATTCTATGGCTGTTGATCTTCTGTCTAGCTTGTAACAGTCATACATAGACAACTTGTCTTATTACTAATGATGGGGACCTATAATTCAACTATCATCTAATAAATTCATAGTTCACCATCTATGTTTTATGACATACAAATGGATATATTAAACTGTCTTCATAACGGAGTTTGGAAGCCATTTTTATTTGACTTTGCTTATGATTGAAAGGTTCTGTCAACAGATATAAAGATTTAGATATTATACCTCAACTCTCTCTTTATAAAAAACAACTTTATATCCCTTCAAAAGGATTCATTCAATAATTAGTTAGCAAGATTTAAATTTATGTTTCTGTTGTTCAATACTACCCACTGTGCTTGCTGTTAGATTGATAGGTATAAAAGACTTGTTCAAACAACTTCAAATGAGATACACACAAATGCATATCTCTTTTCTAATCTGCTTCTTGTGGTTTCTAGGAAATTTCAGCATATGGAATGAATTGTTTGTGTGCAAAAAGTCCATTGATTAAAACCCCCAGAACCAGATTTTGATTTATGTGATAGGTTATCTTTTTTTTCTTGCTATGTGTATTCATTTAATTCTTTTCAGCAGTAAAATATGACAGTTAAATATTTGTTTCCTTCCTTTTGAGCTATTTTAATATACATTTGCATTATAGAACTGATTGTTTTGTTTTTCTATGGGAATCCTGGAAAAACCTACTTTTAATGAGGTAGATCAATCTGGTGCCTTCCAGGTGTGTGGAATTTCAGTTCTGAACAGGCTGAGAATTCTTGAAGTTTTACAGATTTGGATGTCATCAGTTTGAAGAGGACTTTACCAAACATTTTAAGTTTGGGTGGGGGGGGGTTATGTCAACATAAAAAAAAGGGAACATATATATATGCATAGACATGTTTACTTGCACACACATTTATCACCAATTAGGATTATTGTCTTAAAACACCAATTAAGCCAAATCATTTTAAACTGCCTATCCAAATATTGCATTATTCACGGGCCTTGCCATAGCTAAATATTCAGATCCCAAAGATGATTTGCCAAATGACTTTCAAGTACGTGTGCAGCGTCAGATAGTCTGTGAAAATAACTAGCAATATTTCAAAATCTTAGTGAAACCGTTCTCCCCCAAAGCAGATTTAGAATAGGTTGCAAATTTTCTGGATGTTTTATCCCCATCTTATTATATCAAACTTAAAGCAAAACAGTGAAGATGCTTCCGTCTTCTATACTGGGCCCAATCCCAACAATCATATGACTCATTGAGCAGCTTCTTCCACTTCTTCAATTTCATCTTTTTGGGCAATATGGAGAATCAGCCCTAATGTATATAACCTGTACTAATTTATCAGACATACAGTATCTATCTAGCTTGTTTTTCATGATAATGTTTAGTAGTAGTGTATCCATGAACTTTTAGAATTGAAAATATATTATGGTATAATAATTCTGTTTGCCATATCTACATAATCCCTGATATAAAACAATTCAGCATTGCCAAAAATGCCCGAGACTGAAATAAGGTGATGTCACATTAATTAGGTATCTGCAATATCAACTCTATCTACAATTTGCAAGAAGCTGTTGCAGCTATATAACTCGATTTCCAACTGATTCTTATCAAAGATTTAAATGACAAGAGCATTGAGCAGAAAAGACACTGACAATCCTGATACAAGGTTTCTGTCACGTGGAAAATACGAATTATTTTCTTATGCCTTTGTCCATTATTGCAGAAAGTCAGTCGCAAGATTTTATCAATTGAAGAAATGTCCTTTCTTTTTTTGTGGCTGATCTCAAAGGGCAAACATTTAATTCATGTGCCTGAAATCTTGAGAATTAGTTGGGAACTAAAGATTGGCCTTCAGGCTGTAGACTATATAAATAGCAAATAGGCAGAAATTGCACTGGATGAAGTTAGTGCTATCTACAGAAAAGATTGTGAACAACAGATCCTGCGGGGGCTCTGAAGGGGGAACAGGAACAGTTGAACTACAGGGCTGCTGTAAAAGATGTCTGATTACCAGAGCTTATAAAAAATCTTGCCAAAATACAAGTGGATGAGACTTGCCTCTTAGTTTTTCTAGAAGACAGCAAGGATATTTTTAATGGGAGCCAAACTAAGATCCATTTATCCACTGGTACATAGAGTATAAGAAACCCATAGTCTCTCTTTGTAATATAGTACTTAGCCAAGAGAATACACTAGTTTGGAAACTTCATCACAGTCAGCGCGAGCAATTTATTTTCTAATATCTGAAAGATTATGGCTAGCAATGGTGACTGAGAATATACTGGGATGTGATCAGCAACACTAGTTGTGCAGGAAGTGTTTAATCAGTGCATGATCCAGCACACTCCAGGTCTGAGTACAGTTACGGTAATATCTGATACCTAGAAACACTAAAGAAAAAAAAAGCTTAGAGTGCACAAACTAATTTTCTTGTCAAACAAAGCCTTCACTAGAGAGATTATGCGTTAGGCTCAGTATGGCATGCTTGTACCATAACTGTACAATTAGCAGGTTTAGTTTATGTTTTCTAACACATGGGTGGCCAACAGTCATTCATAAGTAATTTATTTCCCTTTCTAAAATGACTTCCAAAAATGACATTTTGTGATGGGGAAATTTTAAAATTATTCTCATCCTGGGCAAAAGTTCATTTTGGGACAACTATATTTTGCAACCACAAGTTTCCAGCTATGTCACAATTATGAGATTGAATTTAGCTAAACAAGGCCAAAAATATTTGCTTGGACAAGCTTTACTAGTTGGCTTTAACCACAAAATCCAGTACTACAGTTGTTTCTGGATGATGAGTGAACTTCTGTTGTATGAACATTTTGTAAAATGTATTTGTATATGCTGGAACTCTCAATGAACAACAGAGCCAACAGATAAAAGGCTGAAGACAAGTGTAATAAAGTATACATCTTACTTTATTCCAGTTCTTGTTTTTTTTTAATATAAAAGAGCTCAAAAAGCAGTAACAAAAGGAGAAAAACTTTTATTTTATATAATAAACAGTTATTCTTTTCAAGGTCAAACACCATTCTTCATGGTCCACACAACCTGATGTGAAAATCCCATGAAACCTTTCATTAGACTGCTCTCTCCTCCCTGCTTCATTGAGAATTGGAAGATTAGGCCAGAGATAATGAGTAGCTCACTGTGGAAATACAGTAAGGAAGAGCCACACTGAAATTAGATCTAGACAACGCGGTAATGAAAAGCATTGACCAATATTGCAGTATTATAACTGATGGGGATATTTATCATAATTTTGTTCATTATGATGGATTGTTGGTTTGAGGATTAGCCACATAACTATCCAGCAAATGGAGGCAAGGCATATGTTTGAAGGTGATGACATTTACTACGTAAGTCATGACGGATGTAAAACCGTTAGTAACATAAACAGTGTTGGCTTCTCAAATATTGCTGACAGTTTAATTCTGCTTCTGCTATTAAAATGAAATATGAAGTAAGAAAACAGAAAGCCTGGAGACATTGAAATTGTTCAAATATATACTGTCAGCTTTACTGTTAGTCAGTGCTGTTTAAAGTCATATCTATGAGAGAATTTGTATCTGGGTGAATGTGTGTAATATGTACTTATACCAAAATCATAGATCTCCAGTACTGCAGCTCCCTAATAATAAGGTAAAATACAAACATATAATTCCAAAGTATGTATTTTCATAAATATTCTGAACTTTGAAATTTATATATATTGATGTTGGTCAATATTTTGGCCTGGTGAGCATATTTGTAATTTTGAGACCATAATGTGGACACTTGCACAAATGGCTACCATGAAGTAGTTTTATTATTTACAAAATGGCTGCAACAATAGGTGTGGCCATTCACAAAACATTCCTTTACCAGAATATGGCATTTTAGGCAGTTCCATTGCACCAGTTCTTCCAGCTTCCAACAATGCTCCCTGTCATGATAGCTCAGCTTTCGGGTTATGTCCCCTTCCCCGCCCCTGTCAGTGGATACACTTTCCCCCCCACCCCCAAACATTTGGCTATAGCTGTTTACCATTTGTCTTTTACAGGAATGCCCATAAACATATGAAGGGCCAAAAGATATTATTGTAAATCAATATGATGCTGGAGACAATTATTTTGCTTTGCAGTATGCTAGTCTTTCATTTCTAATCAGTTCTGAATTAGAAGAAACCATCTTTAAAAATATGAAGTCAGATGAGGACAACCTGGTGGGATCCCAAGGGAGGCAGCCACTGCTCAGTCACAGGTGCCACTTAGATTTCCTTGAGCAGTATTTCTACTGTGGTTTGAAGGAAGACACCAATGAATAGTAAAACCTTATTTGTTACCATAGATCCAAATATTGTAAATTTTTTCTCCTTTGCAAATAAAGGTTAGAACAGACAGTATAAGGAAATTTAAAAGGGACAAATCACGCAGGACACAGCAACAGGACAGCTTTCTTCGGTACTAATGGGAGTTGCCCCACTTTTTGCTTTGCCTTCTGGGAAGTGGGGATGGTATCCATCTTCTGCTTCTTGGCCCAAATTCTGTCACTGCTCCTTCCATTTTCTAAGCATGTTGCCCAGCCTTCTGGCTTTTCAGGAAAATGTCAAGACCTGCCTCTTCCAATTGGCATGATATGAACCATGTGGTGGTTGGGGGCTTGAGGGCACTCCCTCCCCAGCCCCTTTACATTTTTAACCTTTAAATTTTTAGCCTCTAATTTCATATTTATATATTCTAGCCTCTAATTTCATAATTCTACTTTTAACTATTTTTAATTATGTTTTTTTACATTACTGTATATTTTTTATTTGTAAACCATTCAGTGTCACTGAGGTAAATAAAATGTCCTATTGAAGCCCTAGAAAAAATTTACAACTGTTAACATAATAACTGAGTTGAAAGGGACCTTGTAGGTAATCTAGGCCAACCCCCGCCCAAGTAGGAGACCCTACACCATTTCTGACAGATGGCAGTCCAGTCTCTTCTTGAAAGCTTCCAGTAATGAAGCTCTTCTGAAGGCAAGCTGTTCCATTGGTTGATTGTTCTTACTGTCAGAAAATTTCTCCTTATTTCTAGGTTGAATCTCTCCTTGATCAGTTTCCATCTGTTATTCCTTGTCTGGCTTCCAGGTGCTTGGGAAATAGGTTGACCTCCTCTCTGTGACAGCCCTTCAAATATTGGAACCCTGCTATCATGTCTCCCCTAGTCCTTCTCTTCATTAGACTAGCCATGTCCAGTTCCTGCAACCCTTTTTCATATAGTCTCCAGTCCCCTAATCATCTTTGTTGCTCTTCTCTCCACTCTTTCTAGAATCTCAACATCTATTTTATAGTATGGTGACCAAAACTGGACCAAAACTTAGAATGCCAGTATTCTAAGGCTTTATAAAGTGATATTAGTACCTCATGTGATCTTGATTGAATCCCTCTGTTAATGCAATTTAGGATTGCACTGGCTTTTTTGGCTGCCACTGCACATTATTGGCTCACATTTGGTCCATTAAGACTCCAAGATCTTTCTCACAATTACTGCTGTTAAGCCTGGTTTCTCCCAATATATATGTGTACTTTTGGTTTTTCTTGCCTAAGTTCTCACAAACTAAATCAAACTAAGTACCTCTGCTATGTGTAATTCTCCGGCTAATTACAAATTCTTTTTATTCCCTTGAAAAAAGCACACCTAAAACTTCCTATCTGTTGAGCTATCATTTGACAGGGACTGCATTCCTAGGTGGCCCCTAAAGGCTGCCCTCCCATGCAGGTGCCTGAATGGATCTGAGGGTTGGGGCAATCAACTTTGCGGGAATTTTTATTTCGGGATCGGTACCCACTCCCCACCTTTAGCCCTTCGTCAAAAATGCCGGGGGGGGGGGAAAGGCAAAAACAAATTGGCGCATTTCGCGATCAGCGAACCCATCAGAGGCTTGCACTTCGGCGGACTACAATGCACTTCACCCAACCACGAATCTAACACACCGGGGTGCGAGTCATGGGAGAACCGGGACCGCAACCCCTTCCTGGCTCAGACCCGCAGAGGCGGCAAAGCACGGCTTTCTCTTCGCTCTTCTTGCAAGCAGGCGCTTTGTCCTCCGAGGGGCGGAGCAGGCCCCGGATGCACTTTTCCCGCAGGCTGGTCGGCGCAGCCGCCGTGCTCTTCGTTGGGTGTCCTTAACCTTCGGCCGCTTGCGACACGGCCTGGTGGGGACGGGAGTGGAAGGGACTCTCCTGTCGTCGGAAGGATGTCACTGGTGGCGGAAGCCTTCGTGACTCAGATAGCAGGTGAGGGGGGGGGAAGCAGCGGCGGGAATGGGAGCGGAAGGGAAGCAGAGGCAAACGTCCCTCCTCCTCGCGGGGATTTTGCAAGCACGCGGAGTTTGGCCCGGGCTGCGTCTCCCGAAGGAGGAGGAGGAGAGCCGCACGACCTTTGGAGAGTTGCCTGGACTAGAGTGGGCGGCGGTGAGGCTGGGGTTGCCCAGGGAAACTGGAATTCCCTTCTGGGCCGGAAAGGTCGCCTTCTTCAGCGCGGACAAGCTTGCTGTCCCGTTCGCTTTTTTGCATTTTGGAGAAAACACCACCACCACCCATTCCGGATGGAGGCCTGTCAGTATTATTAGCGGAAGAGCCTTTTCTGCTTCCTTACCCTGCTAGCCCAGAAGTGTTTGGAGCTCTCAGTTCCTAGATGTCTTGGTCAGCCTGGTGTAAACGGGGAGACTGATTTGTAGGCATCCCTTTTAGGCAGGAAAGCTGGCTGGGTGACTTTGGGCCAGTTATTCTCTCTCTTTCTCAGCCGCAACCCACCTTACAGGGTTGTTGGGAAAATGGAAGGAGGGAGGAGGAGTATGTTATGTATGTTCACCATCTTATTTAAAAAAAAGTAGGATTTTTTTTAAAAAAACAGTAATAATGGCCTGCAGTTTTGAAAGCCCCAATTTTGTCATGAAGTTGCGCCACTGTCACTCTGCTGCTTGTCCCTTATTGATTGCCCCAACTTAACCCAATGAGGGATGCGGTGGCTCAGTGGCTAAGACGCTGAGCTTGTCGATTGAAAGGTCGGCAGTTCAGCAATTCGAATCCCTAGTGCCGCTTAATGGGGTGAGCTTCTGTTACTTGTCCTAGCTTCTACCAACCTAGCAGTTCGAAAGCACGTAAAAAATGCAAGTAGAAAAATAGGGACCACCTTTGGTGTTTAGTCATGCCGGCCATGGCGACGTCTTTGGACAGCGCTGGCTCTTCGGCTTTGAAATGGAGATGAGCACTGCCCCCTAGAGTTGGGAACGACTAGCACATATGTGCAAGGGAACCTTTAACTTTACCTTAAAGTTAAGTTAAACTTAACTTTTAACTTAACCCAACCCAGCCACACAAATAAAAGGCAGGCATAATGGCTTATCCTGAGTATTTTTGCTGCCATGCATTTTGTAGTTGCTGGGACTGTGGAGGTTTTCATGACTCAGTAGTCATAATAGTGTCAGTATCATTAACATGCAACGTGAAGAGTTATCTTCATTGTTACACTTGAATGACCCATTTCAGTTTTGTGTGTGTTTCAGATTTTTGAGATTCCCTTTATTCTTTGTTAGATCTGCCAATCCTAGCCATGTGCAAAAAGAGGTATAGAGGCAAATGCAAAGTGATGTTTTCCAGGGTGGAGCCAGTGCTTTTGTAAATTCTGTGAGTTATATTTTTGAGATTATCTGCATGTTGAGACATGTAAACTCTTGCTTATCTGTTTGAAGGGGATGCCAGTAGGTCGAGGTCTGTCTTCTGTGCATCTTTTAAACAGATGAGCTTAAGTAGGAAATGAGGCATTACTTAAAATGGAACATGATGGAAAATACAGGTAGTCCTTGGGTTACAACAGCAACTGGGACTGCCCTTGGTATGGTAAGTGACATTGGTAAGTGATGATGTAAAGCATGATGTCACATGATCACATTGTTAGTGATAGCAGTCCAGGCAGTTTAGGTTGCTGTTGTAATCCGAAAGTGGAAGTCAAGTGAGAAGTGAAAATTCCAGGTAAAGAGCACAAAAATGCCACAAGTGATGGGGGATGCCCAGTGCAGGCCACATATGAATTGGGGGAGGGGGAGCACAGGAAAGTCATGGGAAGGAGGGTGTGGATTGATATGAGCACAAGGAGGCCAAGGGAAGGAGGATATGGGTCAGTATGAGTGCAAGGGAAGAAAAGTGCAGCACGGTGCACAGGAAGGTGGGAGGGATACTCACCATAGCAGCTTGTGACATTTCCTGCCAGCTTCCCCATTGACTTTGCTTGTGAGAAGCTGGCAGGGAAGCTCACAAATGGCAGTCACGTGACTGCAGGATGCTGCAATGGTTGGAACGTCGAGGACCAGTCATAAGTAGGAGTCATTTAGTGCTATCACAATTTCTAACAGTTGAGCACCTAGCAACAGCGATCCTGGTTGCTGTTATTAAGTGAGGACCATATAAGTTGTTAAGCAAGGACTTCATGTGACCATCTTTTGACTTGCTGGCTTGAAAACCCTGTGTTCCTCTAGTAAGTAAGAGAGAGTGCTGAGGTTTTATATTCTTTTTAAAGAGTGATTGGACCATTTCATATTTTTATGATCAGTTATATACTTGGGACTATGATATAGTCATATCATATGACTATATCATGATATATTTTACATGTGCACTATGATATAGCCTGTAAGTTTGTTCATTTTCTTTTTATACACTTTCTTTTTATATTCTTAGCTTCTCAAAATTCCCGTAGTGCTTATGATCTAATTAATGATCTAAGATGTTTTGAGTCCTTAAGTGTAACAACCAAATAGTAACCTTAGATTCATAGATACATTCTACATACTGAATACATAAGAAAATTAAAATGCCTTGTATATTATGGAATTTATCTTCCTGAATTATAATACAGAAGTAGGACATACCCTTTAACTGCCAAGAAAACTATGTGATTTAGGTGAATGCTAGCAACCAAGAATTCTTCAGATTTTTTATTGCAATTCACAAATATTTTAACTACTTACCTGAGGTGGGCAGTGCCAAAATAAAAATAAATAAAAACTATTTTAACTATGACTACATTGGCACGAAGTCATGGGAACTGAAATCAAAAGCACTTAGTAGGCACCAGTTTAGTTCTTCCTGATCTATTATTTTGAAAGTTAATATCTTTAAAGAGATTTGCAATATTATGCCTGGTATAAAGCTGAAGCCCTCAGCTGTGAATCTCATGGTGTAGCATTGGGTTAATTAACTGCCTCTTAATATAATCTACTTTATAATTTGATGTAGGAAGTAATGGCAAATATTAGCTGATTCTGTATATGTTATCCTGTAGAAAGATAGGATGCATATATGAAAGATTTGGATATCTAGTAATCTTGCATTTATGCTGCCTATATATTTATAATATATAAGTAGTCCTTGCTTAGTGGCCATAATGGAGACCAGCAGCCCTATTGCTAAGTGAAAAATCATGTCATCCTTATGGACTTAAGACATTACTTCCCATTCAATTGTTAAAGGAGTTACCACAGTCATTAAGCAAAACATCACATGACTGTGACTTGATTTTACTTCCATGTTCTCTATAAACTCTGCTTGTTGTAGGCTAGTTGGGAAGCATGTAAATGGTGATCATGTATCCATCAAATGGTGCGACAATCAATCGTAATTGTCGATCATATGACTGTAGGATACCGTGATGGCTATAAAGGCAAGAATTGATTGTATATATATGGCTTTTGCAGTACACTGTGTTTTTACACTGTTACAATTTCAAACAATAATTGAACTCAGTTGGTAAGTAAGGATTACTTGTATATTAAGTTCATGCATTCATCAAGCTAACCCAGTGAGGTATCTTCTCCACACATTCACTTTTTAAAATAATCTATTTTCTGTCTCTGTTTTCTTTATTATCACCTTTTCTACCTTAGATGTATAGTAGCATAACACGGTCATAAATGTGAAATTTAATATCAAAAAATAAAAATGAAATTTGATTGACTACTAGTAGAAGTTCCTGTTCATGAAAACAGTCATTCCTTTATGCAGTTCCAGTTAACTATAACTGCTGTGGTGAGATGGCAGCAATAAAATATTGATCTTCATTGCATATGCAGTTAAATGGCTTAGGGTTATTATATTTAAAAAAAGAAAAGGAAGATTTTTCTTGGCCCCAAAATAGGTTGTGATTTTAGTTGAGATGTCAACTCTTTAAAAATGCCCTTTCTTTCTAGAGAAAGGATGTAGCTTGTGCCAGGCATAATTGCTTTTTTGCTTTCTATACTTGTTTATCTGTTGTACAAGAAATGTTGATTTTCTGAAATGATGCCCCTTTCACTTGGTAAGTTGCATTTGTTTGAACATGCTGAGCATAGTCTGTTGCTCTAATGCACTAATGATTAAATATAAAATGATGACCAAATCATTTATGAAGCGTTAAGAGGTTTTTTCGTGATGATGTTGGCCAGATAATGAAGAAGTCATTTTGCTTGCATTTTACTCTGCAAAATTTTACTGATTCAAATTGTGGTGGATCTGCTTGACATGGCTTCTCATGCTAAGAAAATTTTTTCCCCTTTAATGCTATAAATGGTAACCATATTTCAAACTGGTTTTCATACACTGCAGTACTTAAAATCTATTTTAGGTAGACATCCAGTAGAACCTATTCTTATTCATATTCAGACAAATATGAGGATTTATTGAGATTTATCATATGAATATCACAAATGAACTCTCAGGATAAGGAAATACATTTCCTATACTGCTTGAGAGTTAACATCTTGGTTTTCAGATGGTATCAAGGTTTAATCTTTCTTATTGCAGCAACTTAAATATCATCTGATAATGTTGGAAAAGAAAAGTGGTTGCAAGAATGATATGTTAGTGAGTCTGAAGAAAGAATTTTCCTAAACTGAATGAAAGATTCGTTCTATGGATATTGAGTGGAAAATATTTATTTACCAAAAATTGAGAGATGACCTTAAACTGGAAGAAAAGGCTACTCTGACAAGCAGACTTTCACCATTTGCTCATTAATATTTAGAAAACTTTATCACACAAAACAGTACCCTGAAGTTCATCTTCAGTAAATCCAAAAATATGCATTTTGATTTAGCAAGTTGAGCCATGACTGTTCTGTATTATAAATATACAGAATGCAGCACAAACTTAAGCTTTCTAAGAGTGTTCTTCTAATGAACAAGGAAAACAGGATAACAAATACCTGCGTATGTTAAAGTAGTATACTGGTGTACTGCAAAAGCACAATGAAAAGAGTTTAGATGCAGAATACATAAATAGGCTTTTTTTTCCTTCAAAAAAATTGAATGTGTAAGAGAGAGTAGACAGCAATGTATCCCAGATTGTAATGTGTGTTCAGTAATATATTTCTTCCGATATAGTTCAATAGCCCGACTTTAAGTAGAAGTTAACAAAATTTAGGAATGGGAATACTGTATGCTAGGATTCATGTCTGGAATGTAAGAGTGCCTTGTTACTGTGTATCTCAGTGTGTGTATAGGTTAATTTTAAACTAATTCATCAATAATTCAGATATCAATACATTAACTAGTGCTCTAACTTTAGAGTTATATTATCAGACATGTCTGACCAATATACTGTATTTTTCGGACTATAATACACACCGGAGTATAAGACGCACCAAGATTTCAAAGAGGTAAACAAAAAAAAAAGTTTTTGCCTTCCCCGGCCCCCAAAAGCACTCTGCAGGTCTCCCAAACCCTCTGCGCATCCCGTTTTTGTGAAAAACAGGCCCGTTTTTCGCAAAAATGGGATGCGCAAATGGTTTGAGAGTCCTGCAGAGTGCTCCTGGGGGCTGGGGAAGGCAAAAACAGGACGCATGGGTTTGGGAGGTCAAAAATGGGACACACGGGGCAGGGTTTCAGGAGGCCAAAAATGGCTGTATTTGGTGTATAAGATGCACCAACATTTCCACCCTCTTTTAGGAGGAGGGGAAGTGTGTCTTATACTCCAAAAAGTACAGTACTAGTTATTTTTGTGAGTGGAACAAAATAAGTTATGGTGAAATAATCTTAAGAATGATTTTCCATTGCATTTCTGTCAAATAGATAACAAGACATCTGGCTAATACAATTTAGCAACCCCCAGCAGACTTGAGATTGCTACTTCTACTACTGTCAACTATTATGTCAAAGTCTATTCTTGAAGGATTATAGTTCAAACCTGTTTCTAGCTTTTTCTTTACTATATTCATAACAATCTATATTGTTTAGCTAGATGGAATTATTTCTTATGGTTGGCAATTTCGTGAGAAAACACATTTTAAAGAATCCTGAACAAGAAATGTCATATCTGTAATTAATCTATTTCCCTCCCCTATTTCTTCATTTTCACATTTATCTATTTTGCAGCATCATGATGTGGAATTCCAAAAGAGTTCCCAGTACTCCTCTATCATCTATATGATAGAAGATAGATCAGAGTATATAACCACACATTTTTGGAGTATCAAAATACAAAGTCTTGTAAGAGTGTGTGGAACTTGTCCATGATGTGGGAGACTCAGTGTTCCAGATGTAGATTATAATCCCTGACTACCTTAAGTGTAAACCACCAGGAGGGTACCATCTTGCCCACTTTTCTTACAGATACACACATCTCTGTTAGCGAAGAGCAGGTTTTGGCATATTCCTTGAAGCATATTTTTCAGGAAGACAATATTTAGCTGGATTTCCTCTTGGAAGCATTTTCTAAATATGAATGCACTTATAGCTTAATAACCATTCCATGAATGTAAGCTTCATTCTATCTCTGGAACAGTCATTTAGGGTTTTAACTCAACTTTGTAATTAGAGTTATACCTATGTAATCCAAAGTCAGTACATTTAAAATTTATTTGCTTTAGTTTACTTCTTTCTTAACAAGTATGCATAGGATTGCAGTTTTAATTAATATAAAGAAAGATTATGGATGAATACATAATTTTGTACTCTAAAATGATGACTTAAAATAAATATTTGGGATTCTTTTTCTTTTTTCTTGTCGCTTCTCTCAAAATTCTTCAAACTGTTAACAAGTCTCTTTCATAAGTCCAATATAGGAAAATTATTCAAGTTACTTTTCTGGTTTGTTATCCAATGAACTTGTTTTCCTGACCCTTTTTATGAATAGTATAAGGTCAGTTTTATGAAAGGGCCTAAGTACATTTTGAAATTGATTATGTCTTCATGTAGTTATTTATGTTGGATGAAAGTGAGCAGCTAATTTATAAAGGGAAGTATTTGTGCATTCTTTATTGATCATTCCTAATGGATGAGAGATTATTTTAAACTGAAGCATCAGACTGGTTGCAGGTTTGTTGAAGTAATAAAGGTTTTATATATAGTTATTTTAAAACAAGAAAAATTCAAACTATCGGTAGAATCCTGCATCTATATGCCATTGGAAGTACATTTTAAAAATTATTTATGATGTATTACTACTTAGTACATTTGCTTAGAGAATTAGATTTTTATTTTCCAAATGTGTTTGAGAATTTTCTAGAATTTTTTCCATATTTTTTCCCTAGAATTTTCACTTCTATTAGACAAGATTGATTAGTAAATCAGATTTTTATTTTTCAAATGTGTTTCATAATTGTCTAGAAATACTCTAGTATTCTATAGAACGTTTTGTACAATTTTCACTGCTGTTATGCAGGATAAGTTGTAAGTGCAATCATCTCTAATTTTTATTTGTTTTATTACAGAGCACGAACTCATTGATGTTCTAAATAGTTTTAGTAAGCACATTTATAGTTTTTTTGGCAGATACCATGAATTGTACAGTGATAAAATTCATCACAGTGTCAAACCACATTTCATACAACTAGTTATCCATAAAGGTACTCGTAGGCATAAGGAGCTGGTGTTTGGCTGCACATCCTTTGAGTTGAGTTGGAGGGCAGGGAAATGTAAGAAGGTAGGGCCAGTTTGAAAGATCTTATTCACGCTTCTAACAGTATGGTCAGCATGCTAAATACTGTTATTGTATTAATACTTGCTACCTCATTTGAAAATGAGCTTGCTACTACATTTGGGAAATATGCCATGTCACAATTTCTATGGCAATTGTAGTGTGATCAGTAGAGTGAGGAAGGGGCCAGAATAAGGATTGCCTATCTATGTCTTGACTTGTTTGAACTTTAGATTACAGTTTATTATCTATATCAACAGATGGGGACGAAATTAACCCAATTTATTATATGTTATATATAACCCAATTTACTTATATTTACTATTTACTATATTCTTGATATATTTATTTGATTTATGCAATGCTCAGCCTATATGTTGATTTGCTTTTAAAATCAGAGAACATTTTCTTAATTGAGAAAATTATAGAGATGAAAAGAGGACAGACTCTTGAATTGTTCTGTGAGGTATTTATCATCCTTAATAATGGCACTGGCTAAGAATGATTGGTTATGGGAATTGATTCAGAGAAGTGTTTAGGTTGCTCCTGCAGTAACATCATCCTTTTTAAAGCAATCTCTTTCAAAGAATGATTAACAGTTGGAGCAAATATGATTGACCAGATTTTGGGATAGCTAAAGACAGTTCAGGATAGATTCATCTTTCATCACATCAGATTGCATATTTTTTTAACAATTCAAGTTGGCACTATTTATTATGCCGCCTGAGGGATGTATTCCTATCTGTCTGTTCTGTGGTTTGATGTAAGATGTTTCATTGGGCTAGGATGACAGGCTAATGTTCTTTAATGGGCAGTAGCCAAGTGAGCCAACCACATCTTTTATTAGGTTAGCTACAGGTAAATGATCTGGACTGTGAAGACATACTAGGAAACTACACTTAATGTTTTGAGAAGATGACCGATACTTGTCTCTCACCATATTTTAGCTGAAGGAAAGAGGTAATGTTTTTGCAGAGAAACAAGACATGAGGAAGAGAGCTAAATGGAAAGTATATTAAGATATTTTTGTATATTCTTAGATGGGGCACTTCTGCTTGTTAAATAAGCTTTGAACTATAAAATAGTGTGATTCTTTCTAGTGATTTCTCCTGCGGGATTCAAACCCAAGGCAGATTTCGTTGATGGGTTTTATGCTTGATTTTATCCCTAACCTCTTTTAGTGTAGCTTAAGTATTATGGACAAACATCATTTACAGATCAAAAGCATTTAGCAACCAAATAATAAATTTGGCTTGATTTCATTATTGAACAAATTATACCTTTGTTGTGTGATTTTATCTAGGATTGGAAGCTAAGCCAAATTGGCCTTGATAAAGGGCTGTGGAAAAATCACCAGAAAATTCCATGGCTATAAACTAATGTGGAAAGTCAACAAAAACATTATTGAAGAATGTAAGAAAACTATTTGGATGTGTCCATGAAGTCACTAGGAATCGAGGTTGACTTGAAGGAGACTTAAACATTAATCAACTTGATGGATTGGAAATATGACAGAGCTAAAGCAGCGTATAATATTAGCGCCTATTATTCTACAAATTATGCCTTCACCTATTGTTCTCAAGGCAAGAGACATGCTGTACATTAAAATGTGTTTATTTTTCTGCTCTCTTGTTGAGAAACCTGATCCTTCGTACTTCCCTCATTCTTTTGGTTTTACTGATTTGAAGTTACGGTTTAGTTCAGAAATACCATATATGAATAATTCTTTTTCTGTGCTGGTGAATTTTATATGTGTATGACTTGTTTACATTTATAGCAATATCATCTCCAGAACTCAGTAGGAACAACAAAGTAGTCTTTCTGGCTAGAACAATACAAAATTTAATGCAGTTCATTGATATTTATCTTGCTGAATTTTCATTTTTATACATCCAAAACTGTTCATAAAAGACTTCTAAAATCATAACTTTTATTTTAGGAATATAAGAAACTGTATTATATTGCCTCAGATTATTGCCCATTTAGGGAATGCTGTATTGTCTGTACCAATCTTTCCCAAACTAGGATTCCTTCAGGAGCATGAACCAATCCTATGCTGGTCCATAGGGACTAGTGATAACATTTCAGGTTTCTAGATGTGCATGTAGATATTGAGGTTTTAGTGCACCTTAATGTTAGCTCACTTTATCTTAAACAGCATATCATAGAAACACGTGTCATACTTGCCTTGCTTTGATTCTTCCCTATTTTTTTATTGATCACCTTGTATATTATTCAGTGGAAAGGTCTGTCAGCGGTCCCCAACTTTTTTGGCACCAGGGATTGGTTTTGTGGAAGACAATTTTTCCACAGACCAGAGGAATGGTTTTGGTTTCACTCCTCTCCCGCCACTTCCACTTGTGCTGTGGCCCAGTTCTGGGGGTTGGGGACTCTTGGTCTACACTGCATGAACAGATTAATATTAATGTTATAATGGAAAAAAGTATTCCATTATGACACTTGGATATAGTTAACTTCTCTATGTACTTTAGACTTTCTAGACAAAAAGTGCAGAGAAATCACACATGCAACAGAAGTACATATTTTGAAGGCTGTGGTTTTCCACTTACAACATATGGTAATGAAAGCTGGCCCAGCAGAATTTAATTGTGATCCTGGAGAAGATTCTGGAGAATACTTTGGATTGCAAGAAAAATAATTCAGTACTGTATGAAGTAAATATAGCTTGTTCACAGGGACCACCAATAACAAAGCTGAAGCTTAAATATTTTGGACACGCAATACAGAGGCAAGTATCACTGGAGGGGAACTGTGATGTTTCAAAGGATCAAAGGCAATCAACAAGCAGACAGATGGATAGGTGCTATCACTGATGATCCAAGTTTCAGCTTATGAGAACTCAAAACATTAACAGGCATTTACTATACATATTTATATGATTGTCCATCTTAATTGAATAACACAGATCAATGAACAAGCATAAAAACATAAACACATAAAAATAGTAGAAAAAGCAATAAAAGTTGCCAAGTAAAAACATTTAAAATATAAACACAATCAGCACAAGGTGAAAAATCCAAACTGGGCTCCAGTGATATCCTGATCTTGAAGCATCCGAATGACATGACACTGAATAGGTCACAAAGAATTGGAAATGACAGAACAACAGCAACATATCATTTACATATCTTACAGCCCCGTCTAGCTCCTGTGCAAAAATAATTTTAGTTCACTAGAAAAGTGGCATATAATTACAAAGCTGTCAAGCATTTTTGTTATTGTGGTTCCAAGGTCATGCAGAAAATCAGCATTCTTAATTTTTACTGAGGGAATTGTTGCAAAAAGCACCAGCTGTGGTAAATAGGCTTAGCAAATCATTTACATTTTATCAATTACAATAATTTTATATCTCTCCTGTCTATAGCTAGAATAAGCTGAACTGTATTTTGATTTATCTTTATGCAGATTCTTTCTGTGGGCAAGTCAATTAACATTGTCATGCCAAACTGCAAGAATGCTATGCCCAGCAGTGTTGCGATGTCAGTACTACGCATACCATGTTCAACCTTGTATATTCATACTTTGAACAATAAATCAGAGACGTATTCTCATCAGGAAAATCCTGGTCCTCACGTTTCCTCTTTAAATTTGCAGATAGCAACATTCTCTATCTTGATATTGTCCAGATGTTTGGGATTGGATTGCTGGAGATGATGAGAACTGTCAAAGTTCTGCAGATCTGGAAGGGTCCAGCATAAGAAGGTCGATAGATAGTAAAAACAATGTTGTTTGCAGTGATTTATAAACAGGACTGTTTTTTCATCAAAAGTATCTTCATCATTCTCCCTCCCTAGCAACTTTTGGTTATAGACCATATAACCCCAATAGCTTTCTCTTGTGGTGGAATATAAGTTGATAAATAAATAAAACCTTTGCTACCTGTTTGCTTACATAAGCATCCTAGCTTGCTGAATTTCTCGTCTGTATAAATTGCAGAACGGATCCTACAAAAAGTTTCCTTTCATCTCCAGGATTCCTTAGATAATCTTAAGTATTGCTTTCCCATCCACCCCTTTTCTTTCACACACCATAGACTATTCTAGCAAAGAGGCAAATTACACATTACAGATGTCACAAGTGTGCAGCATAGAAAAGCTTTATCGTGGTGAAATGCTCCTTACAGTTAGGGAAATTTTAGAGCAGGAGTGTGGCAGCTAAAATATATGGCAGTTTCTGGGATTTTTAACAAGCAGGCTTGTTGACTGGCTCGCAATTGCTATATTAGGTTTTTCTTTCCATCTATCTCTTTAGTGTTTTTTTTTTTTTTTTTTTTGGCAAAGAAAAAGATCCCTTTTTGAAAAGGGATACTGTTGCTTTAACATTTGTGGGGAATTTGTTACTCTTAGCATAGGTATGAAAATTGGAATGTTATTCTTACACAATTTTTCATTGCTTATTTTTGAGCCACTTTCAAAATGATATTCACATTAATATTATATATTTTTATTTACTGAAATATGTAATAGCTTGTGTTTTTTTTTAAAAAAATGAAACTTAGTTGTGCCAGTGCTTGTCTTAGTGACTCTCCATATGTATTCAACTACATCTCCATCATTCTTAGTTTATAATAGTGTGAATTGTAATCAAACATTGAGGGAACTAGGTTGGACCAGGGAAAGACTATTCAATCTAAAAACTGATACATATATTATTTATTCTTGCAGTTTCCATCCTTGCCTCTACATAGCAGCCTCTCTTTCTTTTTTTTCCTTTTCCCATTGTTTGATTAACCTCTTTTTCTGCTTGTTAATTTAAAAAGTATTTCTTCTAAATATTTATGCTTTATTACCCCTGATTTAACTTCCTTGTATCTTTATGCTCATTCTAGAGCTCTGCGGGTTTTTTGATTCAAATCTCTTGGTTAGCGTAAAGATTGCATCTATTGTCTCATACCTCCATCCATTTTCTTTGGCAGCACCTTATCTTTGAAGCTCTTCGCCTCCAGTTATTTGTATAGTTCAGTCCATCCTATCCTAAAAAAACATCACAACATCTTTATTTACCAATTCAGATTTCAACTTAGAACCAAAGTTTGCATTTAAGCTGCTGTTTTTTGCAAAAAGAAATTGCACGTGCCTGTAATAATTATAAGCATTGCAGCCATTTGAAGAGACAAATTAACTCTTCCCTTTGTGTTAGTTTCCTGAGTAAAGTCTCTCTTCCAAAGCTATTATGTACTGTGGGAAGGGAATCATCCGTTGACATCAACTTCAAGTTTTGTTAGTATTTTCCATTGGAAAAAAATTGTCTAAAATGTAAACATGCTTCAAATTTATACTGGAAATATGAACAAGAGGGAATTTTTTATCATGCTTGGTAAAAGCTAAAAAAAAAAAAAAAATTCAAATACATACATTAATTCCAAGGATTTAAAAGATTAATAGGCAAGTGAAGCCAGACTTTTTTCTTTGGGGATTGATTGACAAAAAGTTGGAAAAAACTCATAGAACTTTGTTTTTATATATGATAACAGTAGCGAGACTTCTATATATACAACGATGGAAAGATTTGGAAGAGTGGATGTTGAATATGATGCAGCTTGCTGAGATGGCAAAATTGACAGCTTTAATTAGAGAAAACACACTGGTTAATATTAATGGTGACTGGAAACTCTTGACTTTTGAAAGCAATTAAATTGTAATATATCGGTTTGATGATTAGAAAATAATAGATGGTAGAAACAATGAAAATTATGTTGCAATAGAGTAAGAGGTCAATTTAAATTTATGCTTATGATTGTAAAAGAAAAATCAGAACTCATTTTTATTTTTTTCTTTATTTTTTCTCTCTGTACTTTTGGCTTTGTATTTTTTTTCTTCTTTTTCTAACCTTAAATGTTCCTTTCTGTTTTTATCTTTCTTTAAAAAATAATAAATTAGGTAAAGCTATTAAGTAGAGGAAGCTGCCTTATCAATCTAAATCGAGAGAAAATCTGGTGTAAAAGCAATAACAAATGCTCACCTTATAAATTATGTTTTTTTTCACCCTTCCTATAGCTGCTGAACCTTGGCCTCAGAATGCTGTGCTCTATCAGCCATTGAAAGGTGTGTATTTTATTTTTCTCAATTAGCTAAATTTTCTTCATTAAATATGCATCCTTATAATTAAGTGAACCCTGGTGTGGGTGAAGGGCAGGAGAGGCCTTGTTGAAAAGGGAATCCTTTATGATACTTATCTGGTCAGAGGATTGTGCTAAACTTGTATTTGCCAATATAAACCTGCTATTCATGGCCTATAAGGTCCTTGGTTTATTATTGACTCATTATATTGGCTGCTGTAGGCAGTGTAAAATGATGTGGTTTGCAGGCCCAGTTGGCAGATTTACTGCACCAATAGCTGAGGCAGCAGATTTTTGAAGTCTTGTGGTAAAGTGGGCTCTCGATAAAAAGGAACTGTTAAAATGTATAGGCTAGGATGGTTCAGGCTCCCTTTAGCAGCTCTTCATATATCATCAGATCACATTATGGCCCCCATTTGGGGCTCAGCAGCCTGCTACAGTTGTCAGAAGACTGCAAAGTAATGAAGACTAATAGGTAGCAGCCCTAGTCTTCTAAGCATGGAATTTTTATTGCTGTGTACTTGTCATCTTTCTTTTGTGTGACAGACCTAGACACAGTCTGCAATATTAACTGCAAGCTGGGTTTTTTTTTATAGGTTTATGAATGCTTTTACTTTTTAGCAAGAAGAATTATGAAGTTGTGGGTTTTATTTCTATTAGAAAATGAGTGATTATTAATTTTTTTTGCCTATAATAAAGAAAACAAAAAAACCTGAGGACATATCTTTTGTTAGGGATTCTTTAACTGTTGGGGCAATGGTACAAATTATAGGACACATCAGGAGAAATGTTTATGGGACTTCTGGCCTCAGGTTTTGTAAAGTGGCATTAATGTAATGGGGCGTGTGATTTGTGTTAAAATAGTTTGTCTCTGTGTGTTTGTATACCATTTATGTTTGTACTCGTAATGATGTGCAATTATCAGCAGAGGGAAGAACTATTATTTTAAATAATTGTACTGCATTTTATTTTATAGAGGAACAGATTTTGCTTTCTGATAATGCTGCCTGTCTTGCTGTTCAGGTAACTATAATTATTTTCTTATTTTGTGGTTGCTAATATTTCCTGGAAGAACTGGAGCTCCCTCCTCCAACAGCTTTATTAACCCATGCTTTGTTGATATGAATTAAATTTTGTACCTTTTTGTTGCTCTGAGTTCCTGTCATTCCTGTTTGATAGACACCAGTATTTTTGTTCCAAATTGCTCTGGTATGTTATTTTCTAATAAGATAATAGAAATATAAAACATTTTTTCAAGACCGTTTCTATCCCCTAGTCTTGTCAATTTCTTTCAAATTTTAATAATGCACAATAATATATATTGGTTTTAGACTAGATGCAAGATGCAAGATAGTCCAGTGCAATATTATGCCTGATGTACTGCAGGTTATATCTTCCATCCGTTAGAATGTGAGAAGAATAGGTCTGGCACCCTTTGAAAAAGATTCAGAAGAAGTGCTTTGGACTTCATGTGAGGGCAGCTCCTCTCTCTTGTTCATTAAAGCATAAACAACTTTCTAACTAAGCCCGAGAAAGGATATATTGTTGGCTTAAAAGGTGCATTAAAGAATGTGTTGCTTTAATTATTTGATTCATCAAACCATAGTATCCTTCTTTAGACTTATATTGTTCCTTGAAAAAAGTCATGCATACATCAAAAAATATGTCTCATACTTTTTTTGAATAATTTTAAAGTGAGTTCATCTCTAAAGCAGAGTTCTCTGGAATTGGAGTCTGATCCAAATTTGCTTCCATAACTGCCCATGTCAAATGTAATCAGATGCCAAACCAGAAGCCTATCTTGACACTCATATAGAATCATCTAGTTTAATAGCTGTTGTTAGCTTTATTTTTTATGAATTTTAAAGCTGTTGGAATTGGTGGGCATTACTGTATTGTTTTGTAACATTTTTTTGTAACATTTTTTAGAGAATTGCTTACATGCTGTATGTAGAAGAATGTATGTAGAAGTATATATGTAGAACTTTTAACCTCCTAAATCTTTCACCATACAGCTTTATTGGATGAGTAACAGTAGAAAGATTTCCTCTTTCATTTTCATTTGCTACCATTTGAATACCGTGATTAGAAGCTACCTCAAAAGAAGGGTTAGCTTCTAATCACAGTACTCAAATGGTAGCAAATGTGGCTGCCATCATTTATTTTAAAACTGATCTTAAAGTTGAAATCATTTAAATAAAACCAGGGGACTTGAAATGCCTCCTTGTATTTATGAATTTGGGCTTCTTTTTGTCCCCTGTATCATACCTGTGGTTTAGTATTTTAAGAAGAAAGAAAAAACTTCCAATACATGTTTTATATATTATCCATAATTTTCTAAATTTCTATTAACTTTTTCTTTTTCTATTTACATTTAAAATATAGCACACAAAAAGCTACACATATAATTCTTTCATACAGAGTACTGTTTCTCTTTTATCATTATCATTGTTCTTTCTCTGCCCTTTTCTATACCCTATTTGTGATGTTGTGACTGAAAATGCACATATACGTTGTATGCAAATATAACAATGTTTGCAGAAGGGCATTTTTGCAATTCAGTTTTGCATTTCTTTCTTAAATCCCTTTATCATGTTTACCTTTGTCATTGCATTGAGTAGGTTATTTACCACTGCAACATCTATTTTTTGGTCACTCTTTATATACGGGAAGTCAGGATCTTTTTTCTCAATGTGCAGTGCTTTGCATTTATATTAAGATAATGGGCATTACATTAATTAAGAAATTCAAAATCATGCTAATTAAAATAAGTAGTTTGCTTGAGAGGCCATTAAAATCCAATACTGTGTTCTACCTTTTAAGGGGTACCAATAATAATGCCAATATTGCATTATTTACAAGAATATGTGAAGTCATGCATCAAAAACAAATTGCCTGTTCTAAGGACTATGGAATAAAGAATGGTGGATGTCATTTCTTGTGAATAAATGAAGAATGCTTGTTTGAAGAACAGGTAGTCTTCACAGACAATATTTAGAACAAGTAACTCCATTCTTAAGTGACACAGTTGAAAGTAAAAAACAAAACAAAACAAAACAAATCATGTGACTGCCTGATTTACAAAGCCAATTAGTTCTGGATGCATTTGTTAAGTGAGTCACAGTGGGTCGTTGAGCACAATGTCGTATGACTGCAACTTGTGACTTCCTGCTGGCTTTCCCATTGACTTTGCTTGTTAGAAGTTGGCTTGAAGGTCACACTGTGGGAATATGATGGTGATCTCTGTGGGACACGGCGACAAGTTTGATCTAGTGGTTAAAGCACCAGTCTAAAAATCAGGAGATTGTGAGTTCTAGTCCTGCCTTAGGTATGAAAGCTAACTGGGTGCCTTTGGGCCACTCGTTCTATCTTAGCCCAATTCATCTCACAAAGTTCTTGTGGGGAAGACCTTTGTGAGGATGGTGTATTAGGTATGCTGCCTTATTTGTAAAAATAATAAAGAGATAAAATAAATCATTAAAAATGCTCGCTGGTTGCCAGCTGTCTCAGTTGCAATCACATAACTGCAATGACCGCAACATTGAGGACTCGTTGTAAGTTTCTTCATTCAGCACAATTGTATAGTCATTGAATAAATGGTCAGCAAGTGAGGACTATAGCAGTTAGGGCTGCTAAAGGAAGTCATATTTAGAAAAATGGAGAATTAGAAACCTATAGAACTTGAATCCTCTAGTTTCTTGGATATTTCTGAGAGAACTTCAACCGTGTGCTTAAGGGCTACTGAAACCAACTATCTGTACATTAGAGTGACAACTTTCTTCTGATGGTACAAGAAAAAAGAGATACGAACAGTATCCAACAGGATCAGTGAGAGTTTAGGATTGCTTTGAATAATCTTTAGCATGTTAAATACCTTTTCCTATTTACTAAGAACAAAAGATATTATAGGATTAAATCATACCGAAAAACAATATGCATAAGTATTTTTCAGGATGTGTACAAATTTGACAAGAGCAACTTGGAATTCAAAACTGATTTATTGGAATGTACAAGAAAACCAACTTTAAATCTTCAAAGTTGTGCAGAGCCATTATAAAGGAGTTTAGGACATAGTTGTATACCACATACTGGGAATAAGTTTACCTAACTTACTATCTTACCTAACCTAACCTAACTGAATAAGTTTAAAATAAATTTACTTAATTCCAGTGGGATTTGCCATTGAATATGAGTAGGCTTATGTTAAAAAATAATAATTGAAGCTTTCATGGAATAATATTCCAGGATAGAAAAAAAATACTTCCAAGTTAACATTTTATTCTGGTTCTTGAATGTTTGCATTTGCTATATTAATAAAGGATGAAATATGTTTAAGAAACCAAATGAAAACTGAAAAGTCCAAAAGAGTGTTATAAAAGATAAATTTATAACTGTTAGCACTCTAATCCTATTCAGAAGCTAGTTTGTATACAATGGAGCTCATTTTGACTACAAGATTGTAACAGATTGCACTATAAATAATATACACAGCACTGATTTAAATAATGCTTGTAATCCATGATGTTGCCCCATCATTAGAAATGATGTTCTTTCTGCATCTGAAGAAAGTATTATGTAGTGAACAATAATAATTCAGTTTCCTATTTTGATAGTCCCACATGTCTGAGAGACGATCCCTGGAAATTCCTAAATTTTTGGGACAATTTCTCAGTGGATAGTAGGAAGGGGGTAAATGGGGAAATACCAGAGCAGGTGAGTAGAAGTAGCCCCTGTAGTAGAAATGAGCCCATGTGTATTTTGTTATAGAATGGTTTTTTAAAAATCCTTGATAAAGAACCGATAGTACTAATATATTTGATATGATTCCTGCATTTCTACCAAGAAACCTTTAATCATCATAATCACAAATAGTTAAAATCAAAGTTCCTTTTGGAGGAGAATTTTGTGTATTTCAATTCTGTTTTACACATGTCACTTAAATGATAAATTAACCATAATATATTAAAATCTTCTTTTTTCAATATTCTTTGTGTGACAGCAGATAGTGGCCATGACTATAAATATGACTTCAAAAGATATCTGATTTCAAACTTTATGGAACAATTTTCTTTGATGTAAGGTGATGTTATCAGTTTAGAATAATCTGTAATAAGAAATATAGAAGTTATGCCTACTTGTACAGTTACTACAATAGCTACTATTAAACAATACTTAATAATACTTAGGTTGTTTTATGAATATGAATTCCTTGTTTTTTGTAATTTTTCGTAGTGGTTCTCTGCTTTATAAAGATTTTGTTTGTACAGTAAACTATTTTTTTTATATTGTTGAAACTATTTAATTATTTAAAGATGGTTTAGTAATTGGATAAAAATATGGCCCACAGGATTCTGATTGAGATATATAACAGAAAACTTATTTCTGCAAATTGAGGAGACTTTCACCAGTTATCAATTTATTTCCAAGCCCAAAATGGTGGTTTAGACATTTGCAGCCTTTCATGGCTTGTAATTCTCAGGGACATCAAACACCTGCACCTATTGTAATGTCAGCATCCACTGAGTCCCGCAGCCATTGGGGATCCATCATAACATGGGGAGCTAGAATTGAGAGAACCTTTTTTTTTTTTTTTGCCTCCTATATCCGGAATATCTTCCACTTACAAATTTTGCCTGGTAACTACAGATCTTTTGTGTTAATTGTTCTCTTAGCCATTTAAAGTTACCATCTTCTATGCCTTGGATTGTTAGGAATCTTTTCTGCTTCAATTTCTGTATTATATTGTTTTACAATTATATTGTAAGCATTGTGGTTTCAGATGGTTAAATCAGCACCGATCACTATCAAGTTGGAAGGCTGCATGAATTAATAGAATATCTATAGAAATATGGTGAGTAATAGAAGAATCAGTAAAGATTCTAACCTTTACTCCAACAAATCTAGAGAATGAATGATGCAGTGGCCAACAGATTGGAAGAGTTGAGTCTACATACCAATGCCAAAGAAAGGAGACTTAACTGGCATGCAAGCTGTTGTATGATAGCTTTAATTTCACACATTTGTTGGCAAAATATAGCAGAGGCTTATATGAAAAGGGAAATGCCGCTGTTCAAGCTGGCTTGGGGAAAGGCTGAGAAACAAGAAACATTATTCCTGATGCATGCTTTATAATTGAGAAAATGAAAGAATATCAAAAGTAAATGATCATGGACAGTACTTCCTTTATTATGGAAAGATCTTCATGGTATCGACTATATTAGTCTGTGGAATGTCCTTAGGAAAATGGAAATCCCCAAACATCTCATTGTCCACACGTGAAACATACACATAGGAAAGGAAGCTATAAGTCTAGGTAGAACTTGGTTAAAAGACTGATTCCAGATCAGCAGACCAATAAGAGAAGACTCTATGCTCTCATTCATTCATTCAAGTTAATGTGCTGAATATATATTGAAGGAATCTGGGTTGGAAAAAGATTGGTGTGATTTTAAAACTGGAGAAAGAAACAACTGTTGACGCTGTTCTGATAGCTGAAAATGCAAATGATTTGCAAGCTCTAGCAATGAAAGTCAAAGGGCACAATGAAAAATACTGCTCTATAATTCAATGCAGAGAAGATCAAACTAAGAACTGACAAGATATTGAAATAGTGGATAGCTTCTGTATTTTGTAATTGACTATCAACAGTAAAGGAATTGCCAGTCAAGAAATAAGTTGCAGAGTAGTATTTGGCAGACTATCAATGAAATCTTTGGAAAAGATGTTGCGATGTATTACGACCCACAAAGTTTAAAATTGTATAGGCAATTTTAAGCCTACACAGGTAAGTACATAAAGGATTGTAACTAATTATCAGTGTGAGAAATGCTGCTTTAATCTACTTACATTAGACAATTAAAAAAATAATACATATTCTTTGGTAATGTTTTGTTTTTTGCTACCTACAGTTGCAAGAAAAAGTATATGAACCCCTTGGGTTTACATGGAGTTTTGCATGAATTGGTCATAAAATGTGCTCTGAACTTCATCTAAGTCACAACAATAGAAAAACACAGTCTGCTTAAAATAATACTACACAAACATTAGATGTTGCCATGGTTTAATTGAACATAACATGTAAACATTCACAGTGCAGGGAGGAAAAAGTATGTGAACCTTTGGACTTAATAACTGGTTGACCCTCCTTTGGCAGCAATAACCTCAACCAAACGTTTCCTGTAGTTGCAGATCAGACCTGCACAACGATCTGGAGTAATTTTGGACCACTCCTCTTCACAAAACTGTTTCAGTGTAGCAATATTCTTGGGATGTCTGGTGTGAATCGCTCTCTTAAGGTCATGCCACAGCATTTCAATCGGGTTGAGGTCAGGACTCTGACTGGGCCACTCCAGAAGGCGTATTCTGTCCTGTTGAAACCATTTTTTTGTTGAATTACTTGTATGCTTTGGGTCATTGTCCTGTTGCATCACCCATCCTCTGCGGAACTTCAGTTGGCGGACAGATGGTCGTACGTTTTCCTGCAAAATGTCTTGATAAACTCTGGAATTCATTTTCCCATCAATGACAACAATCCGTCCAGGCTCTGAGGCAGCAAAGCAGGCCCAAACCATGATGCTCCCTCCGCCATGTTTTACAGTGGGGATGAGGTTTTGATGTTGGTGTGCTGTGCCTTTTTTTTCTCCACACATAGTGTTGTGTGTTCTTCCCAAACAACTCAATTTTGGTTTCATCTGTCCACAGTATATTTTGCCAGTAGTGCTGTGGAACATCCAGGTGCTCTTTTGCAAACTTCAAACGTGCTGCAATATTTTTTTTGAATAGCAATGGCTTCCTCCGTGGTGTCCTCCCATGTACTCCATTCTTGTTTAATGTTTTCCTTATTGTAGATGTGTCAACAAAAATGTTAGCATGTGCCACAGATTTCTGTAGGTCTTTAGCTGACACTCTAGGATTCTTCTTTACCTCATGAAGCATTCTGCGCTGTGCTCTTGCAGTCATTTTTACAGGACGACCACGCCTAGGGAGAGTAGCAACAGTGCTAAACTTTCTCCATTTGTAGACAGTCTTTCTTACCCTGGACACATGAACATCAAGGCTTTTGGAGATACTTTTGTAACCCTTTCCAGCTTCATGCAAGTCAACAATTCTTGATCGTGGGTCTTCTGAGAGCTCTTTTCTGCGAAGCATGGTTCACATCAGACAGTGCTTCTTGAAACCAGTAAACCCAAAACAGCTGTGTGTTTTTAAAGGGCAGGACAGCTGTCAGCAACACATCCAATATCATCACACTAATTGGAGTCAAGGTTGGCTCACTCCTGGCTCCAATTAGCTCTTGGAGAAGTCATTAGGCTAGGGGCTCACATACTTTTTCCTCCCTGTACTGTGAATGTTTACATGTTATGTTCAATTAAACCATGGCAACATCTAATGTTTGTGTAGTATTATTTTAAGCAGACTGTGTTTTTCTATTGTTGTGACTTAGATGAAGTTCAGAGCACGTTTTATGACCAATTCATGCAAAACTTCATGTAATCTTAAGAGGTTCACATACTTTTTCTTGCAACTGTATACTGAGCCTGTCTATATTTGTTATTGAGAGAAAGCCAATAGTTGCAGAAAAACACAGGATGGATTGAAATGTTCATGTTTGTGATATAAATAGAAGGAAGTAAATTGAGTATATAGTTACTATAGATTAACAGAAGGCATCTATATCATGGATAGTACAGATTTCCAAGGCTAATGTTGTAGATGTTCTAAAACACAATATGCAATAACAATATCTTATTCATCTTAATGAAGGCCAGATTACTATCAGTGCTCTGAATTTACAATACAAAAAGAAAGAACCATGATAATTAGTTACAATCCTTTATGTGCTTACCTGAAAGCTTGCTTTCAGTTAGAACTGTATGAGATTGCAGTGTTAATGGTTTTGAAGATAAGTAAGTGGAGTTGAACTTGCAAATTATTTCTCCTTTAGTCCCTTCTGTGCCTGTCCCCCGCCAACCCCCCCCCCTTCAGAGAATATTCAGCCTCTCTGGAGGAGATTTATGGTTATACAGAGGTGCAAGTGGAAAGAAAATCTTTTCTGCCATATGTTACTGATTGGCAGAAAGAGAGTATTGTACCTTTTTAGATAGTTTGAAGGAGAGAGTTCTGAGAGTTCTGAAAATTCATACTAACAAAATTTTGGGCTTATCCTTATTCTTAGTATGTTCTTCTGTAAATTAGCAGTGTGCCTTCTTTCTCCTCAGTGAGGCACAGAAGTAAATTATAATTTAATGAGTTGACTCTTAAATAATAGTTTTCTCTGAAAGAAGAAGCATTTTGAATTTTTCACTTTTATTGGAGGACATTACATTTTTATGTCATTTGATTTTGGTTCAGTGTAGTCTTTTCCTTTACAAGTGTGTAGGCACATTACATGAATGATGACATCTAATCTAATAATTAAATATAATATAGGTTTCTAAAGATGCCTTGAAGATGTCCTAGATGAAAGCTAGTTTAGATGATACATCGAATTGGAAGAAGGCATACTGATATGGAGTGTCTTTGGTCTCAGCACTAGAAAATT
The DNA here is from genome assembly GCF_059756535.1 of Pantherophis guttatus. Lineage (NCBI taxonomy): Eukaryota > Metazoa > Chordata > Lepidosauria > Squamata > Colubridae > Pantherophis > Pantherophis guttatus. The sequence goes on from NC_142063.1 coordinate 155,883,784, forward strand.
ACTTGCACACTTACTACCTGGACCAATGTTGGTCTGGGAACATTTAAGATGACGAAATCTGAAAAATATGAGGCTGAGGGATTGATAGATTTCTGTTTTTCTGTTGGCTGGTGTTCCAAATTCATGATTTTGCTTGAGACAGTGAAATAAAGTTTCTCAAGAGCTACCCAAAATTTTTGAATAGAAGATTGTTTTCTTTAAAAAAAATTCTTAAAACAACTTTTAAGCATCATAAGTACAAACTTGGTGATATTAGAAATATGGTCAAAACTAATGGCAGTTCAATTACAATTGACAAGTATTGGTAAAAAAAAATGTTAGGTCATCGGGAAATTCAAAGAATCATTTCACTGTGATTCTTTCATGTTTAACAAGTGGAACTAAGATCTATCCAGATACTATTTTTAAGTGGAAAAAGCTCCCAAAGCATGGAAGCAAAAATTCTGTGTGTGTGTGTGTGTGTGAGAGAGACAGAGAGGGGGGGGGGCTTTCAAGAAGAAACTTTCCCTTCTCATCTGGGACATGTTTTAGAGTGCATGTTGCAGACAATATTTGGCATGGCCAAGTTAAGGAAGAGGGACATTTTAAAGAACCAAATATAGAGCTGATAGCAAAATCAGCTGATGTAGCTGATCAGCTGATGGATGAATGATACATGGGAAAATATTTCTTTGGATATGGTTCACTATTCATGTTTGAAGTGTGGCATCAACAATGCCCTGGATGGAACAAAAGATGATGCAATATATGCAGATGCCAGAGCAGATGCCAGTGAAAAAGATGAAGGTGAGGAAGATAGAGATGGTGCTTTATTACAAGAATCTGAAAATCTTTTTGCATAATCAGATAATGAAGATGGGGATTTTTAAAAATTTTGATAATTTTTGTATGGTTTCCCAGCAAATTCTGAAGAACTTCATTTGTTTTCATATTTTCTATCAAAGTTTGCTTTCTAAAATGGATTCCATTTTAAATATGACAGTTGGGTAGTTCTGGATGACATATTTTTCATGGTAGATATATTTTGGTTGCAATTTTGAGGATTAGATTATCCTCAGATAGGTTTATCTGTGATGTATATGGTATGAAAAAACCAAGGATTTTTTGGGGCAACAATGTGTGCATTCTGAGATGTGGTTTTTAACAGAATTTACAATTTGCTGCAGAAATAAAATTGAAGAAACTTAAGACAGGAGCAGTGAGACAGAAATCTGCTACATTAAATTCTCTCTGAATGTATCCGGAAAGAAGACTAATGAGAGTCAATGAGATGATCAACATGAAGAGAAGTCTCCGGTTCCTGTTTTTTGAATATGCTCTGTAGATTCTTTCTTCACTCCATTTTTTAAATAGGATTGTTAATACTTTACCCTTCCTTTTGTTTGTGTCTTCCTGTTGAGAAGTAAAGGGGGAAAAAATCCTGTAAAGTAATTCCTGATATTTTTCTAGACAGGATATGCAGGTATAGGTTTCAAACACTTGGAATTTTAGGATTTGTTGTTTGGTATCTTCTATTTCCTATTTTTTGGGACTGGAATGGTAATTTTATGTGATAAATATTCTCAGGATTGTAGAGATTATAAAGACATGCTGATTGCTTTATTATGAATCTGACTCGGATCACTATTCGGGCAGAAATTATTTTCTTCCCTTTAGATAAATTATTTTTTTGCAGAATATCTGTGTGTGTACACACACACACACACACACATACATACATACATACACATACTTACTTACGTATTTATTTACTTTATCTCAATTGCTTTCCAGCTTTCAGTGAAATGAATATCCAGAAAGAAGCTTCACAGCTTCATCTTTGGAAAAAATGGAAAAGTAATATACCATATTTTTCGGAGAATAAGATGCACCTTTCCCCCCCTAAAAGGGGGCAAAAATTTAGGTGTGTCTTATACACCGAATGTAGTCCTGCCCACCCACTGGCCCCCACCCTTTGGCCTCTGCCTCGCAGCAGGTACCTCCTTGCAAGCAAACAGCAAGAAAAAAACAGCTCCTTTCAGCTTTAGCTCAGCCTAATTAGCACAAGTTGATTGGATCGGCCTCCCGACTCTCAGCTGATTTGCTGTCAGCTGTTTTGCGCAGGGCTCTGCTGCTTGCTGCAAAGAAGTGAATTGCTGGAGCAGATTTTTTTTTTCCTTGTGCTAATCAAACTATGCTGAAAACGAAAATGAAAGTAAAGCAGGCTGTTTGCTGTTTGCTGCAACGAGGCAAAATTGCTCAGAGGCAGAGGGAGATTTCTTTTTCTTTTCCTCACCAAAAAAGATAGGTGCGTCTTATACTCCAGTGTGACTTATACTCTGAAAAGTATGGTAATGTATATAAAAAGTAACAATGTCAGTTGCTTTGTAAACTTAGTGTTTTAATGGAAGGATGCTAAACTTTTTGGGGAGTTAAGGATGTAACATCCTTAGTATATGCCAGCACTAAGTCAATATATTGAAATGTATTTAATTAGCAGTAAGGGTAGTATGATAACTTACAGTCCTGGAATGTCTGAATCTGTACCCTTGTTAAAATTGAATAGGGAGCAGCACACAGTCTTCCCTCATGGTTTGGTGATGTAAATATATTAATTAAAGTAAGCGATAATATATCCCATATAGCTCTCCAAGTTGTAGTATGTATGTATATGAAGAAAGATGATGGAGTTTGGTTACCAAGCATAAGCATAACACAGAAACATAAACACAATTGGAGTAAAACCTAAAAGAAACTCTCATGATGCATTGGAAGCTCATTAGTTCTTTATAGTGAGAAGAACAATCATTTTTCTCTAAATTATTAAAAAAAAAGGCTGCTGATTTTCATTTTACTGATTTGTGTTTCTTTTAGTGTGAATTTATAATTTCAGTTTGTGATTTGAAACTGTAATTGTGTTGTAAACTGGAGAGAGACCGAACAGTATAATGCAAGTCTGACAATCCATCCTTTAAGTAGAATAATAGCTGAAATTCTTCATGATTAGAAATACAGTATCAACATAATCGATTTAACAACATTACACCGAAGCTGAAAATAGACTGAAATCCCAAGCCAGGCATCTACCGTGTCTGAGTGAAACATCTTTCATATGGTTCTAAGATGAAATTACTCCTGAATGAATAGCATCTTCATTTATCTTCAAAGCCTCCTCTGTGGTACCAGTGGATGTACTCTTCACACATTCTGCAGCAGGAATTACATTACAGCAGCATTCCAGGGTAGTATAAAACTGATTGTTCTGGAAAATGAACCTGGTTTTGCAATAAATTACATTTGCAGGTACAAAAGAACGTGTTACTTTGTTTAAAGTAGTCACAAATACAATTAAACTCTTAATTTATGTTAAACTACAAATGTGACTATTATCATAACTGCATTAGGCATATACTCTATCATTCCAAGAATGATATTGGACCATTTTCATTTATAATTTTAGACAGACGTTGCAATTTACAGCATCTGCCACCGCTTGATAGGAAAACTGGAATATTTTGTGCATTAGTTCATGTTGTATAATTTCCACTTTTTTCCACTTGTCATTTTTTAATGAAAGAAAATGCAGATCCCTTTCAGTGTCTGCATATTGACATTCTCTACAGCCGTATTTTAAATATTAATCATTACAATACTACTAGGACTGGCTTTGATTTATTTATAAGATTAATAATATGCAATTCCAGAAAAGCCTTGGTATTACACAAAATATCTGAGCTTGGAATCTTTCTTCATACTTTATGGAAATCTCCTTTCTTCATGTTGTTTTGTGGGAATAGGTTTATGGAAATTCTGCTTGTCTCGAATGTGTATTCTGTTGTGGTGGAAGAACCTGAATATCAAAGCAAAAGGTTTATCAGGGAGCAATGCTTTTGTCATTGCTGCCCACTTTTCCTCATTTTCAGGTATAGCCACAAAGCCTATTTGACTGGTCTAGCTTTGATATGTTTTGAAAGTTAACCACTCTTGTCTGTTTACAGAGCTGACCTGTTTAGGGGCCCGAACCCCTTAAGACTTTTGCTTTTTTAGGAGTGAGAAATTTCTAAACAGAGATGTCTTCTAGGGGATCCTTACCCACAGTTTACGTTCCTAAGCTTCTAGTCCATTAGGAAAGCCAAGATTTATTTTTCAGTGAGCTCAGGTCTGTATAATGCAAGGTACAAATATGGCAGCTTTACGTGCTATGGATTGGGCACTTTTAATAGTTGATTAAAGTTAACAAAAGGACAAAAGAATGGCATCTTTTTATAAATGTGAAGTGGGCTACACTTTAATTTGTGGGCTAAGCTCCATGAACAATTGGAATTGTAGCAGAAAGTTTCATCAATTCATTTTAAAACTACAATAATCATTATTGCCAAAACGAAATGTAAAGGTTTTTTTGGTGCAGTTTCTTTTTTTAGAGAGAGTTTATCACAATAAAGTACAAGAAAATGGAGATGCTGTATATTTCAGATTGCTGTAATTCTCTGTTCATTTATAATTGCATCTGAATTTGTGATAAGTGCAGTGTTAGAAGCCAGTACCTAGAAATATAGTTCTCCTAGTTATCTGTTTTGGAAAATAATTATAAATAAAGGAATATTTCTTGTGGCTTAAAATTATAAATACTAAAAAAATGTTTTGCCTTTGTATAATGTGGAAATGTTTAATTTACTCTTCTTTATTTTCAGGCTTTTTTACAAATGTGCAATCTGCCAGTCCAGGTGGTTTGTAGGGCAAATGCAGAATATATGTCCCCATCTGGTAAGTGTACCAATCATTTACACTACACCTGTGCTTGGAAACTATGGCAACAGTATCTCATCTTGGAGATCAGTTGGAGTTACTGTATGCTGCACGATGCAGTAGCTTGTTTCTTGTTATGCTACAGATTTTTTTTCTTGCAAGAAACAGAAATAATACCTTTTCATCATTAAACTGTATTAAACAGCAGTGTTGTAAGGCCAAGGTAAACATACCGCTAACAATTCTGTGTGTTTAAATGTGAACTGCCTCGGTCATGATGGAAGTAGATGGAATAGTCTGGTTTTAACATTAGATGAGAAGAGATGACCTGTCTTCTTTCTTACATTCTACCTTTGAGCAGCTTTTTCCTTTAATACCCTAACAAAGATTACTTTACAGAATTGAGCTCTCAGAATGATTGAAGAGAGAGGGCCCAGATGGAGGTAACCAATCATTGTATATGTCCTCATGTAGCCCTTTCAGGTTTTACAAGCAGGTCCTCTTCAACATCCTCTTCTAATTTGGGGCAATTCTATATGCAAATATACAGGGCTGCTGCTGTGCTCTCTCATTTGGTCTCATCATGAACGAAAGTAGCATTTTTTTTTGGTTATTCTTACATTTGATCCTTATTATCTATTGAAGGGGGCATGTTCAGAAAGGAGTTTCCCACACTTCATTGTACGTGAAGAGTATGACTACTGTATCTGGCACGCAAAACCCAAGCAACCATTGAATGTCAACAAAGAGATAATGAAAAATATAACTCTTTGCTTCCATCTAGAAGTCACCCAGATCTTTGCAGAGCAAATAAGGTAGCATACCTGCATATTCACATGTAGACATAACTTTCCTCATTGCAGGAAACAAGATTTGTCTGCAGTGGGCACAGCTGAACTTGTTAACAATGAAATCCATGCAGGCAAAAAGATGCTTCGATTGAGTATTGTGGGGCTGAATTCACTGAGACTTACTCTCCTAAATTTCATCATCTAGGCATGTCCCCTTATGGCCTAGAGAACTATTGGGAATATGTACATTGCTTTCTATGAACATAGCCTGCTAATTAGCCAATAATGTGGTGTGTTCTTATTCCCCATTAGCTGTGGTAAAAGGAAATATCTAAATAAAGCAAAATTCAATGTTAATGGGAATTTTTTTTTCCAGTTTTTGAGTTGGCAGGTTGAAAGCATTTCCTGCTGCCTACCGCAAAAGACTTTTCATCATGCATTATCATATGGATGCTTGCCTATAAATTAGAGCTTGGATAAACGGAGCTTCTGTGAACACAACAGTGTGGCAGAAATGGTGGTGCTAATTCTACAAGGTTAAAATTCAGAACCACAAACGCATTTTTCTCTTTTTATGAGATTCCACATTTGAGAACCACTTGCTTGGCTCTGCTCTCTTTCTCTCCATCTGTTAATAAGAGAGCACTTAAACTCGCACCTTGTGAGAGCACTGATTATGCTGACTCTTGCTGTAGGAACACCAAAAGCTCATTCTGTATACAGTATAGTAGTTCCGTAGAAGCAAAAGCTTGATTGATAGGACCATAGAGAGGTCTAGAAGTTCAAAAGGCCCTGCATTCCTTTTGCAGTGTATGTCATTGTGCAGAGGCTGGCTTGCAGTTCTTTTTTTGAGACAGTGTAACTGTCAGTGACCAAGATCTTCCCTCCTCCCCTTTTCTAAGTAAAAGCAAAAGCAAGAATAGTCCAAATATTCATTGGACAGTATTTAACTTTCACAGTTATTTGTGTAGTCCAGAGGTCTTCAAACTTGGCAGCTTTAAGACTTGTGGACTTCAACTCCCAGAATTGTCCAGCCAGCTGGCTGGAGAATTCTGGGAGTTGAAGTCCACAAGTCTTAAAGCTGCCAAGTTTGAAGACCTCTGGTGTAGTCCTTCATTGAAGAGACTGACATTACAGGTAGTTCTTGACTTACCACAGTTCATTTAGTGAATGTTCAAAGTTACAATGGCACTGAAAAAAGTAGCTTATCTCCATGATCATGTGATAAAAATTCAGATGTTTGGCAGCTGGTTCATATTTATGACTGTTGCAGTGTCCCGGGGTCATACTTTTTGCAACTTTCTCACAAAGTCAGTGGGGAAGCCAGATTCACTTAACAACCAGGTTACTAATTTATCAACTGCAGTGATTGATTTAACAACAACTGTGGTGAGAAACGTCATATAATGGGGCAAGCCACTTAACAAGTTCTCATTTAACGACATAAATTTTGAGGCAGGGGTGAAATCCAGCAGGTTCTGACAGGTTCTGGAGAACCGGTAGTGGAAATTTTGAGTAGTTCGGAGAACTGGCAAATACCACCTCTGGCTGGCCCCAGAGTGGGGTGGAAATGGAGATTTTGCAATAGCCTTCCCCCAGGAGTGGGGAGGGAATGGGGATTTTGCAATATCCTTCCCCTGGCAGGCCCACCAAGCCATACCACGTCCACTAAGCCACACCCACAGAACCGGTAGTAAAAAAAATTGGATTTCTTCACTGTTTTGAGGTCAATTGTGGTCGTAAGTTGCGGACTACCTATATTTCACAGCAAGGATGTGCTGTGAAATATGGATTATAGCCTTTCAATGTCAACAAAAGGAACACCAGGCCTTTTAGTTCACTGCTTGCTCAATTTCTGATGAGGTATCACTAAGATATGAGCACAGAGTTATTACAGATAACTATTTTTATTAGAATTATAGTAGGGTGGCAGTTTTATTATAGGTAGGTCAAATAAAATCACTAATGGATATCAGATTATATCTAGTAGTTTTTGAATAAAGAGTAATGGACACCTGTCTCCCCCTTTTTGAAAACACAAAGACTGGCTGGATCACCAGTGCATCTCTTACCAGAAGTTACCCTGAATGCTGTTCCTGGATATTATTTTTTAAAACTCTGTATCTTGTATATTTTACATAATTTCTGTGAAACTGACACAGTACTATATATTAAAGTCCAGCAACTTTAGCATTTACTTTAGTATTTGGAACAAATATTAAGTGGCGGTATTTTGTGACATTTGTTTCAACAATCTTTGATTTGTTATTAATGTACTGCGTGGAGGCTAGTGGATTTTACAATTGCATACTTCCTGCACCTCTGGAAGAAATATGATCAATTTTTCAGTCAATTGATGGTGCAGATTCATACCAAAACAAAATACACATGTTTGTGCAGATGTATGCATGTGCAGTAGCCTTTCTGTTAATAACTGGTGCTCAGGGTAGTTATATTCTTGATTATGAATCCTCAAACAGGAGAAGATTCTTGTCATTTGGGGGCTTTGGTTTACAAGAGAATCAGAAGTAACTCTGTAGAAGCTTTTACAAAGAAATGTGGCCTGATGTAAACTGTCCAACCCCAATAATGCTTCTGTGTGAATAAGAAGCACTTGTGTGTCACCAGAATTCCCTGGATGCAGAAGGTCAGATTTTTAGGAGGCGCTGAGGTCTTCGTATCATTGAATGACAACCAAGCCACACAACTGTGTGAATTTTTTAAAAATTACACATGTTGTTTTATTGTTCCATTACTTTTTCCCAGCCCCTAACAACTAATTGTTGCGTTAAACTATTCTTTTACTATAATTTTGATGATGATGATGATCATTGGTCAAAAATACTTGATTTTTTTTTTATAAGGACAGTAGTATTTGGGTTTCACAGAGATTCGTATTCAGGAAAGGATCAACTACTTTTGCCTAGAACAAATGCTACCATGTTTTCCTGAAAATTAGACCCTGTCTTATATTTTTTTTGAACCCTGAAATAAGTGCTTGGCCTTATTGCCATGAGCTCAAAAGCCCGATTGGGCTTATTATCAGGGGATGTCTTATTTTGGGGGAAACAGAGTATCAACCTATGTTTTCATACATCTTTCAAAACAGATACTCAAACACAAAACTGAAATCTCAGTTTCACTGGATCCCTGTTCTTATCATTCTGGTTTATTCTGAATGCTATGTTGAATATACTCTTCTTTTCACCCACAGGAAAAGTGCCCTTTATTCATGTAGGAAATCAAGTAGTTTCAGAACTTGGGCCCATTGTCCAGTTTGTAAAAGCCAAGGTAATGTGTATATATATATTTTAAAAAACGATAAATACCTATTCAGCAGTTGTTTTAATTATTTGTTTATGAAATTATCCTGGTGATTTGCTAAAATTGTAACTTTGAAAATTAAATACTTTATTCTTTCAGAAAACACTGCATTAATAAGCTTTTAAGATGTTATCCAGTTCAGTGGGTTACTTTTCTGCTGAGTGCTTATGTGTAAAAAGACTTGTACATTTCTATCTATTATTATTGGGCTCAACTCTTTTTTTTTTTGTACAAACGATATTCTGTGCAATATTTATCTTTCTCTCTATACGTGTCCATACTGAAGAAACCCTGTTATTTATCCAGATAGCACACAAATCTGTATTACCCAAGAATTTCAGAAAGAGGTCCTACAGCCGCCTTGCTCATCCTGATGTCTTTTAGTTGTATTTAAATTGCAGCTCCAAGACCTCCCCAGTTAGCACATATGAGATCCTTAAACTGAAACAAGTTTAAATGATAATTATTGTAAAGTCTCATTTGAATAGAATTCAACTGGTGAGGTAATGTGCTTGCAGTTTTCCTTGCAACAATACAAGACGGAGCATGAAATTGTCTTTTGGATTTTTATTTTTAATACTACCCAATGCAACCTATAGAATTGGTATTTCTTGGTTATTTCCCACCAAGGACTGACCAGATCCAATCCTGATTGGATCATTTGATTCAGGATAACAAACTGGTGTTATTGGGCCATCTTCTGAAGATGAAATTTGTGTAATGTAGGTTTCTGGCTGCATTATAATTGCTGATGTTTAGGTCTTCACGTTGGCAGGAGAAAGAAAGGAATTTTCTCTTTCTTTAGCTACTTGCATGCTCTGAAACTATCTTGGGAGTGTGATCAAGTTTCAAGAGAATAAGGGAGATGGCAAGATATCTGTAAGGAAGAGGGAATGAAGATATGCTTCTTCCAGTAGGACCTTTCAACCAAATCCATATTTGTCTTGGATACAGCATTAATTCCATTTTGAAGCAAATGATATGAACCCAAATATTCTGGGCTTCATCTATGGTGATATGCATCATTTGGCTATCTTAAGTATTTTCTGTTGCTTAAAGTTCTCATACATTTAGGATGTATATGTGTAGATATAATTTTGCTTTTAGGTGAGCAACTTTTCCTTCCTTCTTTCCATCCTCCAAATTTACTAATTCATGTGGCCTTAAAAGCCAATTCCATAACTGAACTGATTAATAAATAGACTTTTATTTTTACCCTTTTCTCCAATATTTTTCTCAGGAGTTTTTAGTTTATTCTGTAATACGGTACCTTGATGCAACGTTATAATATCAACTTGTCTGTTGATTGTTTTCAGATGATATACAGTAGATAGAAATTTATAAACTAATTACATGGTAATTAAATGGGATAAAGCTAAATTATAGGTTGAATCTTAGCATTTGTCTAGTGTAAACAAATTTCTGATTATATATTCAAATACAACAAGGCTTCAACAATAAATACCTAAAGAATTCTCAGTTGATTCAGCTGAGGCAAATTCTTTTTAGATGAACTTTTTCCCCCCCCCCACCAATTATAGTGGTTTAGATGTCTCTTTGAAAGGGCTTCCATTTTTCAAATTGTTTCTCTGTATGTCTTGGCTCTATAGGAAGAGGCCTGAGCTGTCCAAAAGCCCTTTGGATCCTGTCCTACATCTAAGATAGGGTAGGCATCACCCCAGTGCGCTCCAGAGGGTTTGGATTGTAACTTTGGTCGTTTCAGCACCTTGGCCATGCTTGCTGTGGCTTTTGAAATTAAGATATATTTTTTTTTAAAAAAGAAATGCACAACCGAGTTGGCTATTCCCGATTGCTGCATGCTCTGTTTGCTATCTTGGCTGTTGCCAAGAAATAATGTTGCACTTAGTTCTTGGCTTCTGCAATCTACTGCATAGAGAACACTTTGTTTAAATCTTAAAAAATTCCAAATAATCAATATTTATGCTTACTCTTGCTTCTTTCTTTAGTCTTGTAAATCAATACCCATGCATCGTATTTTAATAAGGTATTTACATCACCATAACTCACTTCAGTTTATTTACAAAGATGTTGTATTTATAAAAACCACTCAGCAGAAAAGCAAAAGAAAGGTCTATAGCTGGAAAGTTCTGTTTACTGATCACTCTGTACTTTTCTATTTAAAAGATTTCACTTCAATATCCCCCCCCCACCTCCGAGCCTTTAATAGTCTTTGAGGTCTACAAAGCTGCCTCTTATGTGTAATGTTGCAAGGGATTGTTTTGAATGAGAGAAAGGCCTGGACTTCAATAAAGTTTGGAAAGGACCCAAACGGATAATTTTTGCTCTCCTTTCTCTTTCCTTCCTTCTCTCCTGCCTTAGGGCCATTCACTTAGTGATGGGTTGGATGAAGTCCAAAAAGCTGAGATGAAAGCCTACATGGAATTAGTCAATAATATGCTTTTGACAGCGGAGGTATGGCAAAACACTAGTAATTTGTCAGTCTTGGGAAATGAATTATATCGAAGAGGGGGAGTAAAATGCTATTTTCTTTGTAACATTGCAAGCCACAGCTACCATTTGTGTATAAAACAAAAAAGGTGGATTTATGATTAACAGTGCTTCTCAAAAAGCAGCTTTTATGTACACTTTTATGTACACTTCGCAATCCTTTTCAGATTATTTTTGGTGCACTGAAATATTGTATTTGCTTCATGATAGATCTAGTAGCCGTATTTATGTGTTTTAAATGTTATTAATGGCTTGTTTGGTAGAGCTAGGAGAGAAAGCTGCAAGGAATAAATGACTGTGTAACCTTCTCCGTTATGAAGTTTAGTATTCTTTGGTTTCTAGCTGTATCTTCAGTGGTGTGATGATGCTACAGTCCAGGAGGTGAGTGATTCTGCAGCATACATCTTAATTAAATTTTAATGAGAAAACACTTTTGCTCACAATTGCAAGTCCCTACTCATAAATGAAACATAGAGGTTTATACCACTAATGATACCATTTTTTTTTTTTGCTTTAATTTTGCTTGCATATACATTTTGGATTACTCTATGTCATTATTGGATGTGCTGGTTTTAAAGTGAAAATTTTTTTAATATAATTTTAAAGGCTTGCTTTTTTAGCTGCAAGTTAAATAAATAATTGCACAGAATCAGGTTCTGAGGCAGAGCCACGGCAATAAAATCATAGTTAGACTAGTCTTTCTTAGACACAGACATAGTTAGACACAGCTTTCTTATTTATATAAGAACACAAAAATCTTTTTTCCCTCCTTTAAAGATCACTCATCCAAGATATGGTTCTCCTTATCCTTGGCCTCTGAATCGTGTTTTGGCCTATCAGAAGCAATGGGAGATCCAGCGTAAAATGAAGGCTATTGGCTGGGGCAATAAGTCACTTGATCAGGTCAGTCTTTAGTTTCCTAGTCTGATTTTTCCCCCTACAAAATGTAAAATGTAAAGTTTCAGGGAGGCACTGATTTCTTTGTATCTTCTTAGTAAATTAAATAAAAATTAGCCTCTGCTGTCTATGATCTGAGATATTGGTTTTACTGTGTGATATATTTTGATTTGCTAGATACATTTTTAATTTCTGTTTTTATAATACAGTATGTTTATAATAAAACAGGACACTTAAATATCCAGAATATAAGCTGTTTAGAGCTTTAAAATTTAAGATCAATGTGTTGAAAAAAATGGCATCCAGTGTAAACCTTTCAATATTTGAGTAATAGGATCATAGTACTGGGCATTAGATGGTTAGCTATCAGTAGAAGTTAGTATTAGGTGAAGTTCCCAAATGCTCTCAGGTATGTACATCAGGGTTAATTTTTAACAGCAACTGCTATCAGATGTTATTCTAGAGGTCCTTTTAATCTTTGAATGAAGGCTTCTTGAAGGAAGTTGGGGGGGGTGCCCAAGTGTTCACAAAAATTATATATGAGGTTATTTGTATAGGTTTGTCTCTGGACTGAATCTAAATACTTGGTCTGGAAACATGTTAAGGACTAATCCTGTTTGATTTTTAACAGGTGCAAATACATCACTGTTGCATTTAAAGCAGGGGTGTCAAACTCGCGGGCCATGGGCCGGATGGGTCATGCGCTGGCCATGCCCATTCCTGTTTTAGTGAAGGTGGGAAAAGTTGTGATATGTCACGTGATGACAATGTGACACCACGAGTTTGACACCCCTGATTTAAAGGATAAAGAATAAAAGATCATATGGGAAGGACAAGAACTTTGTAGGACAAATATTGTTAAAAAACTTACGTATGCAATTACGTATTTTTAATTAAATATTTTGTTTCTCTAGCACTTCATTAAAAAAAAAATTCTGCTCTTCTGTGATATCTATATTCTTTTTAGGTACTTGAAGAGGTAGATCAGTGTTGTCAAGCACTTTCTCAAAGGCTTGGGACACAACTGTATTTCTTCAATAAGAAGTAAGTTATTTAATTTAAGAGTTCTTCCAAGAAGACATTCTTCAAATGATGGGGAAATGTTTCTCCTGCTGTATTTCTTTTTTTAATAGATGAAATAAAAATTTCTTCTATTTTCTAACTTTTGGTAAAAAGGGCATCACAGTAGCTGCCTATTGGTCCAGGAACTAAGAAGCAGGAAATAACTTATTTCTATATTTCTTAATTTATGAGTGAAGAAATGGCTAGATTACCTCTGGGCAACTTGAGAGAACTACGGAAGGAGGCAAGGAGGAACATCTAGGAAGGTTAATGGGATCAAGTTACAAAGCACTGTGTGAAGAATTTCAGTGAAAAGAGTTTCCAAAAAAGTTTTTAAAAATTTGATTTTTGTCTAAATCTGTAACACACTCTAAAATCTAGGTTAGATTAAAGAAACACTACCACCGCAAGTTTATTTCCATTCCAAATTATTCTTTGTTTATATCCCTAAATAATATGTTTTAAAAACAGTATTTATTTCATATTTTCAATGCTTTGATCGTTTGAATTGATACCAATTCCATTCTTTCAGAATATCTCATTTGATGGTGTGTGTGTGTGTGTGTGTGAGAGAGAGAGAGAGAGAGAGACTTTTTACATTCACTTATATTAACATTAAGCTTGAATGCAGTCTAACTCTTGATCCTCAGATTAAAAGGGCAGAACTCAGAAAACAAAAACTCAAGATCATTGATGCTTTGCAGTGACAGGGAGTTAAGTGCCAAATCCAGTCTTTTTTTCCCCCCCCCTTTATTAACGTCCCTGCGGCCCACCAATTTCTTCATCATTAAGGCAGGCATGGCTGTAACTCGGTGAAGCATTTGCATGCTTCTTCATCATTGTTGTAGTTTTCAAGCCTTAAACTGGCAACCTTCTGTCACCACCTTAAGGAGAAGAGGTGGAATAAAGGCAGTTGATAGCATTTTCTCCTCAAAATGGAAGGATCAAGATAGTATGTCCTGGTCTGGATATACAACTGGTACTAATGCCTAATGTGACTTGCAATGGTTGTGTTCTCTCATCCAACATACTAATTTTATTTTGTTCATAGGCCAACTGAATTAGATGCTTTGGTATTTGGACATCTGTTCACAATCCTTACTACCCAGTTGATCAGCGATGAACTGTCAGAAAAAGTAAAAGGCTACAGTAACCTCACTGCATTTTGCAGAAGAATAGAACAACACTACTTTGAAGTTAAGACGGCCTAGTCCTTCTTTCTCCAAACTGTCTTTGATAAACAGAATGCTTATGATGATAGTAATAATAAAAATAATATTTTGACTATGCTTGTTTTATTTTAAAAAGATAGTAGCACAGATTTGAAAATTGGGCTTAGCTCACAATTTGAGTCAGCTGCGCCAAAACTGTTGTAGCCCAAGAGAATCTATCTGTGGTGAGTTCAAGAAACCCAATGCATTTAAAGCAAAATTGAGTTTTGCATTATACGTGTCTGTGTGCCATTTTAATATTCTTTTGAAGTGACCTTGAAACAATATTGTGACAAGATGTAAAACAATAAAGTTTAGACAATTCTATAAGTATTTTTCTTAATTTTTTTAAAACTGCCTATACATGCTACATTTTTACAATTATTTGCATTACATCTATTAAACTACTAAATTGGGATTGGTTAAAGGTATCTATGTAAAATGTTTACATAAATAAAAATTACATTTTTATCTTGCTATTAAGCAGAATTCTCTTATCTGGTAATTTAAAATATTAACAGTAAATACCAAGAAAAATTATACATAATGCAGAACCTCTAAAATGCATTAATGTATAATAAAATGTAAAAATAATATATAAAAGATGAAATTATTCAGTTTTTTAATCATTCATAATTCTGGAGATCAAGAAAGGCAGTCTGAATAAATCCCCTGTTTTTGAGTTGGTTATTTCTTTTTTTAAATTACATTTCTTTGAGTGTTTGCTAGGTCATCCGAAGGTATTTGTCCCACCTTATCTTTTTATATCCTGTGAAGACAGAAATTTGGTAATTTATTTTAAAAGTTATTAATTAGAAACTGTATTTAAATTATTTTTCACTAAACAGCAAAGATGGAACCATCATATTGAATTCAAAATTGACTATTCTCTAGCTTTTTAATCAGTTTTTTCAGTTGAAAACAAAGGCTATGAAAAAGGAATATTCTTGCTCTTTAAAATGCTTCTGTTCAGGGAATAAATGGAAAACCAGTTCTTTGAAGATGGCTTGGCTGCTGCACATGTTTATCTAGGTTCCCATTTACAAAAATATTTTATTCTGAATTATGGAATAAAGGATTATTGTTCTTTGTGATGTCAGTAGTCAAATTTGTTTCCTGCTTGAATCATCAGTAATCTAAATACCAATTTACAAGACAAAATGACTGCAAGTCTTGTTCAGCAGCATCCAGTCAACCTTTTAACTTCTTAAAGCCTGACACCATGCATTAACTCAGTTTGAAAGTGTCTCTTGGACTATAAATCCCCACTATCTTGAAGTGACGTCGCAAGAGATATGATCTATTATAAGCAAATAAAGTGTGCATAAATCTATTTGAGCCACTTAGACTGCACTTAAGGATATGGAGATGAGTGAATTACATTGCAAACTCAATAAGTAAAGTAAGATGAGCTGCAAAGCTATTTCATATAAATATTTTTTGTAAAGTAGGTATATTCTTTGTCAGTCTCCCAATCAACATCACTCCCTTCTAATCATTTGAGTTATCAGAATTCTCTATTTAAATTAGGTTAAGCACAAGAAATATTTGTTTGACTGACAAAGCTAAGAGGCTACTGCACTTTCAAAGTATTCATTTGGGTAAAGTGCCTTTTTAAGAACTAAAACAATGGTGGCTTAAGTGTGGGATGAAAAAGGCTTGGTTTCTAAGATTGGAAAATTTTTTAAAACAGTCTAGTAGCTAACATCAAGAGAAACTCAACTCATACTTACTGTCCATAATACAAATTGTAATTGTGAATCATTGTAATTAATAATAGATGGAAGTTATTCTGGCAGTACATGGTTAGAATACATGTTACCCGTGTTTCCGTGTACATCATCTAATTTTAAAACAGTAGCACATTTAATAATACCGATGAGTGTCACGTAAGAAATATTGTCCTTAAAATTGCCAAGAGGTTTTTGTTGAAAATGAGAAGTTCAAGTTTCTTTCCTTATGAAGGGAGAATCAGTTTGTATTGCAGCAATCGTGCATTGCTGGTATTTGTATTGAGTAACTTCAAAAACACACTTGGATGTATTTCTCCGAGAGTATGTAGCTGACCACATTCTTCTTCCAACAGGGCCAATCTAACAGAAAAGCTGCTAGACCTGAAAAGATATATATAATCCTCATGCAACTGGATATAACAAGAATGGGTCTTATTTATTTTATTACATGTCACAACTATCCTTTGTGAAGTAGGATCATTTGGTTATTTATATTCTGCCTTTATTATTTTTATGAATAATTCAAGGTGGGGAACATGCACAATATTACTTCTTCCTATTTTCCCCACAACTCTGAGGTAAGTTAGGCTGAGAAGAGAGAATGACTGGCCCACAATCACCCAGTTTTTTTTATGTCTAAGGCAGGACTAGAACCCAGTCTCCTGGCTTCTAATTTGGTGCCTTAACCACTAGACCAAACTGGCATCATGTATTTTCTAAAATAGCACTAATTGTAAACAAATAATGGCAGTGTGAATATAAACATAACTGGCTCCTCAGTGGTTCTAAAATATACTGAGAGAGACTTAAATTTTTTGCTAAAATTTCAAAGCACTAGTTCTGGCCATCTGAGGAGGCAGCGGAGGAAGATTTTGCATATTATGACCCTATTTGGACAATTGTTAGCCACTGAGCTAAAGCTTGAATTGCTTTGAAATTACCAGCATTTGGTGAGCATTCATCAGAATGTGTGTGTGTGTGTATTATGCTTTGCATAACACCTATGGCAGCTCACTCTGAGTTTGCTAAAATAACTCCATATAAAACAAGTCAAGAGATCTTGTTTTATGAATCTGTAACTATATGGCATCCACACCTTTTCCATCCACCATTTCCATTTTGCTACTGATTGTAATTCACAGATGTAATTAGGCTGAATGATTTGTACTGAAAAAATTTCACTGCAGACTGTTTTCATAAAAGAGAATTTAAACTAAGTAGGAATGCTGATTGTACTAAGCGTTTTCACAAAAGACAGTGTGACACTGTGTTTTGTATTTGTCTGACAAAATTTTATTTTAGTGTTTCCTTAAAGAACAATCCTACACATCTCTTAAAAAGTTTCAACAATTACCCCCCCTTCCCCTCCACAATGAAGACCAAGGAACTCTTGATTGGAGAGAAACAGCTGAAGAAAAGCACAGAAGATAGGGATAAGAGTACGAAAGGTTCCCTCTCTTACCTATCTCCTGTACTTTACAGGGTTTTGGCCTGAGATATGGCTCCATCTTGTCTACTTTGCCCTGTAAACATCACCAGAAGGAAACACTTGTGTGGGTAGAAATTCCCTTGGTAGCAAACCACATAATGATTAATAGTTAATTAAGGGGCATCTGAGCAACTGTCTTGAATAAATGGATGGTGTCTAAAAGCAATGAATGGGCCTCTATAAGTATGTAATTAAATATTTGCATATTATTCCAAAGGACTTAATAAAGCTTTGTACCTGTTTGGGAGCCTAAATCTGAGGCTACATTTGCCCCTAAGTCATGTTCTGTTATGGTTTTTCATTCCTCTTTTATTATCCAGGCACCAGTTCCCACATTTTTATAGTTAGGTACAGACAAAGGGAGGTAACAGGCATTGTTACACTTGCTCAAGTGAATACACTTATATGGCAGCAAGGAATTTCTTGAAAAATGCTCACACTTGGCAGAGTAGCAATAGCGATGTTTTAATATGTGTACTTATGAGAAATCAGTTGACGGGAAGAAGAGTGCTTTGAATGTAAAGGCATGGTAATGCTTTGGGTGTAGGTTTCTAATCAGGTTTGGAAAGATGTGTGGGTGGGTGTACCTCTTCACCTGATGGCCCAACGAGTTGCATTCAATACTTACTGTCAATACAACAGAACTTGCTGGAACAACAGATTTTCTTTTCTTTCTTTCCCTCCATAGCAGAGGTGGTCAGGAGGTTCTGACCAGTTCTAGAGAACCGGTAGTGGAAATTTTGAGTAGTTCGGAGAACCGGTAAATACTACCTCTGACTGGCCCTGCCCCCATCTGTTCTCTGCCTCTTCAGTCCCAGCTAATTAGGAGGAAATGGGGATTTTGCAGTATCCTTCCCTTGGAGTGGGAAGGGAATGGTGATTTTACAGTATCCTTCCCCTGGAGTGGGGTGGAAATGGAGATTTTACAGTATTCTTCCCCTGCCACGCCCACCAAACCATGCCAAACCAAGCCATGACACGCCCACCAAGCCACGCCCACAGAACCGGTAGTAAAAAAAAAATAATCCCACCACTGCTCCACAGGGTACATTTTCCAGAGCAAAGAGTATAAGACTGGGCATACAAATTCACAGCAGCCCCCAGATTTTAGACTCCTGGGCGCTTGGTTGGATTTTCAGTTTAATCTACAGTATGGAATTCTTCCTATGCAACCCCAAAGCAATTTTGTTACAGTTAGAATGATTGCTTTTGCCAGCATTTGCATCACAATACTAATGGGGGTCTTGATTGTGGTGGCTATGCTGCTGAAAATGTTTTATTTTGGAAGTATGCTGGACATTTCATTTAATTACTTATTAAACTGATATTCTTAGAGGCAACTCTAAGTGGCTTATGATCAATTAAAAACAGCAGGATAAAACATTTAAAATATTTTAAAAAACATTAACAGTAAAATTGAGTTGCAATTGACAAAGATGGGAAGAATAGGAGCAAGATGCATAAGGGGAGGAGGTGGGGTTTTATCTTAGTCCATTAGCCACTTCCAGAACAAAACACCCCATTGAGGCCCCAGACCAGCTGGCAGAGCCTGGTATTCAGGTTCTTTCTGGAGGCCAGAATTCAATAATCATCTTCCATAAACTGCTTAAAATGCCTTTAGCTTTTTCTTCTGAATTTGCTCTTTACTTTTGAAAAGGAGTTAATTGCACTGGTACTGGTATTGTTTTTTATTCCTGCTAATTATTTTGTTCTCTGCAATAACGATAATTGACAACTGAAAAAAATTATCATGTACCTGTAATGAAAAACTGGTGGGAATACGGAGTTGAAAAAGTAATTGAAAATGAAGCAGGTTAAAATACTGTGGGATTTTTGAATACAGACTGGTTAAAGTATTGGCCCATAACACCCCAGATATAACAGTGACTGAAAAGAAGAAACTATGGATAACTGATGTGGCAATACCAGGGAATAGATAATAGAATTCAAAGCATTGGAGAAAATCACAAAGTATTAAGATCTGAAAATTGAAATTGAAAGATTATGGCATAAACCAGTCGTGATGGTCCCAGTAGTTATTGGCATATACCAAAACATCTTGGACAATGCTTGAAAAATCTTCACATTGACAAAATTTCCAAATGTCAACTGCAAAAGGCCACACTGCTTAGATCTGCATATATTCTATGCCAATATATTACAAAAATCCTTATTCTTGGGAAAACTTCATTGTGTATGAAGGCCAACAGCAGCTAAAGAACTGGCAGCTGTGACTTCACAATTAGTTGCTGCAAGATCACCCAGGCTGACTACAAACAACAGCATGACAAAAAAGCAACAACACTGATTGGAATATCTGCAAAAAACCCCTCACCAAACCAGGGGTGAAATGCTTCCAGTTCGGACCGGATCACGTGATCCGGTAGTGATGGAGGTGGGTGGTTCGGAGAACCGGTAGCAAAAATCCCTGCCCCCCCACCCATTGCCCAGCTGAGCCGCGCAATCATCAGAGGCTTTTTTTTATTTTTAAAAGCATTTTTTCTATAACCTCTTTGGCCGAAAAAATGCTTTTAAAAGTAAAAAAAAAAGCCTCTGATGATCACGCGGCTCAGCTGGGATCATCAGAGGCTTTTAAAAGCATTTTTTCTACAACCTCTTCAGCCGAAGAGGTTATAGAAAAAATGTTTTTAAAAAGAAAAAAAGCCTCTGCTGATTAGGCAAGTCAGCTGGGATCGTCAGAGGCTTTTTTTTAAAAAAAGAAAGCCTCTGCCATCAGGCAAGTCAGCTTTGGATCGTCAGAGGTTTTAAAAGCATTTTTTTACAACCTCTTCAGCCGAAGAGGTTGTAGAAAAAATGGTTTTAAAAGTAAAAAAAAAAAAGGTTGGCCATGCCTACTCAGTCATATTACCCCCGCCCACCAAGCCACGCCCACAGAACCGGTAGTAACAAATTTTACATTTCACCACTGCACCAAACCCACACAATTTACCTGCAAGACAGAACTTGTGGATCTCAAAACAGACAAAGTAATAGAAAAGAAAGAAGCTAAAGAGCTTTGAGACTTTAACTTCAAACAGATAAGTATCTGCCACATAATACCTCAGACTTCACTGTCAATAAGAAAGACAAAAAAAAGACTGGATAGTGGACACTGCAATACCTGAAGACAGCAGAACAGAATAGAAACAACTGGAGAAAAATAACAAAAAAGCGATAGCAACAAGACTTATATACTGCTTCACAGTGCTTTACATCCCTCTCTAAGCGATTCACAGTCAGCATATTTCCCCCAACAATCTGGGTCCTCATTTTACTGACTTCAGAAGGATAGAAGGCTGAGTCAACCTTGAGCTGGCTAGGATTGAATTGTCGAACTGCAGTCAAGTGGCAGTCAGCGGAAGTAGCCTGCAGTACTGCATTTTAACCACTGGATCATACAAAGACTTACAACTAGAAATAGAATAACTGTGGCCAAAGAAAGCAAAGATAGTACAAATAGTGATAGGTGCTTTGGGTGCAATCCCAAAATATCTGGAGCAACATTTGAACACCATTAGCAAAAGGCAGCTTTACTTGGAACTGATTACATCCTGCGATGATACCATTAACACCATCAAACAACAACATCTCCTGATCCTAGGTCCTAAAGGACTTGATAGGGAGATAAAAATGCCAAATACAGTCTAAACATTGGGCTGACTATGCAATCAACCATCATCATAATAAATGGAAAGAAAGGGACCAGACTTTTGATGCCTCCAAAAGAACACAATACAAGCAAATCAGGTATTCAAGCCAAAAGCAATTATCCATTAGTAAAATCAGGTATTGAAGTCAAACACAATTGAAACACTACAGTTTTGTATGACACATAAACAGAAGAGAAAGGGCACTAGGTTTTCCAGGATTAAGCCTAAGCATGCTGCATGAAAACAGACCAATCCATCATTCATACTTTTTCAGATACAATGTACACATTGTAGAAGACCAAGGAAATGGCAGAGATAGGAGAAGGCAAAGTATCTTCATCTTCATCTATCTGAATTAATGTGAATTATTTCTTAGTGTTAGTCCCTAACTCAGAAGCTCTTCACAACACAAAGGTGCAGGCATCACATCAGTTGAGGAAAGCAATGATACTGCAATAGTGTTTTTTTTACTTCTTGGTAGATTGAATGTGTTCCTGAATAACTATTAACGATTCAGATAATTTTATACTTGGATCTTATTCTTTTCTCCTTGAAGAAAAATAAAAGACACAAGGGGCCTATCATTTAACCAGTGTGATTTTCTCCTTTTTCAAATTTGTTTATATAGCACTCCAATCTTTGACCAACTTAAGTAGCTTGCAGTCAAAACCAACCCCACAATGTAGCCCTTAAAAAAAAAAAAGATAATATCTTTTTTGTTAAAAAAGATAATAACAAATTAGCAGTAAAATATTCCTATGCCAAGGAACCACAAAAATGAAAATAATCAGTGCACACATGCAGGAGGAATTTCTCTCATTTTACTTCTCCCTCAGAAATCAAATTACAACCAATAATTATGAACAAAAAAATTCCCAGACTTTCAAGCATAAAACTTGGCATTTCATTTTTGTCTGAGTCGTATGATTTGAAGAGGAATTTAAAACTTCTTTGTCTACCAAACTACCTGTATTCCTCGACTTACGACCACAATTGAGCCCAAAATTTCTGTTGCTAAGAGAGACATTTGTTAAGTAAGTTCTGCCTCAATATACGACCTTTCTTGCTGCAATTGTTAAATTAGTACCACAGTTGTTAAGTGAAGCTAGTTTCCCCATTGACTGCTTGTCAGAAGGTTGCAAAAGGTGATCACGACCCTGGGACATGGCAACCGTCATAAATATGAGTCAGTTGCCAAGCATCTGAATAGTAATCACTTGACCACAAGGATGCAATGATAGTAAGTGTGAAAAACGGTCATAAATCACTTTTTCCAGTGCCATTGTAATTTCAAATGGTCACTAAACAAACTGTTGTAAGTCGAGGACTATTGGCATTCTTAACTGGGTACTTGTTATTTCTTGAAATGTTGTAGATCTGCAGCGATTGAGACATAATTGAAATGTAGCAGTGACTCTTGTGTTGATTACACAATCCAAAGTTATCACATTGGGTTGTTTAAAATGTAAGCATAAGTATGAGAGTGTAGGTGTATGTGGCCCAGTCTTCACTCCTTGCCACAGAAGAATACAAAAAGCAAACAGATTGCAGATTGGTGTCAGCTGGTATCATTCAACATATGCTGTGATATTTTAAAAGTGTTTTGGGTTCAGAAGACCAAAATGAGAATCGCCTGATGGCAGCCAGGTTGATCCTCCCCCCACCCGCTTTCATACGTCCCTCTGCTTTTTAAAAGTTCTGTATCATTCTGGATTAATCTTCCTTTTCTCTTTATCACGTTAAAGGGCTTTTAAGAGGTGTCAGGCAACTCCTAATGCCCTCTGCTCCCCTTTCTTCCAAATAAATTCATTCTGGCTTTGGAGCCGCCATTTCTCCCCGTGCGCGCACAGGCCCGCACCTGCACCCGCACACACACTAATTTCAGCAGGTCAGACTCTGACCTCAGTTGGAAGAAAACGTGAAGTCATCTATTCCCAGCAGAATGCCTCTGCCTGGCTACATGTCAGAAGCCATCTTGCGGCAAATGCTTCACCCACCTTGGAGTGCAGCTTGTGGAACTGATGAGGTGAAGAGCAGCGCGCAGCTTCTCTGTGCTGGTAATCACAGGCCTGAAGAAACACATACATCATCTGCCACATGGGCTGGCGTCTCAAGTATTTTTATTTTTTTATTTTTATTTTTTTTAAAAAAAAGCCTTCACATTGTGTAAAGTGCTGGACAAATGACAGCCATATGTATGTTTGTCTGCGCAGATGGCTCTGCAGACTTGGCCTGGTAGAAGAGGAGGGGAAAGAGAAGGAAAAGCTGAGCCAGGTTTCTGAAGGGAGGGAGTGTGTTTAATATTAGTGACACCATTGATGTCCTCTGAAAAATAGTAACGCTTGGTGGGGGGAGGGAGATGACATACTTTATTTTGCAAAGTAGTTGACATATCCAGGGCCGTTGTCCTTGCAATAATCCACATCATCCTGTCAGTTGAAGAGATGAACCATGCCACTGCCATTTTGTTTCATCGCTAAGCGTTCAGAGGGGGTGGATAGTTGTATGTATTCGTTGCATGGAACACCCATCAAAGCTGATTAAATTTAGTCATAACACTGCTTTGGTGCATTGCCAAGACCAGGAGATGGTGAATGGGTGGTTGTCCTATTGCACATCTCAGGCTTTCTGCGGTAGTACAAATGTAAAATTGGAACCACTTTCGTAATTACTTAATTATCATCACTCCCTACCGGGAGAAAATTGCAAGCTGTAATTTCAGACAGGGATTCCGGTTTTCTAAGAAAGACCTGTGCCAACCATACTAGATTGTAAGGAAGCCTGGGACAGTGAAACCAGTGGGGAATTAATTGGAAACCGGTTGCAGAGTGGGTTACATTTGTAACATCAAGCTCATTTTCTTCTTGAGATTGGTTTGCAGGATAATCCCATTAAAAAAAAAATGTATGTAACTGCTTTTTTAGATATCATCAAAATTCTCACTTAAAGGTCATATTCATTCTGTTCAGGCCTCTCATTTTCCTCTCCTTAATACTCATTTATCATGCATTTTGGCACTGATTAGTGAAACTTGGATTCTTTTGTAAGAAAGTTTTCAAGCCACTTGTCCAAGTGGACCATAAAAGCTCTTCAGGCTTTCACCCAGGATTACAGGGTATATAGAGACCTTCCTATAAACCTGTCCATAGCAAGTGATCTAATTATGAGATTTTTAAAAATTTAAGTTTTGCGAATGTATTGACTTGAAAATAAGTACCATTAAGCTCTCTGGTATTTTTAGCCCCTGTAAGGGTCCCAAGGACATTCAGAGATTTTGAAGACTAGTTATTTATTCATGCATTTGTCATGTATTTGTAAGACAGCACAACTTAAAAAATAAAAATAAAACCATATAACTCTACAGGTTATTGAGAAGAATGCCATAACAATATTCACTGGCTTATCATGCTTGCGACTCAAGCTGGATTGCTATCCCATCAACAATGCATAGCCCATTTTTTCTGAGCATTGGTTTGTACTTTTAGTATGCCTCTAGGTCAGTGGTGGGTTGCCCCCGGTTCGGACCGGTTCACAAGAACCGGTAGTAAAACTGGCGGGAGGCTCCGCCCACTGACCCGGACGTCATCATAGGTGATCTGTGCATGCACAGAAGAGCGTGCACGGGCGCACTGCAAACCAGTAGTAAAAGTAAGTAGAACCCACCCCTGTTCTAGATGGGCAAAAGTGGAATAGCTTTGGATTATCCATCCCTTCCATAGAATAAGCACAATATGATGTGAGAGTAATCAATGAACTTCCTTAGCCAAGGGTGCCAGTGTTTTCTGAAGACATTTCCGTGGCTAGCATGACTATGTGCCAAGGCATATAGAACCGCTGTTACCTTCTCACTGAAGTGGTACCTATTTATCTACTTGCATTTGCATGCTTTCAAAATGCTAGGTGACAGGACTGGGGCAAGTAACAGGAGTTCACCCCTCATACAGCACTCAGGTCTCAAACCCAGACTGTTGGCTTTTTAGCTGACTAGCTCAGCACCTTTAACAGCTGAGCCATCATGCGCCCCCCCACCCCCATATTATAGCTTATACAAAAATATAAGAATGAGTCATATTTTTTTGCCTCTGGACTATAGCTCTTCCCAAAACGTGCACATCAGAGAGAACATTTTTGCCTCAGATGGGGCAGGGCTGCCTGCAATAGCACTTAGACATATATACCACTTCACAGTGCTTTTATAGCCCACTCTAAGTGGTTTACAGAGTCAGCAACAATCTGTGTCTTCATTTTATTGACCTCGGAAGGATGGAGCCAGTGAGAATCAAACTGCCGAACTGCTGGCAGTTGACAGTCAGCAGAATTAGCCTGCAATACTGCAATCTAACCACTGCATCACCGCGGCTCAGTGGTATCAGTATTTATTTATTTATTTTATTTATTAGTTCGATTTATATATGCCGCCCTTCTTCGGAGATTCAGGGCGGCTTACAATGCATTAAGCAATAGCCTTCATACTTTTGTATATACCTGCTTAGTAGGGCTTTTTGGCCCCCCCAAGCGGTGTTCTATTTTATACAAAGTCAGCTTATTGCCCCCACAAACCGGGTCCTCATTTTACCTACCTCGAAAGGATGGAAGGCTGAGTCAACCCTGAGCCTGGTGAGAATTGAACTCGCAGTAATTGCAGGCAGCTGGCAGCTAAGTACTACTTTAACAGCAGTAGTTTAGTCCACTGCACCACCAAGGCTCTCAGCTGTCTTCAGCTGAGTCCTTCAGCTGTCTGTTTGCACACACATCACCCAAGATTGCATCTCTGGACATATTTGCTACACCTAAAGTGAGCAAAGGAGAGCCAGTTTGGCTGGGCTCAAAGCCAACTGGGTGTCTTTGGGCTAGTTGTTCTTGCTCAGCTTTAGAAAGAAGGCAAGGATAAACTATTTCCAAAAATATCTTGCTAAGAAAACAGCATGGATTTATCTAGGTAGTCAACAGACGTCAAGGCTTACTTGAAGGCAGACACACACACATACAGAGAAAAAACAAAGACCACATCTTCCTGAAATACAACACACTTTGTACAAATGGCCTTGCCCAGTTGAGCAATAGAGTAGTAAATGTCTGGAACACTCTACCTGATCCTGTTGTTAGTCTCTCTAATACCCATACCTTTTACCTTAAACTGTCTACCGTGGACCTTTCATGTTTCTTAAGAGGTCCCTAAGGGGCTGTGCATAAGTGCACCAGCGTGCCTATTGTCCCTGTCCTACTGTCCCCATTTATATGTAATCATTCTATGTGTTTATGGCTATGTTTTGCCTATTTATATCCTTTTATTTGTGTCAATTTTTTTCATGTGTCCATGTCTATGTTTATAATGTTACTTGTTTCCTTATAAACAAATAAACAAATAATAACATTGCTACATCTCTCCAGGATCACCAAAGGATGGACTGACCAGAATGAACATAACAGGAATCAAGGTAGGGTCTCTGGCAATAAGAATAAATTTCTTTACATATCTGGCTAAAGGAGTTAATGACCTGATCGTCTGAATCAGGTACTAATTACTAATTACAACTTATTAGAAATAAGATGAGAAATTTGGCAATGTTCAAAGCTTTTCCTTTCCCAGAAATGTTGCTTATTGCCTGATGGTGATAAGTTTGCCAAGTTTCATATGTAGTTGGCCAATATCAAAGCAGTCAAGAGGTGCCTAAAAATAAAACAAAAAAATAAAACAAAAAAAAATAAAACAAAACAACACTATCTGAAGTGTGTGTGTTTTAATGAACAAAGAGAACATTGTCATTTGGAAACCCAAGTGCTTCTGCTTCAGGCTTTCTTGCCTGCAATGTTTCTTTTCCAATAACAGCAGTTTTACCTGCTCTCTTCCCTGAGCGTTATTGTAACTTTTAGGCTAAATGATTCAGTACAGTCTTGTTTTCTTTTCTCCACAAAGATATATATCCTTTATCTGAAACTTTTAGCAATCTGGCAAGAAAAATTCCTCCCTGGACTGAGTGATTTATAAAGAGTACACACTGATCTGACAACACAGGATGGATTATTAAATGTAATTCACTGTAGCTTTAGTGTCCCTTCTGCAGTGCTTCATCCCTAGATGCTGAAAAATATCTTTGCTCAGGTTAGATGGTCTCTTCCTTTTAATATCTCTCAGCACACCAAAGCCCCCTGCTTGAATAGGAATATATACATTGGATTCCAAAGCCAGGATTCATATTAATAGCTTTGAATTCAAGGGCTGTCACCTGCACACTTGCAAAATTACAAGAGACTGCACGCTGGTCAACAAGCCAAACTTTAGCACAGTGGTGGGATTTGGTTAACTCATTTTATCCTTGACAAATGGTTATCCAAGTTCTAATAATCACATGGAAATAGTTTCCACACATTTTTAGAGATAGGAAACTTTTCCTTTATTTAAATGACAGGGTCATTCTTCCTCTTTCAGAAGCTTGGTGGTGGTGGTTTTATAGCAGTAGATGGAAGCACCAAGCTGACCTTGCCTGGCCTTAGGGACTAAGCATAGGCAGCCCTGGCCTTGGAAAGGGGCCCTCCAATGAATATTAAGGTAGTAGGTTAGATTGGGAAGTTGAAGAACAAACTGGAAAAAAAATCTTGTCTGTGCTGCTGTCAAGAAAACTGCATGGTCCATGAAGACATTGTTCAGAGTTGAACAATTTAAAGTTTACTTTAAATTTACACTCCTATGCATATCTATTAGTAGTAGTTCAATGAGATTTCAAGGTAATTGATACAAGGCTACCAATTTAAATGTTAGCTATTTTTAAAACTCTAGAATCTCTTTCCATCAAGATTATCCTTCAAATTTACTTTGAGTTTGTTTAAAAGAAAACAAACAGACAGAGTCTAAAATCCACATAATAATAAACAGGAGGGACAACATATTATTTGCCATCCAGCACTCCAGTGAATGGGATATGTATAATAAATCTGACTTGCTCCTGTCCATATTAAGGACTGTGCAGAGAGGTGGAAAAGGGCACACTCACACGGTCTCTCTAACCTTGGCTGAAAGATGCCTCATGGAGCATTTGTGAAGGATATATCCTCATGATACAGCCTTTCTAGTCCCCTCAGTCTATAACCAAGTCTTTCTAGTTTTGTATTTATTTGAGCTGATGTGGAAGCAGTGTTTTCCATCTTAAATGCACAAGCTGTATCATTTGGTCACAATCATGGTGCTGACCCAGTCAGGGGCTGGAATCTGCCCAATTCTTACCGGCCATTTTGGGCTACATTATATATGCCCATCTACTCTACTTCAGTGCCTCCTTGTTTTCTTTGACTGGTATTTGGACCACGACACTGACTGGCAGCTAGAGTGGGGATGGAAATCTTGTTGCCCCCAAAACTTTGGCTTTTTCTGTTTCCCAGCCATGGTGGTGCAGCTTCTGTATATTCTGTCACTCTCCCTAGCATATCTACCACTATGATGGACAGTCTCCAGATATGTCTATCTCTTTCTAGTTCACTGTCCAAGCTTGTAACAATATCACATTTGGAATTTGATTGATGTATCAGAACATATCCACATCAGTGGTGGGTTGTCCCCGGTTTGGACTGGTTCTATAGAACCGGTAGTAAAACCAGCGGGAGGCTCCGCCCACCGACCCCAACATCATCAGGAAGCTTCTGCGCATGTATGCACAACCCCGGTATTAAAGGTAAGTAGAACCCATCCCTGATCCACATACCTGCAAGTTATATTGATGATGGTGAAGAGACACCCTACAACAGGGTTAAATGAACTGGCTGTATTGATTTGGGTACTATTGTTATCTTCAATAAATTTTATTTGTTTGTTTGGCTTATGCACTACACACTCAACAAAATCCTTCTTTTGCAGGTATAAATAATAATCCATTGAATAAACAGAATGCATAAACAAGGAGTTAAACAATAAAATAATCAAAACCTGTTGGCCTCTCCCCAAGGTCTCCCTAAAATCCTTTTTAATGCCTTGCAAACAAATTTTTAGATTTAACTTTGACAGTAATATGAGTTTTAGGATTAGATATGGTTGTTTATTTGTTTATTTGATTTGATTTCTATAGCCGCCCATCTCAACAAGTGATTCTGGCCGATATACATCATAAAAATATAAAACAATACAGAAATATTTGTTGATGAACTTCAGTATATTGTGAACATAGATGCTAAGATTTGAGATCACTGGCTTATGTTACAGAATGTAAAGATTCCGTTTTAAGAGAGAGCCCATGAGGTAAAGTCAGCTGAGACAGCTGCATGTGTATGTTTCCTTTGTACAACCAACTTTGTTTTATCATTAATAGTCTTGGGGATCAAACGGTAGATTATCATATCAGAATATATTGAAAGATTTTTTAGGATTATTTGAGATAGTCTGACATGGATTTCAAGATCACAACAGAATAAGAACAGCAATAGAAAAATTGAAAATAAATTACCAGAGATGGCTGTGGTTAGTTGGCAGGTCTCTGAGTTCTAATAAAAAACAAAACAAAGCAACTACTTCAGACTTGCCTATCTGATGCAGATCACCTTTTCATCTCACTATTCTCTTAAAATGTAAGAATATTGTAGTCTTGCTGGATCAGAGCAGCATTCTGTGTCACACGGTGGCCATTAATTACATAGAAGGCATCTAACATTCTTCTATTTATAGTGGCCAATTAGATGTATCCAGGAAGCTTCTACACAAATATATAAGAATAATAGTCCTCTCTGACTATATTCCTTTGATGTGCCTCTTTTGATTCTGGAGATAGCAGTCAGCTAGGGGATTGATCCAAAGGCCTGGAGGCAGGAAGCCAGATATCGTTATTAAGAATTGGAGGTTCTTACTCCCCCCTCTCCTTTCTCCTTCAGACTTTATTTGATGGCATACAGTAGCTAGAGATGCTTCCAAGCAAGCTTATTGTAGAATGATATAGCAGCCTGATTCTCTCCAGGTGATTGCAGGTATAATGCTAAATTATACCAATTGGAGCTTGTGGAATTGTTTCCTATTGTGTAAACTTTTGCTTTTGTTTTTATATGGTATCTGTTCCAATATTGATACTTGAATTTCATTCCACTAGGACTTAGCAGAAAGATTAAGCTAACTTCTACCATGTCACAAAAGTAGTGAGTTACCCAAACAGAATCTCTTCAAACAATGAATATATTTGTGTACTCTTCAATTCAATCTCCCTCCCCCACTCCTTCTAGTTCAAGGCCCAACAGCAAGAAGAATATGAAGAACCTTAAAGCTTACTTATCATTTTGCAATATTTTGATTTGTCTTTGCAAAGGCATTGCGTTTGTGGATTTGATTATTTTTTTGGTTTTTATTTTATGAAATCTTTAAAAACACAAGCAAAAAAACAACAACAAAAACCCAGAAGGAACAGTAGGAAAAGCAAAAAGGAAATAGATTTACAAGTATTAAATTCAATAAAAAATTCAAAGTAACATTAGTTCTTCATATTAAAATAACTTAGGTCATTTTATAATTTCAAATCATTACTAAAATCAAGCTAATATAAAATAATTAACCATAATTACCAGTATAGTATACATTAGGGATCAAGATGAAATAGTGTAATAATTTCTACCTAGATTAAAAATTATTTCCTTATTTTGCTTGGCATAAAATAATTTAAAATGTTAAAGTGCTATTGTTAGAAGGAACCCAAACACTGGGCGCAGAACAAGCTTTTATGTGGAATTATAATCCAGGAAATGTTCACACGTTGAACTGAATTTTATATCAGATTTGCTTTTCAAATATGTGGTTATTTCTGACATTGATGCATACTCCCACATCTGAGTTTGCCATTCTTCTACAGAAGGGATTAGACATAATTTCCAGTGAAAAGCAGAGAGACTCTAGCAGCTGTAACTGCAGATAAAGCCTATCTGGTAGAGTTTGAAAGAATATGAGGTTTGCTAAAAGTAATAGAAAAAAACAGTAGGTTGGGGAGAAAATTTAATGTTGATGCTGCTGGTGGTTTTAATGGACCTTTGAAATCATCAAGGGTTTCTGCTTGGTTTTGACAGAAGGAATAAAATTAGAAAGCCAGCCTTCCACTGAGATCTGAGGCCTTTCCCCACAGCTACAGCTCTTAAAGCTTCTTTACCCATCCTCAAGTTTGCACAAACAACACTGGCATGATACCTGCTGCCCTGTTTCTGAACTCTAGCTTGCTTCTCTTGCCTCTGTTTGCAATCTTTCTGAGGGGGGTTGGAGCAACTAGGGAAGCCTTGCCTTCTGGAGAACATCCATTTCCATTTATGCACAATATGCCCTCCTCTGTCTTCAGTGGGGCTCCCATTCCAGCTGTCTCTGTATCCGAGATTGATGCCAAGGAGTTCAGGCACTATGATAGATGGTCACTGGCAAAGTGAGCTTGACCATAGGTTATCGCAGGCTCTAATTAAGGAAAGACATGGGCTGCTGAGTCAAGGGTCCCTGGCACTGGTGACAATAGGGCAGCAGCCTCCAAGATCGCAGCAAAGGAAAATGGATTCCTTTGAGTGATTGCATGAGGCCTGGATTAATGATCAGGAAATGAGCTATTATGGTATCCTCACTAGCAGGCGGCTTCATAATGCTCTCACTGTGTTGTGCTTTTCTTTGGCATGAGCAATTTTTTAAAAGGCTCAGCCTACTGCTATATGTTGCTATATTTCTGCCCAAGAAGCATGGTGGCACTAGCTTTATTTTGTGCCTCCTCTTTAATTTTCACTGATTCGGTATTGTGCAAGTAAGTTTCACTATCTGCCGGTTGCTAGATTGGAAAGCGCCATTGGGAATCAGATTCATCATATTTAGATGCACAGACCCACTGCGTCACAGTGAGGGCACAATCTGTCTGCCAAAGTCCTGCTTTAAATGAGAAAGTTCTTCCAATCTGCATTCCATGTTGCAGTTTACTCAAATTGTTGCACAATGTCATTCAGTTCCTTGTATTTATGTATGTATATATTGAGATTCAAATATATATTGAGACTCTCCATTCAAAAAAACTCAGATTAAACCCTTAAAAATAATTTTTTAAAAAAGCTTAAAAACAACAGGCTAGAGAGACTAAATGGAAGGAAGCGTAAAATTTAAACCTGAAAGAGATATCAGCATGTTTACTTGGTATGGATACTGTCAACTACAATTCATTTGTAAAAGCATCAGTTGATCCTTTCCCTCCAAAACCACTCATCTGTGATATACTTTTGAGAAGGACGTGTTATGCAGGATTGGTGCAGAGGGAGCCAATAAAAGGAATTATTTTACAAATCAATGTAATACAATATCATAGAAACAGAATAAAATTAGAGCTGATGATTTGCAAATATATGAGGTGTGTGTGTTATATGTGTGAAGTCACATATAAGTAAGGAAATGGTGTACAAAGCTGACCTTTTTTGTTCTTTTTAAAAAATAATATGCTCCTTTTTCTCAACACTTACTTCCTAGGAATAAATACAATTATTTTCACTATATATGTGCATGCTTATTCATGAAATATTTAAACTATATGGAAAGCAGCTATGTGTTTCATATTCATGAGTCTTTGTATTTCGATCAAAAATACCTCTTTCAACAGGAGAAATTTATCTCCCTCACAGAAAAAAATAAAATAAAATGCTGCTGCCCTGATGGCACTTCCCGCATCCTGTTCCAGCTGCTGCATCCCTTTCCTGAATGTCATGTGAGCGGTCTTACCCTATCACGGAGAGAGCAGGATGAGGTCATGAGCCACATCTCATCGGATGCTGCCAGTAAATAAAAAGATAACTTATCAGATGCGACTGTATATGATGACATCAGTGAGGAAGAGCAAGCGATAGCAATTTAACTGAACAAGCCAGTGCTGTTGGAGAAAATTCTGCAAAATTAATGGAAAAGCAAGCATTTTTAAACACTGTCAAAATAATAACAAAGCAGAATTAGCTTCATTGGAAGCAGTTTCACTGCTGTTACTTGATATGTAGTAAGAATGTTGTAACAACATCAGCTACTTATGCAAAATAATAATAATAATAATAATAATAATAATAATAATAATAATAATAATATCGCGGTTGTCGAGGGCCAAGCATACAGTTTATTTATATTGCTGTACCAGGAGACGCCAGAGTCGAAGAAAAAGAACTGGAAAAAATCACGAAATATCATGACCTGGCCATCGAAACTACATGGCTATGGATGAAACATGTAACAGTGATACCCATTGTCATCGGGGCACTTGGTACCATGGCCAAGAATTTTACAAAACACATCAAGAAATTGCAGCTTCTTGCAGTAACACCAGCAGAACTGCAAAAAACTGCGCTACTCGGAACATCATACATTTTAAGAAGATACTTGGTCGATAATTAGGAAGCTGGCAGCAACCCATATCAGCCATCAGTGCCAGTCAATGATATTTGTGATACATTTTAAAATGTTCAGATGTATAATAACAACAACAACAATAATAACAACAACAGCAACAACTCTCTCCTTCTTCTCCTTTGTCTTAGACATTATCTTAGACACTTTAGCAAGCAAAACTATATGAGTATTTTAAAGACACTTGATGGGTTATGGCCCATCGAATCAATATTGATTCTTGGTGGTCATATAGATAGACTTTGTCCAGAAGGATCTTTCCGCAACCTCATCCTTCAGATCTTTCAAAGGTGCACTCCCTGATGCCATAATTGAGCCCATCCATCTTGCTGCCAGTGGTCCTCTTCTTCCCTTCCCTTTTACCTTTCTCAGCAGCATTATAGATTTGTCTAGAGCAGGGGTGTCAAACTCGATTTCATTGAGGGCCACATCAGGGTTGTGTTTGACCTTGGGGGGCCAGGGTGAGCATGGCCAGTGTGGGAGTGGCCAATGTGGGCATGGCCAACTCAACATCACTTGTGTCAGGGGCGCCTGTGGTGACTCAAGCATTCTGCCAGTGAAAATGGGCTCCCACGCTCCGTTTTCACCTGCGATGGCCTCCTGCAATCCTCTGCCAGCAAAAACAGAGCTCAGGAGGGCTGCCTGCAGCCCTCACAAACTCCATTTTCGCTGGCAGAGGCACCGTGGGCTAGTCTTTCACAGTTTCCAGGGCGGCCCCCCGGGCCTTCAGTTTGATACCCCTGTTCTAGAGAGCTAGGTCTTCCCATAAAGTGTAATACATGTGAACCTGATAATAACAGAATAATAGAATAATCCTGGCGGTCTTCTAGTCCACCCCCCTGCTCAGGCAGTAAACCCAATACCATTTCAGGTCCATAATTTGTACCTCAAGTGAGAACTCTGGATGGAGCTGTTTGATGATCCACTCCTTCCTTTGTTTTCTTTGCTGTCCATGGTACTCCCAGGAGTTTACTCCAACACCAATGCTCAAAAGTGCCAATGTTCTTTCTATTCTGCTTCTTCACAGTCCAACTTTCACTTCAATAGAATATCACATGGAAAACTATTGCCTGCACTTAAGAAACTTGGATCTATTAAAAACAGCACATCAGGGTCTACAGAATATACCATTTATATATGGGTGGAATTACTAGAGGTGGATTAAAATGGCCTGTTGGTTATGTTGTACCTTTAAGGAGCTTTTAAGAATGTCAGTGATTTTGATTTTCATGCTAATAAAAGTTTTAGAAACATCAAATTTCTAGATTATCAGTGTATTATCCAGAAACACCAATGTACCCAGTGGCACTATTCTTGGCACCTGCTGGTTTCTCCATACCACCTGATTTAGTTTCCTTTATTCAATAAGCCAGAGAATTAGTATTTTATGAGACATCAGTGTTAAACAACATTTATATTTCCCATTGTGCCTTTTGTTCCTTTATAAAATTGAGCAGCAGTCTTCAATCAGGGAGGACTGAAATTTGGTTTTTAGAACGATGCCTATTTGCCCTGTCTTCCTTCAAGTAAAAAATAAAGTGACATTAAAAAGAATCCAGTGAGGAAATGGCAAGGAGGAGTCTCACCAGTTGGCTATGACAGCCATTTTGTGAAATTGCTCATAAAATGCTTTCAACATTCCAAATACAGTACACAGATAGTCCTCAATTTACAATCATTGACTGACTGTTCGAAGTTACAATGGCACTGAAAAAGTGACTTATGACTAATCCTCACAGTTAAAATCATCACAGCATCCCCACAGTCATAAGATCAAAATTTGGGTGATTGGCAACCAGCATATACGATGCTTGCAACATCCTGGAGTCATGTGATCTGCCATTTGTGACCTTCCAGCTTCTGACAAGCAAAGTCAATGGGGGAAGCTGGATTAGCTTCACAATTGTGTGATTCACTCAGCGATTGCAGTAAATTGCTTAACAACTGTATCAAAAAAGGTCATAAAATTGGTTGTGTGACTCCCTGAACAATCACCTTGCTTAGCAATGGAAATTCTGGTCTCAAATAAAAGAGAAAACTACTGAGCATTTCACCTCCACTTCTACATAAGGAGAATCCTCCTTCAGGATTTCTTAACATAATCTTTGTGCTTTACTTCATGACCCCTCACTGTTCTTAACTGTTAACCTAAGCCAACATCCTTCATGGACAACATGGTTGCTGAGGTGGTCAGGAGGGTGAGTTCTTCTCAGTTGCATTTGCCCCTATTAGGCTTGCTCTGGATATGCCTTCTCCCTCTGGCCATTGCTCCCCAAGGCCCTTTTGGATGGGTTTAGTGTTTTTGGGAAAGAACACAATTAAAAAAAAAAAGGATTATAGAACTTTATAAAAAATACTGATTTAAAAGGTAGAAGAGAGAAGATTCTGCCAGTTGTGGGGTTACAGATTCTGTTTTCTGGGTGATACTGATCATAAAGAGAGAATTGGAGTCACTCATTATAATTTGTGACCTCCTGTTTCGTTCAGTGCTCCATTTCCATGACTGCAAAATATCAACCAGACTATTTTGGTATACGGTTCAGAAACACCTTGACAGACAAGTCACAAGTGTGGACCTGTTATTTGGACAACGTGGCAGATGGCTAAAGATACTGTTGCAAGCACTTGTCTGCAGTTACACAACCCCAGTCCACACCAACTAAGGAGAACTATTGATACACATACATATGTGGAGAGAGCCAGTTTCATCTAGTGGTTAAAGCACCAGATTAGAAACCAGGAGACTGGGAATTCTAGTCCATCTTAGACACGAAAGCCAACTGCGGTGACTTTGGGATGGTCACTTTCTCAACCTGTAACATCAGGCTTGGACGACAAGTTGGTCAATCAATTCCTGTCACAGTCAATGGGTCAACACTCAGTCAATCCAAAAAAGTAACGCCTGCATTTCTCCCTGAAAAATGCTACTGTAGGAAGAAAAAAAAGAAGGAAAAAACATGCATTTGTGTGTGTATTAAAAAATTGCTTCTTTTTTCAGGTTCAATAGATGAAACAGCCTTATTTCTACAATGTTTAGTTTGTAATATTTGCTTCTGGGTGTGTTTTTTTTTTCTTGCAGTTTTTTCTGTTTAATACTGGTTATATAATAGAATGGTATTTATGAGTTTAATTTTTTTCCTATCACAATCTTTCAGTCACCTCCAGGATTGTGCTGTTTTGGTGAATCCTAAACAAAATATGCAAATGAATGAGTGTGTTGGACCCTCTGTAATTCTAACACTGTCTCAAAGGTGACCTATCTGTAGAAAACAGATGCCAGAAAGAAATAACAAGAGAAGGGTAGACAATCCCAAGGCCCTTTGTTACATTCCCTGGAGCTCCTCCTGAGCAAAAAGCAATGGTGTTGTTTCTAGCCCTTTTGACGTGGGAAGCCGATGAAAACCTTTATGTGAATAGCAATAAAAGCTTAATAAAAACCCTCAAACCCTGCCCTTGGGAAAAGAAAAGAAAATCTGAAAAACTCTAATGGCCCTATGCACGATAGTCCAAGCCACTCAGCATCATTTCTGCACCCGCTGAAATCCTCGTCTGACCTTGTTTGAACAATTCATTGTGCATGGGGTGGCCAAGATCTCAGAGGAGAAGTGAAGCAAAGCAATACCACCATTTGATTCTTAGAAACAAGGGGGTTGGGCTGCTTCACAGAGCAACTTTGAGAACCAGCCCAAGCCCCTAGTCCTCATCAAGCAGTCTGTCCCTACAAAACAGGCTGACTAGTGTTGTGGTAACTGTGGTTCCACTCCTTTGCACAAGGCTTGGCAGATCATCAGAGTAGCCAGCCATCTTAAATGAAGCCTTTTGTGGGTAAGTTGTTAAACTTTACTCTTTAAAACTCATTCAAAAAATATCATTCTTTACTGTGCATTCATATAAAGTTCTGAACAAATCCTGTCACAAACATTAAGGTAACAGAAAGTAGAACACCCAACCATTGGGATATCTGATTCTCCAACAATGGTCTGCAGAACACAGGATGGCAACATTGTTATTGTGCATTTGTGAATTTCCAGTGTTGTTTGACTTGTTATGGCTGGAAGAAAAATATTGTTCTATATGGAGTGTGCCCATAGTCTCAAAGCAAGTCTTGTGTATTTTGAGAGCCCATCGCAGTCCTGCAAGAGGCATGCACCTGTGATTAAAGTTAGACACAACTGTATTGTGGCATCAGCAATACAAGATCTATCTGCAGGAGAAGACTTACGAGCCACACAATGTCAGCGGCAGCTTCAGAGAGCAAATGATAAATGTGTATGTATGCGTTGTTATCTTGAGGCATGAGTGTAATGCACAAGATAGCTAGATCAACTTCTGTGTCTTTGAAAATAACGAGGAGTCTCCTCCGAATGCCATAGATATCAGAGGTCTGCAGCCTGTATTTTAAATAGTCTGCTCTGGCTATCATAAAAACACCCAGTCAGCTTCATCATTCTTGCTGTGAGTCAGGGCTGAAAAAATATTTCCAATTCCTAGGCAGCTGACATGGAGTGAAGCTGCCTTATGGAAGGTCAGGCTATTTGTCCATTCAGACCAATATTATTTATTCTGATGAGCAGTGAGAGTTGGGGCTCCCAGGAAAACCTCTTTTTCATCACCTGCTACTTGTCCTTTGATCATCTCCTGCCCAATGCAAGTGATGGGATTAGGGTGTGTTGCACAAACAGCATCTGCTACCCCTGAGTTGCAATCCCTTCTATGTGGGAACAGAAGAGAGCATATCTCGGTGCCAGCATCAAAACTGAACACACATGGTTTATTCTCTGATAACCAACAAGCAGAACAATGCTGGCCAGGGGACTGTATTGGGGGCATTTGGAGAAGAAGGCTTCTTCCTTCTACCCTGTTACACTGAAAATAAGGCATCCCCTGATAATAAATCCAATCAGGCTTTTGAGTGCATGTGCTAAAATAAACCTCCCCCCGAAAATAAGCCCTCCCCAAAAATATTTAAATGCGAAGCTGGAAATCAGGTAAGATGGCAAGAGGAGCCCCATCTTGCTCCACGTACCCCAAAATAATAAGATCTCCCCCAAAATAAGGCCAAGCACTTATTTCGGGGTTCAAAAAATATAAGACAGGGTCTTATTTTCGGGGAAACAAGGTAGAAGTGATGCAGGAAGAAGAACCATTGCTGTGGCTCCTCCTAAGATTGCTCAGTGTCATTAGAAGCTGAGCCATCAATTGTATTTTTATCCTAAAATACAAGTGATTTCATTCATAAAATGCCATGTCGATCCTTACAGGAAGCCAGAGAAAACTCTATTACAATATATTCCATCTTCTTCTTAGATGTTTAATCAATACGAGACATTTATTTGCTATTTTTCACATTGAACTTGGACCCTTATTCTTTCTTCAGTTCCATGTAATTTTCCTTGATCTTCCTACATTTAATGGTAGTCTTAACTTCAACATTTCCTTGAAAAGGAAATGAAGTGTTAATTAGATCAAATGTAAATGATTTTTCTCTCTCTCCCTCTCTCCTTCTCTCTCTCTCCCTCCCTCTCTCCTCAGTTGACCAGGAACTGTTTTCCAAGAGATTTTTGAAGACCTACCTCATTAAAAAAAAATCTTCTGAAAGTTTTTCTGGATATTGAATATGTATAAAAGGATGATTTCCAAATCAGCAAAGGCAAAATAGCAAGCTGCTTCTGATTTCATCTTCCTTGAATGTGAGTGGCCCAGACAATCAGTTGAAACAAATAGGTGTCAGGGTGGAAGCCATCTTTTGCATTGGGCCTTCAGGCTTGCCACAGTTACTACTGTGGCAAGCCTGATATATAGTCATAATAACATTCCTATTTCAGAGAGTCAAGGACATCTTGTCCTGCCCTTGGAGGGCTGGAACTAGGATGCATCTTCAGTTGGGAAGGTGCTTTGATTGGACCATGTGATGAACATGTGGATACTGGGCAGGGTCTTGGATTTTCCTTTGGGTGGGGAAAACCTCAAAGCTTTCAGATTCAGGTTTTCCCAGATGTGCCAATATGACATCTCTAATAAAGTGGAACTTTGAGGAACTTCAAGCCTCAGTGTCTTCTTTCGTTGGGGGTGTTACTTGGAAGCCTGACAATGGGGCCATCAG
Organism: Pantherophis guttatus; assembly: GCF_059756535.1. NCBI lineage: Eukaryota > Metazoa > Chordata > Lepidosauria > Squamata > Colubridae > Pantherophis > Pantherophis guttatus. The sequence goes on from NC_142063.1 coordinate 155,923,596, forward strand.
CACTCATTTCTGAGAGAAGCCTTCCTCTCTCTTACAGGGAGGATTCATTTGACAAGAGTTGAGATGTATGACCATTAAATTGCTTGCAGATTTGACCTGTGTGTCCATAATAACAATAATAAAAAATACCTGTTGGGCTGTAAGTCTGCCAAATATTTCAAAGGAATTCTTTCTTCAAGATCTAATACATCATGTAATCTTGTTATAGCAGATTAGGACATAACACAATATAACATGACACAACACAGCAATCCTTGACATATTGTTTCAGAAATTTAGCAAACAGTATCTTTTGAACCTCTCATGTTATCAGTTTGAATAATGAATGTGATTCCTCCCACATTTCTCACAGCAGTTGGAAGTGAAACGAAGAGACAATGTGGTGTAACTAGACATATTTGATTCTACCTCCTGACACGAGATAGCTGTCATGGCACCAGAGGATAAGATGTCAGTTGATATCAACTTGAAACAGGTTTTTTTGAGTTCATAGAGTTTGAGGAGGGTGGAACTTAATGATGGCAAAAGCAGAAGAATTATGCCTTATCTCATTTTACTGTGAAATATTTTCTGTGCTATATCCTTTGGTTCAGAAAATAATAAACACACTTGCATATTCAGCAAAACTCAACAATTTGCATATCAGGGTGAAGGATTTAAGGAATGATGATACTTTCAATTTTAACTAACCTTAGAGGCCAGCCTTTAGTCACATTTAATTGGAACTGGAATTAACTTCTGCAATATAAGTTTATTGTGGTTTGTGTTTGTACATAACATTTTTCAGACACCCTATATCAAATTTTCTTGTTTTCCATTCTGACACCTCAACATAAGCAAACTTTCAACAATTCTGGATAAATGAAATCTAATACGCTGAATCTAAGAGCTACTCGGGACAAATTGTCATTTACATTTAGAATATTCCCATTTTAAACTACCTTATTGTGTGATGTTTTTAGAATACAATGGTGTAAAAGTAATGCGAAACTAAATTTTACTTGAAGATAAAAATGCTTAGAATTGCAGACTTCCTTAAAAGCATACTTCCTTGAAATATAGAAGACCTTTAAGATCCTTTCCAACACTATGACTGAATGATTTATTGATTGACTGAATACAATTATGAATTGCATTTCTCATTTAGCGGGTGCCTTAAGCAATATGTTATAAAAATACCACTTAAAAACTTCACAAAATTAAAGAATAAAAGCAAGAATGCTCAGGGAAAATTGTTGTCTAAGTAATTTTAGTTACTGAAATAGAGAGGATGACGATGATGATAATGATGATGATGATAAAAAACAAAAACAAGAGCAACAACAAATAAAACCTCAAATTACATTCTAATTTGTTGGATCCGGCGCAGGGAAAAGAAGACTGGACCAGCTCGATACATTAAGCAACTTTTATTCATTACAAAGTAACGAGTCAAGACTGCTGGCGCGCTGCCGGAGCTCTCCTTATATTCGCTCCCGGCAGACGCACCGCCCCTTGACAGGGATTCAAATCTCCCGCCCGATGGCTGGCAGCCAATCAGGGCGGATGTCCTTATAAGGACATAACACTCCTCCCCCCTTAGTCCGAAATGTCAATCTCATTCACGAACGTTACGTAGTCGCGCAGGTACGCCGGACGCCTCGGCACCCTAGCTGACCTGCGCAGTCTCACTTCTCCTCCGTCTCCGGCCTGGAAGGACGGGGGTCTTTCGTCTCCTGGTTCCCTCTCCGGAACCGGGCTCGGTTCGGCTGTCGAGTGAGCGGGGCCACCCCCAGCGCCTCCGGCCGGACCGCAGACCTTGGATCGCTGGTCCTGGTGGTCTTCCTCCTGTCCTGTGGATCTCTCGCCTCGCCTCGGCTGCTCGGTTCCGACCCGGGAAGAGCGTCTGAGTCTCGGTAAGTCCATTCCTCGCTCTTCCCTGGTCTCCCGGGCGCTGTAGTTCGGTCTCGGTCCGGCTTGCTGCCGCTCGGGTGGCGGTTCCGCTCGGTTCGGGTGGTGCTGGCTCTCGTTGTTGTTGTTGTGCCGTCCGACCTCGCAGGGGTGGCGTTGGTCCCCTCGGTTGGGCTGGCGTCGGTCTACCTTGTCTGTCTGGCGGTGGTCGACCTGGTCGGGGTGTTGTTGCGGTGCTACCCCCGCGGGGCGGCGGAGGTCTCCCCTGCCGGGGTGGTGCAGGTCTCCCTGGCCGGGTTGTTGTCGACTTCCCCTTCCCCCTAGTCCCTGGTCTACCGTTGGTTGGTGCCTGGGGCCATCCTGGTCGGGGTGTCGTTTCTTGGCTGTCTCTTGTGATGGGCGGGGGTCCCCTACGTCGGTGGGTAGTGTGCCACCCTCGCCCGCGGGTCGTGGGTTGCCCGTCTTGGCTGGGTCCCGGTCTACTCGCCTTGAACTGCAGTCTTCCTTAAAAGCATACTTCCTTGAAATATAGAAGACCTTTAAGATCCTTTCCAACACTATGACTGAATGATTTATTGATTGACTGAATACAATTATGAATTGCATTTCTCATTTAGCGGGTGCCTTAAGCAATATGTTATAAAAATACCACTTAAAAACTTCACAAAATTAAAGAATAAAAGCAAGAATGCTCAGGGAAAATTGTTGTCTAAGTAATTTTAGTTACTGAAATAGAGAGGATGACGATGATGATAAGCTGGGCTGGCATGGGCTGAGGATGACGATGAGCTGGGCTGGCATGGGCTGCTGTCACTGGTGGGGTGCGTTGCTCCTCCTCTGGGCAGGTCCCGGTCTACCTGCGGGCTGGGTTGGTGGTCCTTGGCCTTGCTGTGCCCGGTGCCCACCTGGCTGGGTTGTTGTTGCCATCCTCCGTGCGGTTGGCTCCGGTCTACCTCGCTGGGCTGCCGGCGTGACAGCATCTGGTAGTGGGCTGGGCCGACCTTGACGGGGTGGTGCTGCTCTGCCTCGCAGGGGTGTGGTAGGCCTACCTCGTCGGGGTGTCGTAGGCCTACCTCGTCGGGGTGTCGTAGGCCTACCTCGCCGGGTTGTTGTAGGCCTACCGGGTCTGGGTGTGGTAGGCCTACCTCGCTGGGGTGTTGGAGGTCTACCTCATCGGGGTGTTGTAGGCCTCCCTCGTCAGGCTGGTTTTCATGCGCTCCCCCCCACCTTTTTCGGAGTTGGTCGATGTGACGTCTCGCGAACTGTCCATCTTCCAACTCGACGATGTATGATTTGGGGCCGGTTGTGCTGGCAATCTTCCCCTTCAGCCACTTAGGAGAGCCGCTGAAATTCAGCGCGAAAATTGAATCTCCGTTGCTGAAGGCGCGAAGCGGGCGGCTGGCGGTTGCGGTCACTTCCGGGCTGTATTGGGGGTGCAGCCGGTCCAAGGGTGACCTCAACCTTCTGCCCATCAACAGTTCGGCCGGGCTCTTGTGGGTGGTGGCGTGTGGCGTGATGTGCTGGGTGAGGAGGAAATTGTCTATGCGCTCTTGCCAGTCCCCCGGGCCCATCTTGGTGAGGGCCTCTTTGGTCAGTCGGACCATGCGTTCCGCTTGTCCGTTTCCGGCCGGCCTGTAAGGGGCGGACAGGGCGTGGCGGATGCCCAGTCCCGCCAGGAAGGATTCCATGGCCAAGGATGTGAGCTGGGGGCCGTTGTCTGAGACCAGCACATCCGGTAGACCATGAGTGGCGAAGAGACGGCGCAGGGCTCAGATCGTCGCGTCCGTTGTGGTAGATGCCATGGGCACCACCTCGAGCCATTTGGAGAAGGCATCTACCACGATGAGGAGGTGTCGCCCCTGCATCGGACCCGCGAAGTCAATGTGGACCCTCTACCAGGGGTTGCCGGGGGTCTCCCACTTCGCGACCTCGGATTGCGGCGGCGCTGGGCGAACTTCTTGGCACGGGTCACATCTGGAGACCCATTGTTCAATGTCTTTGTCCATGGAGGGCCACCAGACATAACTCCGTGCCAGTGCCTTCATGCGGACGATGCCCGGGTGCCCCTTGTGCAAGGTCTCCAACGTTCGCCGTTGCAGAGTGCTTGGAATCAGCACCCTGTCTCCCCATAGCAGACAGCCCTTCATGGTGGACAGCTCCTCCTGTTTCCTGGCGAACGGGCTGAATCTTTCCTCTGGCTTCCCCGACGGCCACCCTCTGAGGATCCAGGATTTCACTGTGCGGAGTGTGGGGTCCTTTTGGGTGTGGACGGCCACATCTGCGGATGACACCGGGCAGCTGGCGTCGTCATCAATGTGCAGTAGGTGGAGTGTGGGGGCTGGGTCTTCGACCGGCTTCTTCGACGGGCATCTGCTGAGGGCGTCGGCGTTTCCTATGGCTGTGCCTGGCTGGTGCACGAGCCTATAGGAGTAGCCCGCTAGGAAGATTGCCCATCTCGTCATTCTTGGGGACATGAAGGTCGGGGTTGGTTGGTCGCCTGCGAGGAGTCCCAGGAGAGGCTTGTGGTCTGTGACTATGGTGAAGCTTCTTCCGTAGAGATATTCGTGGAAGCGCTTCACTCCAGCCACGATGGCCAGGGCTTCTTTGTCCAGCTGGCTATAGGTCCGTTCTGCGCCGGACATAGTCTTTGAGAAGTACGCGATTGGGGCTTCCGAGCCATTGGGCAGTTCGTGGCTGAGGACTGCCCCCACCCCGTAAGGCAACGCGTCGCAGGTCAGTCTGATGGGGAGCATCTCGCTGTACTGAATGAGGACGCTTTTGGACGTCAATAGTCCTTTGATGGCCCGGAATGCCGCTTCCTCTTCCTGGCCCCACTTCCAGGAAGCCGATTTTCCCAGCAGGCGGTGGAGTGGCTCAGCAACTGTGGCTTTCTGTTTTAAGAAAATGGCGTAAAAGTTGAGCAACCCAAGGAAAGCCTGAAGCTCCGTTTTGTTTTTTGGGCTTGGAGCTTCATGGATTGCTTCCACTTTTGATTTGGTGGGGTGGATGCCTGTGCTATCAATGAGGAAGCCCAGGAACTCGACTTCCTGTACCCCTATGATGCACTTGTCCCGCCTGACCCTCAAACCCTTGGCCTTGAACCGCTGCAGGACAAGCCTGAGCCTTTCAAGGAGTTGGGTTCTTGAGTCACCGGAGATGAGCACATCATCGAAGTAAGGCACCACCCCTGGAACGCCTTGGAGAAGGCGTTCCATCATGGATTGGAAGATGCCAGGGGCAGCGCTGACTCCAAATTGGAGGCGGTTGCATTTAAATGCCCCTCTGTGCGTGACAATTGTTTGAGCCTCCGCCGTTTTGTCATCCACTGGCAGTTGCTGGTAAGCCTGGGCCAGGTCCAGTTTCGCGAAAATTGATCCAGATCCCAGGGAATGCAGCAGATGTTGCACCACTGGGACTGGGTATGCGCTCTGTGCCAACGCCTTGTTGATGGTACAACGGTAGTCAGCACAGATGCGCACAGACCCATCATGCTTCAGTGGGGTCACAATGGGGGTCTCCCATGAGGCATGATCGATCGGTTCCAGGACGCCCTGGGCGATCAGCTTATCCAGCTGCTCATCTACTTTAGGCCGCAGGGCAAATGGAACTCGGCGGGGCTTGAGCCTGATTGGGGTGATTCCCTTGTCCAGATTAAAGGAGATTGGCCTCCCCACAAATTTCCCCAGCTTACCATCGAAGACTTCTTTGAACTCTTCGATGATGGAGTCGAGTTCGTCCCTGCGGATCTCGTGGATGCCCTGAAGTGAAAGTCCCAGCGGCTTGAACCACTCCACACCCAACAGGTTCGGTCGGCTGTGCTGCACAATGGTGATGGGTAGCTTTCCGTTGAAGTCGTTGTACTTCACCCGGATTGTGGCTCTGCCTAGGATTTCAATGGGGTTCCCGTTGAAGTCCACAAGTCTCGCCTTCGGGGTTTTCAGCTGGGTCCTTTTGTATGCCGGGTTCAGCTGCTGTAGGTGCTGCCAGTCCATGATGGAGTAGGCGGATCCGGAGTCTACCTCCATCTTGCACGGAGACCCCTCTGCTAGCAGCGTCACGTGGAACTTGGTGGTTCCCTCGTCGCTTGTGTGAGCAATGGTGGTGGTCTGGTGCACCGTTCTGTTGCGGGGATATTCCTCCTCCCCGCGCCGGGACTGGTTTGAGGACCGTTTGGATGTCCTCTGGTTATCTTTGCGATTTTCCTTGAATCGTGGTCTGGGTGGTTCCGGGGCTGGATCTGTGGCTCTGCAGGCCTCTGCGATGTGGCCCCTCTTCAGGCATCGGCGGCAGGTCGCGTCCCTCCATCTGCAGTTTGCCCTGGGGTGGTCGCCTCTGCAGCTGCCGCATCGCTCTCCCCGGTCGCCATGCTGTGGGTTTTCCCGCCTGGGGGGGCGGGACACCTTGTGGACGGCCATTTCCTCATCTGACTCGGATTGAGTAGTTGCCTCGTCTGATGAGGTCGGGCCCGACTTGTGGATCTTATGGATCCCCCTTGCTTTTACCATCGCGGCGGCTGCTTGCTCAGACGTTTCAGCCGCCGTTGCCTCGTCGAGGACATCTTTGAGCGGAATCTTCTTCCGGCTGAGGAACTTCTTCTGCAGCCCCACATCTCGCATTCCAAACACAATGCGGTCCCGGATGGCATTGTCCACATTGTCGAACTCGCAGTTGGCAGCGATTTGGCGAAGCGCTGCCACGAATTCCTTGATGGATTCACCTTCCCGCTGGTTTCTTTGCTGGAAGGTGAACCTGTTTGCGATGGGGGTGCCTGTAGGTGCATAGTGCTCCTGTAGGACTTCCTGCAGGTCGTTCCTCGATGTCCCTGGGTGCCACGAGGTCAATCGCCATCTCCAGAACGTCCGATCCGCAATGAGCCAGGAAAAGGGCTCTTTTTCTCTCCTCATCGAGGTTCTGGTATCCATTGCCTCGCAGGAACTGCCGGAATCGGACCATGTATGACCTCCACTTCTCCCGGGATGGGTCGAATGGGTTCAGCGCGGTCATCGGGGCTTGCGGGGTAGCCATTCTGGAAGATCGCTGTGGTGTGGTGATTTTGTTTGGTGGGCGATCGTGCCAAGAGTTTTGTGAAGGTTCTTCTCTCTAGTCCTTCGTCGCCAGTGTTGGATCCGGCGCAGGGAAAAGAAGACTGGACCAGCTCGATACATTAAGCAACTTTTATTCATTACAAAGTAACGAGTCAAGACTGCTGGCGCGCTGCCGGAGCTCTCCTTATATTCGCTCCCGGCAGACGCACCGCCCCTTGACAGGGATTCAAATCTCCCGCCCGATGGCTGGCAGCCAATCAGGGCGGATGTCCTTATAAGGACATAACATAATTCAAGGTATTTTTGGAGATAAACCTAAATCTTCTCAGGTCGATAGGTATATGTCTGTGGAATACTTTTACAAATAGCTACAAACTGAACCTCTGTATAGCTTTTGTATGGGTCACAACTGATGGTTGGCAGCAATGCTGAGGGAGATGATTTCTCCATGGAAAATGGAGATACATGAATCCATCTCCATTTCTTCAAAGAGCTGCCATGTCTCGCTTTGAAAATATGGAGATTGATTTATGTACTATATCTCCAAAATCTCACTTTTGTGAGTTCAGATTCACACTTAACTGTGAAGGAAGCTCGTTTGGTGACATCCTATCTCATAGAATTTATGAAGGTCAAATAGGGAGCAAAGTGGAGATGGAATAGATATTTATGTCATATTCTATACATGGGTTTGTGACACTTCATAAGAATATAGGCTCAAGAAAATTTGTCACTGGATTTGTGCAACATGCTGTTCCATTAAACATAATTAACAAAGCATACAACAGAAAGTCAAACTATGATGGCTTAATGTGATCATTTAGGTTACACAACATAAGGCATAATGTAGTTTTGCTGGTTTTGGTTTAGTTTATGTAGTTTTAAAACCATGGTTTAATTTTAGCATGCTATGAGAACCAAGGCTATATGTATGTATTTTCTTGTAAACTGCTCTTGAGTGTTGCTATCAACAAATATGTGGTACTCTCTCTTTGTGTGTGTGTATGTGTGTGTGTGTGTGTGTGTATTCAACACAACAATCAATACAACAAAATAAATATGAATGCTCATACTGAGAATCAGCTCAATGGTTATAATATTTGTCATAGCTTTGCTAAAATCTCCTGAAGACAGAGATAGATTTCAGATATTACAGGGTAATTTATTGTTAAAATATTATTGAAAAACCAAATCTGGGTATGGACCTGTTTAAAGGCAATAATTGTATTGCAGCAGAGCATTTTCTTTAAGCCTAGAAAGTAAATTTTGTACTGTCATTTGGTGATGAATTTTCCCCTTTCTCCTTTCCTTTCCTTTCCTTTCCTTTCCTTTCCTTTCCTTTCCTTTCCTTTCCTTTCCTTTCCTTTCCTTTCCTTTCCTTTCCTTTCCTTTCCTTTCCTTCCCTTCCCTTCCCTTCCCTTCCCTTCCCTTCCCTTCCCTTCCCTTCCCCTCCCTCCCCTCCCCTCCCCCTTCCCCTTCCCCTTCTTTTCCTTTCCTTGACCAACTTGCCTGTCGTGGAAATAGAATGTTATCAGCTATACAATGCAGGCTTCCAACAAAAGATAACTTTAATAGATCTATTCTACCACACTTTCATTAAATATGAGCTAAACAAACACCCTGGAATTAGCCATTCAGCTAACCATGTAGCTTCAACTTCCTTTCTGTTTTAATTTCTTCAGATAAACTCTCCAGCTTTACATCAATCCCCTGGGGCAAACATTGAAGGTCATCTAATTTAGCAGAGTGAAGTTTAATTTTCCAAAGGAAAGGATTATTAATTTGCCTAGATTCCTTTTGTTGCTCTTTGAAATCTCCAAACTCTGGTGTGTTGCCAGCAGATCTTCAATGAGCTGATGCCAGACTTTGCTTTGGCAAAATCCCACCACCCAGCCCATCTCTTCCACACGCTGCAGCTCCCGAGAGCTACGAACGGAACTGGCAATGACACAAGCAACACTCTTCCACTTGCATCGATATGGATCACTTTGACTTAGCAACTTTTCAGGGAAAAGACACAATGGGAATGTCTCACAACATTCCAGCCGTATGCGTTTCAAAACACCATGCTGTTTGATGGAGGAGAAACATAGATTAGCCAGGAATCAGCATTTTATGTTCAGTGAGATTTACTTTCAAGCCAACATGCTGAAGAATCTAGCAAATTACAGGTAGTCCTCAATTTACAACAGTTCATTTAGTGACTGTTTAAAGCAGTGAAAAAAGGGACTTATGATATCTTTTCACACTTCCAACCATTACAGCATCTCCATGGTCACATGAACAAAACTCAGCTGTTTCTTCCCTGCTCAAAAGAGTAAAAGTGATCAATTGGCCAAAAGGACATTTATCAACGAAAGCTGTTTTGCAAAAGGCAGTTAGGATGGTAGAAGCGGGGTCTGCAGTAGAACATGGCAACTGCGAAAGGTCTTATTCCTTGCCTTTCTCTAGGACCTTCCATTTCATCGCTGATCCCCGTCCTTCAGCTAACAATTTGGTTTTCCATCCCTGGCAATGTGCTCAGTTCAGCATGTTGTGGCTACTCTGCGCACTCCAGCATTTCTCTCTCTCTCTTATTTTCTTAAAGCTCTTTAAATAAATTTCTCGAGCCAATGAACTACATCTCCCTCTTGAGAATGGAGTGTGACCAAAGTAATGGCATTGGCAGCTGTAACATTGGAAATAAAGGGAAGAAGTACGTCCATCACTGGACTGTTGCTGCTGCTGTTTTGAGTTTCAGCTATTCTGATCCATTTCTTTCTAGTTTTTTCCACTCTTCTCTCCTTTGTCGGACTGGCTTCATTGCTAGATTCAGGGCCTTCTTTTCCTCAGGAGCTCAAGTAAGGTTATGGAGGCATCTTCTCCCCCACCCTCCCCTACACTTTTGGTTCCGCTGAGGTAAATTGATCAGAAAAACAAGGACTGGCCCAACGTCTTGCATAGATGTGATCCCACTCTAGGGTACAATGATCTTCATTTAATAATCACTCTTTCAGGGACCATTCAAAGTTGTGATGGTGCTAATGTTCCAGCCATTGCAGGGTCCTTGAAATCATTTGACATCCTTGCTTAATGACCCCACAGTGATTTGCTTAATGTCTGGCAACGGGGACTGCTGAAATTGCCGTTGCTAAGCATCAAGGTCATGTGATTTCTAGCTTTATGGTTGTGTCACTTAGCAATGGCAATTCCACTCTGAATTGCCACGTAAACTGAGGACTACCTGTTGAAGCTCCTTACTTAGATGTGGATAAGTACCAAGGTTGGGGATATGGTGAGGTAATTACCCAACTGTTGATTTCTTAAGGCATTCAGCTGGTCACAGCTACCAAGATACCCAACCTGAACGCAAGGAATACTCTACTCCAGAGAAGCAGCTATTCTCTTCTTATTTTGAGATAGGAAGGCATTTGATGTTAAAAGCAGGGAAAGCAATTAGAGAATGTGAGCGGCAGGGAGTCAAGGAATGGGAGGGAGTTTGTGATGTAGGGGGGAAAAGAACACAATCCATTAACCTAAAAGCTATGCCCAGCCTCGCAAATACAATTCCCCGATTCTTCTTGTGTTAATCTGCAATATGAAGGCAATACTGCAGATAAGTTTGTATCTGCAGGGATACAAAAATGTGCAGAAACAGCTGTTTAGCATAAACTGAGCGCAAGAGTGATGGCAAGCTGTGATATGATGATGACATTATTAGAGGTCTATCTTTCTGATAAACAACACAATAACAGGAGTAGACAGTGGAATCATGAATGCATTTATTATAGGAAAAAGAGGATAGGATGAATAGGAGAAATATTGGCTGGTAAGTCTGTCAGAGTGCTTCCCTCTCATGCAGTCTCTCTTCCAATAACATAAATACCCATATTTAATATAACCAACCCCTTTCAGAGCTTGACCCAGTACACGTTGGGCAATATACTTTGCCACCCCAACATTAGCTCCTCCTCTGTGCTTTTTTGTGGTATTTTCTCCTCAGGTAGGTAGTCCTTCTATTTTATTCACCTATTATATAACAGGCTTTTTTTTTAAAAAAAAGGCAAATCCATAGAAGTTCTACCAGTGCAGTTCTAACATTGATTATTAGTTCAGATGTGAAAACTGAATTCAAACAACTGAATTCAAAAAGAAATGTTAAATGTTATTGTTGTATTAAGTTGAATGGATTTTTAAAAAAGAGAAATGGGAAAAAATGTAGCTCCATGAGGATTGTTGAAATATAATTCCTAACAAATCTAGACACATGACTAATCATGAGAATCTACATTTTAATACTTTAAAAAACAAAACAAAACTAAATAATACAGTATCTGGTTGCAGTTCTAGAGTCTCTCGAAGTAGACCCCATAGGATTTATGGACTTCCCTCTCTTGGATGGTACAGAACACAAGGCGTTATAATCACAGCATGTACTGCATACTGGACTAACATGTTCATTGCACCTATGGTACGTTTGTCACAGATACAGAAATGGATTTCCTCTTTAAATTCCCGTTTGCTTTTTTCTATGTGGAATATTCTTCAGATGTTGCCTTAATGCTTTCATATTTGTTGAACACATTTTCCTTTTTGATACTGTTATTTAATATGCAATCCTGCTGGATTATAAAGTCTCTTATCTGACAATATATTTAATTGCTGACAATGATAGTTTTTGGGAGTTGATATGACCGCTCAGAGTTACCTTGTAGTAAGATGGGTGGTCAATAAATTTAATAAAATAAATAAATAAATAGTGTTACCCAGGAGTATGGTATATTTTTAAGACTTATCAGCTTACATGGAGATCTCTCTTCAATATTATTCCCATATCTTTCAACCCTCTGTGGTAGTTTGTAATAAGAGCAGGTAACCCAGTCAGTTTCCATGGTGAAAGTTGGACATGAAACTGACTCTTTCAAATCCTACCTAGACCAACACACGCCAGTTTTCTAGGTAAATTTCTCAAAGGGCTAGAACCCTTCATATGAAGAATTTCATATCTGAAAAATCCCCCTTTCTTTCTGATCCCACCAAAGTACATTGATAGCCACCCACAAACGACAAAGAAATTAGTTATTTTCCTGTTATGCTGTTACTCTTTCTGTGATTACGTGTATCCATCCCATCAAGCCCCCCAAAAGTCCAGGATGGTATAGGTCGGATCTCCTGCTGGGGGGATGGGATTGGACTAGAAGATTTCCAAGGTCCCTTCCAACCCTATTATTTTGCATTTTATGTTATATGGTGGACCTTTAGGTACATGGGATCCAAGTCACTTAGGGCTTTAAAGGTAAGGAGCATATTGAATTCTGCTCTTGGATTTCAGCCTGAAGAGTGGTAGGGAGAAGCCCTATATTTTGTGTCTATCAGTCATAGTAATTACTAGCCTTGCCACTTCTGACAAAATAAGTTGTTGGGGTTTGGATGGAATCCCAGGTGTTGTTGCGGCAAAGAGTTGTTTGAAGTGAGGTTGTTAATTCAAGCTGGAAGGAAGAAGCAGAAAGCAGAGGGCAAAGCACCAGGTGTGTGGAATTCATGGCCATCCAGATGTTGCTGAAATCCTTAGAAGACTCACCCCAGGGGCACTCTGGATGGCTCTGTTGGGAGATCTGGAAGGCCTCTGCTTCTGCCCTCCTACTAAGATAAATAAATGACTAGGTCCCAGTAAGAGAAGGAGAGCTTTAGGCATTGAAAGACGAGGTAGAGGAATAAATAAGCGATATTGTGTAAAGGAATCCTTACATCTTGCATTAACATTTAGTATGAGAATCTATAAGCTTAATAATATATGCTGGCTATGTTGTTGCTCTTCCAGCAGTCTCATTCTGACTTGAGGAATGCAGCAGTAAAAATAGAAAGACTTACAATTTCCTGAGCAGATGGTGACTAAAAGGAAAATTGCTCATTTACTTAACCTGCTCATCAATAAAACACCGTTCGTTTTAAATGCGACTTCAGTTTTGAGCCTCTGCATGCCTTTATGGTGTAAATCTGGGTGTTCTTTCCAACAGCATTCGGTCCAGAGATCTCTGGTCAAGGCAAGCACCGCTCCTGAGACAACGTGATGATTAGGCAAGAAAAACAGCCTGTAATTAAAAGCACCCTATTCATAAATGACATGGATCTTGGATTATTTCTGGAAAAATATTCAGATAGTATGATGAAATATTAATTCTTATTTAATGTTATGGCGAGAAGAGTTCCTGTTCTAGGCGATCAGCCTATCAGTCTCAAGATCTTTCAAGACTCACTTCTCTTTCCTCTTCTTCTTTCTGCTTATTTTTTTCCCCTCTGAATTCATATTATTTTAATAAATTGGCAAAACTTACCAAAGATTCCTTCTGTTCATCATGATGATGTTTCTTTGAGTGGAGTATATGCTGCTATTAGATTTTCGTTCTTTTTTTTTTTTTTGCTTTAAATTTTTTATTTTCTTTTATTACAAAACATTCCATCATTCATTAAACAGTGGGTCGTCTGGGTACATTTTTTTTTGTCATAATAGTTAAAGCTTACCACCATATTCATTATTTATATCTACTTTTAGTTTAATATAAATACTTAATACTTAACATATCTATTATCATAACATTTCTTAACTTATTTAACTTTACTATACATTACTTTTATATTCATTCTCTAACCATTGATAAAATAAATCCCATATATTATAATAAATCCCATATATTATAATAATCAGATTTTTCTTCCTTCCCTCTAATTGCAAATGTTAATCTATTCATTTCTGCACATTCCAATATTTTCTTAATCATGTTTTCATCTGTAGGAATCTCTTCACTTTTCCAATTCTGTGCAAATACAATTCTAGCCGCAGTTATTACATGAATTATCAAGTATACAATTTCTTTACTATAATTCCCTGGTAAAATCCCTAAACAAAAATATCTCAGGTTTTAAGTCAATATGCTGCTGTGTCATCTTCTCCAACCACATACAAATTCTTGCCCAGTATTTTTTTTGCTTCTACACATGTCCACCACATACGATAGTATGATCCCAGTATCTGATGGCATTTCCAAGTTGATTTATCTTTAAACATTTTTGCCAGTCTTTCCGGTGACAAATGCCATCTAGAAAACATCTTGTACAAATTTTCCTTGTATGCAGTAGACATTGTTAACTTATAATTTAGATTTTCGTTCTTGTTGGAATGTATATCACTTATAGTTGGTTATATGACTGAAGCATATAAAATTGAAAGAAAATCATGAAGGCATCATCCCAAGCCTTCTGATACTTGTTGTGGAAGATGCCATTTTGGCTAAATAAATCTTGCTTCAGAAATGAATTTTGTGATACAATGGTATAAACAATTACCTTGTTAGCCATTCAGATGGGTTGGATGACAATCCTTCTCAACCAGCACAGTCAACGCCCATACTCAGCAAGGATGATGGGAACTGTATTTCAATGCATCAGGAAGGGGGTTAATGTCGGGAAGGCTACGCTATAGAGATGCACTGAAATATTTGAATGAAACTGGCCTTTGATAAGAGAGGTAGAAGATTGTTCAGGATTATTACAAGTTAAATTTATACCAGGGTGGAGATTCTCTCCCTCTCCAGATTACTCTGAAATCCAGCTCTGAGTCATCACATGATCCACAATTAGGGGTAATAACAGCTATCATCCTATAGTATAACCCCAGACTTTCTTTCCGTTAGACATACCAGCATCAATTATACTTCTATTTTATTATTTTCCTCTTTTTGCTTTTCTGAAGGAGTGAACCAGCATACCAAAAAAAATGAAAGGAAATCTCCTGAACTTTGGAAAAAGAATTAAATAAAACCGACAACAATCAAATTATTAATTGTAATAAACAATAAAAATGGAAAATTTTAATTTTTTTTAAAAAAACCAACTTCATGGTCAGTCTGAGCTTACAAATGCCTTCCTGAGCATCCCAGCCCAATTGTCTGATCATATTCACAATCACTAATGAATTGGTCAAATGTCTATGGAGATTCTCAGTCATCCAGGTCATAGTTGTCCCAAAGGTGCTTTTTCAAGAGGCAACTGGACTTTCTGTATTCTTTGAAGATGTTTTGTTTCTCATCCAAGAGCTGAGGAAGCTTCTTGGATGAGAAGCAAAATGTCTTCAAAGAAAAACCAGAAAGTCCAGTTGCCTCTTGAAAAAGCACCTTTGGGATAATGATTTAGCCACCTCCCATTTTAATTTCTGCAATATACTCTACACAGGACTGCCCTTGAAGCAGTGGTGAAATCTAAAATTTGTTACTACCAGTTCTGTGGGCGTGGCTTGGTGGCAGGGGTAATGTGACTGGGTGGGCGTGGCCAATTTTTTTTTTACTTTTACTTTTAAAACCATTTTTTACCTCTTCGGTGAAGAGGTTGTAAAAAAAATGCTTTCAAAAGGCTCTGACAATCCCAACTGAGTTGCCTGATCGGCAGAGGCTTTTTTTCTTTTAAATGCCTCTGATGATCAGGCAACTCAGCTTGGATCATTAGAGGCATTTAAAAGAAAAAAAGGGTTTTTTTCTTTTAAAAGCCTTTGACGATCCCAGCTGAGTCACATGATCATCAGAGGCTTTTTTTTTTTTACTTTTTTTTGCTTTTAAAAGTAAAAAAAAAGCTTCTGATGATTGTGCGGCTCAGCTGGGCATGGGGGGTGGGGTTCTCCAAACCACACGCCTGCATCGCTACCGGATCGCGTGATCCGGTCCAAACCGGGAGCATTTCACCCCTGCCTTGAAGACTACACACAGAACCTGCTGCTGGTCTAGAATCAGTGGTGGGTTGCCCTTGGTTTACAAGAACCGGTAGTAAAACTGGCGGGAGGCCCCACCCACCGCCCCAGATGTTGTCATCAGCAATCTGCGCATGCGCAGAAGATTCTGTGCATGTGCAGAAGCAAGGCGCATGAGCGAGCGATCCTGTGGTAAAGTTAAGTAGAACCCACCCCTGTCTAGAATGCAATGGCAAAAGCAGTTATGGGTATGCCAAGATATGCTCATGTAAACACCTCTGCCACATTGGTTACCATTAGGTTTCTGGGTGCAATTCAAGATGCTGGTTGTCATGTATAAAGCCCTCTATGATACAGTGCCTTGTTATTTAATAGATGCTCTTTCTCCTCTTGTATCTGTCTGCTCTGTAAATTTTGATAGGGTCGGCATGCTTCTGTTCCCATCTATCAAGACAATGCCACCTAGTGGCGTGTCTCCTCTATTGTAGCAACTGCCCTCGGGAACAACATCACTTCAGAGATCTGAATGCCCCTGATCTTGCTCTCTTTTAGGAGTGCCTTAGAGATCTGGCTCTTTCCTCAAATGTTGAGTTAAATTACAATATAGGCTCATTATGGATTGGTTTTATTATTATTATTGTGTTTTCTTCTAATTTGGCACTTACTTTTTTTATGGTTTGATCTTTGTTTTGATTTTGTATAATGTTATTCTATATGCCGCCCATTGTTGTCCTAAGTAGGCAGTCTACCCTTAATAAATAAAGAAAAAAACACAGTTCATTTAGTGACTCTTCAAACTTACAACAACATTGAAAAAAGTGACGTATGACCATTTTTCACACTTACGACCGGGGTGAAATTCAGCCGGTTCTATCCGGCTGAGGTGAACCGGTAGCGACGGCTGCAGGAGGCTCCTCCCACCCGCGTGGACGTCATGACGTTGCTTTTTTGCGATGATTTAAGCCTCTGCACATGCGCAGAAGGCTTTGTGTGTGCGCGGACGATGCACACACACATTTGCGAACCGGTAGAGAAGGTAAGTGAATTTCACCCCTGCTTAGGACCATTACAGCATCCCCGTGGTCACATAATCAATTCAGATGCTTGGCAACTGACTCATATTTATGATGCTTGCAGTGTCCTGGAGTCACGTGATCACCTTTTGCAAACTTCTGACAAGCAAAGTCAATGGGGGAAACCAGATTCACTGAACAACTGTGTTACTAACTTAACAACTGCAGGGATTCGCTTAACAACGGTGGCAAGAAAGGTCGTAAAATGGGACAAGATTCACTTAAGAACTGTCTCGCTTAGCAACAGAAATTTTGGGCTCAATTGTGGCCGTAAGTCAAGAACTACCTGCAGTCAAAGCAATTCGATCTCAACCAAATTGGTAAATGCACCAGCTGAACTGGAATAAAACTACCGAAATAAAATCAGGGACCTTAAACAGTGATGTGTTATTGCTAAAAGATTGGCCATGTTTGCAAAGAGGGTCGTATTATTTCCATTTCTGTGTAACGCAGCACTATGGGGAATTTTCTTTCCACTGCCTCTGCTTCCTTGCTAAGAGGGGAAGATGAAAGATTCATCTTAATTCATCTTCCATGGATCTTCAAGGCCTACCTGGAGTTGCCAATTGCATCAGGATCCATAATTAAAAATGCTGTATGTTCCTTCTCCCTACCACCATGAAATCCAGTAAGGAGAGTGAGTACTTCCATTCCAGTCTCCCCTAAACTTTTCCATCCTAATAAACATGGTGCTGCTGTTAGGCTTCTAATCACATGGTTTGGAAGACACATTTGCCTAAATAGAGCAATGAATGTCCTGCATGGTTTATTCCAAAAAGTTGTGGGGATAATGTCCTCCCTTCCAACTCCAGCAGCAGAAAGGATTACATTTTCAGAGTTTTGGAACTTATTCAGTGTCCCATTGGGAACTCATCTAGCAATGAGGAAGACATCATTGGTGTAAGAAAGGGGTTAATTATGGGTCCCAGCCTACAGTAATATATTCTCTGAATTATTCCTATTTCTAATGAGGCTTATCTTTTTTATTTACCCACAGCTATTAATTACCAAAATATTTTTCAATATTTATAAATTCAGGATAAGGAGATCCAAAAGAAAGACTCTCCCTTAATGAGGCTTACACTGTTATTTACCCAGCTATCAATTACATAAATGTTCAATTTGTAAGACTATAAACGTACAAGTCTTGCATAACAAGAAAAGCAGATTAATTAATCTTTACTACAAGTTTCTTACATGTTAAAAAGTCTTATTTATGCTACTAAAGTAACCTTAAATTTATTTATGCAAAAATGTACTGATTATTAACATAGTAGTTATTTTCAATACTCCAGCGTTACTCCAAGTTCCTTTTTTTTTTTTACTTTGCATTTAACTTGTCTAAACTTTTGATATATAGGCCCATATGTATTTTTCCTTCAGCCTAATCAAGAAATATTAAAAGGTAGAGCCTCAGAATTGTAATTCAGAATTAATTTTAGACTACTTATCTCTGGTTGCCTTCTGATTAAACATAATTTGAGGAAAATCAAAATGTCATAATATCTTTGTGGCTAAGCTTTTGATCAACGTGAGATTATCTGCAGGAAGGGCTCCCCTTAGTGGTAGCTTGAAGTCTCACACAGATAACTCTTAGAATCCAGAAACGGAACTAAGACCAGCTGCCTATTATCTTCAGATTTTATTAATCCTTCGCCAGATCACCTTTCCTTTTAAAATTAAAGGCATATGCTTATTTGAATAAGCTATGAGAATTACTGAAGACCAGCTTCTAATATTTGCAGATCCTTTGGCGGTATTGCTCAAGACTTTGTAATCAAAGGATAAATTAATTTAAAAAAAGAATCAGCAAGATGAATATACTCACATAAACAGGCACAAACTGCTGATTATTATTATTAGTGAGTACTTATGTCCAGATGATATTCCAGATCATGTTTTATTGCAAGAAAATGTTGTCACTAGTGAAGTGACTTCTCTGCCTATTAGACATTCTTGGAAATGGGGACAGGGTTCCATCACTGACCAGCTTCCTTTTTCATTAAAGCTGCTGGAGATTCTATATTCCCCCCCCACCCCCAGTGAATAGGGTTATTGATTATGATTTTCTTTTCCAGCAGAATTCCTGTTTCTTTCATAAGGGACACAAAAATCCAGATGACCAAAAGATGGCAGCACAGTTTTCTGTATCTCTTTGCTGCCATCCAGTGGTTGTATGGAAGCTACACAAGCATTTCTTCATGGTACAGTTAGCATCTAAGATCTGGCAGTTGTGTTTGTCAACTTGTTCCTTCCTTCAGGCAGAAAAAAAGTTTTTAATGTGAATTTGAAAAAGGACTTTTCCAAGTCAAATCAGACAAAATTAAAATTATCGGCACTAATATGCCCACAGATACTGAGCTTGTTGATCAGAAGGTCGGCAGTTCAACGGTTCGAATCCCTAGTGCTGCGTAATGGGGTGAGCTCCCGTTACTTGTCCCAGCTTCTGCCAATCTAGCAGTTTGAAAGCACGTAAAAAATGCAAGTAGAAAAATAAGGACCACTTTGGTGGGAAGGTAACAGCGCTCTGTGTGTCTTCAGCCCCATGACCACGAATATGTCTTTGGACAGCGCTGGCTTAGAAATGGATATGAGCACCGCCTCTAGAGCCGGAAACGACTAGCATGCATGTGCGGGGGAACCTTTACCTTTACCTTAAGATCCCTTTCTCTTTCCAACAAGATTTCTTTTTTCTTGATTCTTTTCATTGAGATAAAAGGGTTGCAGCAAACCAGATGATCATCTTCAAATATACTTGTCACTGACAATGTTTCTGGGCTCTACATTACTACCACATTGGTAGCCTGGGATTTTTTTTTTCTGGAAATGTACCTGAATGCTTGGAAAAGAAAACAAATATCAATGGGGATGGCTGGAAGTCTCTTGTGATGTTTGAGGAAATCAGCCTTCTGGGAAAGGAGCGTTTTAGGGCTAAGCACATCTAGAATGACAGCCATTTTGTGAAGAGTCCAGCCACTGCAGATTGCCTGAGAATTCCAGCTGCTTAAAAGTCTCTCTGCCCACACCAGGAGCTTCTCTTTAGGCTAGTTAGAGAAATACCTTTCTTATTGGGCTGGTCTGTTGCTGCAGAAACAGGACAGAGGGTAGACCTCAAAAGCTAATCTAGTATTTAGTTACGTATTAAGTTAAAAATGGATAAGAAATCAGCCTCTGGCATGATTCCAATTTGAAAGCAAATGCATTTCACCTGCACTCACTTAACACAGCACATATTTAATTAAGAAGGCTGCAGGTATATGCTTAGGTGGGGAATGCAGTGCTACATTCTTATTCTGTCAACGCAATATGTGCTTAACTTCAGATCAGTTTTTTGTATTAGTAATAAATTAGTATTACCTTCTATAGTTGATGCTTCCTGACTCCCTGCTATCTTTTGCGCAAGTTTGCAGTTGTCAAAATGAATAATATACAGCATCAATTTAAAACCTCTGTTTCACTGTGCTCAGCTGTAATAGTTTCACTCTATCTCAATTCTGTTGGTTGCTATTATATCCTCGCCTGTTTAAAATTCCTTAAGACTTTCATGAGCACATCAATTATAAGTGGTAAGTATTTATTAAAATTCTGCTTAAGTTAAAGAGTGCATGCTCCTTTGGGGAATTGTTTATGGCCTTCCCATATATAGTGAGTTCAGACATTAAGGGAACTGAGGAGAGTGATAATGCAAAGAAGAATAAGAGTACAATGTGTCTCTTCATATATTTCATTATAGTATATTAAGTAATTCCTATTTGCCTATCTAGTCAAGAAAATAGACAAATGGATCATCAAACAAATCAACTCAGAGTTCTTACTGAAGACACAAAAGACCAGGCCCAAATTACACTTTTGACACATTATGCAAAGCTCTCTGGGATAGTCTATCGATCAATCCATCAGAATAGAGTTGGAAGGGACCTTTGAGGTCTTCCAGTCCAACCCCCTGCTCAAGCAGGACATCCTATACCATTTCAGACAAGTGACTCTCCAGTCTCTTCGTAAAAGCCTCCTGTGATGAAGCACCTACAACTTCTGGAGGCAAACTGTTCCACTGGTTAATTGTCCTCACTGTTAGGAAGTTTCTCCTTAGTTCCAGGTTGCTTCTCTCCTTGATTAGTTTCCATCCATTGTTTCTTGCCTTACCCTCTGGTCTAGAAGACTATAATGCTGGGAAAGGTGGAAAGAAAAGAAGAAGACCAGCAGCAAGGTGGATGGACTTGTTTAAAGTGGCAATGCGTCTTGGAAAGCCTGAAGAATCAGATTTGGGAAAGATCCTCTAGGAGAAAATCTATCTACATAGTCATAGACCATGTAGAGTCAATAGCATTTTGATGATACTTAATCCATTTGTCTGCCAATGCCAAGGCAAAGTGGGGGGGAGGGAAATCAATCAATCAATCACTGTTTTCTAGACCGCAGCCAAGAAAAACATGCCACAAATTGTGTAAATTCCTCTTATATGAATTGTTGATTGTATTTAGATCAGATTTAGTTTGATTCAAAACTGAATATTCTATTTGGCAAATCTAGTTGAATCTTACTAAAAAAAAATCACGAATGGGATCTAAACTGTCTGATTTGGAGATTTGATTGCATTTTCTTTGACTTGAATGCCTGAATCATAGCTTTGCATAGCCTTAAGACAAAGCTCTGTTTCTTCATCATAAAGTCCTTGCATTTAATGAACTCCTGGTTAATCATAGCGGCAAAGAGTCTGCTGTTCAAAGAGGTTGCTCAAAGTGTATTTCATGTCTTTAAAATATAAAAATCAATTTTAAAAAATTCATCAAAAGCCTCACAGAAAAAAAAAAGACATTACCTTGACTCACCCATAAAATATAATATTAATGAATCTGCATCTTTGATCAGCTATGAGCTCTAAGCAGGAGAGAAAATGAAAGAAACCCTTCATGGGGCCAGCTGATTATGAAATGTTACCGCTCCACTCACTTCAGCGTGCCTGTTGAAAAGGAAGGATTATCTTTCCTGTAGTTAACTGCATTTCGTTTTACCTCAGTAGTCAGAGTGACTGTTGCACAGCGCAGCACCTGATACAACAGCGATCATCAGATTAAAATAAATGGATTTCTTCCAGGGTTCCTTTTTTAAATTTATTTTTTAAGAAATAAATTCTCAGTTGCTCTACACTTCTGAGATAAACATTAGAAGAAGTATGAACATGCTTTAGGTAGGTGTTATTTATATACAAGCAGCTCCCTATTGGCATAATTAAAGCAATATTAGCAGCTTTAATAGAAAACGGTTCAGGGCTTTAAAGAAAAAAGGGCAATAGCCAATTGTCTTTTAGCACAGGAGGGAAGTAGATGAGCACTTTAATACCAGGAAATTAGGAATTTAGAAAATTAGGAATTATGTTAGCCCCACCAGATAGAATCGATCAGCAAATCAACTCCACAGAAAGCACTTTTATTGAGTTTGGCTATACAGTACAGGTAAACCTAATTTAACAACACTAATTGGGATTGGAAACTCTGTCATTAAGCAACACAATTGTAGGTCTGGAAAACCATACAATTATGTCAGTGGTAAAATGTAAATTTTGTTACTACCGGTTCTGTGGGTGTGGCTTGGTGGTGGGGGTAATATGACTGAGTGGGCGTGGCCAACTTTTTTTTTTTTAACTTTTAAAACCATTTTTCTACATGGTTAAAAAAATGCTTTTAAAGCCTCTGATGATCCCAGCTAACTTGCCTGATCGGCAGAGGCTTTTTCTTTTTTTTTTAAAGCCTCTGACGATCCCAGCTGATTTGCCTGATCGGCAGAAGCTTTGTTTTTACTTTTAAAAGCATTTTTTCTATAATCTCTTTGGCCGAAGAGGTTGTAGAAAAAATGCTTTTAAAAATAAAAAAAGCCTCTGATGATTGTGCGGCTCAGCTGGGCAATGGGGGGCAGGGGGCAGGGTTTTTTGCTACCAGTTCTCCGAACCAACCGCCTCCATCGCTACCAGATCGGGCGATCTGGTCCAAACCGGGAGCATTTCACCCCTGAATTATGTCACTTAGCAACAGCAATCCTGGCAGTCCCAGTTGCCATTGTTCAATGAGGACTGCCTAGGTTGTTATGCAAGGACCTCACGTGATCTTGAGTTCTGACTTCCTGCCAACTTCTCCATTTATTTTGCTTGTGGGAAGCCAGCAGGGAAGGTTGCAAATAGCTATCATGTGATTATAGGTCTCTGCAAGGGCTGTAAGTTTGAGGTCTTGTTGTAACAACCACTTGTTCAACGCCATTGTAAATTTGTTTGGTTGCTGAATGAGTGGTCATTAAATGAGGAAGGTCTTTGCCTGGGTCACTTCCAAATGTTACCTTGTTGTTCTGGACTTAATGCTTCAGCCCCTTTTGCCTAAGTAATATTTCCTGCTCATCTTGATCAAGGTCATATTTCTTATTCTCTACATATACAAGACTTATTGTGTCACATTTTAAGACTAGAGTTAGAGTTCAAATCTCAGTTCTTCCAGGAAGCTGAATACCCTTCGGCAAAACATTTTCTTTGGTTTTTCTAACCTGATTTACTGGTTCTCATATGATGAATATAATCCGTGCTCAGTACTCTGAATGTAAATGTAAGCTTTTCAGGATGAAAAGCTGAAGGAGAAGACTATGATGTCCCTCTAATGTTTGTAGCTGTTTTTTATCTGGGAGAAAAGACAACAACATTAGAAGGGGAAATAGATTAATTGATACCGTAAGAGAATGATAATGTCAGGGTTCCAAGTAACACCCCCAACGAAAGAAGTCTCCGAGGCTAGAAATTACTCAAAGTTCCACTTTATTAGAGATGTCATATTGGCACATCTGAGAAAACCTGAATCTGAAAGCTTCCAGGTTTTCCCCACCCAAAAGAAAGTCCAAGTCCCTTTCCCCTGCACCCACATGTCCATCACATGGTCCAATCAATGCACCATCCCAACTGGAGATATCTCCCATTCACGCCACTCCAGGCGCAGGGCCGAATGTCCTTGACTCTCAGAGAAAGGAATGTTATTATGTCTAAACATCTCCACCGCTCTATGCAATCCCCTCTCCTGGTTTTCCATAGCACTAAGTGTGGCATCCCTGAAGATCCAAAGGAAAAGAAGTGGACAGATTTTGAAATTTCATTGTGCAGCATTATGTAACATTCTGATGTCAAGCTTTCTGATAAAATTAAACCAAATGTAAGGAAGGCCATCATGGGAATTTCATGCCAAACAAGTCCCTCTCATGAAAGTTTATACCAATTTGGGGCTGAAACATTTCTTTGTCTCTAGTATGTTCTTCATTTCAAGAGTTCTTCAAGGAGCCCCAATGGCTCAGTGGTTGAATGCAGTTTTGCAGGCTAATTCTGCTGACTGCCAGCAGTTTGATCCTGACCGGCTCAAGGTTGACTCAGCCTTCCATCCTTCCGAGGTCGGTAAAATGAGGACCCAGATTGTTGGGGACAAAATGCTGACTCCATAAATTGTTCAGAGAGGGCTGTAAAGCACTGTGAAGCAGTATACAGATAGTTCTCGATTTACACCAGCTTGTTTAGTGACCATTTGAAGTTACAATGTCACTGAAAAAAGTGGCTTATGACCATTTTTCACACTTACGATGGTTGGAGGATCCCCATGGTCATGTGATCAAAATTCAGGCACTTGGCAACTGACTCATATTTATGGTTGCAGTGTCCCTGGGCCATGGGATCCCCTTTTGCGACCTTCTGACAAGCAAAGTCAATGGGGAAGCCAGATTCACTTACCAACCGTGTTACTAACCTAACCAGTGCTGCAGGGGTGGGTTCTAACCGGCTTTACTACCGGTTCTCTTTGTGCGCGATCGCCTCTTCAGTTTGCGCAAGCGCGTTGCGAATCTGCCCAGCTGAGGTGCGGCAATCCGCTCTGCCGCACCTCTCAGCTGGGCAAAAAAAGAAGAAATATAAGGTCGGAATAACGCGGGGGCTGGCAGGAAGGCCCGGTTCCCGAAGAAAGAGAACCGGTTCGGTGACGTAATAGTGTCACCGTTACCGGCTTGGCTGAACCGGGTTTTTAAAGTAAGCATTCAGCAACCTACTAGGCTGCAGGGGTCTGGGACAAGGTATCCTGTGTAGTCTATGTGGTTCCATGCACTGTCTTAGAGGCTTCCCATTTAGTTTGTTCCTTTCAGTCCTCTTCTCTCCCTTTATCAGACAGTGCCCATTTGTGTGTGTGTATCTTATCTTCTTTTCTCATTTCTCCAAACAGCATAAGGATAAGGAGGAGGAATAGTACAAAGAAGCAGGACTGGATCTCTGCTGATTTGTAATTTAATCTGATTTAATGTAACACTGCACATGGAGAGTCTTTGAAGCAAGGTTATGCAATTGCACTTGGTGGACCACTAGGTATTTTATGGCTTCTCAGCAGGAGTGAAATTCAGCAGGTTCTGGAGAACCAGTAGCGGAATTTTTGAGTAGTTCGGAGAACCGGCAAATACCACCTCTGGCTGGCCCCAGAGTGGGGAGGGAATGGAGATTTTGCAGTATCCTTCCCCCTGGAGTGGGGAGGGAATGGGGATTTTGCAGTATCCTTCCCCTGCCACGCCCACTAAGCCACGCCCACCAAGCCACACCATGCTCATGAAGCCACGCCCACAGAACCAGTAGTAAAAAAAATTGAATTCCATCACTGCTTCTCAGTATAGACAGCTATTCCTCCCTTTGGTCCTGGCGGGTCCAGAATGGGTGGAGAAGACCATGGGATACCAGCATAGTGACCAAGTGGATAACCTCAACCAGCTCTCGTGTGGTGGATTATTAGGTCACTTTGCTGACCTAACGGCCTGATTTTGTTATTTTTAAGATTCCAGATTGTACGTTATATTGTTAGCAGCCTGAATCTAGCAGATGCAGTTCAAATCAGACTTTACAAGCAAGTAAAATCAGTTGTCTAAAAAAAAAAAAAAAAGAGGGAGGGGGGGAATTCAGGAAAAGCTCTAAAAGTTCTCCTTCTAAATCCCAAACTCCTTAAAACTGTGAACCCACAACAACAATCCAAGTGGAAATGTGCAACAGTTAAGAAAACATGAATAAATATATTCTGCAACTGGAGCTGAAAGGCTGAATTCTCCAACTGGAGCTGAAATGCAAAATGATGTTGCATTTTGCCTTTCCTCATTTTTTTTTAAAAAAAACTCAGAGTGCGGCATCACAGAAATACAACATCATTTGTCCCAAAGGTGCTTTTTCAAGAGGCAACTGGACTTTCTGGTTTTTTTTTCCTTTGAAGACGTTTCGATTTTCATCCAAGAAGCTTCTTCAGCTATGAAGCTGAAGAAGCTTCTTGGATGAGAAGTGAAACATCTCCAAAGAAAAACCAGAAAGTCCAGTTGCCTCTTGAAAAAGCACCTTTGGGACAACCATGACTTAGATGATTGAGAATCTCCATAGACAGAATATGATTGCATGACAAGTTACACTACTTTTTCTGGGCTGCCTTTGACTAACATGCTGGGAGTCACATTTGTTGCAGTACTTATATCATGCAACACCCTCTACCCACCTTCCCACCTCACCCTCTACAAATGCCGTTGTGCTTTATTTAGTATTTATTTCTCCTTCCAACATATTACAACTTACCCATTTTTAAATGACTCAGAAGGGTGCAGCCTGTTAAGCCTACTTTTGCTACTGGGCAATTTAAGTAGCGTTTTAAAAAAAATAATTCTTCCCCTGGATCTCGTTTATATTATGTACCAACCAATTATAAAAACAAAATTAAATTTATACTGCAGACATGTTTTTATTGGAAGAAACATATGACATCTATCTATCCCTCATTACTGCCTAAATATTACTAAGAACATCTTTAATGCCATAAGCTTAACCACCAAGTTTTCCATTAACGAATCCAGCTGGATTCCAGACTACATTCATTACTATTTTCTGATTAAAGTTAAATGAGGAGTTAAATTGCTCCCAGATGTAAACTTATACTTTGGAAAAGCATGCAAAGCTGTCCTTTAATGTCCACTTTCTTAAATACCACCACTAAAATAGTGGTATTTTATTATAAGAAAAAAGATAAGATTCTGAAGATAACTTCCAACCACATCTGATGTAAGACATTGATATATAACCACAACTGTTGATTTTTTTGATTTTGTTACAATCTATCACCTATATCTGTAACCGCCTGAATACATGTGAGGATGATACTTTCAATCAGTTTTTAAAGTCAGTATAAAGAAACCGGTACTTTGATTGAATTTATCTTTAAAAAGCTCATTTAAATTGTAAGTGCTAATTGTGCCCAAACTGAGCTCATCCAAGGCCAATAATTTCCTGCTCTCCATATCTAATCATATGATTAGGAAACTTCTGCTCTCAATTTTCACTTATGCTGTGAAACAAAGAACCAGTTTGGAAATAGCCATGGTGGTACATTCAGCTACCTTTCTGTTTTTAGGAAATGCAGTTAGCACCATTTTTCTTCTGGTGGGTGAATCTTCATGGACGTTCTTTTTTTTAAAAAAAAAAAAGCAGAGAAAAATTAGAAAATCCCAGAAAAATAACATTTGGTTAATGTCTATCATCAAGAAGTTCACCTTCCAAGATGGCATCCAGAAATAAATGTAATTTAGAGGGGCTCATGTTTTGTTTGAAGATTTTATGGTAGATGCTATGTTATTTAGTGTTTGGTGGCAGCTAGTGGTTAATGGCCACAGATAAATCAGCAAGAACGTTGATGGTGGTGATTATGGCCCTTGTTGGGACCAAGGAAACTTTGCAGGCCATTGGAGCTACTCCTGGAGGGATGGTGAATCTGGAGAGCAGCAACAGAGATAGAGGCACGAGTGGAGACAGAGCTGACTGCAGCTCAGTTAGAAACCTTGGAGAGAGAGGCAATGGAGATACAGGAAGCCAAGGCCAAAAAGAGGCAGCAGAGGCTGGTAATGGCCTTCCTGGAAACTGAGTAACAGAATGACAAAGTTGGAAGGGGTTTTGGAGGTCATGCACGGGGGTGTCATGTGTGCATGCACGGAGGCGGGGCGCGGGGGACATTGTATTATTGGTGTGGGCACATGTGCGCACGACCCCCTAGCGCTTCCCCTGCTTTTGGCACGTGATGGCAAAAAGGTTAGCCATCACTGACCTATACCATTTCAGACAAATGTTTGTCCAATCTCTTCTTAAAAACCTCCAGTGTTGGAGCACCCACAACCTTTGGAGGCAAGTCTTTCCACTGATTAATTGTTCTAACTGTCAGGAAATTTCTCCTTAGTTCTAGGTTGGGTCTCTCCAACTGGAGACAGAGCTCTTTGTCCTCAGAATATGGCGATGCTGCTAAGAATTGCCTCAGGGATTTCTCTACCAGAGGGAACTTTCAGCAGGAAAGGGGTAGATGTTAAGTCTGTGAGAAAGGATGGCAAAACTAGAATGAAATGATGATTGACCAAGCCTGGATTTTAAAATAATTTGGATTGAATGAGCTCAGAAATTTTGGGGATGTATTTTTAAAACTCATGTTCCTCCTTTGCAAATCTTGTACTCATTAAAATTAACTTTTTCTTTGATTACATTACTGAAAATTGCTACAGAGATGATGTTTAATTGTTAGCTTCTAAATGGATCATTATGTAGGTTCACGTGTTTTACCACTGTCACATCTTTAGGCTGTTTGTAGATAGTTGTTTTGCTCAGCGTTAATGTGGGAATAATGATTGTGGTAACGCTATTTCTCCCCAGTGCCAGAGGTGCTGTTTCTAAATGCATAGTATAACAAAAACAAACTTGTTGGGGATTCCTTCCCCCCACCCCTCAAAAAAAGTTTTCTTGGAGTTTTGTTTTCAACTGTCAGGACAGCTATGGCACAAATACTTCCCTTTAATGCTGGTAAGAAGAATGGAGGCTCAAACCATAATTTATGAACAGACTGTAAAATTCTAAGGGGTCCTTGGTGCTCTCTGAGCTTGGTTGCTTTCTTGCAGATGTTTCACTACCTAAACTAGGTAGAATCATCAGTGCATTTGAGTATCTGCAAGAAAGCAAGCAACCTTAGAGAGCACCAAGGACCCCTCATTTCAACCCCAAGCTACAAATATTCTCCTTTATTGTAAAATTCCAACAAATTCTGCCTAATAGCTATAATTTTCTCAAAACAATGAGGCCTGCATGGGCCAAAAGCTATAACTAGCTAACAACACATCCTACTAATATAACACCAAGTATGTAGGAAGAGGCCTCCATTGCTGAGTAATCAAAGACAAGAGAAGTACTTTACAATACACTCTGCTTCATAATCTTGTTCTTTAAGAACAATGCAGAGTCCAAGATGATTTAGTGCAAAATGTTAGGCTATATGTCCTCAATATCTGCCAGGAGCAGTATTGATCTGGATGCCTCCTACAAGAGGTTCTTACACTATGGGAGAAAGAGCCACTAGGCACATCTTTAGACACACCTAGGAGCAAAGCAGCTCCTTGCATTTGCAATTTTACCAGTTTGCCCTGTTGATGGATAAGATGCACTAATAGCTGTGACTGGAACTCGTTCTGCAAATATGAATCTGCATTGTTATAGAAGAAACCTTGTGG
The DNA here is from genome assembly GCF_059756535.1 of Pantherophis guttatus. NCBI lineage: Eukaryota > Metazoa > Chordata > Lepidosauria > Squamata > Colubridae > Pantherophis > Pantherophis guttatus. Next base: position 155,952,878 of record NC_142063.1, read on the forward strand.
CCTTCTGTAGGCTCACGCAAGAATCTATCTGGTTAGTCCATATGGCTCATTGCCTCTTCTTAGTAAGACATATTCCAGGTTTCTGCCTGGCATTTCAGAGCATCTGGAAACATACAAAATGTATGTGCAATATTATATGATAATTGCTTGGAAAGATCATCCTCAAGCACCCTTGGTTTCCAAAGTGCCTGTATACCTTTATTGCTTATTAAAACATGGCACTTTAGAAACTGAATACATCAGTGGCAAACCTTGGTAAGTGTTGTTTTCATAACTCTGCTTTTGAATGCTTGTTAGAGTGGCATAGTTATATTGAATCATTAGAATCATTATGTGCTTTTGAGAAATTGCCAGCAATGTCTTTATCTACTCACAGAAGCTATTGATTTATACGGCAATGACATATCCTTCTCTTTAGCTTCAGCATTTTCTGTCTTATGGCTTTCTACATGTGGGATTTTTTTTGGTGCCAGATTTGAAGATAGACAGTTGTTCAGAAGTACCTACTAAGCTAAGGGCTGATAACATGTAAATAATTAGAATTTCTAACAGCAGTATGTTTTCAGCCCAACTATTAACTGTTACCAGCTAAAGGTCAGGCTCTTTTTAGATGTGCTTTTAGAGCTTTTCTGAAGAGCACTAAACCTGTGTTCAGAAAGAACCAAAACAACAGCTGTAGATGTAGGTAATGTTGCTTCAAGAAGCAGCCAAAGAAAGAGCCATCTGCCTCTCCCTCTTCATTGTTTAAGGATAAGGATAATTTTATTTCTATACCGCCCCTCTCCCGAAGAACTCGGGGCGGTGTACAGCCAGGTAAAAACACAATACAAATATCACAATTTAAATTTAAAAATTATTAAAAGTATTACATTTAAGGCCAATTAACTAAAAAACCCAAAAATTTAAGATGGTAGTAAGTTTATTACCATTGTTGTCCAGCTGCTGTTCAGTCTGCACCAAGTCGGAGGAGGCTTGCTACTAGCCCCCAGCCTGGTAAGTATAGGAAACGGGATATGCCTGTGCCAGAAAACGTCAGGTTGATTTGACCCACTACGGGTGCCAGTGATAGAATGGTCAGAGATACACATCACACTAAATCCCTTATAGAACCTGGTTCAGAATGAGGAGTAAAACAAGCACTTTAGCCCAGGTGCAGCTAAGAACAACTTCAGACTGTTTCAGGTTGGGCTTGAGATCAAATGAAAACAGCATCTTGAGTAAGAGGCAGAAAAAAGAGGTTGCTGGGGTGAACCTGTTCACATCAAATTACATGGAAGTGAGGGGAAGGCATTAAGATAGGGAGAAGAGCAGCTCTTCCAAAACGATGGCCTGGGAGGCAATGAGAAAAAGAAACATTTCATTAAAAACTGCTCTGTAGGAGTTTTCAAAAGAGTGGAGATTTGGCTGGAAATGATATCAGGTACAATGGATGAAACTCAGCCTCCTGGTTCTTCAGGACCTTCTTCATGGGACCTTCTTCAGACAGAAGGTCCCATGAAATCTCAAGCCCTCATTCATGACATGTTCTGTCCTCACCAGGATATTTCGGTCCCAAGGCCCTTTGCAGTTTTCACCCATCTGCTCGAAGCAATGTTGCTTGCTTGGGAAGTTTCTCCTGTGTCAGAAATCCTCCTTTGAACAGTGTGCTTGATGAAGCAGCATTATGGAGACAATTACAAGCTGGCTAGTAGCCAATATACTCAGCATGTGTCTCATTCGTTATTCAATGAAGATATGAGACATTAAAAATCTTTTTCATAAAAAAAGCAATTTGAGTGAAATACATGCGTGCATGGATGCAGGCTGTCCATGCATGTCCATGCATGAATGTACATGCACATGCATTCACACATAATATCATACTATTCCTTTTCCCAAAGACTCTGGAGTAGTTTACAGAAAACAATAGAGACAATCCAATAGTAATGCATTTGTTTTAATAATAAAAGAAACCTCTAAAAATTCATGACAAAGATCATGGTAAGTGGCAGTACCGAAACATAACAGTTGTGAACCTGCAAATCCCCATAAAAGTAAAATGTGGCAATGGGCTGAATCGGGCTGCTCCTTCTCTTAGCCCCACCAGGCAAACTAGGTGCTCTGTGATAGGAAGCAGAGCCTCTTAGGTCAGGGGTCTCCAACCATGGCAACTTTAAGCCTGGTGGACTTCAACTCCCAGAATTCCCCAGCCAGCTTTGCTGTCTTAGGTGATCCAGGTATGCAAACTGGGTGATTCTTTAGGAGGAAGTGCTGAAAATGCTCCAAGAACTAGACAGACATACAGCCCAAAGGAGTAAATTTATTTATGCAAAAGTAGAAAATGAAAACCCATCAGGGAGGGAAAGACAGGTTGGAAAAAAAAGGATTTTAATAGAACATGAATGAACAAAATGGGATATGGAGATATCTGCCTTTTGAATCTCCTGTGCTGGCATTTGTTCTTTACATTATTAGATCAATGATTGTGTTTCATTGTCTTTTTAACTCTCTGAACTTATTCCATTTGTTTGTTTATACATTACCGGGGACATATCATCACCCTCCTCCTCCTCCTCCTCCTCCTCCTCCTCCTCCTCCTCCTCATCATCATCATCATCATCATGGACCAATCCTTTGCAGGATTGATTCAGGCTAATCATCATCATCCAATCCTAACACAGCACCAAACGGAATCAATATTACATATAGTAAATATAATATACAGATGGTTCTCAACTTATAACAGTTCATTTAGTGACCATTTGAAGTTATAACGGCACTGAAAAAAATGACTTATGATCCTTTTTCACATTTATGACCATTGCGGCATCCCCATGGCCACGTGATCAAAATTCAGACGCTTGTCAACTGACTGGTATTTATGATGGTCGCAATATCCCGGGGTCGAGTGATCATGTTTTGTGACCTTCTGACAAGCAAAGTCAATGGGGGAAGCCAGATTCACTTATCAACCATGTTACTAACTTAACAATTGCAGTGATTCACTTAACAAGGGTCAGAAGAAAGGCTGTAAAATGGGACAAAATTTACTTAACATATGTCTTGCTTAGCGACAGAAAGTTTGGCTCAGTTGTGGTTGTAAGTTGAGGATTACCTGTATACAGTAAATAGTTTCTGCCTGAGAAACAAAATTATTTGGAATAGTTGGCTTGGTGTGGAGGAGATCAACATAAGGGCAGAGAAGGAAAAGAAGATGAAGCACTTTGGCTTTTCATTACAACGATATTATGCAGCTGATTTCTATTTTTTTTATATTTAGTAAAACTGAATTGTGATTTAAAATGTGATTAATAGTGTCAATATTGGTCTCGGCCTGTTTACTTATTAAGTTTTTACATAGCGTCACCAGTTAATTTTTGCATGAATATAAGAGCAGAAAGCCACAGAAAATTATTTCAATACATGATTACGGTGCTGGGATGATTATACATACAAAGATAGAAAGAATTGACACTATCCACTATAGAGAAGGTTGGTGAAATTGACCGATCTTGCTAAAAGGGATAATTTCCTTGAAAAGATAATTTCTACATTTATTGGTGACTGAAAGCCCCTTGTGGAATTTTTGTGTAAAAAATGAAAAATAAATGAATATGATGTATGTCTTTGATGTTTAGGCAGTATTGATTATCGAAAGAAGAGAATCATGATGTAACTTTAGAGAAAGAAATTTAAATGTAATTGTATTTATAACTGCTGTAAAGAATATTGGAAGCCATTTCTTGTATCTTCTTTTCTCCTCTCCTCTCCTCTCCGCTCCTCTCCTCTCCTCTCCTTTCCTTGGCTTCTTGTACTTTTGCTTTCTCTTTTTTTGCTTTCTTTTTCTTTTTTCTTTCTTACTTTATATTAGTATCTCTGTCTGTCTGTCTATCATCATCATCATCATCATCATCATCATCATCATCATCATCACCACCACCTACCTACCTTCATCATCTAATGTGAGAGAGCAGGAGCTCTTAGTCTAAGCTCTTGACACAAGAAAATCAAGGAAGAAGGGATGTGCATGAAAGAGAAGCCAAATATTTGAGATACGATGCTGAGGCTTTGAGGGCCTCCAGTCAGAGGGAAGAAAGGGAAAAAAAATGACAGAAGCAGTAGCAGAAAAACACAGGAAAGATGGAAATTTTAACCTGTATTTTACTCCATAAAATGCTGGAAAGGAGTCAGAGAGAATACACAATGATTACATCAAAGCCTGAGAATTAAAAGTTTTGAAGAAAGATGTCAAGGGAAGAATGAAAAGGCAGTAAGCACAGAGGCTCTTGAAAGTGCAGAAGCTTGCTATGAGCAAGTGAAGCTCTCGTCCCCCTCTAGTCAGATCTTCCTGTTGCTTTATTTAGTGTTCAAAGGCTTTCATTACTTCTCTTGTGGCTCTGGCATAGCTTTGGATCTAAGTCTCAGATCTTGTTCGGGGATAAATAAATAAATAAATAATTTTATTTCTATACCGCCCTTCTCCCAAAGGACTCAGGGTGGTGTACAGCCTATTAAAAGTACAAAGACAGACATCAATTAAAAATAATTAAAATTATTAAATAATTTCGGCTCAGATTTAAAACCCCCAAAATTTAAAACACCCAATTTAAAATAATTACATTGATAGCCCGGCCTGGCGGAACAGCAGGGTCTTGACGGCACAGCGAAATACACGGAGGTCGGAGATCTTACGCATTTCCGGGGGCAGTTCATTCCACAGGGATGGAGAATGAAGCATTTTACTGACACGTCTTTCAACTTGAGAATCACCAGGAGAAAGTAGCTCAAGGAGCAGGTTGAGGACAAAAAAATGGCTATTTAACATTGCGAATCCTTTACCAAATGGGTCACAAAAAGAGCCAAATATTGCTCACAGCAAAAAAGGCGTTCTTGTTTGACACAGAATGATTAGTAAAAGCTTCCTGTCTCTGTGGAGTTCTACAAAGTTGGGGCATTTTTATCTTTTGAAGAATAATTGGATCAAAAGGAAAAGCAAATGCAGTATATTGTAAGATACAGAAATCTTTCAAGTGAATGGCCCAAGGGTTTCAACTCTTATATATGACAGGCATTTACAAGCATAATTGATGGAAAGTTAACAAGGTACAGGAAGAAAGCACTTCACAGGCTTTGCCAATGCAAATTTTTTTTTATTAACTTGTCAAAGGTTGACGATAATAATACGTATCCCATAAGAGTGTCATAACTACTTCATACGCTATATTTTTAAGTTCTCATAAATGAAGAGCAGAACTAATGATGGTATTAATGCTGTCAACTCTTGTAGGTCACAGTTGCTTGCAGCTATTTCAGTTTTCATGCTTTCTTTTAAGAGGACACTTAAGCACTTTTTCCTCTCTTTTTTTTCTCTTCTTCCCCAGAGTTAAGACTCCTCCCTGATGAGACAGAACACTTGAAAGAGTTATATTGAGTTCTTAACCCAAAGCACGCTTTGGAGTCTTCTTATAGTCATCTTTCTTTCTTAGGCCCTCTAAACTTGCCATATTAGAGGAAAAATTCCTCTAATATGGAATTCAATTCTTTTTTTTTTAACCCCACTGTATCAAAATATGCTCATATGTTAATATAAAGACTTCAAATCCCTCCCATTTGTTTGGAAGATAAGCTACTCCTTCAAACTACCATTTTAATTCCCCCAAGATAGTGTTACCCCAGGATGCTAAACTCAGGGTAGGACTAGTAATGGTTAGGCCAGCTCCTAAACCCAGCTCCAAGTACTCATCAGTTGTAGGTTAAAGGAATCAAGTCTACTGGGGCAACTTGTACTTGAGCACAATTTGTATTGATGCTGGAGAGAAAGGCTGTGCATGCTATTAAACAATTGTAGAGGATTATGTAGCAATTATAATACTCAGGGACTCTCCCTTCCATGCAGTCCTTTGGAATATAAGCAACAAAAAATATTTGGATATCTTAGAAATTAATTTACGAATGGAATAAATCTTCATAGACTTCATAGTTTATCATAAATATAAGCATTATTACAAGATTGGAATATATTGTACCCCTGAGAGTGGGGACTGTAAAAAAAGAAAATAAAATGTCAGACATAAATGTAGGACCTGCTGTTATAATTACTGCTAGCTGGTGACTATTCAGAAAAAAAGCAGTTGGAAGTGGTACCCTGTTGAGGTGATTATCAGATGTATTGTGATCAGAATCATTTGTCTCCAATCGGTTCACAGGAAATAGAATTGAATCTTGTGAAATAATATACCTCAATGGTTTTGTGAGGAAATCAATATTTAGACATGTCAAGCCCTACAATTCTCAGTAAGTTCAACTATTAATACTAATTCATCTTATAACCTTTAACGCCCTTTATGGCATGGATCCAGGTTACCTGAGTCTGACCCAGTGGTGAAATCAATTTTTTTTTTACTACCGGTTCTGTGGGCGTGGCTTGGTGGGCGTGGCTTATATTCCAAAGGACTGCATGGAAGGGGAATGATAAAATTTCCATTCCCACCCCACCCCAGGGGAAGGATATTGCAAAATCTCCATTCCCACTCCACTCTGGGGCCAGCCAGAGATGGTATTTGCCGGTTCTCTGAGCTGCTCAAAATTTCTGATACCGGTTCTCCAGAACCTGTCAGAACCTGCTGGATTTCACCCCTGGTCTGACCCAATGGGATTGGCTCTCCCCACCTGCATCAGCAAAAGGAGCGTGCTGCGGACCTCTCGGTCAAGGAATTCTAGCTGGCAGGGGCCATAAGAGTCTTTCTTGGCGTGGCTCCTGTCCTCTGGAACATTGTGCCCCCCCAAGATGAGATATGCACCCACTTTTCTGGGTTACAAAAAGGGCCTGAAAATCTGATTCTGCCATTTAGTGTAGGACCCTGATGGGCCTGCATCGTATTGGGGGTGGACTAAGATTCCATCTCCACACTTTGTGTATCTTGCTCTCCTTCTTGCCATCTTTATTAATTTTTAGTCAGTTTTAATGTTAATATTTATTATTTTAATGTTTTGCCTTGTTGCTTTTACTTGGTTGCAAGCAGCCTACAGGTGCCTCTAGGTGAGATGGACGGCATATAAATTTCATAAACAAATAAACAAATTGATGCTCACTGGCTAAAAATAATAGAATTGGAACTGAGGAGTCCTTGGTGATCTTTGAGCTTAGTTGTTTCTTACAGACATTTCATTACCAAACTAGGTAACTATTGTGGTCCACCAGCAGCCTGCAGAGCTGGACAGCGATGAGGCTGAGGAAGAACAGGGGCCAGGCCTGGAGGCTGGGGAAGTCCTGGATGAGGGCTCTGTGTCGGAGGCAGAGATGGGGCCAGGGCCATCGGGGAGTGATGTGTGGACTTCGGAGCCTCCAGAGGCTAACAGTAGAGAGGCAAAGGAACAGGAGGAGCCTGTTCCTAGTGTACGGATGAGAAGAGCTGCCGGAAGGCAAGAGTAGCTATAGCAGAAAGGACGACTCGGGAGTAGGGCCAAGAGATGATTGGCCCCTCCCATAAGGCTTAAAAGGAGACTTGGTAGTACAGTGGTCTAAAGCACCCTGTTATTAAGACCAGCTGCCTGCAATTACTGCAGGTTCGAATCTCGCCAGGCTCAAGGTTGACTCAGCCTTCCATCCTTTCTAAGGTAGGTAAATTGAGGACCCAGTTGTGGGGGCAATAAGCTGACTTTGTATAAATATACAAAAGGATGAAGGCTATTGCTTAGCATATTGTAAGCCGCCCTGAGTCTCCGGAGAAGGGCGGCATATAAATCAAATTAAAAATAATAATAATAAAAAAAGATCAGCAACAGCTCTTGGGCTCTTTGTCGGAAAACAACGTTGATAGACTTGTTCTTGTCTTGCTGCACTTATCTCTGGTCAACGTCTTCTGCTTCTGAACTTTTGCCAAGAGAAGCCTTTGGCAGTTTGCCTAATTATACCAAGGTTGGTGATTAGACTGAAGAATTTGTGCTATGAAGAATTTGTTTTACTTTAGTTTGGACTACACTGAGAATGAGTTAATTCTCAGCTGTTCTAATAAAGTCGGTTTGTTTTGGAAGTGTTTGCATCTAATACTACCTACTTGGGCCTGGGTCACAACAGTAACGTCATCAGTGCTGGTAGGGAGTGGGGTTTGCTCTCATTTAATATTTTAGTGGCTTGCTCTGTCAATGTTAGTGGGGTAGTCTTGTTACCTTGTCTTCCCTCTTTCCTGTATCAGGAACAGTCATGATTCCTGGCAGTGTGTGTGTGTGTGTGTGTGTGTGTGTGAAGATTCCTCCTTTCTAGGATTTCAGTGGCATTGGATTGTTGACTTAAGTTGTCAAATTGCATTTCCTCTGCAGATTTCTCAAGGTAGGCCAAGGGCATTCTACAGTATGAGTCATTGTTCCATGATTACATGTTTGCCCAAATTTGTAGCTTAACTGTATGAATGGATTAATTAATTATGTGCCATCAAGCTGGTATCAACTCTTAGAAAGCACATAGATAGATTTTTCTCCATGACAATCTGTCCTAACCTGGTCTTTCAGGTCTTTCAATGGCTCACCCATCATCGCTGCAATAGTCTTTCCACCCTGCTGTTGATTGTCCTCTTCTCTTTCTTTCCACCTCTCCCAGCATTAGAGAGCTAGGTGTTCACATAATGTGCCAAAAGTAGGATAACTTGAGTAAGAATTCGAAGTTGATTTGTTTGATAATCCATTTGGTTGTTTTCTTGCTTGCCAATGGCATTGTCAGGAGTTTTTTTCCAACACCAACAAAGTTCAAAGGTGCTAATTCTCTTCCAATTACGCTTCTTCAAAGTCCACCTTTAACTTACGTAGAGTCACAGAGACTACCATGGTATGTTGTCTATACCCACAGAGCTCAAGTCTGTTACAGCATCAGAATAACTTTTCTAAGGGCTTAATAGCTGCTCTACCAATTGCTAATCTGAGCCACATTTCTTGGCTGCTTGTTCTTTTACTGTTTATAGTTGATCCTAAACGGTAGAAGCTATCCATCACTTCAATTACTTTGCAATTCTAAGTTGTACCAGTTGTCATTAATGACCTTCTTTATATTTAATTTTAGTCTCATTTTTTTCCCACTATGCTTCTTGACTTTTATTAATAGACCTAGCAGATCCTTTGGAATTCATACAACCATACCCCTGGTAATGTTGATTGGGGTTCAGAACCGATCCTCTACATCAGCCTTCCTCTTTCCTCTGACCACCATTCCAGCTTTATGTCTTCCTTCTACTCCCATTCAATAATAGTAACCACTATAAGAGTTACTATGATGGCAATGGGAAACATGGGGCAAAATTCCTCTTTAGAATATTCCCATCCAATTAAAAATGGTATTTGTTATTATTCACTTTTGACTAAGGAGATTTTCATGCCGACCCTGAATTCTTCTTCTTCCTGAATTCTTCTCTTCCTGAATTCTTCTTCCTTCTGAAAGAATAGTTGGCTGCATCCAGACTTAAGAACAAGCTGAGAGCCCACTGCCGGTTTCAAAAGTAGCTGCAGCTAATTTACACTATAGATCCAAACTTGATTGAAGAAAATATGACTTCAGTAACAGAATGATCAATGCCTGGAATGCACTACCTGACTCTGTAGTTTCTTCCCCAGACCCCCAAAACGTTAACCTTAAACTGTCTACTGCTGACCTCACCCCATTCCTAAGAAGTCTGTAAGGGGCATGCATAACTGCACCAGTGTGCCTACCGTCCCTGTCCTAATATTCCTTTTTACTTACTCTTTTCATGTATTCAAATTATGTTTATACTTTTACCTGTTATCTTATATATGCTTGACAAATAAATAAAATAAATAAAGCTTAATTTCATTGAGGGCACATCAGGTGGTGCTTGACCTTGGGGGCCAGGGTGGGTGTGGCCAGTTGATGTCACTTGTGTCAGGGGCTTCTGTGGTGGCCTGAGCGCTCTGCCAGCAAAAACAGGCTCCCAAGCTCCGTTTTCAGCTGCGACAGCCTCCTACTGTCCTCTGCTAGCAAAAATGGAGCTCGGGGGATCCAGGTGCAGCCCTCCCAGGCTCCGTTTTAAGCTGTGATGGTCTTCTGCCACCCTCTGCCAGCAAAAATGGAGCTTGGGGGGGAAGCCCATGAGGCCCACCCAAGCCAGTGGTGGGATTCTGCCGGTTCTAGGGGGTTCGGCCGAACTGTTTGTTAAATTGCTGGCTCGCCCCTTGCCCCGCCCCTCCGCACCACTATTTATTGCCAATAAATAGTGGTGGGCGAGGGGTGGGCGAGCCAGCAATTTAACAAATGGTTTGGTGTTTTTTTGTAATTTTATTGGCCCGTGGAGCTTCAGCATAGACTAATTAGCCCTTGATTAGATCGGCTCCCGACTCTCAGCTGATTTGCTCTCAGCTGTTTTGCTCAGGGCTCTGCTGCTTGGTGGAGCAGATTTTTTTCCCCCTAGCTATGCTGAAAAACGAAACTGAAAGTAAAGCAGGCTGTTGGCTTTGCTGTTGCTGCAACGTTGGAAAATTAGGCAGGCAGATTTCTTTTCTTTTTCCTCACCAAAAAAGGTAGGTGCAAACAATGGGAAATTTAGGGAAAAAGAGGAGAGTTCAAGATTTTAAAACACAAAAGAAAAAAAAGCTCTATTTAACTAGGGAATTGTAATAATTGAAATACTATTAATTGTATATTGTGTTGAAAGCAGAAATGGTTAAGTTGTGGTTTGGAGGAATATATGGGGGAAATTATTTGGTTTATTATTATTGGTAAATATAATTAATTGATTTGTAAGAAATTGAATTGCATGGAAATAATTGGAATATTCATGTTCATATTGATTAATATACAAAAAAGGTAGTTATATAACTAATTGATTTATATTAAAATGTTGAATTTATATTAAACAACTGTAATATTATATAATTAACCAATGTGAGGATGGATATAAAAATAGATGACAATGGGAAGGGGTATAATATAGAATAGAAGGGAAAAAATGAATTTGATTAAGATTAGAGATGAGGATGAAGGGTAATATTGGTTTTTTACAAAAATAGATGAGGAATAAATATGGCAAAAAGGAAATATAGAAATTGTAAATTTAATTGAAATGACTAAATACTGTTTAAATTTGTGAACCGGCCAAATACTCTGTTCAAAGAAAATACATTGTATGTTTCTACGTGTATTTCTAATTATTGTTATTTATTCATATTTGTTCTCTTTTATTCTTTAAAGTTTAACAATTCATTCATTATCTTAATATCTTTATATTTATTTGGGGTTGGCTTTCTTCCCTTTCATCTTTTTTATTGTACAGCAATCTTTCTCCTCAAACCTACCACCTCTCTCTTTTCTTTCCTTCTTACTTTCTCTTCCTCCCCCTCTTCTTCTCCTCCCTACTTCCTTTCTCCTTCTCCTCCTCTCTTCCTCCCTCTCTTACCCTCACTCCTACTCTAATTTCCCTTCCCTTCCTTCATCCCTCTCTATTGCTGTATCCTTTTATGCATATGGACTACTCAGAGGGCTGAAAAAGTTATTTCTGACTGGTCCTCGCAGTTTTGACCAGTCGTCGAACTTACGACTGTCCTCACATTTTACGGTTTTGCCCTATCTTGTCACCATGGTGAAGAGAATCAGTTGTGAAATGAGTGACACGGTTGTAAGAATGCCGCAACGGGCATAAATGTGAGGATGGTCATAAGTGCGAGGACCGGTCAAAAGTGCGAGGACCAGTCAGAAATGACTTTTTTCAGCCCTCTGTAGTCCCTATGCAGATAGCCACGCCCACCGGTCACATGACCAGCTAGCCATGCCCACCCAGTCACATGACCAGCTAGCCACACCCCCAACTAAGCCACGCCCACAGAACCAGTTGTTAAAAAAATTGAATCCCACTACTGACCCAAGCTCTATTTTATCTGGCAGAGGCACCGTGGGCCTGTCCTTTGCTGTTTCCAGAGTGGCCCTACGGGCCAGATCTAAGCACCCTGTGGTCCGGATTCGGCCTATGGGCCTTGACACCCCTGATCTAGAACAACAGAGCTGTGGAAGAATATGATCGGACTGATTTTTGTTAGGTTGTTGAATACAACAATGATGAACTAATGGATTTCCCCCCTTTTTAATTAAAAAGAAAAGGATGTTTTCATTCCACATCAAACTGCTTTAAATAGTATGTCACAATTGTGTCTGCCTCTCTGTTTGCTGACCCCTAGTAAAGATTTCCTTTCTGCTTCACAGTGGCTAATGCAAAAAGGCCCTCTGTGCGCACGTGCGCGACACACGCACAGATCTGCACACAGACTGCTATGGCCTGCTGAATTCAAGGTAGCTGCCAGGACATCGGATCAGTTTGATGTGGCATGAAAATCTCCTTCGTCAAAAGTGAATAACAACAAGCGCTACTTTTAATTGGATGGGAATTTTTCTTATCAATGTATCGGATTTCACAAAAGGTTATGGAATCAGAAGTCACATCTAATCAGAGGAAATTGCATTGCATCTAGTAACCATTATTGCAAAACATTTGCTAACAGCATGAGTTTTCTGCTAGAATAACTCACGAGATTAATGTGCAACCACCTGAACGCTGTTGTCAACTACAGTTGCCTAACAGCAACACTTGAATATGGTTATTAGCATGCATAATAATGCCCTCACTCAGTAGCAAAGTCTTCGTCCTTTGCTAACAATTGCAGGAAATACAAAATTCCCTTCTGTGTGTGTACAGACCAGATTACCATCTGGTCTGTCCCATATTTCCTCTCTCCTCTGCAAGTGATAATAGATTAAAACAAACGTTACACATCATCACCACAGCTAATGTCCTAGCACAGTGGAAATTCATTTCCCAAATTCCTTGATGAAAATATTGCAACCATCCCTTGCTTGCAGATTAATTTGTGTGCTGGGCCTCTGAGCTGCTTTGTGCTTATGGCTGTTTAATTTATGGCCTGTGAAAAGTTTTATAACGCTGACTGACACTGCCTAAGAGATTGAAGTTTCTCCCGTCATATACTCATTGATTTAGCACACATTTGTAAGATCAGGAAGCGGAATCCCAGAGCATTGTTGTTGTTGTTGTTTTTGCTGTATTGTCTGCTATTGCCTACACTAAAACATGAAGATACAGCTGCAATGCTATTAGTTCATCTTACGTTTGTCTAGGATAAATGAGATCAATTGTGCACACACAAAAAGCTTTTATAGCTTGCCTATTTTACTTGGAGGAATGATTTAGCCATTCTGAGACATTTTGCATCCAGGGGCAGAACACAAGTAGTCTTTTCCTAAGTCAAGGTTTCTTAGCTCAAAGCTGGTTGAGTTATTCAAGTGCCTATAAATAATAACAGATTGCTTTCCTTTCATGACATCTACATATATATGTAAAGGAAGAAGCAGACATTCTGCGAACTCCGGAACTAAAATAATTAAAATTTTATTCTACTAAGCTAAAATAATTCCGGAGTTCGCAGAATGCCTGCTTTTTCCTTTACAAATATACCTGGAACTCGTATTTTTAGAATAGTTTGTAATACATACATACAGTGGTGGGATTCAGCCAGTTCACACCACTTCAGGAGAACCGGTTGTTAACTTTCTGAGCAGTTTGGCAAACTGGTTGTTGGAAGAAATCATTAGGGCAGAGAACCGGTTGTTAAATTACTTGAATCCCACCACTACATACATACATACATACATACATACATACATACATACATACATACATACATACATATATATTTTAGACAGACAGACAGACAGACAGACAGACAGACATAGGTATAGGTATAGGTATAGATAGAGACAGAGATATAGATAGAGGTAGAGATAGAGATAGAGATAGAGATAGAGATATACCGTGTTTTCCTGAAAATAAGAACATGTCTTATATTTTTTTGAACCCTGAAATAAGCGCTTGGCCTTATTTGCCATGCGCTCAAAAGCCCAATTGGGCTTATTATCAGGGGATTATTTTGGGGAAAACAGGGTAGATACAGATATATAGATATAGTTAGATAGATATAGATATAGATAGATATACCATAGATAGATAGATAGATAAATAGATAGATACTGTAGATATAGACACACACACACACACACAGCTTTACCACAAAAAAATCTAGCCTTGTCTGTATTTTATAAGTTGCTGTGATTAAGGCATTCTGGTGTTCCAGTGAAACTACTACTCAGCTACAATTTGAATAAGTATAAATAGCCACATCAAAAGCACTGTGATAGTGCTGGAATAGAGACAGTAGCATTGTTAAAATGGCCTTTGTGATGATTTTACCACACACAGATCACATCACACTTGAGCATGCCCTCACTGTATGCTTGAATGGAGGCAGGTCATCAATAGTACCAGGAACAATAGGATGGCATCATGCAACAGCTCCTTATCCTCTTCATACAATGTCCTCCCATTTGCCAGAAAGAGCCTATAGCACCTCCTGCAGCAATACTCGTGTCACATGCAGCAACTTGAGCAGGGGGTTGGACTAGAAAACCTCCAAGGTCCCTTCCTGCTCTATTCTGATTGATTAAATAACCCTAAACTCCAGCATGGGTTTTCCTTGGTGTTCATTTCCTTAGTTAGTTTGAAACCTATGAGATGTTTATCATCATCCTCTTGAAATCATTGCAAAAACATTTGTACATCTAGAAAGGAAATGCTTGCCAACTTTTGTTGGTTCTGGACTTCCTTCACAAGCCAAGGCATGAGGATAGAAAATTACTTGCTTCTGTGGTGGATGAAAGCAATGTTTTTGGAGACATACTGTATTCCTGAGCATCTCCAATAAATTTAATGCATACATTGGGCATCATAATAACTACTACAGTACAGGTAGTCTTTGACCTACAATAGTTTGTGTAGTGATCATTCAAAGTTGCAACGGCACTGAAAAAAGTGACTTATCACCATTTTTCAGACTTACGGCCACTGCAGCATCCCCATGGTCACGTGATCAAAATCTAGACACTTGGCAACTGACTCATATTTATGACGGTTGCAGATCACAGGATCATGTGATCCCTGTCAGGGTTCCAAGTAATACCCCCAATGAAAGAAAACTTTGAGGCTTGAGTTTCCCCAAAATTATATTTTATTAGAGATGTCATATTGACACATCTGGGAAAACCCGAATCTGAAAGTTCAAGTCTCTGCCCAACACCCACAAGTCCATCACATGGTCCAATCAAACATTGTCCCAACTGGGAATGCCTCCCAGTTCCAACTTTCCAGGTGCAGGGCATGTTGTCCTTGACTTCTTGAGAAAGGAATGTTATTATGACTATATATCACCCATGTGCCATACAATCCCCCCTCCCAATTTCCCACAGTAGTAAACATGGAAGGTCTGAAGGCCTAATAGAAAAGAGGGCTTCTTTTTTTTTAGAAGGCCTAATAGAAAAGATGGCTTCCAGACCTGACAATCCCCTTTTGAGAAGCAAAGTCAATGGGGAAGTCAGATTCACTTAACAAGGGTGTTAGCAGGGGTGAAATGCTCCCGGTTCAGACCGGATTGGGTGATCCGGTAGCGATCGTGGTGTGTGGTTCGGCGATCCGGTAGTGATGGCAGAGTGAACCTCCGCCCACCCACTGTGGTGTCGTTACTTCCTGGTTTTAACCAGGAAGTAATGTGTTTTTTACCTTCTCCACATGCGCAGAAGGTTTTGCACCTGCGCAGAAGGTCTGTGCATGCACTTCCGAACCGGTAAGGAAGGTAAGTAGATTTCACTCCTGTGTGTTAGTAACTTAAGAACTGCAGTGATTCACTTAGCAACAGTGGCAAGAAAGGTTGTAAAATAGGGCAAAACTCACTTAGCAAATGTCTCACTTAGCAACATCAATTTTGGGCTGAATTGTGGTCATAACTCGAGGACTACCTGTATTATACCTGGAAATGTTGTGCTCTTGACTGGGGAGATTTCTATACAGCCAGTGTTTTCACAATCTAGACTTGGAATGAATGCTCTGCTGTTTTCCCCATTGCAGGGGTGGTAAGTGTTGACCGGAGCCGGTCAGTGCTTCCTCCAGCTGGCCAATAATGGAACACCACAATTAGTCCTCACGGTACCCTATAACTCTTGCCAAATGTGTTTAATATGACAAAGTAACCAATAAGAGCACTGCAACTCGCTGACTGGCGACTCAGAGGAGAGACAAGTGTTAGGAAGTGGAGACTGAGACCTAGAAACTTTGCAATTTTAGAGTTTGGACAGTTGAGCTATAAGAAAAGCTAGCTTGTCTGCTCAGCAGGGGTGCCAGTGATTGGCAGCACCAAAGTTTCAGGATGAAGGGCTCTGAATTTATCACAATCCCATCTGAGGTTTTTTCCAAGTTGACCCTCTGGTTTGTCTGCTCCTCCTCGCCCCTTATGCTATCCTGATGGGCACAGCAATTATATTGAGCATTAATTGCAAGTCCTTGGTTACCAAAGCCATTCAGAGCAAACAGGCTACATTAAATGAAATAATGATAAATGCTTGTTTGTCTCAGGAGGTCTTTGTCAGGAAATAAAAAGGAAAGAATCTATCCGGTTTCTCAAAATAGCAGGCATGAAAATTACTTTTGTCAGTTGTGGGAATAAAACTCATGGTAACCTTTAAAATGCTGCTTCCACTGAAGATCTTGTAAACTCAAGGGAGCTTTTGAAATACCTTGCAGATGATGGTTTTGAGCTAGACAATAGCCGATGATCATATATGAAAATCTTCCTTGCATGTACAGTTAGTCTTTGATTTACGACCACAACTGAGGCCAAAATTTCTGTTGCTAAGTTGTTAAGTGAGTTTTGCCCCATTTTATGACATTTCTGGCCACAGTTGTTAAGTGAATCACTGCAGTTGTTAAGTTAGTAACATGGTTGTTAAGTGAACCTGGCTTCCTCTTTGATTCTGTTTGCAGTTTGGCTGCAAAAGGGGATCATGTGACCCTGGGACATTGCAACCGTCATAAATACATGCCAGTGTTCGAATTTTGATCTCATGACCATAAGGATGCTGCATGAGTCATAAGTGTGAAAAATGGTCATGAGTCACCTTGTAACTTTCAACGCTCATTAAATGAATGATTCTCAGTTGAGGACTACCTCTACTTGTAATATTGGAATGGAAAATATTACTAATAGGAGCAAAAGCACAGTAATTGAATAATATTTTTTCCAAGTGCCATTAGATAATATACATAGAAAACAATCTTAATTCAATATCAATAATTAGTGAAAATAATAGGATCAGAATTATTAATCAAAGTGGAGAATTAATAAAAATTTAAGAAGGGCCACTCTTGTTATAACAAAACAA
Source organism: Pantherophis guttatus (assembly GCF_059756535.1). Taxonomy (NCBI): domain Eukaryota; kingdom Metazoa; phylum Chordata; class Lepidosauria; order Squamata; family Colubridae; genus Pantherophis; species Pantherophis guttatus. The sequence goes on from NC_142063.1 coordinate 155,970,126, forward strand.
AGTGAAGTCTAATGTTTGTTTAAAGCCTTATTTTAAGAGAACTCAAATTTCAGAAGTGACACAAGGCCGTGTACAGAATTACAGTCCATAAATATTTTCCAAGTTAAAATATATTCTACATTTTCTTTTAAAATTCAAATTTATTTTTAACACTAAATACATACTCACAAAGCTTTGTCTGCCATTCTTCTAAAGAAATAATTATATGAAATTTCCAGTAAGAAAATACAAAGTATCTTGGCAGCTGCTATTATATATAAAGCAAACTATACTAAGATTTAATGATAATTCGTAGAAAAACAGCTGACAGAAAATAAAAGTCAGTACAGTGTGTAACATTTGTTTTCTTCTATTGTAAATTATCTTCCAGAATTATTGAGTTTTATGACACTGCCATCAAACATGAAAAAATAGTTCTATCCAGTGGTGGGATTCAATTTTTTTAACAACAGGTTCTGTGGGTGTGGCTTAGTTGGGGGTGTGGCTTGGCAATCATGCGACTGTGTAGGCGTGGCTAGCTGGTCATGCGACTGGGTGGGCGTGGCTAGCTGGTCATGCGACTGTGTAGGCGTGGCTAGTTGGTCATGTGACCGGGTGGGCGTGGCTTTGTGCATAGGGACTACTCAGAGGGCTGAAAAAAGTCATTTCTGACTGGTCCTCGCACTTTTGACTGGTCCTCACACTTATGACCATCCTCACATTTATGCCCGTGCAGCATTCTTAACAACCATGTCAGTCATTTCACCACTACTTCTCTTCACCATGGTGACAAGATAGGGCGCAAAACATAAAATGTGAGGACAGTTGTAAGTTCAAGGTATGGTCAAAAGTGCGAGGACTGGTCAAAAATAACTTTTTCAGCCCTCTGAGTAGTCCATATGCACATAGGGACTACTCAGAGGGCTGAAAAAAGTGATTTCTGACAGGTCCTCGCACTTTTGACCGGTCATCATTTATCTTCTAGTCCAGAGATCTCCAACCTTGGCAACTTTAAGCCTGGCAGACTTCAACTCCCAGAATTCCCCAGCCAGCTATGCTGGTTAGAGAATTCTGGGAGTTGAAGTCCACAAGTCTTAAAGCTGCCAAGTTTGAAGACTTCTGAGCTAGGGCTTTGGGGCCAGCCTTTTGGGGAGGGGGTCCCATTTGGAGAGACCCCCTGCCTCTCAGGAAGCATCAGGCCCAGGCAGAGAAAATTGCCAAGGTTGGAGATCTCTGGACTAGAAGACCTCCAAAGGTCCCTTCCAACTCTGTAATTCTGGTATTGGCAAGCAAGCACAATTAAGCTACTTAAATCCTCCAGAGCAGGGGTCCCCAACGTTTTGGACCTCAGGGACCACCAAGTTCATAATTTTAAATTTCGCGGACCACTAATACGAATCCAGCGCGTCGCTTGCTGAAGCACCTGGACTCCCAGTGACGGGATAGGGTCCTTCAGGCACTCTCCCCCCCTCTTTCTCTCTCTCTCCCCCCTCTCATTCTCTCTTTCTCTCCCCCCTTTCTCTCTCTCCCCCTTTCTCTCCCACTCTTTCCCTCTCATTCTTTCTCTCTCCCCCTCTCTCTCTTTCCCCCTCTCTCTCCCACTCTTTCCCTCTCATTCTCTTTCTCTTCCCCCTTTCTCTCCCTCTCTCCCCCACTCTCTCTCATTCTCTCTCCCCCTTTCTCTCCCTTTCCCCCCACTCTCTCTCTCATTCTCTTTCTCTCCCCCCTTCTCTGTCTCCCCCACTCTTTCTCTCTCCCCATTTCTCTTTCTCTCCCCCTTTCTCTCATTCTCTTTCTCTCTCCCCCCCTCTTTCTCTTTCTCTCTCTCTCCCCCACTCTCTCTCTCTCATTCTCTTGCAGGGGGCCGATCTGGTGTCTGCAACGGAGAGCAAAAAAACCACCTCGGTATATTTGCGGCGCGTTTCCTGCCGACTCGGAGCGGTAAACAGCGTCTGGTTCGGGGAGCAGCCGGATTTTGCTCTCCATTGCTCTCTCGGCCCCCTGCAAACTCTCATCTCTCGAGAAGCCCAAGCAAAGTTTCCCGTGCCACTTCAGGGAGCGCTCCTCGAGAGACAAGAGTTTGCAAGGGGCCGAGAGAGCAATGGAGAGCAAAATCCGGCTGCTCCCCGAACCAGACGCTGTTTACCGCTCCGAGTCCCAAGTGACAGGAGATGAGGGTTGCCTTGTCCCGCAAACATGCCGGATTTTGCTCTCCATTGCAGACACCAGATCGTAATGCACCACCTGCAAAAATGCGAAAATTTCCAAATGTAGCCCTGCCCTCTTACAGCTCTCCTGATGTTCAATTGTTGTCTTTCAAGGAGGATACTTGGCCAGCTTCATGCTTGATGTCTCCCACCTTGGCAGCTTTAAGACTTGTGGACTTCAACTCCCAGAATTCTCCACAATTCCCCAGAATGGGCTAGGCGGGAGTTGAAGTCCAAACGTTGTAAAAGAGCCACAATTGCCCAGCCCTGGGCTAGGGTAGGCTGATGCCGCGTGGATGGGAGGCGGGGCAGGGCGAGAGGCGGGCAAGCCAGCAATTTAACAAACGGTTTGGTGTACTGCGGGGCCAATAAATTACAAAAAAACACCGAACCGTTTGTTAAATTGCTGGCTCGCCCGCCCCATTTATTGGCAATAAATAGTAGTGCGGAGGGGCGGGGCAAGGGGCGGGGCGAGCCAGCAATTTAACAAAGGGTTCGGCCGAACCCCCTAGAACCCCCAGAATCCCACCACTGGTTCTATCTAATTATTGCATTTCAAGCATTTTTTGGAATATGATTTTGGCAGTTAGCACCGGAGTAATATGATTGTGGTATATCAGCGCAGCATTAATGTAACAGAAAAAAAGTATATTTTTCCCCTCTAATTATAATATTCACAGTGAATTTGATGTTTATTTTTATTGGCATTCTTATTATTGCACATCAATTGTCATGCTTAAATTCTGAATCCTTTTAATTATACAGTGCTTGACTTTAACAGATTAACAGAGTTGGAAACGAGTAGGTTATCTTGCCCAATCACCTGCCCAAGCAGGAGACCCTACACCATTTCTGACAGATGGCAGCTCAGTCTCTTCTTGAAAGCTTCCAGTGATGAAGTTCCCACAACTTCTGAAGGTAAGCTGTTCCAGTGATTGTTCTCACTGTCAGAAAATTTCTCCTCATTTCTAGGATAAATCTCTTCTTGATCAGTTTCCATCCATTATTCCTTGTCTGGCTTTCAGGTGCTCTGGAAAATAGCTTAACCCCCGTCTCTCTGTGGCAGTCCCTCAAATATTGGAACACTGTTATCATGTCTCCCCTGGTCCTTCTCTTCTTGTTTATTTTTGGAGGATCTTTTAATTAAAATGTATACACAATCTTCAAGAGATGTGTCATAACATTTTTCAAATGTGGCCAAATTTCAGAATTTTGGTTATTTTTCTCTACTAATCGTTTACAGGTAGTTCTCGACTTACATTTAGGTACAACAGCACTGAAGTTATGACCATCACAGCATCCCCACAGTCAGGGGACAAATATTCGGGCACTTGGAAATACTACATTTCCACGTTCTCCTCAGCCCAGACAGAGGACTTTTAAGCCTGAAAACTCAACTCAGTTACATCTCAACCCTTGACCATGAAGATCCACAATCCAACTATTTGAGAGCCTGGCAATATAGCTTTGAAGATTCCAGAAAGAATATTTCTGTTTTACAGAATTCTCTAGGAATTAAGAGATCTTTTTAGCAATATTAGGTAGCTCCCATTTTCTAGAGATTTAGTGATATTAGGTAATCACCATTTTATAATTTTAAGATTTGTAATGCTGGTGTTAAGTCAGTCACACAAAATGAAAATAAATGATCCTTCCTTGAAAAGAAATCATTTGGACCAATGTTTCTCAACCATAGCAACTTCAAGATGTGTAGACTTCAACTTCCAAAATTCCCTAGCCAGCACTGCTTAAGGCTGAGAAACGCTGATTTATATAGTTACATATGCATTCCTAGGGCAGAATTAACTCAGAATTTCAAGATAATATCTCTACTTTTTCTAGGCTCATGAAAATTTACTATTTGAAGTTTTAATCAGAGATTCTGCTTTTGTCTGTGATTAATCTTGAAATCCAGTAGAAGATTTTTTTTAGGCTGAGGAAAAAGTCCTTCTCCTCCTCCTCCTTTCCAATCCACTTCTTTTTAATACAAATAGTTTAAAAATCAGTTAAATATACACAGCCAGCAACATAGATGCATCAATAAACAAACCAACTTACAAAGTCTCAAATGAAGAGAAACAGCTTGACTTCTGTCTTAAAGATGGATTCCATAGGTTGGGTACGATGTAGAAAAAAGTCCAGCTTCAAAGCATCTAAGAAATTGGGCTATTCCCTCTTCTAAGACCTACTGGATGTAGTGAACTTGCTTCAAAGGAGACTTGACATTTAAGCATTTACAAATCTAAACAGCTTAATGTACTTTCAAAACTCAAATTCTACATTTTAAACTGTGATATCCCACAATAAGATTGAGCTTTGAGTAAAGTATTTTTGCACTGGTGTTTTTATTTTGCCTGACGGAAATAAAATAATTTTGGACAAAAGAGAAAAAAAAATCTTTATGTACAATAATAATATTGGTTTATTAAAATATATGTCATATTTAACATGGAACTCCTGTCCTCAGACAGACAGAAGAACAAACTTACCCAGGTCTACCCAGAAGCAAACTCCATTGAATAAAATGAAAAATATTCTCAGGCAGTTCCATATAGGATGTCAGCCATACTTAATAGTTAACAATATATAAAATGTTATTTAAATTTGATGCATAAACTAGAAGTCGTCACCACTTTTTTGTTATTAAAAAAAAACCCTTTAATATGCTGAATGCTGAGTTACATACACAGATACACCTGTGACATGCTCTCCCTGAACAATAAAGCATTTTCTTCTTCAAGTGGAACTTGGATACATTTCATTTGCAGCAGAAAGCATTGCAGAAGCTAGCTATCATTATTGCTCCACTTGAAATATTCGTTTCTCTTACCAAATGATTTCCCCTGTAATTGATGTCATAAAGAATATCTGTGTTAAGTTGTCTTCATTTCCCCAGGTTTCAATCCTTATGATGATCAATTATTTATATACAGACTAGATGAAAGGCAAGGTTGTAATGACCCAGAGGGCTTTAATAGTGACATCATAAATCTTAAGAGTGGAGCTCAAGTGGGTGATATTAACAAAAAACAGTGCTGGATGAGCGCATTTCACTTTTTGTTGAAGAAGCAGCACTGGGCTTGCCTCTATGAATCAATTCTTTTAATAGAGTAGGATCTTTAGCTTATACATTTTTACTAGCGCTGGGCTGAAAAGGTCTTCCAGGTTTGTGCAAACATTCCCATTTGGTTAGAATGAAAATGAAATATTTTCCATTTTTCCTCCCCTGAAGAAGTAAGAAAATGCAATTCACTTCTGAGGGGTCTGGCCTCGGGTTCTTTGTATTTTCCTCAGTTGGGAGATAAATATACCTAAGATATTACCAATGAGGTATCTGCAGGCAACGTGGCGTGCAAGTTATCCTCCAGTTGGCATGCATACAAATCCAACACTAAATAAAACATTACTTTAAGAAAACGGCCAAAAGACTGTCAATAATGCTCATGTCTTGTGGGATTGGTCAATTTCTCAGGATTGAATTCAGTCAAATTTCTATACAGTACATATATAGATATTTTTCCAGTTGAGACCACCAGCAGAAGCCTTAGAGACTAGAAGTCAGTGGTGGATTTCAATTTTTTTTACTATTGGTTCTGTGGGTGTGGCTTGGTGGGCGTGGTGTGGCTTGGTGGGCGTGGCTTGGTGGGCATGGCAGGGGAAGGATACTGTAAAAATCTCCATTCCCACCCCACTCCAGGGGAAGGATACTATAAAATCTCCATTCCCTCCCCAATCCAGGGGAAGGTTACTGCAAAATCCCCATTTCCTACCGATTAGCTAGGACTCGGGAGGCAGACAATACTTGGGGGCGGGGCCAGTCAGAATTTTTACTACAGGTTCTCCAAATTACTCAAAATTTCTGCTACCGGTTCTCCAGAACTGGTCAGAACCTGCTGAAACCCACCTCTGCTAGAAGTAGTCCATGGATCACAATGTAGGAACTGTTGCCTAAGAACAAAGTGTAGCCCTTCCAAATTACTACCCAATATAGATTCTGGAAGACTCTGTTTCTGACAAGCTACAGTATATTGTGGCCTTCTGAGCAGACTCCCTAAATCGAATTGATTTGTAAGGGAAATTAAAATGGAGTGACTGCTACAATTAGTGCTGAGTTCCTTTGTGAACATAATTCCCATTTGTCCTTTGGGCACTATAAGTTGGTAAATGTATCTACAAGTCTAGGGGATAGTGAATTCTAAATTATAAAGTAATCTTATCTGGAAATCAAACCATGTCAACAGCTGGGATTTACAGTGTCGTTAAGTGAAATGTTTCAGGTGCACTAAATTCACCATCCGTATATCACTCTAAGTCTGAAAATGGCATATTAAAGGAAATGAGACCCTCTCAAAGACTGATCTGCCTTTCTTAAAATAGTCTTTCTCAACCTTTCTATATACTGATTAGCTAATAGTGATTGGGAGTTAAATCTTTGGTGAATTCAAAACTGTTTTAGATTTTCCTTTCACAAAAACTGTGTAAGTCTACAAAGTGTAAAGGCAGATAGATTGAGGAATTTCTTCAGACTGATGGACTGAAGATAAGGAGAAAGAACTTTTCTTTGAAGAACTTCTGTGGGAAATGAAGGATGCTCTGGATATTTTGAAATACACACATATTGTTTGAGGAAGAATTCTATGTAATTGAAACACTATTTCAATTACTGGTTTGCCAGGTCTTACTAATAATGATCACAGTGACAGAGTCCCACAGTGGATATTTCATTGTGGACATTTTCAAGTAGCTTTTGAAATAACATAGAAGTCTGCATCTAGACATCTAATCTTGCAATTTAGTAAAATGGAAAAAAACTGCTTTCATAGTTCTGTTCAAGCACACATTTTTCTCAACTGTGTTTGTCTAAAAGGGCAGTCCAATGCATGCCATATGAAATCATCCATCTCTTCAGACCACACGTCTCAAATTCTACTATGTAGATTCATAGGGACTTTGGGAACCAAGGGTCTCTATGAGTATGTCTTTAACCAGGATGTTACTTGTTGCACACCCTGCTGAGGAAACATTTAACACAGATGTCACAGATGTAACATTCTATGAAAAGTAGGGCCTGGGAGTCCTGATCTTTTGCTCCTGCACCAGTTAGAAAAGACTATAAAGAATATTATATTACAAACTGTCTTTTAATTTCCCCAAGTTATTTTCCTCTATAAGAAGAGATTTCTGGTTTTCTATCTCATGCTCAGCATTCTTTTGCCTTTGTTTTGATGATTCTTCTCACCATATCATTTCAAGGCAATCAAGGGTGGCATTGTCAATCATTCTGTAGCTTCACTGGTTTTCTCTCCACCTCAGAGAAAAGTTCTCCCCAGGGATTTGAATGAAGCATGAAACGCCAAGGAAATTGCCAACTACGGGAGAGATTATGGTGCAATGAAGATTAGAACACTTGCATCTTTCAGCCATCTTGTAACTAATGGAAGTGCCAGACTGCCATATGCCATCTGCAACAATTTTACTTAGCATGCTAAATGCTAATGTCCCCAAAAGGGTGACCGAAACAAGGAAGAAAACTCTCACAAAATAATTAACATCTATTCTTAGATACAGGAGAATAATCCCTTTGTCATTTCATATTTCATCCAACACAAATGTAACATTTCCCCTTTTATTCAAGTTGGTATTAATAATAATTTTAAAAGCCTTGTCACTTGAGAAGATAAATGTTATGTAAGGATGGAAGCCTTTAATATATTTATTGTGTTTTTGTTTTGTTTTGTATTTCAGCCCTACAGACCCCAGTAAGGAATTGTACTCTGGACTCTTCAATCATGAGGGAAGCTAGCATGTCAAAAGGAATTTCTGCTCTCATTCTACACTGTCCCCATATATTGGCCTATTGATTCCTCAAGGCCACCCATCCTTTTGGGCACATAGATTTTTCTGTGGGGATTTCTTTTGCCAGGATTATTACATGTGATGATGCAGAATTATTTTGTGGCATTCTTGGAAGAGACACATTGAACCCACATAAGGAATGCAAATACATTCATTCATTGGCGTTATCTGAAAAATCATATTTGTCCTCTACTGTAGAGTGTGTTTAATGATAAAAGTGGTTGCCATAATACTAAGATCAGAACCAGTAAGAATACTTCCTTCCTTCCTTCCTTCCTTCCTTCCTTCCTTCCTTCCTTCCTTCCTTCCTTCCTTCCTACCTACCTACCTACCTACCTACCTACCACCATCTGAATTCAGATCTAAGCAATGTTTTACAAATGAGAAAGAGAGGTAACAAAACAGTAGACTTGTTGAACGCCTCCCAAGCTAGTCTTTGGTTGTACAGAATTAAAGCTTTGGGCAACTCAGGCCTTTGCTGACCTTGGTTCCAAATATAAACTATTTCAGGAAATTTAGCAAGGCACTTTGTGAACAATGCCTTCCTGGGAAAATAGTTGCAGGGAAATAAGTTTTGGTTGGATTAGGACAACATAAAGGAGCCTATGGCACAACTGAATGGTGGTATTTCGCCTGCCAGTGATTAAAGTATATATAAGTAAGTGGGCTCTGAAATAGCTAAACACAATTCTTAGTGCGCAATCTAGAAAACTTACAAAGGAGAGAAGGCAACACAGGTGAAATATATTAAGTGTTGGTCAGAAGAGAAATGCTATCTATAAAATACCCAGCTAATTCTGGATATGAGTCAAAAATACATTTCTCAAATAAATATCTATTAAGAGATGCCTCAAGCTGATCTAGTATTACACCTAGTATTATTATTTGGACACTGTCTTAATCCCAGTTCTGTGAGTGATTTAGTTGTGGAGACACACTGGGGGAAGGAAAGCATTTGATATCTCTATAGATAAATTCCATGATAGTATCATATATTGCAAGTTCAAAACTGGGGACTGAAAATGTCACTGTTTCAGCCATGATTCTATAAGATCGTCAAAAATTTAAGTTTAAAATGATATTCTGATATTTTTTTATTTAGAACCAATTTTAGGATTAGCTAGCTAACTATCAACTATCTATTTTTGAGTGTTTGGTTTGGTGGTTAAAGCATCAGACTAAAAACTGAATTTTAGTCTCGCTTTAGGCCCAAAACCTGTCAGGTGATCATGAGCTAGTCACTTTCTCTCAACTCTAGGAAGGAGGCAGTGGCTAACCATTTGCAAAAAATCTTGCCAAGATAACTGTAGTAGAGTGTAGTCCAGGCAGTCACAAGAATCAAGACCGATTTAAAGACATGCCCATGCCCATATGTGTGCACACACACATCTCCAGTTGCTATGGACATCAATTTGTTCTCCTGAAAATAATATTGTCTCTGAACATAAAATATTAGATAGACGTTTTCATTATAAAGCATTATTTTCTTAACCACACACACCGGGGTTAAGGATTACAGAAATAATGCATGAGAAACATTTTTGTATTTGGAACACAGTACATGCTAAGCAAGTATTATTACTGTTTATTATAATAAGTGTTCCAATAACCTCTGAAAGAACCAAAAATACAAGAGATTTATTTTATTTTCCTTAATCATCTATAACACCTTCCTCCTATTGAAACTGGGATCTTTATTAGTTATTTAGTTTTTAAAAGTGCCATTGAAAGATTTTAATGGTATTTGGCCTCTGGTATATTCATAACAACAAACAAATAACACATTTTTCTTCATTATTCAAGTCGTACAACTGGAATCTTAATTTTTGTTTGCAATCAAATAATAACCACAACATTTATCATACAAATTATCTGAACTGGTATCTCTGTTTCAGGGCTCTGAATTTGTTTTCATGTTGTTACAGATGTTGTATTTTACTACAGAGTGGGATTTGTGTACAGCCACACAAATGTGGAACAGGACCAAAAAAGGTTATTATGTCACAATGAAGCGAGAACCATTGTTACATTACTTTTTGTCTTTAAGAACCGCCTAGTGGGGAAATGTGATATAACATACTGTACCTCATGTTACCTTAGTGATGCAACTTTCTTTTATTATAGTTCAATTTCTTCCACTTTTCTTCCACATTGATTTGTGCCATGTTTCAAGGTGGAGGAAGCCTGAGGAAGAAAACAACAACTATACTTTACCTTCAAACTGCGTTTTGATTTGTCAACCATTAGCTTCTATATAAAGGAAAAAGCTAAAGGGTGGGATACGGATGTCTTTTAAGGCAGTCTTCCTTAACTTGTTCTGGAAATATCTCTGCCTGGATTCCCAGCTCTGGGTTCTACTGACTAGAAATTCTAAAGGGAGAGTTACAGTCCCACTGGAAAGTCACCGTAACATCCTTTATTCTTCCTTCCTGTAGAAATCACATGAAAAATAAAATCACCTCCTTCCTGCAACTTGAAGATGTGTGAATGTCAACTCCTAGACCTCCACAGCCAGTACTACTGAGTGGGGAATTCTGGGAGCTGAAGTCCACATATTTTCAAGTTGTCAAGGTTGAGAAACACTGCCTTAGAATAAGGTAAAGTGAGATTGATATCAGATATGGAGTGCCACTGCTGACAGTATAATGTTATAATATCTACAGAATAAAAGAAAAAATAACAGGTTTTTTTTAAAAGGTATGTTTTGCCTGTCCCACCAACAGCTGGAGCAACTTAGCAAAACAATGAGTAAGAAGCCCATCCAGGCACCCACTTTTTGTAGAAATACAATAATCTACCTGTATATCCAGAAGAAATAGATTATTCACCTATTATTCTATTTAGAGTTGAACACTTTGGAGCCCTCAGGTAACAAATAAAACAAAAATACAACTAGCTTCCAATCTGTTCCTGTTGCTACATTAATACACCACATTACTATATGCCGGAATGTCTTGCATCAGTGCTGGTAGAGAAAAAAAAAACCTGACTTGTCATCAGAATTGGGAAACTGAATGCTTAATTTAACTGGAACAAGTAGAAATCCAGGGAACGTTATTTCATAGGACTTGGACTATTTTAAAGGATGGAGGTCTATAATAGAACATATATTTAGCATGCAAAAGATCCTGGCATCTTCCACTTTTAACTCTGGAGGGCTGTTGCTGTCCAGTATGTAGGCAAAGCTGGTGCTACAGAGATCATAGATCTTCATTTGGCTAAAGCAACCGTCCTCCATCAGCAGCTTTCCAAATGAAACAAGGACCTTAGAATCCTACCTTTTTCAGATTTATAATCTAATGGCCTATTTGCATTGTGTTTACAGACAGAGAAAGAAGCTCTGTTCGATCTAGAGTTTTGAATTTGAGAGTTTTAGCCTTGGGTGCTTCTGTGGTAGATCTTTATATACAACAAATTTACACTGTTGTCATGGCAATACATCTGAAGAATGCCCTCATCAAATAATTGTTTCCTGTATTTTCTTGTAATAGTTTGATGATGCATGTTCAGACATTCCATACAAAATAAGTGAATCATAGCATTTACGTTGAATGATATACAGAAATGGCTCCTAACGGCTACAGCATGCCAAAAAGGTGGGTTGGTGTCTGTCTTGCAAAGTAGTCCAGAGAAGAAGCACACCTAGGTATTTTAGTTTCACTTTATTGAAAAGTTACATTAACAGAATCTTGCAATTCTAAAAGTAAGCTCTCCCTTCCCATCACCTCTCCAGGTCAAGAAACTAGGGAGGGTATCTTCTGGGACCTTTGCCACACCCACACTCCTTCTGCAGATTCAGGTACCACTTGTCTGATTGTTGTTTAATCTGCAGCTCTTCTCATTGTCTTCCAAGTTCATTCCCACATAACATTACAGGTGGGGAGCTAGCATTTATCTGCCTATTTATTTGTCACTAATGTTTTTTTCTGGGAAATATTGACCAACATGTCAGTTTAAAACCCCAGATCAGGGGTGTCAAACTCAAGGCCTGGGGGCCGGATCTGGCCCATGGGGTGCTTAAATCAGGCCCATGGGGCCACCTGGACTGTTTGTGGTGCCTCTGTCTGTGAAAATGGAGCTTAGAAGGGCCACAGGCGGTCCTCGCAAGTTCCATTTTCACTGGCAGAGGGTGCAGGAAGCCGTCGCAGTTGAAAACGGAGCTCGGGAGCCCATTTTTGCTGGCAGAGTGCTCGTGCCACTACAGGCACCCCCGGCACAAGTGATGTCAAGCTGGCCACGCCTACCCTGGCTCCTTAAGGTCAAACACAACCCTGATGCGGCCCTCAATAAAACTGAGTTTGACACCCCTGCCCCAGATGATATCTATCCAAAGGTATTAATATGCTATTCAATCATTTTTTAAACCCGCCATTTCAAAAGAAAAAGCGGTGGGGAAACATAGGAAAGTTACAAATGTAGCATGATGCCATCTACACCCCCTGTAACAGTCCATGAATGTAGCTGGGCAATAGCACATCAAAAGTGTCATCTGGAAGCAGCCCAAGTCTTTCCCCCCAGTTAGGGGATTAAGTCTGCTATTCTCCCAACCACCCTGTTGCAAATATTCTAGCCAGATATAGGATATACTTTCTTTTTAAAAAAATACCCCTTGAAATATTTAACTTGGGTTCTCCTGAGGCTTCTTGTCGCTTACCCAACCCATTTTTGAAAAAAGTAGTTTTCACTGGTCAGACAGCTCTAACTCTGCAATCCGGTTTCATGTTCTAGGATAGAAGGTGAAGTTCTGTTTTGGTCCTTAGCAGCATGTTTTTATCTCCTTAGCTTTATTGGAGGATGACTCCTGTCTGTCTAAGAACCCTCTCTTCCTGGCACAAATATACACAATCCCATCAATAATGACACCTAGTGGGGAAAGAAGGAGAAGCAGCAGTAATTAAATTTTCCATCATGCAAAAAATGTGGGTGATGGACGGCTTTGTTGCTGTTTCTTTGCCTTAATGCAATATTTCCTTGCTGATCTCTTCGCAGAAAATGACACTCTTCTGAGTCATGTTACACAGCTATTTCACTTCAGCTCATTCATTTGTGAGTCAGTCTTACAGAGTTTGGTGGGAGTTACATGAGATATTTGTTCATGGACTGAGAGGATGGCTGTTTAATCCATCATGATAAAGTTTGGCATGAATATGTAAGACATTCAGAATTTGAGTAAAACTGTCTTTCAAAATAGGGCTTTTCTGAAGAGTTTTGCTGTTGTTCCCTAGACCACGGCCCCACCCAGAAATTCCATCTCAGCCTTAAGGCCCGTCTTTTATACACAAGCAGATACATGTTTGAACCACTACTTTGCAACAGTCCTTGAGATGACATTTTCTTTTTGTTCTTTTGGAATGGCAGTACTAGAAACTCCATTCTTCAGTGCTATTTCTTCCATGACAACTCAAACAGCCTAATGTCTGAGCCTAATTTGTGACTTTAATTAGTGCTTGTCATTTTAGTATGTTATGATTTATCGCATGGTGGTTACAAACTTTGGAGGGGCTTTTGTGCAACCTAAAATGTTTTAAATAAAAATGAATTAATGCCATAGATGACAGCTTGTTGAGATCTAATTTTGTGATACATAACTTACTCCAAAATTTACCAGGTAAAGTGCCCCAAGGGCAACATCTCCCGACATCCTCATTCAACTGGTTCTAGCTTAACTCTACCTCCATGCCTGCGGGGAGAAAAGCAGTTTTTAAAGGCTTTTCAGAAGGCTAGGAAGCAGTAGTGGGTTTCAAAATTTTTTACTACCGGTTCTGTGGATGTGGCTTGGTGGGCGTGGCTTGGTGGGCGTGGCAGGGGAAGGATACTGTAAAATCTCCCATCTCACTCCAGGGGAAGGTTACTGCAAAATCCCCATTTTCTCCCAATCAGCTGGGACTTGGAGGCAGAGAATAGATGGGGGCGGGGCCAGTCAGAATTTTTACTACCGGTTCTCCGAACTCCTCAAAATTTCCGCTACCAGTTCTCCAGAACTGGTCAGAACCTACTGAAACCCACCTCTGCTAGGAAAGCTAGGTAGGTGGGGGTCTGTTGGATCTTATAGGGAAGTTCCACAAGGTCAGGGCTGCCACAGGTGCTTCCTATCTCCTCTCTAATGACAATATTTAAAAGGAAGAGATAAGGAGTGTTTTCACATTACCTGATGGAATGCACAAATACCTTCTGGGAGAAGCAGCCCCATAAATAACCTGACCCTGTGCTACTGAGGATTTTGCAGGGGATAACCAGCATCTTGAATTGCACCTGGAAAGAGACTAGCAGCCAATGCAGCCAACACAGCAGAAGTGTAATATGGGTGAACTTTGAAAAACCTAGAGTTGCACATGCAGCTACATTCTGGACCAGTTGTAATTCCCAGATGGTTTAGGCCTCCTACTTTCAAATGTTATATATAATGTTATATCTCCACATCTCAATATCATCATCTTTGACTTCCATAAGAGGAAGTATAGAACTGCAGAAAAAACAATTATTACTAACCTGCCTTCCATTGAGGATCTGAATACTGCACAAGTCAAAAAGAAGGCTGTGAAAATATTTATAGACCCCTCATATCCTGGACATAAATTGTTTCAACTCCTACCCTCAAAACGACGCTATAGAGCACTACACATCAGAACAACTAGACGCAAGAACAGTTTTTTCCCGAACGCCATCACTCTGCTAAGCAAATAATTCCCTCAACAGTATCAAGCTATTCACTAAGTCTGCATTACTATTACTATTAATCTTCTCATCGTTCCTATCACTCACCTCCTCCCACTTATGACTGTATGACTGTAACTTGTTGCTGTATCCTTATGATTTATATTGTTTGTTTCCTAGTATGATTTGATTGCTTATTTATACCCTACGACTATCATTAAGTGTTGTACCTTATGATTCTTGATAAATGTATCTTTTCCTTTTATGTAGACTGAAAGCATATGCACCAAGACAAATTCCTTGTGTGTCCAATCATACTTGGCCAATAAAGAATTCTATCTATCTATCTATTTAAATGCATATGTCTGTGATCATGTGTAAACTATATTATATATTCTAGAATTTTAAAAAGGAGTGGGAGAGGGAAAGGGGGGAGAAAACCCCTTTAACATGGGGTTGGTCACTTTCAAAGCTCATTCTGTATCCATTGCCCTGCTTTCTGAAAACATGATCTTCCCATATTAAATATGAAGCTATTCAAGCTGGCCAGATCACATCTTCAAAGCTTGTGGAGACACTATTTAATCAACCATGGAAAATATTTTTGGAGTTTGGAATGATATGATGTAATTTCTAGGTCAATCAAGTAACGGCTGCTTGGCACTGATCTGGAGAATACACTTTTAGACATCCCAAAATAGGCCAAAAGCTGGGTTTCATTTCATTTGACAAAAAGTGAGATAACATTGGGCGGAGAGATGACTAATCCTTGGAAGTGATACACAGCACAATGTCTACTTTAATGCACTTAAGAGAAAAGGCAGGACATTCTTTGGAATCAGATGAAAATAAATCACCATTGCCATTTCAAGAGGTTGTGGGTATTGCATTAGGAAAGGAATTAATGATAGTAAGAATCTTCTGCATAATCTTTCAAAGAATTTCCACATGTTTCTAATATTGAGATTATTAAAATAAATCACTTGAGTTGCTTATTTGGTGATTTTTTGCTTTGGCTGCGATCTGAAAAATAATGTGAACAGAACAGTAGCACATTGTCTTCATGAGAGCAAAAAGTGACCATAAAATTTTGTTCTCTGAAAGGTGAGGTCATTTTGTTCTCTGAAAGGCAAGGTCATGATGCTTATTCCAGATATCCTTGGTGGTGCATTATATAAGCAGCCTTCTCTGATATCTTAAAAACAACAACAGAGTGATAAAGATTCCAAATCCACTTCCTGTAGGATTTTTAAAAATAAAATATTGAGATTGTGCATATGCTGAACATATGGCTCCAATTAATACTTGGCACTGCAAACCAGAGATTTCCTCTGCACATTATTTCTACTATGGAAATCTGGTATATGAAGTGTGATACATGTAGCTGAACTGCAAATCCCGGTATCCCTGACCTTTGGCTTTGCTGGCTAAGACTACTGGGAGTTGAAGTTCACAAATGTTGGAAGGGCCACAGGTTCCATACTGAAAAGCCCAACAGCATATGGCAAATTTCAGCACTGTCTTGAGCTAGACAGAGATCCAACAGCATCTCAAAACAATCTTAATAGCCAAAAAAAAAACCCAACAACAACAACAAAAAAAACACTTTGTTAAGATTACATGTCTGGGTCATCTGCACATTTGCAGATACTACAGCGAGTTGTTCCAGCTTATCATCACCACCAGCAACATCAGGTTCCCATCAGTTCAAAACAGAATGTTCAATGCCACATTAAAAAAAAAAAGGTACAGTTGATTTTAATAAAGAACATTTGTTGTATCCTGAATAACTGGTTGCCTGCAGAGAAAAGTGCCTGCTGCTCATACACACTGAGTTGCTTGAGTTGCTCTTTGGGGTAAAAGACAAAATGCCTAACCTACTTGTTGCTCAATGAAGTTGAGAATATCAGCCTTGAATGGAAGCTGACTAATGTATCTAGCACAGAGCAGGTCACCTGGTACCTAGTTTTGCTTTCTATTATCTCCCCTGCATCTGCCACCAGAGTGTTGGAAGGAATATCCTTCTGGGTTCAGTTCCAAGTGGGGAAAAAGACACTGGATTCATGGAAGTTGCTTGGAAAGAAGGTTTATTGATGAACAGGATCACATGCCTTGGAGACCTTGGGTGAAAAAAAGGGAAGAGATGCTGAGAGTCCCTGGGTTTTATACCCACTCTGGTTTTGAACTTCCTGGGGTACAGGAAGAGTATCCTGATTGGTTGCTGTCAGAGGTCATAGCTAGCTTTTTAGGTTGTCTCTGTGTTAAGTTTGGTTGAATCTTGCTGGGTGATGCAATGAAGGACAATTAAATGGCTCTGCTTGAAGGAGGTAGATCTTTGTTATGTAGAATAGACTGGCCCATTGACAAAGATTGGGGGGCTGAGTTTCTGCCTCCCTTTTAGGGGAAATATTCTGCCCTTTTAATATTTCCTAAAATATTTCATTTTCTAGAGAGGGGTAGGTTTTAACTTCCTACAAGAGGAAGCAGCTTCTTTTGTGCTCATTGATAGAGACAGCCCTCAAAGTCAACAATCTTCTCCAACTATGGCCTGCTTTGAAATAACCTGAACACTTTCCATTTCTGCAAATGAAGAGCACGGAAGGCAGAGAACTTTTGGGAGTCTACAAATAAGCAACTTTTCTCTCTCTTGTCCAGGCTTATTCTTTCTACTTTCCTCCCAGGAAAGACCCCAGAACTGGAGAATTGTTCGGGATACTGTGCTAAACTTGGTCTCATGATCTTGGTAGTTAGGGTGCTTACTAGGACTGCCATATCTGGAAAATGACTTGATGGCAGGGAATAGATAATCCCAACCATTTACTGTCATCTAATGGTCATTGGATTTTTGCAGCCCAGGTGCAGTAGCATGCCTTCATATTCTGTATGTTGGGTGTGAAACAGTGGTGGGTTTCTACGGTTCGCCCCGGTTCGGGCGAGCCGATAGCAGTGATGGTGAGCTGAGAGCAAACTGGTTCACTCCGACTGTCAACTGGCCCCTCCTGCCTGCCCCTGCGCTATACCTACCAATATTTGTTTAATTTTAGGCCAGCTGATAGGCACTGCAGCACTGATGGGTTGCCCCCAGTTCGGACCGGTTCGCAAGAACTGGTAGTAAATACGCTCGGCCAATATGCTCCCATAGAGAGGGGCTCCTCAGGGTGCCATCGGCCAAACAATGCCAACTGGCGTCACCCAGGGGGAGAGCCTTCTCTGTGGAGGCACCAGCCCTTTGGAATGAGCTGCCCCTAGAGCTTCGTCTTAGCCCTGACCTGCGTACTTTTCGCCGTGCCCTAAAGACCTTCCTGTTTCAGCAAGCCGGACTGGCCTAATATGAATTTTAAGTGGGTATATGTGTGTTTTAATTGAGGGCCAAATTGTATATATTTGTTTTAATTGGTTTTAAATTTTATAAATTCATGTGTTTTAATATGGCTGTACATTGCCCTGAGTCCCCTGGGAGAAGGGTGGTATAGAAATCCAATAAACTTAAACTTAAAACCTGTGGGAGGCCCTGCCCACCAGCCCGGATGTTGTCATTGGCGATCTGCACATGTGTAGAAGCTTCTGTGCATGTGCAAAAGCAAGGCACACGTGCGATCCCGTTGTAAACCGGTAGTAAAGATAAGTAGAACCCACCCCTGCGCTGCAGAGCGGATTGCCGTGCCTCAGCTGTCCTGAAATGCACTGCGCTTGTGCAAAGCACAAATTTGGCGTGTGTTCGAGCGAAGCAAACCAGTTGTAACACAGGTTGAAACCCACCACTGGTTGTGAAAGTTCTCTAGCAGGACTTTTAGCAAGGCGGTTCACATGAAATTTAATTAAGGCTTTTATCAATTCTTTTTTGCCCCCAGGCCAGAATCAATATCTGGCCCTACTGTTTAACCCTGCAAAGGTTAAGCGGTTGATTGAAATGTGGGTATTCATTACAGCTCCAGCAGCATATAAACAGCCTCTCCAACGGATACACTTCAAATCTTACACTGGATTGTATTTTCCATTTCTCTTTCTTATGCTGTCCAAAGTAGCTGTCATTTATACCCTAATTTATTAGAAGCACATGTTGAGTAATAGGTCATAATGTGTTTGCAGCTTCTGTCTTTAGTTACATTGCATAGCCAGTGTAAAAAAAAAGAGAGAGAGAGAAGAAAAACCTTAAACTTTATTTTGTAATGGAATATTGATTAAAAGCTACTTGAGTTTAAAATGTCCAACTATCAAAAATGAAATGCTTTTGCATACTTCATATGCCAGCCCAGTTAGATGGTGTATTTTCCTACTCTATATAAATAATGGTTTTTGTGTTTCATATAAATCCATCATCGGACTAGCTTGAATTCTCAAATGATAATCATCTCAATTGTCTTACAGTGAAGTTAACTAGGTAGAACTAATTCAAAATTACTGTAGACTAGGGTGGGGCAACCTATGGCCCTCCTGATGTTGCTAAAGTATAATTTCCAGCATTTCCTGCCATAGACCATAAAACGAGGGCTGCGGGGAGCTGAAATTAAACACGTGGAAGATCACAACTTGCTCATCCTTTCTTAAAGCTTTGCGCTGATGTCACCCTTAGTTGAATAGACATGAGCAACTTTTTTTTTCCTGGAAATGTAGCACAGTCGTATAATTAATCAGAATTTGTGTAATGATTTTTTTTTAAAATGCAATTTTAACAGATTTGTCATTTAGGCCCCAGGTCATTCTGAAATTCTGCCTGCCATAAACCTTAAAGCAAAACCATAATAATGTCTACTAGGTCTGAAGACTTTGGATATAATTACAATTCAAATAACTATTTATTTAACACATACAACTGTTCCTCGATGAACTAGAACTATATTTTCTTTCTAGCACAGGGACCCTTGGAACTCTCTAACATTTGTCCACAAATACATATGCTAAAATATTAATGTCCTCAAAATGTGGCAGTAGCAGTGCAGCTTTGGGTTAACTTTGGAAATAGCTGTTTTAAATGACATTTCAAATCACTTACACATTTGGAAGTCATTGCTTCATGGCTGGAACTGGAATAATGACATTTAATTTCTCTGTAAGGGTTTTCTGCTTGGCCTGTTACCGGGATGGGCCACTCAGCTTTTGCAGAGTGAAACAAATTTTGTCATCCCCCCTCCCTACCCATTGCAAATGCCCCACAAACCTGTGATTTCCAGCTTTGAATCAAAACTGCTATTTGCCAACTAAAACCATCTTAATCACTTCAGAACAGATGGTCTCTGATGCTCCCCCCCCTTCATACTAATGGCAGCTGCAGCTCTGCTGGGCTGCAGTACCTGATTTGACCCACCCCCTTCTCCCCAAGGGCTGGTTATGATCTTGTGCAGCCATTTTATCCTGGGGTGATGAGCATCTGTATTCTCTGCTTGTGAGCATTTGCTAGTTGGTATAATCTTGCAGTTGATTCAACAAAGGGTCATTAAATCAATGAACTAACCTCAATCCAGGAAGTTCAGGCATTGGCCAACCTTTAGGGATCCTTTCCATTTCTGTCCATGCTCCCCTTGTTTTGCTCTGCAAAGCTCTGCTTCCCTTCCCTTTAAGTTGCAAGCAGGGACATTGTTCTATGAAACTGAACTCCCAGCTCTTCCTTGTCACAAAGCGTCCATGGACCTCCAGAGGAAGGTAAGATAACAACTTGTTCCCTACTGCTTTGATTATTGTAGCTGTGATGGCATTGCAAGGGGAGATTAAAAAAAAAAAAGGAAAGGTCTATGTTAGTGCCAAAGGAGATAATATGTAAGGAAGAGTGAAGGTATCCATTTGTGCAAACACCTGGGAACTCAAAGCAAAGGCAAGGAGATGTATGAGGAGGAACAATCCCTAAATGGAAGGGAAAACACTGGTAGACCAATCCACACAGGAGTCCGCTAGCAAGGTGTGCCTTCTCTGCAAGAGGGGAAAGGCAAGAAGCAGCAGGACAGGCTATCAGGTTAGCCCATCTGTCGGAATTCATTGTTGGAATGTATTTTTATGCAACAACTACAGTAGTATTTAGCCTGTAGATGGCAGTGTTTACAAGTTTGGATCTATGGTATATACCAGTGGTTGGCAACCTTAAACACTCAAAGAGCCATTTGGACACATTTCCCACAGAAAAGAAAACAGCGGGAGCCACAAAACCCTTTTGACGTCTTAAATGAAGATAACACTGCATATATTGTTTTCTTACCTTTATGCTATGTATATAAAAAAAAACTTTAGTGTGCTGCATTTATGAAATCAATGACCTGCTACAGAGAAAACACATTTTTATTTCTGCACGCAACAAAAATATTTTGAACTCCGAAAAAAAAAAAAGATGGGTCAAAAAGCTCAATAAATCATGTGCTGGTGGGTGTCGCACATTGGCGGTTGTGACGCCTATTTTGAGCAACAGGGAGCCTCAGCAGAGGGATGAAGGATCCACATGCGGCTCCAGAGCCGCGGGTTGCAGAGCCCGGGTATATACTCAATGTTCTTTTGTTCTAAGTAGAGTTTCCTGTTTCCTGTTACAGTTATATAGTTGAGCAGTAAAGCACATTGTAGCTGTAATCTTTGCTTGCTCTATGGTGCTTTATATAAACAGAATTTCTAACATAATCAGTTAAAACCAATCCAATCCTGCTGTCAACACCCTGTAATCTGGATGGGATTGAACTTTAAAATCAATATAATAATAATAATAATAATAACAACAACAACAACAACAACAACTTAACAGTTCCTAGGTCCTTGGTTATGACTCGAGCTGCTGAGCTATTAACCAGCCTCAAAGGCTGTGAATCTCACTAAAGATTAACCAATAATAATAACTTTATTGTCATTGTATGTGTATACACAGTATACCCATACAACAAAATTCATTTAACACCCAAAGACCAGGTCCAACACACATAACAATCCCCAAACACACTCCCACCCACCACAAATTCCCCACCCCTAAACCACCTAAGAAACATCTGGAGGAACACAGAAGACAAGCACCTTAGCTGTAGTGCAAAATTACCCTAAATGTTCGGAATAGATTGTGAAATCCATTCTGGATTTTCAGACATAGTATTATGGGATAGAACAGAGCTGTGCAAATTATCTTGAAATAGTTTTCTTTGAAGCATTAAAGCAGTCACATCTTTTGCAAGATGCACACAACTATTATGGAAGTTGTTTCTGATTCTTGCTGCATGGCAGGAATGCGTGCACAGCAGGGGTGAAATCCAGCAGGTTCTGACAGGTTCTGGAGAATCGGTAATGGAAATTTTGAGTAGTTTGGAGAGCTGGCAAATGCCACCTCTGGCTGGCCCCAGAGTGGGATGGGAATGGAGATTTTGCAATGTCCTTCCCCCAAGAGTGGGGAGGGAATGGAGATTTTGCAGTATTCTTCCCCTGGAATGGGGTGGGAATGGAGATTTTGCAGTATCCTTCCCCTGCCACGCCCACCCAGCCACATCCACAGTAGGGAAAAATTTTAGATTTCACCCCTGGTGCACAGCCATTTCATTTCTACCCCCGTGGGAAGAGCTTCCAGCAGAGCTTTGTAAGCTTTGCAAAAGAAATGGCTGCTTGGACAATTCCAGGAGAGGTGTTTCATTTGTCCTTCCATGCATTGTGAATCCCTGTATTTGCACAGCTGTAATAACAGATACATGTACTCATCTTCAAAACTCCCTATTTTAACATGATAAGGAATTGAATAAAACAATGAGCACTGCCAGTGGGGGGGGGGAGAGGGGGGAAACTGCATTAAAAATGTAAAAGTAATTTGTGTGGATTCAAAGAAGCAAAGAAGTTACAAAAAATAGAACGAAGAAAAAAAGAAAGAAAGCACTTTAGTGCAAATTTATTTGAAATATTTATTAGCTGCCTTTATAAATATCCTCCAAATGTGACTCCCCCAACCAAGCAGTAGATGATAATAATAATAATAATTAAAAAATCATGAAACATCAAGCCAATAAAATCAGAACTCCAAAAAGTAAAAACTATTTTTTAAAAATCAAGAACCCAATAAATTGTTATTATAGTAATTCACAGAAAATGTTTTTGGATGTTATCGGGCTTTCTATTGACCTGCTTTCCCAGATCCTGGTTGTTCCAGCATTTTTAATCCAGTGGATTAGAAAAAACCTTCACTCTGTGGATTACAAAAAACATAAGTCATGAGACTTCAGATATATTAGTGAAACGTTCTAAGGATAGAGAAAGCAGCTGTGAATACTGCAAAGCAGAGGGAGTTGCATTATGCCTACAGAGAGAGACAGAGTAGTTATTAGTATACAACTCACCTTTTGTTCAGGAATCCATACATAGTGTTCCTTCCTCCTATTTTTAACCCTGCAACAATTCTATGAAGTAGTTTGGACTAAGACAGAACGACTGGCCCAAAGTCACTCAGTGAACTGAAGCATATTATGACTATAACAAGATTAATGGAGCTCCGGCAATCATTAGTGAAATGGAACTTCTCAAAAGATTAAGAATGAATGCAAGAAAATGACTTTTGTCATTCTGCCACAGCAACAGACGTTTAAAGTTTGGTGGCGCGCAATTTTAATTTTATTATTATTATTGTTTGTCATACAGTCAGTCAGAGGTTCAGATCGGATTTGGCATTTTTGTCTGCCTATCAAGTCATTTCCATGGACCCAGGATATTTATTTAGCGTATGGCATATCATACATGGATTAGCAATATGAATTAACATTTCATCTAGATTAGTAGAACACAATAAAATATAAATGTTAAGAAAATAAATGTTAAAAAGGTTCATGTTCAAACACCAATGTCTAGGCCCGTGGCATGCGTAGCCATATCAGTGGGCACGCCAGCTCAACTCTGGCGCGCATGTGCGTGCTGGCCACCTGATTTTCAGGCCTTTTGTGCCCATCAGAAGTAGGGAAACAGGCTGTTTTCTGCCGCCGGAGGGCCTGGGAGTAGGTGGGGAAGGCTGTTTTCGCCCTCCCTAGATGCATAAAGAGGATCTGGAGCCAGGTGACAAAGAAAAACGGGCCAGGAGCAAAGGGGGAGGGGGGGTTGGGCCCGCATGCGCAGGGAGGGGCACATAGAATTATGGGTGTGGGCATGCGTGAGCGCGAACCTCCCCCACCCACCCCTTCCTGGCACGGGATGGCATAAAGGTTAGCTATCACTGGTCTAGGCTATCTAACCATTGAACTGCAGTATTGTTTATATTAAAAAAAACAGACACTGGACTGGTATATGCTCTCAGCTGGTGACGATGTGATCTAGAGTTTGACACGGAACCTGAGATAGACAGATGTGGATATTTTATGGTGTGATAAATGTTGTTGCAGGATATAAGCTGTTCCAAATAAAGCTACCTTTGGCAATTGACTGATGGTGAATTTGTCAACACTGATGGTGTTCAAGTGGTACTCCACTTATTTTGGGATTCCACCAAGGCGCCTGTTACTATATTATGGTTCATCGCACAGTCAGCCAGATGTTTAGGCTGAATTTGGCATTTTTGTCTATCTATTGAGTCCTTTCCAAAGATCTGTGATAGGCATATGTGGATGTTTAATGGTGTTAACAGAAATTGTTGCAGGATGAAAAGCTGTTCTGAGTAAAGTCTCCTTTTGCAATTGACTCATAGTGATTTTGTCAATGCCAATGGTGTTCCAGTTCTTTTTGGATTGCACCCAAGGTTCCTATTACTATTGGTACTACCTTTGTTTGCTTTTGCCACAGTCATTCTATTTCTATTTTCAGGTCTGTATTTTGTTATCTTCGCTAGTTCCTTCTCTTCTCTTCTTCTGTCTCCAGGTACTGCCATGTCTTTAAGTTTAATTACTGTAGTCATGAGATCAGTGTATAATAATAATAAAAAGACAAGGGGAAGTTAAGCCTTCACTGGAAATGTTAATATATGGCCAAGTAAAAAGCAAAAATAAAAATGAAAACATTGCTTACATATTGCGAACAATGTATGATTCTCTTCCTGTTCTCCTTCCCAAGTAACCTAATGTTAAGGAAGCTGAAAAGTACAATTAAATCACCGAGGCCATTTCCTGGTAGCTCCTGAGCTGTTTGCTGTCCCAGAGTATGATGTGTGCTCCCTGGCTTTGTTCCAAGTGGTGGGACTCTCCTGCAACCACATGCCTTCAACAGACTTCTCTTGGTTCCTGGAGTCATCTGTCTTGTCTAAAATTCCTCTTCGAAAACCATTTCCTCCACAAGCCAGAAACCTCCTTTATGAGATAGGGTGTGGGTTTGCACCTGCCACCACATGTTTGCCATTGTGTAACTGTACTTCCCCTCAGTTTTTGAGGTGAAAGGGTCAAAGGAATAAGGTAAAGGAAACACCCACAATGATAGACTTCTGGTTTATTCTACCATCCAATGCAAAATGTCCATGTTTTCTTCCCTTTATCCACTCGCTTGCATTGTTTTGCTCATAGCATTTAAAGAGTTGGCAGAAGCCAATTCTTTGACAGAGTTTCATCTGCTAGTTATATAGTATAACAGAAGCAATAGTAGCATTTCTTCTTTATCTTATAGGCCGGTGGATGGTAGAAGACTGAAGGCCACGACCACTATTGAGAAAGTCGCTGTCCCTTTTTGTGATGGGATTCTGGATGAAGAGATGGCTAGAGGGCAGCCAATCAGTGGTGGGTTGCTCCCGGTTCGGACCAGTTCATAAGAACCAATAGTAAAACCGGTGGGAGGCCCCGCCCACTGCCCCAGATGTTGTCATTGGCGATCTGCGCATGCGATCCCATTGCAAACCGGTAGTAAAGGTAAGTAGAACCCACCCCTGCAGCCAATCCAATATAATGCGGGCTGGAAAGCCATGATTTTGCCACTTCTACATTGCTGCCATTGCAAGGAGATTGGTAGGTTGGGATGGGTGAATCACCTATGTTCTTTTATGGTTTGTCAGTGTTTGGATTGGGACCAGTGACATAACATTTAGTCCCTAAGTAGAGTGGATGGTTGTTTAACCTTTTGGAAATTAGGGATGGAAAGAAGAGAAAGACACCCATGAAGAATGGGGGGGGTAGGTGGGCAATTTGAACCATAAGTGGGCCTATCTGGAAGTAGAACTGTGAGAGTTTTGGGAATTATTTGGTACAAGGAGCCTTGGAGGCTGATGTAGTAGATATAGCAGGGGTGACCATCAGCTAGAAAGCTGTACTGCATGCCCCAGAATTGGGGATGAGTATGAGGAAGTCAGAGGCCATTGTCCCAGGATGCGCCAGAAAGCATGAGTTGGTAGGCAGGGGAGATGAAGGCTGATCTGGGATCACCACAATGATTGGTGAAGGAAAAAATGAGGGGAGATATTGGGCTGGCCTGTACAAGGGAAAGAGGTTAGGCATTCTCTTCTTCCCAGGGTTGTGAATACTGGATTTTACTGGAACCTTGATTTCAGGTTGTTTTTATTAATACAAGGTCTCTATGTAATAACTCTGTATTTTTGCATGACTTAGGCAGCAATGCATGGAACCAGCAACTCCAGGAAATAAGGCCCAGTTTTAAACCCAGAGGGACTGTCAGCTATTATTTGAGAATCGTATCAGCCTCAGTCCCTCTCCACACACATTCTGGGAGCCTATCAGGCAAGGCTGTAAAGTAGTCATGATCAGCGCGTGCTGGACGCCTCCTCCTCAGAGGAGGAGATATCTGAAGGTGAAGACCCAGGCCTGCAAGATGGGAGGCTAACATAACCCAGAGCTCTTCCCTTCCCATGAATGCATCCACTGAGGCCCTGATCCCAAGCCACAACCCCGAGTCCTACAGAGGGCCACGCCTGCTGAATAGATCAGGAAAGGCTGGAGCAGGGGCAAGGTCAAGTCTAAAAGAAGATTTAGATACGCCCCATAACCGCTGCCACATACCTATGGGGTTGATGGGTAAGCATAGGTTGCAGATCAGTGGTGGGTTTCAAAATTTTTTACTACCAGTTCTGTGGGTATGGCTTGGTGGGCATGGCATGGCTTGGTGGGCGTGGCTTGGTGGATGTGGCTTGGTAGGCGTGGCAGGGGAAGGATACTGTAAAATTTCCATTCCCACCCCACTCCAGGGGAAGGATACTGCAAAATCCCCATTTCCTCCCGATCAGCTGGGACTTGGGAGGTAGAGAATAGATGGGGGTGGGGCCAGCCAGAATTTTTACTACCGTTGTCTGAACTACTCAGAATTTCCGCTACCGGTTCTCCAGAACTGGTCAGAACCTGCTGAAACCCACCACTGTTGCAGATGTCTGCAGACTGATGCGCACACCTCTCGAATCCTAACTGCGCATTATACAAAGGTGTGTGTGCTGATTAGATTGACTTCCTGTACTGCGCTTTGCTTATTCCCTAAGCCAGATCATTACATTTGCAGAAATATAAATGGAAAATCCATGCAACCATCCCTGAATGACAGATGAATACGTTCCCTGATCTGTAATGCCAGAGAAGTCTGTTCCATCCTTCAGAGGGTAGAGAGGGAGAAGTAGTTGCCTTCTAATTGACTCAGCTGCAGGGACAGGATCTGGGACCTTGAAAAGGCAAGAAGAGAAAGAGAAGGTTAGGGATACTGATTGTTTCAGCCCCTTCTGCTCTCTATACTGCTCTCTATGCTGATCATCTGATGCCACACTGGAATCAGTAGTGGGTTCCACTTACCTTTGCTACCGGTTTGGAACTGTGAGCGTGTGTGCACGCTTGCTTGCTTCGCTCGCACGTGGTGCTTCTGCACATGTGCAGAACCTTCTGCGCATGTGCAGAGCATCCGTGATGATGTCCTGGTGGGTGGGCAGAGCCTCCCACCGCCGCCACTACCGGTTCGTCTGAACCGGGCCGAACCAGTAGAAACCCACCACTGATTGGAACCCTCTTATTTTCTTGACTTTGTCACTGCCTTGGTGGACTATGCTTCTGCCTAACCTGAAGGACCTTGGTATCATACTTTCTAGTTGTTCAATGAGTTGCCATTATTGCAGAAACTGGACAAAATATTCTTCAGTAGAGGCAGGGACAGCCAATCTGGCGAATGGTGAACTGATTTCACCTCAAGCTACATTCCAAAATGATCTGAAGCTGAAGCAGTGTCTGTTATCCTGTTTCCAGCCTGAGCTTCATATATTGCTTGAAGCTGAAGCAGATTCTCCCTGGAACCCCTGTTCAGGAAAATGGCTGTAGGCTATGAAGCTGGACATCATCCAGGAAGAAAACAAAAAGTAAAACATGTCTGGATTGATACAAAGCAAACTGCATGGTTGTTTCAAGGAATCACTAGGAATCAAGTCGAGTGTCAGGCCATCTATATCTTTTGAGTGGTTATGAATCTCCCTGAATTTTCAGGAAATCTGACAAAATCCTGGAAAAAAAAATTACAATGAATTCCTGGAAACTCTATATCACAGGGGTGTCAAACTGGCGGCCCGCGGGCCGGATGCATCATGCGCAGGCCACGCCCACACTAGCTCCGTGAACGGGAAAAACATCGCGATACATCACATGATGGCAACGTGACGCCATGAGACACCCATGCACTATAATCATCCTTGACACAAAATTCAACCAAATTTGGCTTGCTAGCCTTCTAGTATCAGTGACTGAGATGGGCACCTATACAAATTAAATAAATAAATTTAAGGTTAATCCTTCATTTTTATACCAGTACAGAGGCAGGTTTTCTGCCCAAGGAATCGTGATTAGGATTAATTTGTTTAGTTTTCATAAGGGGATATCTATCTGGATCTTTACCTTTAAATGCATAGATCATTTGAATTTTAATATTTATTTTGAGTATTTTGATATGCTAGAGAAAGTAAATGAAAATGATTGTTTTTTTTTTTTTTAAGGAACACTTCTGTTTCTTCAGGGAATTTAGGGTTGGGATCTATGGGTAATAGACATAGGCAAGAGTTCTTTTTCCACTGATATGTATAATTTAAAATGGATGTCCTACATATGTCAGGCCCATTTCAGCAGGATTCAGCAGTTTTCAGATTTGCTTTGTAGGGCACATGTTTACAGTGAGTAATTTGATTCCTGAGTTCACCCTGTAATGAGGCAAGCAAGGCAAATAATGGAGAAAAATATGCATAAGCTGTTGTCTAGCACAGCTACATTTCTTTCAGCTATGTTGAAGATATTTTATATGAGAATGTTAGTCAGTACCAGGAGGGTTTCATTCCATTAGCCGTTGTCCCTGTCATTATTAGCGAGATATCTGTGATGAATGCATTCTAAATTATCCTTTCAGACAAATCTTTCCTTGCTGCTACTAATTGCAAAATTCCTTCTTCAGGGAAATGGATATGGCAATAAAAGGGCTTGCTAATAAATATTCTCATGGATAAGCAGGGACTAGTAGAATATGGTATTTTAAAGGGTAACTGAGTAGCTCAATAACGGAAGATGTTCCCAGTTCAAATTCTTGTTCATTTACCATAAACAAGACATTTCCTCTCCATCCTGCTCCCAACATCCTATTAAT
Organism: Pantherophis guttatus; assembly: GCF_059756535.1. Taxonomy (NCBI): domain Eukaryota; kingdom Metazoa; phylum Chordata; class Lepidosauria; order Squamata; family Colubridae; genus Pantherophis; species Pantherophis guttatus. The sequence continues at coordinate 155,999,270 of NC_142063.1, forward strand.
GTAGAATTACAGCATGATGATAGCTATCTACCTTATAAAATTTTAGATTTAGTAGTTAGGCTAAGACTGGTAGATCTGAAGCTTAATCCTTGTTCTGTCTTAATGTTAATGAATGAACATCTATGGAGATTCTCAGTCACCCAGATCATGGTTGTCCCAAAGGTGCTTTTTCAAGAGGCAACTGGATTTTCTGGGTTTTTTTGAAGACATTTTGCTTCTCATCCCAGAAGCTTCTTCAGCTCAGAAACTTCTGGGATGAGAAGCAAAACGTCTTCAAAGAAAAACCAGAAAGTCCAGTTGCCTCTTGAAAAAGAACCTTTGGGCTAATGAATGAACATTGAAAATTATTATCTCACAATCATGTTCCCAGGCTTTTCTTAAGGATAAAATTGGGAGAGTCATCTAAACAACAACAATAACAACAACAATAATAATTGGATAAATGATAAAAATGTCAAATCTAATCTAAACATCTGGCTAACTGTGTGACCAGTTGTAATAATAATAATAGACAAAATCTCCCTCAGCTGCAAAAAGCAGCTTTACTTGGAACAGCTTACATCCTGTAGCAATACCTTTAACAACATCAAACAACATCTGGCTATCCCAGGTCTTTGGGAAGGACTTGATAAATGGATAAAAATGGAAAATCCAGCCTAAATATCTGGCTGACTGACCAACCATAATTGTGGTCAACTTCACCATTATAGGAAACAGTTCACTTAAGGAATCTTTACTATTATGCATTATTTTTTCAACTGTGGGCCATGAAATAATGTTTAGAAAATGCAAGGATCACTCACATAAATGGACACTTCCACCCTACATTTTCATCTTTGAAAATACAGGAGTTCATCTTCTTGACAAATAAGATAATCATTAGAGTTGCATTCCCATCCGTTTATTTTTAAAGGTATTTTAAAATTAAACTTTGTACCACATTCACTATTTCTTTACCACTTTAATTATTTTATTTAACCCATGCCATAATAGCAACTCATGGCACAAACTTACTGGTCAAATAAGGTCTTTGGTAGCATTAAGGGGTTAGAAAAGAGTAGATTTTCATCCCAATGAAATCCTTTTTAGGTATCTGTTCTTGCATTTTCCATTTTTTCTTTTATTTGAGGGCTGCTTCTATCAGATCCTAGTTCTACTTAGTAGAGCTCAGGTCAACTCACAGTCTGTAAATGTATCTTCACCATTGTTAGTTTTCTGAATCCAAATATTGCTTTTGCTATTTGCATCATCACTGGTTTGCTTCACTGAACCAGTTTCCAGACACTAATCCAGGGGTGAAATCCAGCAGGTTCTAACAGGTTCTGGAGAACCAGTAGCAGAAATTTTGAGTAGTTCTGAGAACCGGTAAATACCACCTCTGGCTGTCCCCAGAGTGGGGTGGAATGGAGATTTTGCAGTATCCTTCCCCTGCTACACCCACCAAGCCACGTTCACCAAGCCACACCATGCCCACCAAGCCACGCCCACAGAACCGGTAGTAAAAAAAATTGGATTTCACCACTGTACTAATCTCCTTTTTTTTGTGAATCAGCTGACTGACAACAAATCCCAGGTGGTAAGAGAGGAGGCCACAAGCAGCTGTGGTAACCGAAGGTGAGGAGTTCCACCAATTAGTGAATAATTTTGTGGTCTCTGCACAAGACAGACTGAATTAATTGAAACTCACAGGAAATACTGATTGAGAAACAATTCACTAGAACTCAATGTTATGAATCACGGATTTTCATTACATTTCAGTTCAATTTTAAACACATCTCCAAGAAAATTAATCTTGCTGAAATTAGAAGAGTTTATTTTCTAATTAGTGTATTTAGTATTGGAAAGTTATATGCTTAACTAGTCTAAGTATCATTTCTGAACTGAAGAAATTGTATATAAACTGCTGCAGGATAAAGTTAATCATGGCTGCAGCGCTCAGCTGACATGACAAATTCGGCAAAATCACTCCAACTATCCAGTGGCTGCACTTGAGAAACAGACATTCATGGATCACAGTGTGCAATGTCCTGTTAAGTAATGCTGAAAGATGAAAGGAAGTCTTAAGAAGAGGGGCTGTAATTGTGTCCCATTACAACCACTGTCAGCTGAAACCACAAGACAGTACAGTACAGCATTTCTCTCGCCCTCTTATTCCTCTCTTGCAGATTGTCACTCTTGTGTTATGACTTTGGGCCCCTTTTATCCTGATGGAGATACTAGTAAAAAAAAAAAAAAAACCAGAGAAAAAGATACATATCTGAGGAAGAGTAGTGGTGAGGGAAGAATAAAAGAATAGTAAATGAAGTCCAGGCAGACTTGAGGAAAAAAAAATCTGTTTTGTAAAACAACAGAGATGCAGGCAAACACCTCAGGCAGTTTATTTAATTCCCATACTACAGATGCTTGTTTTCTTATACTACCTAGAGCTACCCCGCCATCAACCTATTGCAGATTGCTTTCTTTCTGCTCAGACAGTTCCCATCATGCTTTGCAGTACTCAGATGTTAGCAAGGAAAAGCGGGGTAACTAACAAATAATCACTTCTGCCCAGCTGTTGTTGGCTGCTGACATGATCGATGGGGCTGTTATGCCAAACAGATCCCAACTTAGACGCAAATACACGTGACCTCTTAGGGCTCGTGGGGTTATATGGTAACTTATGCTACAAGTTCAAATTATAACCTGGTTTGTTTATTTGTTAAAAAAAAAAGAAAATGTGGGATGCCTGCTGGTCCTTTCCTGGATATGTATCAGGGAGATGAAGAGGCATTTTCTGATCTCTTTGCAAATCAGGCCACTGTTATCTGAAGAAAATTAGAATGCTTTTAAGAAGCCCAAGAAGAACCTTTTCCTCTTTTTAATTTGACATATTGTCAAGAGATGTGTACTGTAGACATCACAACAACATCTGAATTCCAAATGAGACCACACTGATGTTAGGAAAGCAGCCTTCCTCACACTCATGCTCGCCAAATGTGTTTGAGCATCAGTTCCCATAATGCTCAGTTTTGGAAAAGTATAGGTTGGGGAAAACTATATTAAAAAGCTGTTTCGAAAGAGTTCTTGCCTTCCTTTTGTGAGATTTTTTTTTTTTAGTTGGTCTGTCCATCAATGGATCTCATTTGCTTTTATGCTGTAGAAGAAGGAAATATTTCATATCCATAGTCTTAGCAAATCTTACCAGAATCCTTTTAATGCTATTATCTTCACCTTGCCAATGTGAATGTATGGGGCTGAAATCACTGGTGGGTTGCCCCTGGTTCGGACCGGTTCGCAAGAACTGGTAGTAAAACTGGCAGGAGGGTCTGCCCACTGAACCGGATGTCATCAGAAGTGATCTGCGCATGTACAGAAGATTCTGCGCATGCACACAACAGCATGCAGGCACAATGCAAACTGGTAGTAAAGGTAAGTAGAACCCACCCCTGGTTGAAATGTAGCAATTTTAGATGCCTAAAACTACATTGTGGATCATATCCTACCCACAGGGAATTTCTGAGTCTAGCTCTATGTGTGTGTCTGTCTGTTTAATCCCAGATGTATATTGCTCTTGGGGGAAGAGAATTAGATCAGACTGAGGACAGCAGTGAGAAAAGGACAATTCATGTTATGTATTGCTCCTGCTCAATTTTTCCTCATGCTCTGAAGGTGCTAAACAAGTCAACACAAAGCCGATCATTTTGATGTGGATGAAATAGCTGAGAAAGGGTCCTTGGCATCTGTGGCATCAAATCTGGCATAAGATTTCAATCCGGCAAACTGTGTCAGAAAAAGGCCTCTGATCCAAATCAATGTGAACAACACTCCTTCTTGTCAACCCTTTCAATTGTTAAAACAAACCTGCAAAGTGTTCTCCCATATCATGTAGTTTTGTTATTTAGACCACTGTTTTAAACTGTGATGATTTTGGTTTTAATAGGGGTATTTAAACAAAAAACTTCTGCCACTTGCGTAGGGTATGGGGATGCACACATTGGACAGGAGCTGTCACACTCCCCTCTCCTGCTGGGTGTGCATTCCACAGATGTCAACGAAGACCTGCTATGGAGTTTCCTGGGTAGTGTTCCTCCATCTGAAAGGTTCTACGGATAATCCAGGAATTCCTCCAAACCTCTCTAGAATCTCAAGCAGCTGTCTCTGCCCACCATGTTTGCCATCACATTATATGGTGGAACTTAATATGTAAAGCATCTGCTCATCCTTGCCAAACACATGGCTAACAGAGTCATGATACATTCTCTTCTGGGTATCTCTGTTTGTAGAAGGACAGTGTAGCACCTCCAATTATATTGGACAAACAAGGAAAGTTTTCTAAATCCCTTTGCCTAGGGCCATCCCTACGAGGCATTTTCCTCAGATGATAATAGGTGATAGCAAGAGATTGCCAAATATGGCTTAGCCTCCTTCCAACCTCCTCTCTTAGTTTGCTGTATTCAGGGGTAATGGAGAATGAAGTCTGCTGATCCCCATGCACAAATTGGTGTTAGGTTTGCTTCTTCAATTGGGATAGAAGGGGATTTCATATTCCTCTTTGCCAGCCAAAAGCCTTGGACCACTCTTTCCTTTCTGCCATCGTACAAAACTGGGACCGAATTCCTCTTCATTTCAAACGATATTTGTCCCAGGCACTCAAGAGCAAACTTTGGCCTGAGAAATATGAACCCCAAATGCATTTTTTTGTGGGTAGAGGGGATAGTGATAGGAATGGAGGGTGTGTGTGTGCCTGGCTTCATTTAGACAAATGTCTTAGCAACGGTTTTCTGCCTTCCATGTTCGGATATTGTTACAGTGTCACATGCTGGCTTTGCGGCCCCACAGAACTCTCCTGAGGCAGTTTCTGCAATATCACAAATGGAAGCAATTTGTTGGCAAGCTGGGCTGGGAGTGGGTGGGGTGGGGATTGAAGGCTGTTTCACCTAATTGTAAGAATAATCCAACATCCTGTTTTTGTCATTCCAACCTGTTACCAACTTCAGTACTTCAAAAACTGCATTCTTTCCTTCGTGTGCCTGACAGGATGCTACTGTTATTTCCTCATTGCACGCAGCTATTCTTTATTAGGTTACAATCACTTTGCAGTAACGTTCAGCTGTTTGCCTCATGTACAGGGAAATGAAACGTTCCCTAACATGCATATTTAAAAAAGCGGGGGCTGTATCATCCCTCGTTCCTAAACTGCTGAATGAATAAATGCACAGAGTGGTTTCTTGTAATCCGCCGGAGAAATCAGTCCGACGGTTTCTGCATGTTGTCAGCCTTCTGTGGCTTTGGTTTAGTTGAGCATCAAATTGGATGAATTCATTTGAAACTTTATAATTTGAGATGTTATTAAAATATGCTATTTTAAAGACTATATAATCCACAGCATTGCTTGCCTGATTTACTGTTCTTTGCTTTTTCCATTTGTCATGAAGCAGCTGCAAAAAAACGACAACAAAAAACCACCATAACCATCTTAGCAAAAATATGTTCCATTTCTCTGCAAAGCAGAGGGAAATCAAATGCAAAGCTTGAGAGTCATTAAATATCAAATATAAATGCACAGCAAATATAAATTGCAGCAAGATGTTATTTCAAAACATCTGTATGTAGTAATAAAAACATTTCTGTCTTGGTGTGTTTGATTTTTGAGGTGCCAAATAAATATTAAGATTACCTTCCCCACCAAAAAACCCCCCCTTGATCCTTCATCTGGCTGTAAGGTTAGCCCTTCATTTCCTTATATTGAGACCTTAAACACAGATGTTTAAGACAGGAAGCAACAAGTGTTGATAGCACAAATAAACCCTTGGAAAATTTATGAGTATATTTCGTGTATTTATGCATGTGGCAAGCAGAATCCTCACATCTTGTTTGAGGAGATGAGTAAGAAGGACCTTCCTATCATAAATGAAGAGGAATTGGGTGAAATGCTACCAGTTCGGACCAGTTCTCCTGAACTGGTAGTAAAAAATGCTACTGGTTCAGGCGAACTGGTATTTCCAGCGATCAGCTGGGCGACGATCAGCTGTGACGTGTGATTTATTTTAGCTAGAATTGTCAGATTTCCTGCTAATCCCCCCCCCATTCTACTTACCTTTGCAGACTTGGAGGGCTTCAAAATGTTCCTTTTTTAGCGTTGCATGGGCACGCCTCAGGTGTGCTCGGTAGCAGACTCACAGAACCGGTAGCAGACTTCAGAGGATTTCACCGCTGAGAGGAATATTTATGAATGAAAGCAAATATACGTGTCCCCAGATAATGTTGCAGGATCCAATCTGGGTCAGTCACCAGGATCAGACAATTAATCTTCCAAGCTTTCGGATCCGTACTGGAGCCCATCCTCAGGGAATTTCTCTCTAACAGAATGTGGACTTTGGACTATTCTGTGTGTGGTATTTATAGGTTGCCTCATTGTGTGTGCTTTTGTTGTTGTTGTTGTTGATTGGTATGTTGATGGCTGGCTATTAAGTTTTTGGCTATCTTTTCCTTGTTCTGCCAAGCCTTTGCCTCCTAAGTTCTTGTCCTTAATACACCTCCAAAAACCATACTCTGCTAGAGAGAAATTCCCTGAGGTTGGGCTCCATGAATGCTTGTAAGATTAATCATCTGATCCTGGTGACCCACCCAGATTGGATCCTGCAATATTTGGCTAATTCTTTGCTTCAAATATTTGGTGGTAAAGAGAAGAATTCAGCCTCCTACCCCTTTCACTCCTCACTACTTTTTATCTAGTATTCTATTCCACTGTTATGTCTGTTCTGACTGCCTATTATATTTTCTTATTTGCTTTCTGGTGAAAAGAGCACAGCTCATGTTTTGTTTGCAGAATCTGTTTCTGGTGTTATCTCTAGCTAAAAATCATCACTACCCTGCCAAAATATGCTTCTATATTTGAAATGTATTTGAATATAAGTAGCTCCAGTTGGTAGTTAGGCTGTTGGTCTGAGCTTGGCAATTTGGTTGCAAATGTTTCATCACCATTCAAGGAGACATAGTCAGTGGGTTTTGACAATGTCTTCTCGAATGGTGATGAAACGTTTGCAAACAAATTGCCAAGTTCGGAGCTCAGACCAATAGCTCATGCCTCTTTATTTGTTAGGGAAGGTGAAAACTTGCCAGTCAATGGATGACTAATATTTGAACCTGGAACAAGACAGTTCCTATAAAAAACATTTGCTCACAGCTATTCTTTTTATCCAGAGTTGTGACTGGAAATCATCTGGGTTTTGAAACTATAGAAGGATAGGACAATACAGGAGAAAAAAGAGGTAACAAATAAAGAGGCATATTTTGTCAAGTGTTATTTTGTTAAGGGTAGTGATCAAGTGACTTTTCTTAGTATGAAGGAGCAATCAAACTATGTCACTAAACTCCTCAGAATAACAATGATCTTCTGCAATGCCACTAGACAGTACTAATGAAAAGAAAAAAAATGAAGGAAGAATGGTTGGGAAAATGAAAATGGCAAAAGAGAACCAAGCTCAATATTTTCCTTAACCCAGAATGTTGCCTCATGTTGCATCATGGATCATTTTCCTTAACCATGGGTAAGCATTGGATCAGAACATTTAATCATCCTTTTCCAACCTGGCACCTCCAGATATGTTATTCTTTTACTCCTGTATAATTAGTCTCACTTCTCCAAACTCCTAGGATCTGTATAGGATAAACATCAGTGGTGGGTTTCAAAATTTTTTACACTGGTTCTGTGGGTGTGGCTTTGTGGGAGTGGTATGGCTTTGTGGGCGTGGCTTTGTGGGCATGGCATGGGAAGGATACTGTAAAATCTCCATTCCCACCCCACTCTGGGGGAAGGATACTGCAAAATCTCCATTTCCTCCCGATCAGCTGGCACTTGGGAGACAGAGAATAGATGGGGACGGGGCCAGTCAGAATTTTTACTACTGGTTCTCCGAACTATTCAAAATTTCCGCTACCGGTTCTCCAGAACTGGTCAGAACCTGCTGAAACCCACCTCTGATAAGCATGCTGTTTAGGGTGTGTAGGAGCTGAAGCCCAATATTCTAAATGGAATATGTTGAAGAAAGATGATCTAAATCAGGGGTCTCCAACATTGGCAGCTTTAAGACTTGTGGACTTCAACTCCCAGAATTCCTCGACCAGCGAAATCTTAAAGCCGCCAAGGTTGGTGACCCCTGATCTAAATTATGATGTTGAACCGGCTGAACTGCTGTTTAAAATTTCTCAATCATTCTTTCTTTCTTCATAACTTAAAAAAAAAAACTCTTCATTTTTGTTTTTCTCCTTCCTGCACAGTAACAGGGAGTAGAATAAACCTAGGATGTTGCAGTACTGCATCAGAATGGGTTACTTACTGCTGTTGGTATAGCAACTGCTACTGCCATCAAATATTACATAGTCATGTCGGATATGGAATGAGGAAAAAGAGACAGAGGGAGATAGCTGATTGATTGGAGGATAATTAACCTCCTGGATCAATTGAGGATAATTAACCTAAGCCATCTAGGAGCCAACTATGCCAGAGTATCATTTGTGATACTAATAGTTGGTGCTAAGTCTTTATAATGGAACTGGAAGTGATAATTTAGCCGACTGGATTTTCCTATTTATTCTAATGTCATTCATCTTAAAACCACAAGGGAGAATCTATGTATTGAAATGGGCATCTGTAGTAAGAAAAACTTTGCATGAATTCTTCCTCTATATATTTAAGTTGCTACAATCAAATGTGTAGGAAACGCAGAGATCAGATTACTATAAATGCAAAAGCAGGTCTCTTCATTCAAAACTTTATTATGGTGATAGACTAACATAACAGGTGCCTTGAAGGAGACTCATAATGAAAGCTTTACAATCTCTTTAAGATGTTGACTGCAGTCCTATGATACTTGTCTCTTGTTCATCATTCAGAGGGATAGACACATATATAAAAGTTCAGCTCTGCATTCCAAAATGCAAGTTAAAATCATAATGTTGCATTCAATTCTATATAAGCCATTAGAGCTTCAAAAATAACATCTATTTCTGCCACAAAACATGTTTAATTTACTTTAGTTCATATAATTCTATGCTTCTTTTCTAGCCTTACTGATATTTCTAGTACTATTTGTACTAGAGTAAATGAAAAAGAAAAGCAATACAAATATTTATAGAGCCTGGATAGCTCTGCAGACAAGGCACTGTAATTTAACACCAGCTGTCTGCAATTAAAGTAAGTTCGAATCTTGCCAGGCTCAAGGTTGACTCAGCCTTCCATCCTTTCTAAGGTAGGTAAATTGAGGACCCAGTTTGTGGGGGCAATAAACTGACTTTGTATAAAATATACAAAAGTATGAAGGCTATTGCTTAATGCACTGTAAGCCGCCCTGAGTCTCTGGAGAAGGGCGGCATATAAATCAAATTTAAAAAAATAAATAAATATTTATGGATCTTCCGATGCTTTTCTGTTTTCTTTTTAATAATAATTTTAAGAACGCTTACACAATTGGAACCATAGTTTTCCTGCCTGGGGTTCCTTGTATTGCATTAAATAATTATATATGTGATTGTGATTACAATTTCATGTGATTACAATTTCAGTGTAGAAAAGCTTGTTGCGATATTTTATTTCTTCTCATAGTAGTATTTGTTGCAATATTTTCAGGATCAGACTCAATAATAATAATAAGAGTTAGAGGTTTAAATATATTTCTCTTTAATTATAACAGGCATTCTATATTCACTGAATATTCACAGATAGAAGCAAAGAAAATGGTGAAGGTGGCTCCTTATATATACAAAGGGTGGAGCCAAGAGTGGGAGTGGTGAATTATGAATACATTAAGAGTCAAAGAATAAGTTAACCCCTGATATCCCATATATACATTATTTACACATTAGGGAATAAGGCATTTACATCTGACAAATCCCCCTCTAAATGCCGGTTCGCTATACAACACCAATTACATTCAGATTCAGGACAATATAAGACATACAATTTAGAAGTTAAATATTTGTGCTGTTTAGAAGGTAAAGGCTTCGTCAATATGTCAGCTAATTGTTCAGATGTATCACAATGTACTGCTTTGATAAATCCATCTTGAGACAATTGTCTCACATGCTTAAATTTTATATCTATATGCCTGGATCTTTGTCCAATGGCATCGGATCTAGATATTTCAATGGCTGCTTTATTGTCTTCATGCATAACAAAAGGCAAAGTAGGTTTTTTCCAAACATCTGAAATTAAATCATTAAACCATACAAGGTTATTTGCAGCTTTGGATAAACAAACATATTCCGCTTCTGTGGTTGAAGTGGCTACCAGTTCTTGTTTACCAGTGTACCAGTAAACTGGACAGTCATTTAATAGGAAAACATAACCAGAAGTACTTTTTCTGCATGATATATCTCCAGCCCAATCCGCATCTGCGTAACATGTAAGCTTTGGTTCTTTATTATCACTAGGTTCTAATACTAGGCAAAAGTCTAATGTACTTTTCAGATATCTTAAAATTCTTTTGACGGCTTCCCAGTGATACATTGTTGGTTTGCTAACGTGCCTTGATAATAAATTGAGTGGTAATGCAATATCTGGCCTAGTCCAATTAGATATATAAAGAAGTGAACCTATGACTGATCTATAAAATGTATTATCCTTGAATTCAGGGGAAGATTCATCAGTATTTCTAAGGAAATCAGTTTGCATAGGAGTGTCACAGGGTTTGGCATTGTTTAAATTGCATTTGTTTAGAAGTTCAATGATCTTATCTTTCTGAGTAAGTTTGAATCCCCTTCTAGTTTTGTTAATTTGTACACCAAGATATTTGTTTACTTTACCTAGAGATTTCAACGAGAAATGTTCATTTAGCTTGTTTACAAAGATTTCTCTTCTCTCTTTGTGTTTTCCTATATATAAAATATCATCTACATAAATCAATACAAATTCAATATAATCATCACTCTTTTTGACAAAGAAACAGTTATCAGCAGTGGTAGCGTTGAAATCCATGGTCTTAAGTACTTTTACCAAGCAATCGTACCATCTTTTGCCAGATTGCTTTAATCCGTATAAACTCTTGTTCAATAGCCAAATTTCATTTTTATTAGTGTATTGACTGTGAGGTGCTCTTACATATATTTCCTTATCTAGTTTTGCGTGTAGATACGCAGTCTGTATGTCATATTGAAATACATCAAGATTGAGTGCAGATGCTACTACTAGAGCTGTTTTAACACTCTCTGTTCTTACTGTGGGGGAGTACGTGTCAGTATAGTCCTCCGGATATTTTTGAGCATAACCTTGTGCAACCAATCTAGCTTTGTATAGAGTATTGCCTCCTTCTAGGTTCTTAATTTTATAAATCCACCTGGTACCAATAATTGTTTTATCTTTAGGTGCAATCGCAGGTGTGAATACATTTAATCCTTGCAAACTTTCCATCTCTTTTTTCATAGCTAGTTCCCATTTTTCCTTTTCTTCACGAGGGAGTTTTAATACTTCCTCATATGTATTAGGTGTTATTTGTTCACCATCCATATGCATTATGTAATCTCTGTATTTATTTGGTATTTGATTTCTGTTGTTCCTAATAGCTCTTTCAGGTTTGCTATGGTCGTCATGCAAATATCTTGCTTCCTTTTTTGTTAATGTGTCTGTCTTTATTTTGTGTTGACTATTTGTCCATGTTTTGGTTTTGTTTTTATTTTTGTTGATATTTTGATTTTCTATTGTCCCTCCCTCACGAGATTTTGTATCTTTGCATTTATTTGGAAATATTTCATTAAGATGTAATTTAGACCAGTTGGCCTGTTCATGGAACACAGCTGTTCTGGAAACTATAAATTTGTTATTATTATCAATGAATCTGTACCCTTTGGTGCCAGTTTCATATCCCATAAATCTTAGTCTTCTGGATACGTTTTCTCCCTTTCTTCTCAACTGTTTAGGTATGTGTACGTCTGCAGTGACCCCAAATATGTGCATGTGTGCTAATTTTGGTTTCCTATTATACATCACCTCATATGGTGTCTTATTCACAATACTGGACCAGGTTCTATTTTGAGTGTAATTTGAATAATGTAAGGCTTCTGACCAAAATTGTTTGCCTAAACCAGCATCCTCTAATGTGCACCTAATCATGGTTTGTAATGTGGAATTTTTTCTCTCTGCAATCCCGTTCTGGAACGCAGAAAATGGACTAGACGTGTAATGTAGCATTCCTCTATCCTTTAACCATTGGGAGAATTCTTTAGACATGAATTCACATCCCCTATCTGTCATAATTTGCTTTATTCTGATATTATGTTGTGTTTCTATGCGTTTGTAAAATTCCTTAAATTTCTGAAAGGTTTCATCCTTGTGTTTTAATGTGTAAACAAAACCATAGCGACTGTAATCGTCTACTATTGTTAGGAAGTAACGTTTTCTATAAGTGATTGATGGAGTTAATGGGCCAACTAAGTCCATGTGTACTAAGTCAAAAATTTTGTTAGTTGATCTGGTGGATTTTTTTGGCCTGGGACTAGTTTTTAGTTTAGTAGATTTACATACTGAGCATTCTAAATAATTTTCACAATTTTTTATTTTGACACCTTCTGCGTGTTCAGTCATTTTTTGTACTACAGGAAAACTTGCGTGTCCTAACTTCCTATGTAAGATGTGAGCACACTCATCATGAATTGGTTTACCTATTTTTGGTTTCTTCTCATTGTGTGTATCTGCGTGATCATGAGATATTTTACATTCATCATTGTCACTGTTACTAATATTTTCATCATCTGCCTCAATACAATCTTCCATATTTGAATCAATGTTATGTAACCATCTTTCTTTTGCTATCAGATAGGGCAGGCCTCCTTTAATCATCACAGTGCCTACATTTGTTTTATTCTTCTCTAAAGTTGCTTTTCCCTTTGAGAAAACTATATTGATGTCAGAATCTCTGCTTAGTTTTATGGCACTTAGTATGTTATGAGGTATTTCTGGTATTAACAATACCCCCTCTATTTTTCCTAGACCAGGCAAGGTCACATTCCCTCTGCCTAATACTTGAACCTTTTTTTGATTAGCTACCTTTATTACAAACTTATCTTCTGTAAATGAAGACAATATATTTTTGTTATTAGTGGTGTGATTAGTTGCCCCAGAATCAATAAGCCAATTATTGTTCTCATTTTGTTGCGTTTTAGTGCTGTCTTGTTTATTTAGTCCATTCAGTGAACCAGATTTTCTCTCTTTTGAATTTTCTCTGCCCCCTCTACTTTCTCTGTAATTTGGTGGGCTTCTATATTTATGTCTATCTGTGGAAGACTGTTTATAATTGTATTTATTCCTATATTCTGACCTATGTCTTTCCTTTGAAATTTTGGGACAATCTCTTCTATTGTGTTCCCTGGACCCACAATTGTGGCATTTAAAAGTTTCATTATATTTTTCTTGGAAAGCTACCTTCCTAAAAGATTTGTGTTCTGTGTGATTGCTAGAACGATTTTTTCTTGAATTGTCTTCTGCTATCAATTAGTTAGATAGACTTTCTATGGTTAAATATCCTAGATTGATGGTGTCTAAGTGTGACATAAAACTATCCCATGATGAATCAAGTGAATTGATAATAACACTTTTCATTGTTTGATCTGAAATCACTTCCCCCCTCAAATGCAGCTCAGCTCTTATTTTGTTTAAAGATATTAAATGCTCACTTATGGAAACCCCTGGTTTTACTCTGGAAGAAAAGAAGTCCTTAGACATTCTTGTGGTGGTAGCTACACTATCGCTGTGAAACAAATTAAACATGCATTGAATTATTTCTGAAACAGTTAGATTTGGTTTGATGCTATGATACATTGCAGGAGACACGCTAGATATTATTAAGAAAAATGCTCTATGGTGTAAACAATCTATTTTTAAAGTCCAAGGTATTCTTGGGGGACTAGTGATAAAAAATAGTAAATTTTCTTTCATAAAGACAACCTGAAGCTGTTGATACCATTCTTGCAAATTAATGCCATCAACCCTAAGTTTTGGAAAGTCACTGGGTAAGTTTCCCACATTATTTTGTCCATTACTTACAACCTGAAGTAGTCCGTGGTCTCGCAAGTGTAGGAAATTGCAAAACGGCATGGGGATGCTCGCAACGAGTCTGCGCGGTTCTCTGGCCAGTTCAAGTCTTTCCGGACCGTCTACGTAGTTTCGCACATGCGCGTTGTTCATTTCTTCTTTGGCGTCGTCGTGGAAGGTTCTCTCCATTGTAGCTCGCTCGCTCCGCTCCTCTTCAGACGAGTCGGTCTCTGGCTCGGTCTTAGGAGTTCTGATGGCGGCGACTGCTCTTCTCTTTCTTTTGGGTGCGTTGGCACTTGCTTCGGTCTGCGGTGTAGGGCGGAATCGACATGGCTCTCTGGGCTCGGGCGTCGTCGCTCTCGAAGTCAGGATGGGAGCGTGCAGGTCTTGAGGTATCGGCTTGTTCGCTTGCTTCTTCGTTGGCGCTTTGGAAATTTTTAATTTTGGCCCAAATGCAGCAAAAAGCGTCTTCATTGCTGACTTTACTTGAGATTTTGTTAAGTCGTCTTCACTTTCTGATTCTGGCTCTTCCGAAGAGTTTGAATCCTCCTTTTCACTTTCGTTGTCTGATAACGTCTTTCGCGCCAGAAATTTTGAACTGAGCATTTTGATTGGCTCTGTTTCGTTCACTTTGGAGGCTTGTTGAAACCAAGATGGCTGCCATTCAAAATTTCGCGCGGGATCACATTTTTTCTTTTTCATAACGGCTTTCTCTGTAGTCATATCACTCACAGTTTTTTGGTCTTTGGGTTTCTCTTTAGCGATGTTTTTCTCTCTCGCTGCTCCGCTGTTCTTCAGCATTTCTTGGAGGTTCGCGATGAGGCTTTCATCATTCTTCTGGCTTTTTAATAGCTTCAATATCTCTGACCTGAGTTCGTTATTTTCTATTTCGATTTCCTCCTGGTCATCATTTTCATTTATTAATTCTCCTTCTTCAGTGGTGTATTCTTCGGATTCTCTCGAAATCGCGTTTGTGGATTCGTTGATTATTTCTTGTTCAGTTTCTATTTCTTTGCTGTAGGCCCTGGTGTTGGGCCTATCTTTCTTAGACATTTTTAGGTATTTATTGAGTCAATTAACCATCCTCTGCTACCAGCTTGTTGCAATATTTTCAGGATCAGACTCAATAATAATAATAAGAGTTAGAGGTTTAAATATATTTCTCTTTAATTATAACAGGCATTCTATATTCACTGAATATTCACAGATAGAAGCAAAGAAAATGGTGAAGGTGGCTCCTTATATATACAAAGGGTGGAGCCAAGAGTGGGAGTGGTGAATTATGAATACATTAAGAGTCAAAGAATAAGTTAACCCCTGATATCCCATATATACATTATTTACACATTAGGGAATAAGGCATTTACATCTGACAGTATTTATATTATGTCAGTTCATGAATATATTCTATATTTCTGCCACTCCAATCCCTGCAAGCATTTCATTAATGTAGAAGAACCCTCTGTTCTCACCCACAGTTTCTACACGGCCAGTTTTTTTACTTCTCCAATATGTCTTGTTGTTGTTGATGATGATGATATTGTTCAATAATGAAATATAGCAAAACAGGGTTGGCTGGCCATTGTTGATGTGGCTGCAAGCGATAGTTTAAAAGCTTATGCAGAGTCATGTATTTTGATAAGGATTATCTATATTTGAAATAATAAAGAAATGTTGAATAGGCTCCCTGTTGTAAGCAAATGCTGGGGAACTTGGAAATGTTGGCTCTCTACCCCCTAGTGTTCTCCAATAAACTAATGCAATAAGGCTAACAATAAAAGGCTATGTTGCAGACTAAAAAGCCCTCTGACAGACAAAACAGAAATGTTGGAAACAGATGAAGCTTTTTGCACAATTAGATTTTTTTTGAGGGAGGCTGCGGTACACGGATTTTCCAGATCCCGTTCAGGTCTGATTGATGGTAAAATCATAACTACATCATATTAGCCTCAGAGTTCACTGACAGGGTACTGCTGATTAATATTGTGACTGCTGTTCACTTACCATCAAAGCTGTGGAAATATGAATTGAGCTGCTCCGGTAACAAACCCTGCATATTAAAAGGTACGAGGAACAATCTCTACTCTGCATTGGGAGATGTAATGAGATAAACAGCCTTTCTCTGAAGTATTGTGTAGTTACAGAGCAACAAAGCAGCAATGCCATTATTACACGTTTGTGTTTTTATACTTCATGTCATCCCATAATGCACACACTGTTCTCCCCCCCACTCCTTCACTTGCTGTTGAAGATGATCCTGGAAAATGGGAAGAAATAACATTTGGCTGAATTCTATCCTCCTCTTTGAAACCCAGCTCTCTATCTCAGTTGTGGTATATTTTACACACACCCACACCCCTTTTAGATAAGGGGAGAGCCATCACTGTGTTTCTTCAGCAGATGTAAAAGCCTCAAGCCTTTCAAAGGGAGGATACCTTCATTTATATGGTTGTTTATTATTCCCTCTTGGCACAGCAAAAGATTATATTTATCTGACGTACTGAGTGCAGAAAGATTTCCTTTAGCCATACCACTGAGATTTTCTTCAGCATCTGTCCTCTTCTCTCCTTGATATAGATGCTACAGAGACAATAATGTGTGCAAATCATAGCCGAGCTAAAGCCATAGAGGCAGCTGAGAGCCAGGCCTCCCCATCCGAGAGATTTCAGCCCCTGATCTAAAGAGTTATCTCATCATTACAGAGATAGTATGCTTTTAAAGCAGGGTTGGGGAACTGAATTGATTCTGGACAGCCTCGTGGGAGCCAGATTGGCCAGAGAGATTCCAGCAAGGCTCTCTTTAGACATTTTGACTCCCTAGGCACATTCTGGCACCTCCTATAGTTTGGCTCACCTTCCAATTTTATTAGGAATTTCAAAAAAAGGTGCCCTCTTGTTCCTTTTTTTTCTCTTCAGGTTTTTGAGTTTTACGCTTAGACGTTTTAGACATTTCTTTTCTTTTTTTGGACATGTTCATCCTATTTAATTTTTATTAGATCAGCACCCATTGTTGTTCTGTGGTAGCAATTCTGCAAAATTATAGTTAAACCTCAGGCAGGCATACTGATGCCCAAGCATCCTAATGAAGTTATGCCTGCTTTATAGGTATAACATCAATCTGGTAGTTATGTGACTCACTCTCTCAGCACCTTCCTATCAGACTTCCCTTTTGCTTTGTTAAAATTACCCTGTTTTCCCCAAAATAAGACATCCCCTGATAATAAACCCAATCGGGCTTTTGAGTGCATGGCAATAAGGCCAAGCGCTTATTTCAGGGTTCAAAAAAATATAAGACAGGGTCTTATTTTTGGGGAAACACGGTATTGATTCCTGAGATCCATAGCTGTAATAATAATGTCTTTTTTGTGACTTGCAATATCTGGTTGTTTCACTGTTCACTACTGCTTGTCCAACTGGGAAGGTTAAGTGTTTTTAAAAAGTGTAGAAAGAAAAAAGTTGTAAAGCAACGACGTAAGATTGCAGATTTTATACTCCTATGCTGTATTTCAGAAGTCTTTTCCATGTTGGAGCCTCCTAAACTTTGGCACCCTCTTCTTTAGCAGAACAGGTAAAATTCTTGATTGCATATCTCCTTTTCCCACTTTTCCTTGTTAGGTACTGTTGTTGGATGATTTATGAAGTGCTCAGTGAAAAATATTTACTTAGTCAAGATTAATAATAAAGATGCATGACTGGATGTAAAACCTTTGCATTAGCATCGTATTATTCTTAGTTCCTTAGTGCACTGTCAACATCTTTATTCCAATCTAATCCTGTGTTTATTAAGGCAAATAATCCCTCAAATCCCATTAAATGCATTACATTTTAGATTCTGACTTCTTTTAGATAAGTACTCGAAGCTTAAGATAATGTTCTCCTGGAGCAGCACTGGCTTTAGACATCTTTATTTGTGAAGTTAAAAAATAAATAAAAAATGATGTCATTTATTTTTAAACATTACATCACATGGTGCTTCCAATCATAGGGAGTTGTATAAACTCTTTGGCTGCTCAAATCTGGACAGTTCTATCTGATCAAGGAAAGCTTTTGTATGGAGTAATGCTATCATATTTGCATATGTGTAAAACCATTCCATTTTGCAGTTGTGTTTGGGCTTAAAGTTGCTGTATCATTCTTACTAAAACTTTCCAGTGAACATTAAAATCACTGAAATTTTGTTCTGGGTCTGATTGTTATACCGTGTTTCCCCGAAAATAAGACCCTGTCTTACATTTTGTTGAACCCTGAAATAAGCGCTTGGCCTTATTGCCATGCGCTCAAAAGCCCGATTGGGCTTATTGTCAGGGGATGTCTTATTTTGGGGGAAACAGGGTACCAGAATAGAAAGCAGGTGATATTCAACCATAACATCTGAAGACAATAGTGAGGAATCTGTAAGATAGGGATGCAGCATCACCACCCCACAGGCAAAGCATGGCTTGGGTTACAATGGATTACCTCATGAGAATCCCAATTCTTCCATCAAGAAAGGAAAATTTCCTGATTAGTAGGATTTAAGCCCACAAGCAATGCTTGTTTAGTGACTGTCTCATTTAGCAACTGTTCACACATACAGCGGTAATAAAAAAATAACTTTATGACCAATCCTCACATTTATCACTTTTGCATCTTTGTAAAGCAAAGGAAAACTGAAGTAAGATTGTAAGCATGGATACATTTTCATTTAGCAACCACTTCGTTTAACAATTATGTTGCTGGTTCCAATTGTGGTAGGTAAAAGAGGACTACTTATATGTAGAGGTTAGTGATACAATGAATGTTCAAGGTCAACAATCAAATATCAAAGGACAGAATGGACATCTTGGTCCGTTATCCTTGTAGAGTGAAAAAAATGGATAAAAATAGATAATGAGCGTTTTATCTTTGAATCGAGCATATCTCCATTTAAGCTAACAAATGCTGTCTAAATTCATGTTTCCCGTGGGTGATACATAAATGATAATTATCAGCGTTCAGAAAAGCAACAAACACCCATAAGTATGTGCCATGCACCAGCTTGTATCTAGGGGGAAAAAAATCAAAGCAGGAAAGGAGTCAACGTGCTCTGCTCAATTGTCTCTCAAAGACACTTCAAAGGAAATTACATAAACCAGTCCCTACCATCTGCAACTACTTAAATTTCATGGAGGGTTCACTGCCTTGAAATTAATGGACTTGCCTGATTGAAAACCAAAATAGGTGAAAAGTGAACCCGCTTTTCAATAGAACATTTGCTAAAATATTACATGGCAAGATTATTGCCTAAGAGCAGCCCATGCAAACAACTTTATATTGCAAAGGCCAGATTCTTTGGAAGAAAGTCTCTCCATATGAATTGGATTCACCTCTCGGTTTCCCCATCATGCTGATTTTCTGTTCCCTCTCCACAAAGGGGGAGGGGAGGGGAGAGTGATTTACTTCTAAATTTGGGAAATAAGGTGGGTGATAAATGTATTTGCAGAAGAATATTCATTTTTCAACCATCTTATATGTATCTAATGATTTTTTATTATGTTAGATTCATTTCAGCTGACTTCATCTCTATCCCTAATCAAACAGACATTTAGGGATTTCAATACATGGGAATTCAAAATTACGATTATTATTGTCATGCAGTTAAAAAGCCATCGATTTATCTAAGAATAGCAAAATGTGGATAATGCAAAGGGAAACTTTCTCTTATGCCTCGATTATTGGTTTCCAAACTATGAAATGCAAACCACTGATTTTAACTTTTAATACTTTGCAGTCTATCAAACAATATTTGCATACAACTCTGTAATCATAGACACTACTGAATTTACATGTCAGAATCTTCAAATTTCCAACATACATGACCGAATGCACTAGTTTTGGACAATTGCTGTCCAGATATTTTTGAATTCTCACTATCTCTTCCAGCATGCTCACTGCTAACGTATTCTATGAGCTGTAGTTGTAAATATCTGGAGGACATATCATTGATCATTTCTTAACTGATGAAGATTCATCCTGATTAGACACTAATCAGAGCCATTGGGTTGGTTGGTTAGTGAGGCAGTTTAGAAATTTGCCTGCCTGGGTGGATTGATGTTGAGTAAGAGGTATCTGGCATGTCAAGCTAACAACAAGATATATTGTTTATTCACTGCTGACATGGTCAAGGTTAAAGAAAAAACAATTATATATATGACATTCATGGCACACTTCTTCAAAAACTATGCACTGAGAAATTATCAGGCTCCTGATTCCATGTTAAAGGAAGCTTGATCCATTGGATGGATATGTGAGTCCTTTGAAGTCTCATCTCTGTTAATGTCCCAAGAATTAATTGCATTACTACTTTCTACTGAGCTAATGAATAACAAAATATTGTGTTTGTTGCCACATATAAAGTTACATGTGGAGAGGTTTTTTTGGGGGGGTCTTGGATGAGAAGATAAGCTTAGATAAAGGAGGTGTTACTCTAATGTTAGAAGAATGGACACCACCAGAAATCACTGGGACACTCTGATTTAATTTTGGGATTATTCTATGCATTATTATTACAAATTATAAGAAAATGTTTAATTGGTCATTTTAAATTAATTATTTTAAAATAATTAAATTTTGTTCCCCTACCATAGTCAAGTGAAACGCCCCTTTATAATTGCTATTCTCTACTGATTGACTATCTGCCATCACATTGGCATCAACTCTTAGCAGTAACATCTACAGATTTTCTCCAGGAGGATCTGTCTGTAACTTGGTCCTTCAGGTCTTCCAAAGATGCCCATTACTACTGTGATGGAATGCCTTTACCATTCTGCTGGTCATCTTCTCTTTCTTTCCACCTTTCTTCACAAATTTCTCCAGGGAGCTAGGTGTTCTCATGCCCAAAATTCAATAACTTGAACCTGATCATTTGTATCTCGAGTGAGAACTCTGGATTGATCTATTTTAGGATCCATTTGGCACATACTGGCCAGGAAAGGGGCTTGGCTATGTCCATATCTGTGAAAATAGCCAGAAGCATATCCCCAGACTAGTTGTTCCCCACCCACCAAAGAGTCTTCAAAATGATATGGATTATTTTACACTGTGTTGCTGTGACAGGATTCTGTCACTTTAAGTAAGAATTATTACTTACTGGAACACGATGTGATAACAAAAGCCTGTTTTAATTCTGGGCTGCCAAAGCCTACTAGCACCAATTTAAACTGCAAGTGGGGAAAAGCCTATATCAAGTCCACCACCGTGGACAGAACATAATGGAATACACAGCCAAAAAGTTACTATTTATTCCCCCAAGTGCTGAAAATCATTTGCAGTTACACACAAAGAAATAATATTTGGGAAGTGGCAGTGTGTTAAATCTGCGAATCATCTAGCTGGAAAGGGAGCTCAAAGGCTCTTGAATGAAACACCCAGGTGATTCATGAAATCTACAATTTGGAACCTACAACCTGCCTCTTAGTGCAACAAAAAATGATTTGGCTTTATCATCTAATAGGACAGCTATTCAAATGTTTGAGGATGGTTGTTACACTGCCTCTCATCTGCCTCTTCTCCAAATTAAGCGTATCAGGGAAAAAAGCAAGATCACATTCTTTCTCCCCAAAGGAACTATAACTTAATCAAACTTTTCTGCTCATTCTTTACATTTCTAACTTGCTTATCTTCTGTGAAAGCAGAGCAGCTTTCAGAATACACTCCTGATTCACTGGGACAAGTGAAGTTATGGGTTATTTTCCTCTCTTATCACCATGTCCTCTTCTACCACTATATAGTGTTTCCCCCCTCTTATATTGCAAACGAATTCATAGAAATAACCAGCATCAGAATTTTTCTTCTTCCCTTGATGAGTGGGTTTGTTTTCCATAGCAGCTTCACTTTGTCCCTTCTGTTGTCATTTTCTGGTGATGCTTTTCATGGCTATTTGCTGCCATTCCCTTGCAGCATTTACTGCTTTGGAGTAAAATGGAACTTGAATTTTGTTTCTCCAAGTGAGAGGACAACGGCGCAGCCAAGGGGTGAAAGGTAAAATGCCCCATACAGTGGTGGGTTTCAACCGGTGTTACAACCTGTTCGCTTCACACATGCTCCGTGCAAGCGAATTGCACTTCAAAACAGCTGAGATGCGGCAATCTGCTCTGCCACGCCTATCAGCTGGGCTAAAAACAAACAAATATAGGTAGGTATAGTGCAGGGGTGGGCGGGAGGGCCCAGCTGGTAGTCGGAGTGAACCGGTTCGCTCTCCACTCACCATCGCCAGTATCAGCTCACACGAACCGGGACGAACGGGTAGAAATCCGCCACTGGTCCAATAGGCTCCTTTTTGCAATCCTTCCACCATGCCTATGACCCATGTTTTGAACAAGGGCCTAGTGGTTTTCAGAAGAGTGCCATACCTGTGTCCAATCTCTGAACAACCTCTCCACACTCCTCCTCCTCCCAACCAACCTGTCAGTGGGACAATTTTGGGGCATTGCTACAACATTCTTCCAAAAGAACACAAGACCCACTGTCTGAGTGACAGTGCAGTGTGTATCACTACACTGGCTACATTCCATTCAAGCAATATCAAAGCTGGATGAGGCCTCTGTCTCAGGCTTTGCCCGGATTCACACAGCCCTATCCAGCCAAATTAACAAATGATGTTGTGAGGCTAGAAATTCTGCCAGAGGACTCCTCTAATTGCTGTCCTTTAACTGTCTCACAGCAAAATCACAAAAATGTGTCTCACTTAATTTGGCCACATCATGCAGGGGTATTCACTGGAGAAAGCAATTATGCTTGGAAGACTTAGTGGCAAAAAGGAAACAAAACCATTAAAGATCTATGGAGATTCTCAGTCATCCAGGTAATAGTTCAGGGGTGGGTTCTACTTACCTTTACTACCGGTTTGCAATGGGATTGCGCGTGCCTTGCTTCTGCACATGCGCAGATGGCTGATGACAACATCCGGGGCGGTGGGTGGGGCCTCCCTCCGGTTTTACTACCAGTTCTTGCGAACTGGTCTGAACCGGGGGGGCAACCCACCACTGTAATAGTTGTCCCAAAGGTGCTTTTTCAAGAGGCAACTTGAAGAAGCTTCTTGGATGAGAAGCAAAATGTCTTCAAAGAAAAACCAGAAAGTCCAGTTGCCCCTTGAAAAAGCAAAAAGAGAAAAAAAGAGAAAAAGAGTCGGACAGAACTGAATGGATATCATCATCATCATCATCATCATCATCATCATCATTTATCCCACATTGAAGATGTTAGGACAGCACATCTTGCAGGCCTTGTTACAGAGTGCCTGCCCACCAATTAATACCAATATACATTTCTGCCAAGCTCAGGAACTGGAGGAATGCCACAAGAGTGTCCACAGTTGTTTGAATTGCATATTAGTATATTGTTTGCCCAAATGTTTTGTATCATAAATGAGTCCAGAGTATTTAAAATCAATGTGTTTCTATTTCTTGACTTGGTATTCTCAGTTTATGCTTTCATTTTACACAAACAACTTTATAAAGCTGAAACTCATTGCAAAACCTACACACTATCTCATATCTCTTGCTCACCTGTTTTGGAATGAGTGTTTAAATATTCCTTTACTTCATCTTCCATGAATTTCTGAACTAGAAATTCAGTTCTAGTGTGAAAAGTGTGGAGGGCCTTGGTAGTGCAGCAGACTAAAGCTCTGTTAAGTAACACCAGCTGCCTACAATTACTGCAAGTTCAAATCTCATCAGGCTCAAGGTTGACTCAGCCTTCCATCCTTTCGAGGTAGGTAAAATGAGGACCCAGTTTGTGGGGGCAATAAGCTGACTTTGTATTAAAAAAAAGAACACCGCTTAGGGCCCCCCCGAAAGCCCTACTAAGCAGGTATATACAAAAGTATGAAGGCTATTGCTTAACGCATTGTAAGCCGCCCTGAGTCTCCGTAGAAGGGCGGCATATAAATTGAACCAATAAATAAATAAATAAATAAACTAGAATGGGGTCTAGATTCATTATATATGTTTGATATGTTCGCAGCCTTATTTGTAAAACTAATAAAGGTAGGATATACAGTAAATAAACAAAAAACAAATAAATAAATCATCAATGACTGCATAAATATGGGAAATGATATAGATTTTACTTTGTAATTATATAAATATATTTATAAATGAAATGTTTGTTATTAGGAAAAGGAGCAACAGAACTGGAAAAATTATAGTATTTTTTATCAAATCTTAACAAGTGTATAAGAACTACATGATTTTTATTGTTATTCACATTGTTATTTATAAACTGAATGTCTCCTTTAATGTTATTTGTTTTTCAAAACAAGTTCGCAGAGAGGTCACTGAATTGCATAACTTCTAGTCTCTGAGCTATGTAGAGGTAAGTTAACATGCTGACCATTAAGCTAATGAAAAGTGGGTTTTTTTCATACTGTTTATTCTTTCGCACACAGACCCTCCTACGTCCAGCATTTTAAAAAAATGTACAAATTGTATTTCTGCCAGTTTTGTGTTCCCTGGCATTTTCCTTTCCTGGAAGCTTAAATTTATTTAAATTTAAATCCTTAAAATCAGACAAGGCTGCATCAATCCAATTCAGCTATCAATAGTATTCCATTGTACCAATCTAAACCAATTTGTTTTAACACATTCCGGTAATGGGATGCTGAAATGCTTATCCTGTGTTCCAGGTGTCATATCTATGTTCAAGGAAGAAACTGGGTCCTTATTTTTAGATTGGACTCAACCCCTCTACATTCCATAGATCCCTTTTGCAGATACGTTTTGGTTTTTGCCTTGTGACACCGAAGAGCTGGACAGGAGACCTCTTGGTTTGCTGACATTATAAATTGCAGGGACATGAGGTTCAGTCAGTGTGGGAATGAGGGAAGCTGCACTGGTCTCTGCAGGGTTTAAATCTGTTTCCGGCAGTTCCTTCTATTTACAAACAGCAAGAATTGCTAGCAAATGGTGAAAAATGCAGCCGAGTCACTTTGAGAATGATTGTATAAGGTGGATTATAACAGTGTTTTTCAAGCCTGTAATCTCTAGGTATATTCATACCAAGGGCTATTTATCTTGCAGATATATAGCACAGGAAGGTTTTTTTTTTTTTTTGCTGCTTGTGAGGAAGCTTGTAGCAAGGAGAAAGAGCGATCTCTCGCTTTGTCACTGGCTGTACATCACTGCAGCTGTGCCCTTTGATTACATAGAGGCCTTCTCCATCCATTAATAATAGGAAGTGCTTTTTGTCTGCTGAATGAATCTCTGTGCAAGCCTTGCCTAGCATCCAGCCCAGGATTCAGTGGTGTAGAAAGGTAAATTAAAGAGGGGAGTTGCTTCTTCAGTATTTGCACTGGATGTGTTCATGATGATAACCTTTGGCTGCCCCTGGAAAGGCAGTGTTGTGCTGGGTATTTTTTTCTTGCATTTCTCTTTATCACGCCGGCATAGAAAGAGTCATAGTTTCCACTTCCACGGAAAACTAATGAAGGCTCTTGGTAAATGCTGCACTCCTCTTATTTTGACTAAGTATGTCATGTTTGTGGTTCTTACTATTCTCATCATCATGCTCATCATTGTCATCCATTCCAGACACACTTTGCAAGTCCTCTATGGAAATATGAAACAAAGGATAGATGTAGCTTTCTTTCTTTATTACGTCTGCCTTATTTTTAGCTCTCTTCTGAAAGTTTGAATAAAAATGAATCGGATTCGGTCGGGGCTGAGGGAGAGGGAGAGATTCATTCAGTCATACTACTTTTCCTCCATTCTTCTTTCATGCACACTTTTTCTGCTGCAGTCTGAAGAAATAGCAGTTGTTTAGGAACCATTGAGAGAGGACAAAATGGGGTTAACCTTCAGGATTGTGGAAGGAATGACTATCTTTCACTTTATCCATACAGTATTTACTAAATTCTTCATCCAAAAGTGCCTAAAAGGCAAACCACTTCTGTTCTGACTGCATCTTCTATTTTTGCAACATCAAGGGGCATGAATGCTTTTTTGTCATGTGTTATTTACCCCACTTCCATTATCAACTTTGTCACCCATTCAGATCCCCTATATATTATCTGCACGACATCATTTCTCCAACCACTACTCCAGTTGGAGTTGCCGGTACTGAGGCTTTCACCTGTAATATGAAGTTGGGATCAGAGAAATGATCTCCCCCTACATTTTTGAGGAAGCTAGATAGTTGGGCAAGGACCATTCTAAAACTAGAACTAAATTATCCAGCATGCCTACCTGTCACTTGACAGTGAGATGGACATTGTATAAATCTAATAAATAAATAAATCTAATGTCTGCTCAACTGGCAATGCAAGAAGTGCAGTGGCTCAGTGGCTTAAAGATGCTGGAGAAAATTTGTGCGGTTCGAGTCCTAGCAAAGCGGGATGCAGTGAGCTCTCATCATTTGCCTTGACTTCTGCCAATCAAGAGTTTGAAAGCATGCTGCATGTAAAGAGATAAATAGGTACCATTTCAGTGGGAGAAATAATGGCACTTTGTATGGAATACAAACCCAACTGGTGCCGGATCTGCTCAAATACGACACCCAAACATGAGGTGACATCAGTGGAAGAAAAAAGCCTGGATGATGCTGTAGAAGGCCATTAGTCATTCTGGATGCAGAGCTAGTTCACCTCCTGTGGTGCACTTTGGATAGTGCATGAGTGTGAACTGAACAGAGTAACAGTCTCAGGTAGCTAAACAACTATTACAGTATTAACACCATAGTCTTCTGCCTAATGTACCATTACTTACACTAAATAAATAGTACTGGCAATGCAAGAATTGTGTTACTTGCTTATTAGTCAAAATACATTGATTTTTTTATTATATGCATACCCCAACTTTCCACTGTGATTCTGTGGTTCTAGTACCACCTCCACCCCAACTTCTATATCCTTAGATTTAGCTTTACAAGAGTCCTAACAGAAGGCTAGGCTGAGAATGACTCATCTGAAATCACACAATGAGCTTGATCATAAACTAGAAGCTGGTACTTTTCCTAGCGCAACTTTCTGAAAACAGTTTTTAGTGGAATATCTGAAACTGTGATGTTTCTTTTTTTTGGTTTGTTTCCTTTTTCGATGCCTGTTTCCATTTGCAGGATGTTTAGTCTCCCATCACCACTTGACTTCCAGACTCGGGTCTCTCAAGGGGAAAAGTGTTTTGAAGCTTTTGCAGTTCCCTCTCATAGGAACCACTAGATTCCCCCCCCCCCATATGACTAGACACACACTTATTGTATTAAGTAAGGCTACAGGGCTGTGGAAGAGTATGGAAGGAATTTATTTTTAATTTACATTTTGTTTGGAATGAGGCAGAGGTGGTATTCAGCTGGTTCATACCAATTCACCCGAACCGGTAGCGGAAATCATAGATGGGCCTGCCCACCCACCCTGGCTCTATGCCATCTTATTTAGGCATGTTTTTGAGACCCTAACAATTGCTATATTTCTTCTTTTACACATTTTCCTATGCAATGATTATTTTTATTGTGATTTATCCGGAAATACATCCTGATTCTGAGCAGAAGGCTTCCCATTTTAGGATTCCAAACTGTGAAATATCCTACTAGCCTATTCGTTATTTATGATGTCTCATTTGAAATAAAACCTTGCCTGTATTTAATTCATTTGATAGGCTTCTGCCAACCACGTTTCTCTTCAGTCTCTTGTTGACTCTTGATATATGAGCCATACAACCAGAGCATCTTCATTTCCTTAATTTATTCCCCAAATCTCAGCCTGTCTCTAAAAGGCTGTAGATGGTCGTGAATGTATGCATGCATGCTTGCTTCTCTCTCCCTCCCTCTCTCTCTGTGTGTGTGTGTGTGTGTGTGCGTGTGCGTGTGCGTGTGCATAGATGCATGTAGATAATTATTTTGGTTGATTTACACTGTATACAATGGGCAATCTTTCCTTTCTCAGTTTACAGCCCATAGTTATATTCTTTGTGATTTTAGCATCAGAAGTAAAGAGAAAATATTGCAAACATGTTCTACAATAGGATACAGTGCTCCCTCTGTCTCTCATTCCCATTCTCTCTCTCTCTCTCATTCTCTCTCTCTCTCTGACACACACATACATACTAGCTTGCACTTCCAGAATTCTTGGATGTCATGCTTTATTGCATCTTGTCAATAGGCAGCCAGGTACTACATCATCCTTGAAATGGCCGTAAATCCTATACAAAGGAAGCCATGCTGGATTGTGTGACAAAGAATGCCTGTTCCCTTTCTCTCTCCATAAAAAAAATATATGCCATAATCATAAGATACAAAAGAAGGTTGAAATACGCAGTGAGAAATTTGCATCGCTCTGAAGAAGTCGGGTTATTTGATTTTCTATTTCTCTGTTTTAAATCCTGTTATGTTTTTGAATGAAGAGCTTAAAATGTGTCTGAATCGAGCACTTTGGCTGAGGCATTTGAAAGATAGATTTTGTTTTAGTTTTTCTTGCATACTTTGATCACTGACTCCCTTCCAAAACAGTTTGGATGTTTAATTGCATTTCCCCTTCATGTATGACTGTAAATGGAGCAGGATAGCATTATAATGTTGCAATATAAAGTAAAAAACCCAAGACATGATTGCAAAAACAAAAATGGCCTTCCTTGATGTCTCAGCTAACTCATCCTGGGCATCACTTTCCCATGGAGTCAAAACCTCCTGCTCCCCTTTATGCAGCTATTCCTAGCCTCTTCTGCCAGTTTTGTGTAATTTTTGGTGGAAGTAGAAGGACTGGTCCAATGTCCTTCTATCATGCTAGCCCAAATTTATTCCTACAATTAGGCAAAGTGAAGCACTTCTTAAAATGGCAAATGCTAAAATGCACCACTTCGTCCTGCTAAATGTCTGCTAAACTCCCAAGACCGTTTTCTTGGAGACATTGCTGCACCTGATCCTTCTTCTTAAGGAACTACATATTTTCTTATGGACTTGTTGCTTGTTTATAACTCCTTCACATATTGACTAACTTTCTGAGAAGAGATGATTGCTCTAGTTAACATACTGAGCAAAGCCCAGCATGAAAACAAATGTTTTTATTCAATTAATTTTTTTACATTTCCCACATCTTTCTTTGAGAGCAAAAAGCAGCTTACAGGGAGTTCTTGTTTTATTTCATCCTCCACAACCAGAATCCTGTGAAGTATGTTCAGTGATTGGCCCAAAGTCTTTCAGGGAGCTTTGATGAAGTCAACTGCAGCCCATGTAAGTTTTTGTCTCTGAATAAAATGTCTTATTTATTTATTTATTTAATATAATTTGTATGCCGCCCTATCTCCGTAGGACTCAGGGTGGCTCACAACAAATAAAAACAAACCCAATAAAACATAAAATACATAAATATGCATACATAAAATACATAAATGTATACATATATAATTTAAACATATATTAAAACCCATTAAAATAATCAAAAACCCCTCAGTCCAGGCTGGGCGATGTGAACAGCCATGTTTTTAATTCGCGGCGGAAGGTGCGAAGGTCAGGAGCCAACCAAAGCCCCAGGAGGAGTTGATTCCAAAGAGTGGGCATGCCCACAGAGAAAGCTCTACCCCTGGGGGCCGCCAGCCAACATTGTCTAGCCGATGGCATCCGAAGAAGGCCCTCCCTGTGAAAAGCACCAGGCGATGGGAAGCCGTTGCTGGCTGCAGATGGTCCAACAAGTATCCTGGGCCTAAGCCATGTAGGGCTTGATAGGTCATCACCAGCACCTTGAATCTCACCCAGAGGGCAACCGGTAACCAATGCAAGTCGCGTAGGAGCGGTAACACTTAGTCAAAGTGTTACCAGACTCCCGAGCTTTTGTCCTCTTAGGCTAAAATGGCTCTCCTCCTGGTGGAATTTGAAACTGGGCTACTCACAGCTGTACCTGCACATCCCACACACACCTACACACAACTATCTCTCAGGAAGCAACATGAGAAAGGGGGGAATGCTGGGATGGAAAAAGCTGGATCCTGTTGGTGGGTTTTGGGAAGCAAGAAAAGTGATGGGGAGAATGGCAAGAAAGTGGACAGGCAAAGAGAGGGATGGATTAAAATGAGTAGAAAGGGAAATAAGAGAAGAACAGACACATGGGAAGAGGAATATGAACCCAGTGGCTGAAGAAAAGGATGGTGGGAAAAGACTCAAACATGGAAATACAAGTAATTTTCAACTTACGACCACAATTGAGCCCAAAATTTCTGTTGCTAAGTAAGGCAGTTGCTAAGTGAATTGTGTCCCATTTTACAACCTTTTTTGCCACAGTTGTTAAGTGGATCATGTTGTTGTTAAGCAAATCTGGTTTCCCCCCATTGACTTTGCTTGTCAGAAAGATTACAAATAGTGATCACTTAATCCCGGGATATTCCACCTATCATAAATACATGCTGGTTACCAAGCGCCCAAATTTTGATCACATGATCATAAGGATGCTGCAACAGTCGTGTGAAAACCAGTGATAAATCACGTTTCAATGACATTGTGACTTCAGATGGTTGATCTAAGCAAATGGTTGATAATCGGGGACTACAGTAGCTGTATGAAGAAGGTAGAGGAGCAGAAAGTTTTCTATCTTTTTTAAGAACAAGCAGTCCAGGATGTTCCATTCTTTTAGACTCACGGTTGGACAGAGTGATCAGTCTAAAACTATCAGGCATGTCAGGGAAATATTGGACATAAGATAACTCTAGTGCCAGCACACAATAATAAATGCTGTCCAGGCAGATCATACATTTAGTTAAATTGCCAGGTGAAAAAAAGCAGTCTCAAGCCACGTTTTTTTTGGAAAAACCATTGTTAAATATAAATCAGAAGTAGAAATTAACTGTTGTTATTGTTACTGCTATGAATGGAATGGAATGGAATGGAATGGAATAGAATAGAATAGAATAGAATAGAATAGAATAGAATAGAATAGAATAGAATAGAATAGAATAGAACAGAATAGAATAGAATAACAGAGTTGAAAGGGACCTTAGAGGTCTTCTAGTCCAACCCTCTGCTTAGGCAGGAAACCCTACACCACTTCAGACAACATCTTCTTAAAAACTTCCAGTGTTGGAGCATTCACAACTTCTGGAGGCAAGTTGTTCCACTGATTAATTGTCTGATTAACTGATTAACTATTGTTCCACTGATTACCTGTTAGGAAATTTCTCCTTATAATCTGCAAGGTGGATCTGACTGGATTTGCTACCTTTGACTATGAGTTACTTTGCACAGATCTAGAATATTATTGTAATGAATGCACTGTCCCAAGAAATGCAGTTTATTATTTATTTATTATCTGGCTTTCCAGATCTTTTAGTATGGCATCAAGTGGACCAAATACTATTGACACCTTACTCAGTCTCTATAGGGAACAATCTTTATTGTTTCCTATTTTTTCTGATTCTTTCTTTTTGTCCACCTTTTCTTCAGCTGCAGCAATATCAATTGTCAATGCTGGCTTCTTTATAACTGCAGTCATTTCTAGCTTATTATGAGCTAAAGGCTTATCAGCATGGAAGACCAAGAGGATCTTCTTTCTCTTTGTGTTTTATTTTTTTTACCATTTTTTCAATATTGGAATGCCATCAAAGTTTTTGTTGCTGGTAATTTGTTGCTAGTAATTTATAATTCTTATTAAGATTCCAATGAAATTACCTCCAATTAAGGTAAATACCTCCAATTAAGGTATCCACTTAATTAGTGATATTATTACTGTTATTGTTATTATTTTTGCATTTGGCTATCCATGCAAAAAACAGTGGCGATTGGGGGGAATGCATCCATTCCATGCAAAATTGAGAGCAGGGCTTTTCGCCTTTAATTTCCAGATTCAATTACTCCCAGAAACTGGAGAGCTAAAAAGAGTATTAGAATAGTAGCAAATTCGAAATCAGATCATCATCACATACTTAAAATAAAGTCCTGTAGAAGCAAACCAGGATAGACAGATCATCTACCATTGTAGTAAAGCTATTTTTCTCATCACAAAAAGCAGCTTAAATGGGAAATCCTTTCAGGTTTTGGAAGATGTTCACTCGGTGATAGGTTTGCCAAGGTCAAAAGCATGGGGAAAGAGGGAATGAGAGATCGTGACAATGGCAAAAAAAGGAAGGAAAATTGAAACAGACCAGAAGGTGACTGTCACCTCCTTGAATTGATCACACCTTTCTCCCAAGTTTGAAGTCAATTTCATCTGCCATTATGCATCCTATGCAGATGCTCATCAGGCATAAACTGTGTGAGACCATGCCATTAAGTGCACCATGGATATTGGAATCATTTACACATTTATCTATTATCCTACCACATGATTCAGAACCTTCAGGGTTATTACATTGGCAGTTGATAGACTGGATCAGATCTGCTCCATTTTGAGTCATGTCACACACAGAATGGCATGATTACATTTGATATGAAGTACAGGATTATTCACTTTAATATTTTGGCTGCTCTGTAAGTACAAAACCACCCAATGGGATGTTTTCTCAAAGCCTCCTACTATCCTGTCATTCTTGACTGATTAATCTTTTGATATTGAAACTGGGGTGAGGGGGGAAGCAAGTCTTGAAGACCTCATCAGATTTATTCTATAAACAAGTAGTGATATACTTTCCTGAAATGTGCCATATCTTGGAAGTTTGTTTTTCATCTCACCATTTATATTCCTGAAGAATAGATATGTCTTTCACTCTGAAGTAGCATTTTGTGACATGCGGATTTACAGTGTTCAGGCTTAAGTCTCTAGCCCCTCACAGTCTGTCAAAAATGGCTTCTTCGTCCATTTATTTGTGTCTTGTGTGCTCAGTCTGAATATCTTTTGTGAATTTATACTTGACAAGCCTCGTATTTCAGGGGGAGGCCTCATCTCACAATCTCCTTCAGCTTGTTCTGTTGCATTAGCAGAAACAACAAATTTAATCCATGATGTCAATTGTAAATTACAGAAGAGCTGTCATTTATGCCCCACATCAGTAAGGTCAAGGCCACGACTTAAAATGCTAAGGGCAAATAGTGGATTTAAAAGGCTTTTTAAAATTATTGGTACATATTGAGCGTTATGGAAACTAGAATGGTGCTTGGAGCAATCTTAAGCTAGCTTTTTCATTGTCCTTAGGGTAACAAGAAATCTTTCGAGTGAAAATATGTAGAACAGAATATTCATAGCATTCTTATATTACGCATTTCCTAACAGAGAATTATTCTGTGGGTAAAAAAAAAAATGAGAGGAAACATTTTGAACAAATTAGGAAACTGGTACCAGTTGACAGAGAAGATGAGGAAGAAAACACTTATTTGCATACCAGTTCTAAACTACCTCACCATTAAAGTATCTAAATTACCTCAGTGAATTCTGAGCACAGGAGTGGGTGATAAATTGCTTTTGCATAAATGCGCTTTCCCTTTGCTGGGACTTAATTTTTTGTGTATAAAAGGCACACAAATGATCCAAAGGAGCAACCTTGAACTCTCTCAAGAAGAAAAATGGCATGTCTGAAATGTTCTCTGTAATGAAATTATTCCAAATGCTTCTTGTTTTCATAAGTATCCCTTGAGTCTCAGAGGATTTGCCCAAAATGGTATGCAGTACTCTCCAGTAAGGAAACGGCAGGTAATGATTTCTTTTCCCCCACTCCATTAAAATGAAATTGTTCCTGTTAATTTGTGGTCTCATTTTCATAAGTTATATTTCTATTATTAATTTAATATAAGGATATGTTCAGTTGAAAAACTTATCCTGGGCCAATGGGGAAAATATTTCATATAAAGCAGACCACAAAAAATATGAATGCACAGAGAAAGAGAGAGAGAGAGAGAGAGAGAGAGAGAGAGAGAGAGAGAGGCACACAGGCACACAGAGGAGAAACAGAACTTCCTTCTAATCAATAGCATCAGATTTTCCAAAATTACATTAGGCCAGTGGCTGTTTTGTTCTGGCTTCAAAAGCATTGAAATTTGCTAATAGGAAATGGCACCAAACCATCATCAACAAGATTTTAAGGCGCTGTCCTTTCCTTATTTTCTTCCTCCTTAATATATGCAATACATTTTCCACCTACAGCATTAATTCTTTTTCAGAACATGGACCTTCATACATTGCTTCTCCCCACACAACTTCCTTGCTTCTTGTCTTTCTTGTCTGTTTGGAGTTACTGCCAAACTAGAAAACTGTGATTTGTGCTTCCTAGGTCAGAGGTGGTTTCAGCAGGTTTGACCAGTTCTGGAGAACCAGTTGCGGAAATTTTGAATAGTTCGGAGAACCGGTAGTAAAAATTCTGACTGGCCCCGCCCCCATCTATTCTCTGCCTCCAGAGTCCCAGCTGATCGGGAGGAAATGGGGATTTTGCATTATCCTTCCCCTGGAGTGGGGAAGGAATGGAGATTTTACAGTATCCTTCCCCTGGAGTGGGGTGGGAATGGAGAGTTTACAGTATCCTTCCCCTGCCACACCCATGAAGCCATACCCACCAAGCCATGGCCACAGAACCGGTAGTAAAAATAATTGAAACCCACCATTGTCCTAGGTGACACTCCTGATATCCTCTTTTGACCCACAGTACAGTAAGAGAATAACATCCCATGCAGAATGTCCCATGTAGAAGGTCAAAAACATGATTTACCATCAGAGACCATGTGCTAACTAGTAGCCCTGTGAAATGTGATTGTAGTCAAAGAATAGAAAAGGAAAGGAAAGAGGAGTTAGGTCATGAAATGTCAGATTTCCTAACAAGAAAAATAATTTATATAAAAGGTCCCCAACCCACAGGGCTACAGCCCACTACCGGGCTGTGGCCTATTTGGAACCGGACCATGTGAGCGGTGGAGCCGATGTGCACACACATGCACGCAGCTCGACTTGCGTGAGCGCCAGGCCAGTGTGCATACACACAAACACGCAGCTCAACTTGCATAAGTCGAACTGCACACGCACATTGGCCCGCTGTTCATGCGGCCTGGTTCCCCACTCCCCCACCAGCCGATTACCCTCCCCCACCAGCCAAGCCACTGGACCTCAAAGGTTGAGGACCACTGATTTATACGATTTGGTACTGTAAATTTCTCAAGAGATACACAGTTTCATTGTTTTACCAGTCATACCTCAAAAATAGATGAGGGACTTTAAAGGGAGGAAAAGCCAAAGGAAAAGTTGCTTGTTCGGGGAAAGGAAAACTACAATTAAAAGAAATTCTGCCAAGTTTCAAACAGCAACCTTGTATCTACTAAGGATACAACTGAATGGATAACATCATCATCATCATCATCCTATATCTATTAGGTGAGCCATCTCTTTTTGCTATGATAGCATTCCTGATACAAGTCAGAAAACATGAGAAACCATTGCAATAATTGGGTCAGTTGCAATTTCATTCCTGCTGCTACAAACCAGCCAAGCAACTGGTGCACTTTATTCCGTTGGTTGTCATGAGATAAAATGCATCAGCCAAAATGATCCGGAGTGCTTGAGGAGGCAGTGGAAAAGGGGAAAGATTACTTTAAGAGCACAGCAGAAAAATGCACCTGCTGAATGCAGAGCAACGTAATCTGTTTCTGTCCTCCCCAAATGATGGCTGGCCTGTTCTAGCAAAGGTGCAATGTAGATAGGTGTGTAAGGTACTTCCACATAGCAGAGATGTTTAGCAGATGGTCTGCACCACTGTACTATTGTCTTCACTGATACACTCCATATGGAATTGGCCAGCACTTCTTTTAGGCAACTGGTCTTGAATTCCCACCCCTTTTCCCTTATTGTATGTATTTTGTACAATGAGAAAGAAAATAGAACAACCAGCCACTGAAAAGTAAAAGTGACACCTTGGAGTAACTGATGAGTACAAGGAGAGGATACCTGGTATCCTGGTGTCTTGTCTTCAGTGAGGAGGTAGAATATTCCATTCCCAAGTCACTAAATTGTTTCTTCAAAGGTGCAGAATAGAGGAAGTATCACTTGGCGTCCTGCTTCCTATCTCTGTCTTGTTGCTTTCGTGTACAAAAGGATTAAAGCTGGAATAACCAAAGGGCACTCAAATTAATTCATGCTCACTTGCTGCACTGAACTGTAATATTCCAGTGCTATTTCCAATAGCTCTGGGAAGTTCTTTGCCTTTTGATATAAATATAAATAATATAAATTCTTGCTTGTTGTTCATCACTTTCTCTCTCCCTATTTTTTGCCCGTCTTTTATCCCATTTTGCTAGTTAAGCGTTTTCTGATTTTAATAAATTTCCACTTTTGTAGTTGAACTAACTGTTGTGATCTGGCTATAGAGATTGAGTGGGAGTGTGCTGCATTAGCCAAATTATTTTCCAACCAAAGGGCCTCAGTAGGGAGTCAAAACTAAACTCTTTTCTAGTGATAAAATAACTCAGTGTATTTCTAGGCCCTTGCTCAGGCAATCATCTAAACTTGTACCAAGAGTCTACAAACTGAGGATATTCATTAGGATTTAAACACATCCTGAAGAGGATTTGAAAAATAGCATGCCTTGAAAGATAGCATGAAGTTTTGAAAACAGCAGTGGCATTTGGACTGGAGAAAACCCTTCATTCTTGGAAATGGGAAAGAATACGGTGTCTAGAGACCATGAAGATGGAAGCACTTTTTGAAAAGTTGAACCTCTCAGAAGTCTTGGAGATGCTTGGATGAAAAAAGATACATTACTGAATCTGAAATAATTCTGAGGTTGAACTTGACTGTAAGTTGATTTGATATTGACTTCATGAAAGATTTGGAAGCAGCTGAGACAGTCATATGCATTTTCAGGAATGAGCCCTGATACTTTAATGTTATGAACTACCTCAATCTTAAATTTTCAGAGAACGGAAGTTGAATGGAACATATTTCAGAGTATCTCTCTGTTCAGACTACACTAAATGAAAGTAGGGTGAACATTTCTGATGATGATTTAATCAAGGAACAGTTATTAAGATCACTACCAGAACATATATATATATATATATATTCCCCCCCCCAATAAAAGGGTCATGTCATAGAACAATGTAGTCTTTACATAGCTAAGACATATATATAAATATAACAGAGAGAGATAATGAGATCAAATGTTCTAAAATCAGTCTAGCCTGCACAGGAATCCAAAAACAACAAGGAATAAAGATATTTATGTTGGCAGATAAATGGTTATTTGTATCTGGATATGATTTTTGAGCTTGAAAACAGATTTTGACTGGATAGTGATGCATGTTTGTAAGTATTGATGAATCCTACCAAGAAAAAAAAAACTAATTTCACAAATGGTATGTTGATAGATGTAGAAAAGGTAAAATTAAACTGAAATGCCTATAAATCATAATGAAAGTTAGAACATACTGTAATATTAAAAAAGCATTATTGTATGCTTGAAATGGATACAAATTACTTACATCTATGTAATCTTATGCCATGTAGTTGTAAAATTGTGCTTAAGAATGGACCCTGCACTGTTATAAAGGGCTATGAAGTAATGCTAATGGGGAAACACAATTAAGCTAATTTGATAGAAATTATGCAACCTAAAGCAAACAGCATAGCAGGACACATGTATAATAATCATCTTGCAAATAGTATGGAACGGTATTTCTTAATCTTTTTCTTCTCAGGATACCTTCCCAATTTTAAAAATTATGGAGTACCCCCCCAAAGGGCTTTTGTTTACATAGGCTACATTCATTGATATTTACCATATTAAAAATTAAAATGGATGCAATTTTGGAATATTCATTTATGATTCATTGAAACATATAAAAATAACAATATTAAATGCATCTGATGTTCACATAAAATTTCTCATGGAAAATCCTATTTTTAACAAGAGAAGAGTGACATTGTTTTAAATTTTTGCAAATATCTTCAATATTTGGAAAATCATTTTGATTTCATGGATTGTGAGAAGGTCTTGGGGTACCCCCAGGGATCCTCAGACTACGGTTTAAGAAATACTGGGATTCACAGAGATGAGTCTGTCACTTGAAGATAAAAGGGGTGAGAAGCTAACAAGTAGACCAAATGCTTTTCCTTGCAAGAAACAAAGGGAATAAAAATATTATCATTGTTTAAAAACTAAAGAAAAAAGCAATGGTTTTCCCACATTCAAATTCATACAAGCAAGACAGCCATTGGAATTTATTGCTCAGATGTTTGTGGCTGGCCAATCAAAATAAAGCGGGGTAGGGAAATTGAAATATTTATAGATGATCTACCTATATCTTAACCAATAAAAGTGAAATATTTGAGAAATTCACACTGCATAGTACTATGTAGAAGACAAGTTCAATAGCAGAATAGAGAGATTAAAGTCGGATAACAGAAGAGAATATTGCAAATGGGAATTAAAAGAATATTTGAACAGTAAAGATATAACACATATTAAAAACTTACATTATAGCCCTGAGAAAGAGGAATTGCAGAAATAAAAAAAAATCAAAACTTGCTGACATGACAAGGTGTCTTCTGGTTGATGCTACTCTGTTTCTCCCAAAATAAGACATCCCCTAATAATAAACCCAATCGGGCTTTTGAGCTCATGGCAATAAGGCCAAGCGCTTATTTCAGGGTTCAAAAAAACATAAGACAGGGTCTTATTTTCGGGGAAACACGGTAGATTACTTGATTATTTTGTAGGAGAAGCACATCAGCACCACCACTTATTTGCATTATCATTTACCAACAAAGGGCATAGAAAAAACTTCATGTGAATTATGAACTAGGTGCAGATCCAATCTGTAACATCTACATATACTTGATTGCAAGACTTATGGACATGAAAGGGATAAATTAAATTACAGAACCCCATCAGGAATAAGGGTAGACTACCAAGTAGGAGCAAAAAGGTTCAGAGTTTTGGAGAAGTTTAAAACTGGAGAAACACAAGCAGTTCTTAATAGCCGCAACTGAGACTGGCAACTTCGTTGCTTGCGGTTGTCAAGTGACACATCATATGACCATGACATGTGATTTTACTGCCAGCTTCTCCATTGATGCTGCTTGTTGGAAGTTGACTGTGACGTGTGCATGACTGTGGGGTGTTGCAATAGTTGTGAATGCCTGCTGGTTGCAAAGTGCCTGAATCTCAATCTTCCCACTGTGGGGACTTTGGCTGTGTGATGACTAGTCCCAAAATTACTTTTTCAATGCTACTGTAAGTTTGAACAGTTGCTAAACGGGGCTGTTGTTAAGCAACAATGACCTGTAAACATATTTGGTATTCCTCATTTTAATGAAGGTTAACCTCAGATGAGCTGCAATATTTTGATACTATTAGAAACTAGTCTACTAGCTCCAGCACTTGAATCTATTCGGAAAGTGCACAAAGGGAACCGAACACAAACAATATTGCACAGTCAGAAAAGTTTACTGAAAATGAGTCTGAAGACCCTGAAATAGCATCAAATTCAGAAGGGATTGCTGACGCACAGGAAGACTAAGACCCAGAATTAGATTAAGAAGATCTCAAAGATCTAATAAAGGAATCCTTCCCAAGAGAATATGTTGCACAGATAGAACAAGGGAAGTGCCAGATCCTAGTTGATGGAAAGATGTACACAGAGATTGCCAATGTTTGATGAAGACTCAGGTGACTCCTTAATATGGGGATTGTGCAGAAGTTAACAAATAAATTATTGTAATTTACTGCTATGATGGCATCTGATGCATGACCCCCTATTGCTGAATGGAGTAGCTTAGCTCTTTTCAGGGTAATTAATTTAGTGATCATCACAATTTGCTAAGGTTGCCATTTAGCACCGATGGGGCAGAGGTCAATGGTTACAGTAACAGTTTGACAGGCAGTAAATGCAACTTGTCAAGGCACTTAGAAATAAGATGATGATCACTTTCAGGGTGATTATTTATGATAAATTTGGATTGGTAGGGAATTATGCTCTGTGATATCCACAATGCACTCTAATAAAGGAGGAATAGGACCAGCCCAGTGTGTATATTCAGCTGGATGGTCTTTCCTAGTAAACTCATTTAACAAGAACAAATACAATTTGGTAAGCATTTAGACCAGACAGACTCCTCTATAATCTCTAGTTGCTTTTTTAGATTGGTGGTGTAAGATTATTACCAGATCTAAAGACTGGCAGACACTTCCCCCCCCCCAGTCCAGCTGTGCTGCCTCATCATGGTGTGTGTGTGTGTGTGTGTGTGTGTGTTCGTGGGAGGGATAAGCAAAAAATGTTGGGAGTATGCATGAAGAACATGTGGGGGTCATCCCAGCTACCCAGCTAAAGCAAGCAACACCTATATTGGACAGTAGTAATGTAAGAAGATGCTAGAAGCAGATGATTACTGACCATGGCAAAGGCATCAATTCATAATGCACAAGAGAAGGAAATGGTAAAACATTTCTGTGTTTTTATTAAGAAAACCACATGAATAGAAAATATAAAGTGATTGATGATATAGTGTCAGATGATGGGTCCCTCAGGTCAGATGACACTCAATAGGCTACCGAGGAAGATTGGAGGAACTTTTGGAATACTAATGGGGTTCATCATGTAGCTAGCTAAGCCTTCGGGACATCTAATTGCCATACAGAAAAATCTGAAATTGCAAAGACAGAATTAAAATAGGAATGTGGAATGTAAAAAGCATGAACATGGGGAACTTCATTTCAAAGATGAAATGAAATGAAACAGCTAAGGACTGATATCTTAAGGAATCGGTGAATTGGGATGGACTTTCAGTCAGAAGATACATTGTTTATTACTCAGGACATGAAAAACAAAGAAGAAATGATGTTGCATTTAGAGTTAGGAAGGGTATAGCAAGAACAGTATTTGGCTAGAGTGTAATCACTGATTGAATAAAATTGATCAGATTTCATGGCCAACTTTTTAATTTGATGATCATTCAAGTTTATGCTCCAACCACTGTTGCAGATGAAAGGAAAGTTGATGACTTCTATGATCAGGTTTAATTCTGGCTTCCCATCCTGCAATATGCCAGAACATAAGCATTGGGTAAGCACTCAGCTCAAGCAGGAGACCTGCCACTGGAGATTTTTCTCAATAGACTCCACATGAGTTGCAGCCCACTGTTCCTGCACACTTGTTGATAATTCTCTGCTCCTCATGAAAAATAGAACAAGGCCTTTTTCACATTCCCTATGAGACTAGGCTCATTTCTCTGGGTGGTGTATTTAAAATCTAAAGAAGCCAGACATGGTGACAGATGCAAAACTTCTAACGTCCAAAGTAACTGGAAAAGATCTCAACCCATTTCTGTTATGGCTCCTCCTATAGAGGAGTCAGAGCAAACAAATACATTAAAAAAGCAGCTGTTTCATGTACAGGAGTTGATGTTTGCTTAGGATCATCAAGTTTCTTCAATAAATCCTCTGCTTGCAACTTGGCAGAGCTCCAAAGATATCAATTACCTCTTTTTCCAAAGGCAGCAACCTGTCCTCCCATCCTTATCTGAAGTTGCTCTCTGAAGAGGTTTCTCTCAAGGGCACTGCTGGTTTGGTATCATTCATAAACTGTTTTACATTTAAAGTTCTGAGGGCTTTTTGGTGATGTAACTCAAAAAGTGAAGAAATCTGTTATCACAACATACACACTTTGGAAGTTTATTACATTTCTAGGTAATCCTCAGTAAGGGCTTCATTTTAAATAACATGCCTCGAATTGTAGACTGTGTAAAACAACTTGGTAGCAAAGGGCTACACACAAACATATGAAGAGGAATATAACAAAATTTCTCCACCAATAGTTAAAACATGCAAACTTTAGAGTTCTAAGTGTAGCATCAATTAGAAGATTGCACATGGAGCACTTTTATTTATCACAGTAGCTTTTCTGCATTGTGATCTGGATGAGGACATTTGCATGAGCCATCTACTTGGTTTTCAATAATCGGGTAAAGAAAAACTGGTATGTAAATTTTACAAAACCATATATGTTGTAAAATAAGCAGCCAAAGCAGGGTCTGATAAATGAAAAGTTGCAAAACATGGGCTTTGAGTAGGGAAATGCTGATAACATGGTTATTCAGCATTCAAGAATTAAAAATGAAGATACATTCTCTGTTATGTAAATAGCAATAGCACTTAGACTTATATACCACTTCACTGTGCTTTACAGCTCTCTCTAAGCAGTTTGCAGAATCAGCATATTCCCCCAACAATTTGGGTCTTCCATTTTACTGACCCTGGAAAGATGAAAAACTGAGTCAACCTTGAGCTGGTTAGAATCGAACTGCTGGCAGTTGGTAGACAGCAGAATTAGCCTGCAGTACTGCATTCTAACCACCGCGCCATCACAGCTCTTGATATAACCTCCGGAGAAGGGCGGCATATAAATCAAATTTTAAAAAAAAAACTTGATCTAACGGTATGTGTAAAACATAAAAAAACAGCTTGCAAACAAAGAATACTTTAAATAAAGAATGCAAGTAAAACAGCTTGGAAATATTAGCTACTGTCTTGGAACTGAAATTAAAAAGGAAAAGGGTGGAGTACGTTCGCTTGATCAAAATAAAAGGTAATGGTCCTGTTGAAACTTCTAAGAGAGGCAAAAGAGTCAGGTACACTCATGGAAGGTGGGAACCTGAGCAAAAGGAGACCAATGGAAGTTGGGAAGTAATGACCAGCATAG
The DNA here is from genome assembly GCF_059756535.1 of Pantherophis guttatus. Taxonomy (NCBI): domain Eukaryota; kingdom Metazoa; phylum Chordata; class Lepidosauria; order Squamata; family Colubridae; genus Pantherophis; species Pantherophis guttatus. Next base: position 156,041,807 of record NC_142063.1, read on the forward strand.
AACAGGTTGAGAAAGTTACAATATGCTGCCTTTTGGGCAACCTGACATAGCAGTTGACCTCCTGAGTAGAAAGATGAATGAGCCAATTCAAGAGGGCTCATTTAAAAAACTAGGCAGGTATTTGAAAGGAACTATGGGTTTTGATTTAAAACTGCATGTGTGTGTATAAAAAGCTTACTGGATATAGAGATTTGGATTAAGAGAATAATAGAGTTGGAAGGGACCTTGGAGCCTTCTTCCCACTGGCGTTTCTGTCAATAAGAAATCGTGCATTTTGCAGTTCCACGTGAAATGCTGCAAAATTGGACCAGGAATTAGGCCTGGAGTTAATCATGTGAGTTTCTGAAGCTTTACACAAGGCACCTGGTATATTTGCAATTTGTGGAAGGAGCAGCAACTAGTCCTAGATTAGTGAAAGGGGACGAAAGTCTTAAAAGCTTCCTAGCAACCTGTAGTTTTTGCAAGAAGAACAGGGCAACTGAAGGTTACACCAATGCCAGATAAGTGCAAGCGAATTGACGCTCATACTTGTGAACTTTTGGAGGTTTTAGTATCTAGTTGTTAGAGGCTATTTTCTCCCTGGATATCTAGAGATCACATACATGACTGATCTTAGAAAATCTGCTGCCATTTATTGGAGCAGAATAATCTCCAGCTGCTATTGAAGTTGATTGATAGTTTATTCATCACCTCTGCATCGGGAAATTGAAACCTCTGTGGATTATTTTTTTTCTTGTGTATTTGTGGATTATATATAGTCTGTGATTCAAAGGAAAGGAAATGTAGTGAAGTGTGAGCCTGCTCAGCCAAGGCAAAAGGGGAAATAGAAGCAGAAACTTAGAAAAAAGTAGAAGGGGGTGAATATGGGATGGTAGGCTGTTTTGGCAGGTTGGAAATTGAAAAACATTAAATTGCTCGTTTGAAAGAAAAATCTCACGTTCTTTGATAAAGACAGCAAGTATGTGGCTTGCTATCTTCTCCTTCACCTTTCACTGTCTGCCTAACTTTGTTACTACCCTCCCTTTCCAAAGGGGCCGTTAATCTACCATAGCTGTTTGAGGTTTCTACTAAAGTTTAACAGGTCTATTGCCATCATATTCAATATATTTCCTCTTTACTTAAATCTATGACGACCTTCTCCAGCCTTATCCTTTCAGATATCATTGGACTTCACAATAGAAAGCAATATTAAAAAGGACGCTATTTGGGAATGGTGAATCTAATATTTATTTAATTACTTAGTGTCTCAGAGCCAGTTTGGGGGTAGTATTAAGGCACCAGGCTGGGAGTTCTAATCCTGCTTGAGGCAAGAAGTCAGTTTGGTGACCCTAAGCCAGTTACTCTCTCTCAGCCCTGGGAAGAACACAAGATCAAACCATTTCTGAAAAATCTTGCCAAGAAAACTACAGGACTAGTCCTATCAGTCATTAGGAGTCTATACAGTACTGACTCAAAGGCATACAACTATATTTGTTAATTACCCCAATCTTTCAACTTTGAATGGTATACAACAAAGTGAAACAATGAAAATTCCCTCTCTTCTGGCCCTTTGGGAAATATTTATGAGTACCTGTTAGTTCTTTCAAGACAATCTGCACTGGATTGTAGTGTTTAAATGAATGATCTATGAACTGCATATCCTTAGATTTCAGATTAGATTCTTTCTGGAATACCTAAGACAAATGTCCAAGACATTCTCCATTTGCAAAGTGAAAACAAGAAATCTTATCATTTGGAGTATTATTTTAAGTATGTTTCATGAACTACACTTATACGTATAGCTAGAACAGATGTTAATACTGCATATTTATGGACCATTTCACACATTGTACAGCAAGATTTTTCCAAGAATATACAGTAAAACTGTAATCATCATCATCATCATCATCATCATCATCATCATCATCATCATTAGTTGACTGAGTTTTGTGTTTAATGAATAAAGTAAATAATAATAATAATAATAATAATAATAATAATAATAATAATAACCCTAAAAGTTATGTTGACCGATTATATTTACCAAGAGCAGAGGGTGGTCAAGGACTCCTACAAGTAAAGCAGACTGTGGAAGAAGAAAAATGCAGCTTGAATGATTACATCCAAAAAAGTGAAGAACCAATGATTAAGGAAGTAAATAAAGGAGGCCTTTTAAAGACAACTAAAGCAAAAGCAGAATATAAGAAAGAAGTAATTGAGCAGCGAGCTGAAAATTGGAAAAGCAAAGCTCTGCATTGCCAATACTTGAAAAGTGTTGAAGGCAAAGCTGACCAGAAACTAACTTGGAACTGGTTAAGATCAGGAGTACTGAAAAAAGAAACAGAAAGCTTTATTTTGACAGCTCAAGAACAAGCCCTAGCCACAAACTGCATGAAGGCAAAAATTCAACATGTTACTACCAACAGCAAATGCCGACTCTGTAATGAGAAAGATGAGACAGTCGACCACCTGATCAGTGGGTGCAGCAAAATTTCACAAACTGACTATCTACAACGCAATGACCGCATTGCTAAGATCATTCACTGAAAATTGTGCCAGAAGTTTGGATTTGAGTACAGCAAAAACCACTGGGAACATCAGGTTGAGAAAGTTTTAGAGAATGAGAAACTCAAGATCTTGCGGGACTTTAGGATTCAGACTGCCAGGCACTTGGTCCACAGCACACTTGACATAACAATAGTTGAAAAGAAAAAAGTATGGTTCATTGACATTGCAATATGTGGTGTTGCAAGGATTGAAGATAAGCAGCAAGAAAAAATCACAAAGTACAGGGACTTGCAAATTGAAGTTGAGCGACTGTGGAAAAAGAAACCACTTTACTTGGAACAGCTTACATCCTCCGACGATACCTTAACAGTTCCTAGGTCCTTGGTTAGGACTCAAGCTGCTGAGCTATTAACCAGCCTCAAAGGCTGTGAATCTCACTAAAGATTAACCAATAAATAATAATAATAAACCCATACTTTGATTTTCAGTGATTATATTTGAAAATGATACACATACATTTGCATACCTGTTTTCTCATTCGTACTAGACCTATCCAAGTATTAATGAAAAAGCACAGTCTGTGCATTTTACTAAATATATGTGCATTCTACTACATATATGAATATTGTATATCTAATTTCCAAGTCAAAAAAATTGGATACAATAGAACTCTATTTGTAGTAGTGTTTGAGGGGGTTGAATTGCCAGCTTTATGTCTCAGTAAACCTCTGCCACTTGGTTCACTAACTCCACATTTTAAACCTGACCTGGGTTGGAAACTATATTCATGTGATCAACTTGAAAGAAAACTCTTTTTTGGCTTGAGTTCTGTGCTCTTTATCCTATACGTTTCACAGGATTTGATTTGCAGCCTGGATTAAATCAGCCTGTTCATTGTATCTTGTTACTGTCTGGCAAAATCAGTGGGATGTAAAAGCTTTGAAATGTAGATGCACCCAAGATATTTAATGGCTGACAACCTTGGTCCCTTCTGCAAATCTACTTACAAGCAGATGTTCTTCAACTGAGTCCATGTTCCAGACTTCACCCAATAGGAAATTAACCCTGTTATCTCTCCTGTTTTGTATGTTGACTTGTGTTGTGTTCCCTGAGGATAAATCCACAGAACCATTTGCAGCAAAGAAACAAACAGCAGCTGCCTGTTAAAAATAGATAGTTGGAGAGGAATGGAAGCCTCTCCATATAGGGAGCCTCTACATAAGCTTAATGTGGTGATAAACAAAAAGTCTCTACATATGTTTTTAAGTACTTCAAGAACAGCAGCCGTTTAGCATTACAAGAGAGATGCAGGCCAAGTTCAGCCCAAGAGAAACTTCAGTTATAGTTGTTGTCATTTAGCCCTATCATCATCATCATTTTAGCCATTGTCTACCCACTGTAAGATGAAGGCCTCTCTTCTGCATGTTTCCAACCAATATAGTCTTGAACTTTCTTTTGCCAATTGGCCCCGCAATACTTGCTGATGTCATTGATCTATTTTGTTTTAAGTCTCTTTCGTGGATGCTTTTTATCAAAAGGATCCATTCCATGACTGCCTTGGTCCACCTGCCATCAGTTCTTCTTGCTATGTGAGCAGCTCATTTCCATTTGAATTCTTTTACTCTCTAGATGAGATTGTATATTTTCATTTGTTCTCTAGTTCTAGTAATATGGTGGGTGTAACCCTGAAGCAACAGATGTTCATTACATCCTTCAGCCTCTGGAATAAGAATCTCATATTTAAAAACAAATCTTTGTAAATAAAAAATAGTACATCAGAGATAAATAATTTAATTTTGTTCTCTTCCTTCCACTGCTACTTTTCTACTTGCAGGAATATCTATTAAATAGGGAGGTAAATGGCATAGGAAGGAGAAAGAAAGGAAACAGGAAAAAGGAAAGAGGGAGAAATTGCTACTTTGCCCCTCACATTTGACATTGTTGTTTAGGAGACACTCACTGTTGGTGCTTGGACCCAGGCAGTTTCCTGGTGTCATTGCGTTGGATATGTGACATTTTTATACATAACGTGAAACTGACATTGGAAGAAGTGAGGTAGAAATGTCACCCATGACAATTGAGAAAGATTGGAGGGGATGAAAACTATAAATTTTCTAGATACGTTAAGCTTATCAGGGTTCTAACCCATTTACATTTTTTTTCATTTGTTAGGTTGCTACCCATGAAGATTGGAAGAATGTCACACCATACTGTTCTACTGAATTTCAGTACTGTAATCCTGGGGGAGCACCAGTGCCACCACCCAAAAGGGATTCAAGGTGACATGCGGTGATAGCTCATTGATTCCCTGATGCAAAAATATCTGGGTAAATGACAAATAGCTTTGCTAATATATAGTTTACATTGGCACAAAGTTGACACTCCAACTTATCCTTTTATTCATTTGTATGCATAACAGAATTTAGCAGGAATATTTATTTCCACCTGACTTTACAAAATATACTGAGATCTTTCCCTCATTTGCTGCAAACCATATATGGCTTTCCCCCCTGAGCCTATGCTATTGCCTTCGGTTTATCTTCTGTGAGACAAGTTTAAGTTGCTTTTAGTAGTACCAGCATTAGGTAGAATTTCTCCCTTATTACAATGCTCTCCAAAGCGTACACAATCTATTAGAGGCTGTTACCTTTTGCCTTGGGAGGGCAATCAGTGACTAACAATGATTGGACAGGGAGGTGGGAGATAGACAACAACGGGGACAGTACATATTATATCAGTATAGTTTGCAGCCAAATAAAGAGTGGGTGGAGAGCACTTTCAGCCAGGATAAGTCTTCTGGATAATTCCAGAAAGCTGGTTTAATATAGTTGGTTCCAGTCTATGAGGTAACACAAAATATGCTGGGTTACGTATGCTCTGTCTACGTAGCCTTGGTGACTAGGCAAGTGGGTGAGAATGCCCTAAGAATGGGGCCTTCATTTTGTTCCATTTCATGAATCATAAATGGTTGGTTTATCTTCAACAAAATGAGAGAGTTGTCACAAGTTTCAAGGTTTTGCTTTATAGTGGTATCCAATTTGTTTTCTTGCTTTATCTCTGCATTTCTTTTCAATGTTTAAGCTGTTTTGTATTAAAAACACATCAAAACCAACAGATGTCTGCTTTTCATCTCATCTTTATTGGCAGCAAGCCAGAATCTGAGTTTTGAAGGGTGGATCTGAAGCATGAGAAACAACTGGCAGTGCCAAGAAAGGAGTCAATAGAATAGCCTGGAGCTCAGCTAGTGTGAAAATACAATTCCTTGTATTTCTCACCACATTATTAAGATGAATTAAATCACAGATCTAGAACAAAATGTGCAAGAGCTAGCTCAAGAGATCTTATCTGCTTGTGAAATGGTAGGCTGATTGGAATGATATTTGGGCATTTTCTAAGAATCAGCCCTGCAGCAAATCATCTAATGAAAAGAAGCATTACAAAAAGAAGACTAGAGAAGACAAATCTACAGTAATTGCAGATACACAGACTGGATGAGACAAAAACATATAGCACTCTCTCACATTTGCCATCTAAGTTCAGTGTTAGATTCTCCAGTGAAACCTGCATTCAAATCTCTCCTCAGTCACTAACTCTAACCTTAATGTGGATTCAGTTGCTCAATCTCAGTTTAGCCTACTCACAAGCATGCTCTAAAGTGTAAAGTGGAAATGTGATCTCCTTGGACAAAAATGTAACAAATAAAAAATACAGTGAGATATCATCTTATCAGATCAGAGGTATTATGTTGGCTCCATTTATTTACAAAAAAAGATTTGACTTTATTCTTTATGAATAAAATCCCTAGTAATGTTACTTGTTGTAAAAGAATAACAATAAAATTACATACTTAGTTCCTTAATCCAAAGACCATCATTTAAGATCTGGCCAAGGGGTTATATTGATTTTTCCAGAGATACTGCTGTGAAATCAAAGGCAATCACAACCTATCTGTTTTAGGTGCAAACATATTATTTCCATCTGTTGAAACAACAAAATCTTTCACACATTGGCACATTAATTCATGGAAATCAGACATGTGCTCAGAATGGGAAGTTTTTGTACACCTCTTTCTGCAGCCAGTTTGGACACCAGTTAATGTTTTTTCCCTCCCTTCTTCTTCAGATCTGCTCTTCAAGCATGTGTATTCAGAATTTGATTTTACTGGAATTTTGACCATGTCTCAAAAATAAAAATAAAATATTTAAATATAAAAATGTTTAACTAATCATACATAGAATTGGGGAGTGGATAGCATTGATAAAGGTACCAAAATCACATTTTTATAGGTCACATAAAGACAGTTTTGCATTTCACAGTGAAAGAACTTGTACATAATACCAATCAATTATAAGAAACATGACAGAAACACCCAGTTTCTATTGTTTAAAATACTCTTCCCAAAATGATTGTAATTTCAGAACTAATGCTTCTGAGAATAATTTTCTCCTGCATTTTTCCCTATTAGTTCTCATTCAATGTGATGAAAGAAGATCTGTTTTAGAATTGATTTCAAAGGAGAAGACTATTTCAATGCACTTCTTGTGGGTAAAGAGGGATATTCTTCCCTATCTACAGTGAAGAAGTGACCAAATGTGTTTGTGAACGGCCCCGCTATCATCAGACAATAATTTCTCCCAAGTTCTGTGGCTTCTCTGGTTTTCTGCGCTTCACTTAAATCCCTAAAAAGACACCAGAAGGAAATTCCTCTTAATATTAGGAAGTGTGAGCAGCCAGGAAAGCTTCAGAGGGATGAGAAAATGTGTAACAAGAGGACAATAGTGAAAGCACAAACACTTTCACCTTCTTCAATGTGGATGGGACTGTTCAAAACTTCAAGAAAAATTGGACAACATTCTTAAGCATGAGAATAAGGCAGTGGTGAAATCCAATTTTTTTTTACTACCGGTTCTGTGGGTGTGGCTTGGTGGGCATGTCGTGGCTTGGTGGGCCTGGCGGGGGAAGGATACTGCAAAATCTCCATTCCCACCCTACTCCAGGGGAAGAATACTGCAAAATCTCCATTCCCACCTCACTCCAGGGGAAGGATACTGCAAAATCTCCATTCCCACCCCACTCTGGGGCCAGCCAAAGGGGGTATTTGCCAGTTCTCTGAATTACTAAAATTTTCCGCTGCTGGTTTTCCAGAACCTGCTGGATTTCACTCCTGGAATAAGGTCAAAAATGTTTCATCTGCAGACAGCAGGGATACGTGGATTTCCCTCCTTTTTCCTGGGAGTCTATTCTGGGAAAGAGAATCCCTAAGAGCCTCTACAAGGAACTTTTCCAAGAAAAACCTGGACAGAGAAATGCTTACAAGCAAGGATCAAGGGATGTGAAAATGTATGTGAAAAACAGGTTGGGAGTGGGGGGAAAAAAGCCAGGAAGTGAGAAGGAAGCCAATATGAGATCTTTCTTACATTTTCTCCCATCACCTCCACATGTGGTTTGTCTGCAGTGAAGGACTTAAGCCACATAGGCTCCAGGAGGCGTGGGAGGCTGCATCTGCAATGGTTTACCTGCGTTCTGATGATGTGAATGATTGTTGACAAAGGCTGTTTCTGCAAGGGATGAATTCAGTCTAAGCAGATGGAGAGCTGCTTCATTACAACCCAGGTGGTTTGTGTGGTGTGACAGCTGGCTTGGGAAGCTGAGCTAGCCTATCAAGTCCTAATCAGTCTTTATGCTCTTAGGTCATCCTCTGCTCCCAGTTGCAAGGTAGCAAAACTTTTGCTTAGCCACATCTGCAGCTTATCCCTTTGCTTTGCTTCACAACATTCCTCATTTTTCATGCTTGTGACTGGCCACCTAAAGAGCATTGGTGATTCTGCAACTATTTAATAACCCATATTGTTCCCATAATTCAGGTCTGGTCCGTCTGTTTCATATTTGGGATTAGCCTGGGTAGAACAGGACCAGTCAAGAGGACATACATTTTACTTGTGGCTTAATTGTTGCCATATTTTTCTGTTTTTTTTAAATTGGGTCCTCATGAGACTGAGGTGGCATTGTCAAAACACACCACACAATTTTTGAAACAATAAAGTTAGCTGATGCACAAAGCAAAACAAAGGAAAAATCAAGGCAACCACTTGATCAGTCTTAGGGCAATTAATTATAGCTGTGTAAACCCCAAAAGTAGGCAAGTAAATGTTCAAATCTCTCTCCCTCCCTCTCCCTCCCATCCCCTCCTCCCCACCCCCTTCTTGGCTTCTGAACCTCCTCTGTGTTTCTTAATGGTAGAGTCCAATAATTTAATTTTTGCTTGTGTGTGTGTATCATGTAAAAATCAATGGACACCAAGAGATGTGGGTCAGCAACAATTGGGGGGGATTTATACATTTTCAGAAGAAAGAGAGACTTTTAGAGTCTTATTCTGATATAAAGTCATTTCTAAGGAGTTGCTCCAGTTGTGAGTAAGCTAGACATAATATGATTGCCCGCTTGAAACTGCCTTAATTATTGCTTTGTGCTTTTAAACATTCAGATCTCTTTTTCTGGCCTTAATAGATGTTTTTCTTGATTCACCATATTGGAATGTTTAAAAAAGCCATATGTACTATACTTGGTAAGCAGCTGGTTAGCCTCACTGATTATTGAGCAATATCCGTTTTCTCATAAACATCGAAAATTGTAAGATAAGGTTCAAACTGTTGCTTAACTATAACTGCCCGCGTATCTCATCCCTAACTCAGCATAACATTTTCTATTTTGTTAACTGATCTACAGAGGAATCTTTGCTTCTTTCTCCTAGGGTTATCTACTTACCTGGTGACTCCTCTGAGGGACTGCCATTTGCAGGGATTCTGGAATTGTAGCAGAGGTGGGTTTCAGCAGGTTCTGACCAGTTCTGGAGAACCGGTAGCAGAAATTTTGAGTAGTTCAGAGAACCGGTAGTAAAAATTCTGATGGCCCTGTCCCCATCTATTCTCTGCCTCCCAAGTTCCAGCTGATTGGGAAGAAATGGGGATTTTCCAATAATCTTTCCCTGGATTGGGGAGGGAATGGAGATTTTACAGTATCCTTCCCCTGGAGTGGGATGGGAATGGAGATTTTACAGAATCTTTCCCCTACCACGCCCACCAAGCCACGCCCACCAAGCCACACTACGCCCACCAAGCCACGCCCACAGAACCAGTAGTAAAAAAATTTGAAACCCATCACTGAATTGTAGCTTTTCAGTTGCATCCGCATTCTTGGGGCTATCAGAATAGATATTCCAGAGATCAGAATGGCCCCCAGTCTCCAGGCTGTTAGAACATCTTTTAAAATCTGGTTGTTCTATCAGGCCACATGATGACTCTCTTTGGTGAGCAATTGTGGTTTAATTTTTAATCCACCAAATGTGGTATTTGGATATATGGATTTGTTCTACGGCTATTATTTATAGCGTTCCATTTAATTTTGCTTGTAATCTGAATCCGGAACAATGGGGACTTGCATGCTGATCAGAGTCAATTTATCTGAAGTGATTTATAAGCTTTGCAATACATAAACATTACTATTATAATATTACAATGCAATATCATTCTACCTAAATATAAAGGACATCTACCAGGCTTATGTCTTATGAATACGATTTGTATTTGAGCTATTGGAAATTTTCTGCCACAGAAGTTATCTCGATAGTAAGGAAAATCAGATCATGTTAATAGCTGATGTTAATTCTTGCTGGGGCCAAGGAGAGATAGGAAGATATGGCTGTTTGTTTCTGCCACTAATTTAGCATGACATTGAAGAAGGTCACATATGAGGTTCTCTCAACTATTGCAATGTCCAAAATGTGACATGAAGATGAACGACTGTTTCCTAAACCAGTTTTTGACATCTAGGAACAGGAGTTCAAGGTACTCTGTGGAAGTTCAATTTCCTTGTGACCTCCAAGCCATTTCTTGAGGTTATCAGGAAGAGACTATGGTTAACAAACAAACAAACAAACAAACAAACAAACAAACAAACAAACAAACAAACAAACCCTTTCAGTATCAGAAGCAGTTGAGTGTTAGCTGGATAAGCCATTTATTATCTGTATTGTTGAAAATCCATCATCTGCAACAAATGGGCTCTTTCAACTAATACTTTATGACCTTAATGCTGAGAATTTCATCTAACACAGTACTTCAATGTCTGTGAAACATTAGTGATGTTTACTGATTGTTCAACCATTGGAGAAGTCAGCGTGGTATCATTGTATAAAATGATTCAGGGACCCAGCATCTTTTGGAAGAGTCCACCACAAACTCACAGCTTAGTACCCATTTTATATACAATCATACCAACATGAAGTAATGAACCATAGCAGAAATTACATTTTCTATCTCTGTGAAATTGCATTGAGCAGTGGGTATTCTAATGAATCTGATTTTAAGGGTGAGGAAACTGCAGTATGAAGAGATATAATTAAGCATTCTGTGGATGAACAGACTTTGGGTCACATGATTAGGAATTCCATCCTTGAGGTGATTTAATGTGTTATAATAAACAGTAGACTAAACAAATAGAAGCAAAATATATGCACACAGATGTATAAAACAGCTGTGGGTTGGAAAAAAGAAGGGAATATGAAAGGATGGGAATATTGTCAACCCTGAAGCTGACCTGACCCTGACATATATATATATCAAAATATATCTTGGTCTTATCCAAGGCTGGATGGGCTGCTGTGGGTTGAAACAAAGTGCAAAAAAGGAACAAATTATAGATTTAAAAACAAAACAAATTATACTGATGATACATAGCAATTCTGTAATCAACAAAAAGTGGAAATCCCATCAAATAAAGCATGCAAAAGTGATCACCCAGCCAGGGTGATTCTGTACAACTAAATCTTTTTTTTTTTTTATTCTCCATTTCTGACTGCCCAGTTTGTATTTATTGCTAGGCATGAAAAGTTGTCATGTACGCATGTGCATATTCAACAGAAAGAGAGAAGAGGCTTTCATTGACATTGGCTAATTATTCTGACAGTTTCTCCAATTTTCCCACTTATGGCCAAACAGGGGAATTCTTGAATAAAAGAATGATGGTCACAACTCCCTGGTCAAAGACCCAACCCTTTTTTTAAAAAAATGTTTGTAACCTGAGCAGTGCATGTAAAAATAGTGACTCATCTAGTCATGGTCACCAGTGTTGATTTTTGTTTCCCCACCCCCTCAGACATCTCAAGTCCAGGGGGACTTTGTGGCAAACTATTCTTGAGCATGCATGTCATAAAGGAAAACAAATCACTCTACCATTCAAACTAACCATTGAAATGTAATTGCACAATCACTGAGGCCCTATTGTACGGTGAACCTCAAGAGCAATTCGTTGTTCATAAAGTTGCTTGTTTCGGTTTCTTAATGTTTTTGCTTGGCTCCAGCAATTCTCATAGATTCTGGACAATAGGTACGGAGATACATTGAGAAAACTTTCTGTAAATATCCTCCAGTGGTTGTGAATAGGATTGCATCTTGGATAAGGATTTCCACTCTTCAATGCTTGGACTTGAGATTGGCGTATAATTTTGTTTTGTGGAATTGAGCATAGGCTTCTTAGTTTTATGATTGGCGATATTTAATTTGTAAACTTTGAACCTTTAATAACAGTCCACCAAACATTGTTGTGGGGACTCCCAATTATTTTTGGCTGGTGGCAACATTTGGAGACTTGTGAGCATATAATAGACACTCATTAAAATGGCATTTTGTTGGAAGTGTGGCCAGGCATACAGAAAAACATGCTCCTCCCCATCTTCTCTTACCCTACCATGTCTGTTCACTTCTATCTTTTTATCTAGAGAGACAAAACATTGGTCGCCAATGCCCAATCATTTTTTTATCTTCTAACACTACAATTCTCTTGTGTTACATGCAAGGCTCAGAAGCATTCTCAGAAGGAAAGGTGATTCTTGAAGCAAACATTTCATTCTGCAACATGCAAGGTTTCCATTTTATTTTTAGAGTGAAGATCATATCATATCTTGTGGGCTAATGTAACTATTAAGTCTATGGGAGGTGGCTTGGGCTATCTTCAGTGAGGTGCCTTGTGCCACAGACAGAGGTGCTGTACTTTTCCCTGTCAAATCCAACTGAATCTCCTTACCTTGTGGTCTTGACCTGACCCTTTCAACAGCAGTCTTACTGCCAAATATGAGCACAAAATGCCTCTTGTGAGTATTGGAAGAAAGAGGCAGATGCCCTATAGCAGTGTGAACTTTGGCCTCTGAACTTGCATATGTTGTCGTGTGGCAGTTTTTTCTTTGATGGGGTTATTCAATCCAATCAAATTGCCCATCACAATTTGCAAGCCATAGTAAATGTATATTGCCAAACAGAATTGAGATGATGTTTCCTTCTTCACAGAAGTGATCCCAGGATGAAAAAAATAATTGCATGGCACTGAGGAAATGAAAATGAATTCTTGGCACATAGGTTGGAGGGTAAGAGTATTGGTGGAGGATGACACATTTTTGCCACAAAATCCTGGACCACACAGACATGGCAGCAGATGGAGAACACATGACCGTATCTCCATTGTGGTTCACCTACTTGCTGGTAATATTCAAGATCCTCGCTTTATCACTGTTCCATAAATCCCATAATCTCTCCACCGATCCGCCTCCTGGAAAGCATCTTCTTCCTTGCCAAAAGCAATGATAGCCTCACTGAATGGAATGATGCATCTAACACAAAACACAAAAGGCATCCAGGGGCTTGAAATGAGTTGCAGACAATTTGGGGAAAGTCACATGCTTAAAACCGCATATTTGGATTATGGTTAAAAGTTTCTACTGCTGTCAACTTGAAGTGTTCAAAAGGAGCTCATACGGTAAATTTCCCAGAGAATCCAGCCAAGTCAGTGGGTAGAATCTTCTATTCATTTAGAGTCAGTAATGAAATTCACATTGCTTTTAATCTAGGGGGAAAAATGTTCCCAGTGGATTATGGAAGTAAGTGCTCCAGTAATTATATCGGTAGCAGACTGGAGCCATAAGAGACAGAATTTTAAAGGTGTGTTTTTGCCATATAATCAAAAGGTTGATACAGGCATTAGAGTGGGGTGGACACTGGATTTTCTGAATTGCTTGTGCCCCAACAGCTCATGAGTTGTGCCATTTTTCCAGCTGTCCCCCCAAAACTGACCCCACTGAACAGTCAACTGAAAGTAATCAATTTTTCACGGTGCTTTTTCAAAAAAGTGAAATAACACTTGGAACCGGACTGTTTAAACCTCCTGTAGAATTAATATATCTATTTTGAATAAACCCAAAGCAACCTGAAAAAGTATATAACGGCTGCAATTCCGTTCTTATTCCAACTGTTGCATCACCGCCACGTCCTTTGCAGTTCATATAAATATAAAATAAAGCTAAGAGATGCAACATTTTGCTAGACTCTGTGTTACAATCTGGAGAAGCTGAGACCTAACTTTCTCTCAGCTGAGGCGCTCATACTGTATACAGTATAACCCAGGCACAGTTATTCCCTCTGCAGCTTAGCCTACTTCACAGGATTGTTGTGAAGATACAATGTGCAGGGGATCCCACTTTGATCTCAACAAGCCCTAGCAAATCTTGCTCTCTGGGCTAAAGAATTCGAACCTGGGAAGGAGGTGGAGGAAGAAAAGGAAATAATCTATTTCTAAAAGACAGAGTAACAAATGTATGTCTGTTTCTACTATATTACACACAGTATGTAAAAATGCAAGTGCTGAAAAGATTTTCAAAGATTGATGCATTTCACATGATGAATTGACAGATTTCTTAACTCACCTGCATCTGTAGCAAAACAGGTGCTGCAGGAAGATGGATCTGTTTGACTGTTTGATGTGGAGCTAGGATTGTTTGAGGTTTTGTCCTTTGAATGCCTTTTAGGAGCAGACATGAATGTATTAGTACTCTGCTCTTGATCCCCATCAGATCATTTACTGAAAGGTTGAACTTGAGCCCTACAGAAAAGGGATGGGTGTTCCAGTTAAACAACGTAGGAATTAAAACTTGTTGACATGCTTATTTCCACATGATGAGATGCCAATCATACAACCCCAGCTAAACGGGTGGTGGTCAGCCTTTCTATTGTATGGTGATGTATTTGGAGCATCTACTGCAGCTGTAGAAAAGCTCTGTGAATATTTTAGACAATTGCTGTGGCTACCAAGGAGTGATGAGTGGCAGGTGGCACTGTTTTTGACAACATTTGCTAAGCTAGTACCTTCCAGGTGTTCTGCGGGGGAGGTTGCTGAGGCATGGAAAGCTGGTCTACACTCCCATAATGATAATAGTTTTGGGTAGAATGCATTTGACACCAAGTGCTTGTTCGCCTAACAGTGGAGGTATTTTAAACTTATTGTTTAGAGTTTGAAAAGCCCAAGACATTTAAACAGAGATGACTTGGCGGAAGTCATCAGAATGGACAATCAAAATCCTGGTGTCTGATATTTCAAGGCTCCTTGGTTCTCCATCAAGGAAACAAACTCATAGGAGTGAAAGGTCATCTTTCTGTATACACAGACACTTTCTGCCCCTGTCAGCTTTTGGGCTGCAATTTTCTTGTCAGTGGCAAGCACAGGTAGAACTGCAGATACAGAGTTTTATAAAAATGCTGATCTGAAGTCTGTTCCTTTCCATCAGTTTGCCTCAAGTCACTCAGAGAGCAGTGTGTGTTACTTGCTATTGACAGTTCAACTATGCCTGGGCTACTCAGAGTTACTACCGCCCATCCTGTATGCAACAGCTTTTGTATAATTATGTTCCATTTCTCATGACTCTTCTGTTTCTTTTATATAATTAAACCCAAGGGCTTCAACTGATTGCAGCAACAGCTTCTTGCGAAGGCAAAAGAATTTTATACACTGGAGGAAAAGATCTTCACCGTTCCGCCATCTTGCAAGCTGAGTAATCCTGCCTTTGCGATGTCTGCTTCTGTTTCAGTCCCAGCAATACTAGGCAGGAATCTGACAATTGTTTGCCATTGGAGCAGCCTGCGAACCAAACCAAACCTACATTCAACAATATGGAGGAGTCCTTCAGGAAATTCATATGCTCCAGGCTTTTTTTTCCTCCTCGTTTTGATTTGGTCAGAAGTACAACATAACCCACAAAGAAATTGGGTAGTATTGGATGTTACTTGAAAGCAGCAAAATATAATACATACACCATTGTATTTTATAATGTATACATTATAAATGAAGAAAAAGAAAAAGGTAGATATATTCTGCATGTGTTTTTTTTTTAAATCAGAACATGCAAATTGGAGGCATTTTCATGTTCTGATTTAAAAAATAAAATAAAAATCAGCCACCACAGGATTTAAGTCAGCGATTTCTCAGCTATAGCGGCTCCCATAAGAAAAAGAATGTCCTGTAGATGACCCTAGAGCCAAGATGACAATGAAGAAGAAGAAAAGATTCATCACTTTATGCCAGGGAGGCGAATGGTTTTTCATTTGAGGATATGAAATGAGCCAAGCAATAGAAATGAAAAAGGAAGAAATGTTTAACAAGTGAACTGTGATTCTGAAGAACCTCCAGCCCTTGGAGGATGAAACGTTTCAAGCATTTATCTTATTTGCAAAGGTAAGGTAAAAAGTGAGGTGGTTGTCCAGACATATCAGCAACCAGGAGCCATACAAAACAAGCATGCTTAAGAACAGGGGTGGGTTCTACTTACCTTTACTACCGGTTCGCAATGGGATCAGATGCGCAGATCGCTGATGATGACATCTGGAGTGGTGGGCGGAGCCTCCCGCCGGTTTTACTACCGGTTCTTGTGAACCGGTCCGAACCAGGGGCAACCCACCACTGCTTAAGAATCACAATACATTATATATTGCAACAGTGTTCTTTTGTGCCCCTCGCCTTTTGTGGTTAATACACATATGAAAGACATGATTGCGTCTGCTAGCTCTGCAGCAGCTGTTGGTCTGTCTTCTTATGGACCCTACACCTTGTGTACTGCACACTACTCCATTGCATAGCTCTAGGGATACAGCTGGGTTGTTTTTGAACATTGCCTTCTTTCTGTTGCATCCAGGTGAAATGCATGGCTCCAGGCTTTCCTTTGAACTCTGGGGCTTTAACCAAATTGTGCTCACAAGACTGGATCTCTGCAGGCAGGGACTTGCAAATGGGATGTGTGTGTGTGTGTGAGTGTGTGTGTATGTGTGTGTGTGTACACACAAGCACACACCGGGTCTTATTTTCTTTTGGCTCCCCAAATAAGCACTAGGGCTTATTTTTGGGGGTCATCTAACCCCCCCCATGTATGGGAGGCCCACTTCTTCTGCTTGCTCGCGGTGCCATGAGGGGGGTGGAGCTGCCTCACATGTTCTGCACCAACTTGCCTCATGGCCCCCACAGCCAGGCCACCCACGCCCCGACACCTGCCTCGCCTCGTGGCGGTGGCTCCAGCAGCCCCATCCAGCTGGACTCCATGTGGCCACCATCCCACTTCTGCTTGCTCATGGTCGCAACGGAGAAAGAGTCCAAGAGACATCTAATTTTCAGGGAAACAGGGTATTTATATATACACACACACAAATATATATACATACATACTGTACATACATACATGCATACATACATACATACGCAGAGGAAGCTCTCTTTGTGCACAGGTGGCATTATTGGCAGCAACATGGTTCCCCAGAGTTATGGGGTGGAGGATTCAGGAAGGAAAAAGATCAGAAGTGGGTGGGGAGGAAACCTTACACACTTACTGCATACTATATTCCAAAGTCAGCCTACACAGAATTGGTTTCCAAAACAGAATGGACTGAGACCATTTTTCTATTAATTTCTCACATCTGAACATTAATATTATACCATCACTGTGTACTTTGTGGTCACAAAATTTCACACATCTAAGTAATCATTACAGTAAAAAGCAATTTCCCTCAAACTGAACTTGTCTGCTGGTGAATGTGTGAACTTGTCCCTCTGATTTTCTCAGCAACAGTTATAAAGGTGGCTTTGAAACACAGTATGTCTTCTGAGATTTATCTTCTCCGAAGAGCTAGTTTCACAGCTCTTTAATGTACACTTAATTCTTGGGGAAATGAAAATTGTCAAAAGCCTTTCTTGATGGGTTCCAGGTAGTATCTTAGACTGCAATTCCTGTGCTACGTTCATGGAATTTCATACTTATTCTACTTATTTTCTCATACCAAGTCAAGTTTATTAAGGATGGAAAAATTTTGGATTGGTAGGATTACAGACCTTCCATCTGAAGGTTACCATTGGTGGTTTTGGTAAAATTCAAATCTGGTTCAACTTCTTAATAGCCACTACATTACACCAGCCCTTTGGGAAAAGGGGAAGGTAGTGAATCTTAATGAATTCTATCTGGTACTAGCTGGACCCCCGTACTTCACTATGAAACTATGTGATTGGGCTGATAAATTGACACTTAAAGCCTGAAACTTAATGTAGAATGTGTAACTCCATAGCATCAGAGCATGTTAATATAAGGCAACTGGCAGTTGGAACAGAGGGGGAGGGGGAGTAGAAGGTCCCAGCCTGCAGACCAGGAGTGAATGCTCCTGGTTTGGACCGGATCACCTGATCCAGTACTGATGGCAGCGGGTGGTTCAGAGAACCGGTAGCAAAAATCCCCGCCCCCCCCCCATGCCCAGCTGAATCGCACGATCATCAGAGGCTTTTTTTTTTTTTACTTTTAAACACATTTTTTCTACAACCTCTTCCGCCGAAAAAATGCTTTTAAAAGTTTTTTTTAAAAAAGCCTCTGATGATCGTGTGGCTCAGCTGGGATCGTCAGAGGTTTTTCAAAGCATTTTTTTCTGCAACCTCTTCGACCGAAGAGGTGGTAAAAAAAATGCTTTGAAAAGCCTCTGACGATTCCAGCTGTGTTGCCTGATCGTCAGAGGCTTTTCAAAGTACTTTTTTCTGCAATCTCTTCGGCCAAAGAGGTTGTAGAAAAAATGCTTTGAAAAGTTTTTTTAAAAAAAGTTGGCCATGCCCACCCAGTCACATTACCCCCCGCCCACCAAGCCACGCCCTCAGAACCGGTAGGAACAAATTTTACATTTCACCCCTGCTGGAGACCGGATGAGTCACCGCTGGCCATGCCCACTCCTGGTTTAGCGAAGGAAGAGCATCAGAGCGTGTTAATATAAGGCAACTGGCAGTTGGGACAGACTTCCTTTCAGGTGGGGAGGGGGAGTAGAATGTCTAACTCCTTAGCATCAGAGCGTGTGAATCATCATACTGAATATGAAATACTAATGATCTGATTGTTATTTTGAAAAAAACTTTCTTAGCACCTAGAAGCCAAGAGGAACATACGTGCCATATTTCAGGTTTGTAGGCTTTACCATTCTGGAGATTTCGTGATGAGTGAGTGGTATTTGGCTTTTATATATATAGATTGATCAATGGTAGTAACTAAGTGCTGGAATTATTGAGGATGGTCAGTATTTATGCTGTTATTTGGCACTTGGTTTGTCTCAATAACCACCAAGGTTTTTCAATAATTCCCTGCAAGAACCCTTAAAATCTGAAAGGGAATTGGCAAGCACTCAAAGAACACTGCCAAACCCTTATGGTTTTCTTTGGCTTTTTCATTGCACTAACTTTCATAGTGAATATATCACTTCCACAAACGGAAACAAATGTGTCTTTGAAGAGGAGTCAATACATGGTTTCCAGCTGTAGGGCATGCTTGATTTCTCTCTTCCATCATATTGGTCCTCAACCAATATAGAAGTAATCTGCAGATCAAAACTGAGGCCTCCTTCCAGTGGACTGTGGTCTTACTGTACCTTTCATGGTTACCTCAATAATTTCAAATTTTGATGATACTGAAATATTCATTGCTTCATGTATAAATGCTGTTATTGTTTAGTACTGGCCAGATGGAACATATCATCTTCTCTTTATTAAATATTACATCTACCAATAAGCCAATTACTATACCCAGCATAAAGTCTGACTTTTCTGCATAAGTCTGGAGTAGAGCAATGGATATTTTCAAGTACTTAACATGCTTAAAGTGGAATAATGGATCAAGTACCTGCTTAAATATCTCACACTGAAGCCAAATAAATCTATATGCCCTTTGCATGAACTCTTTGGTTCAATGGTCAAAGTTTCATGCTCCTGGCAATACTTCTTTTAGTTTAGTATGCAAATGGATTGAACAGAATTTTATAAAAATATGTTAAAAATCCCTTTACATTATTAAATTATTTTCTCCTTACCACTATAAACTTTAGGATGCTGGGAACCACAAGCATGGCATTCGCAAGAGTGAAAGGTGAAAATGATTAGAAGCCCACTACTGGTAGAAGTGTAGATTATAAATGCCTAATTTTGCAACCATGACCAATACTGCCTCTCTCAGTAAGATTATACCTTAAATGTGATCTTATTCTATGAAGGGGGAGGGGGCAGGTGAAACTCTGATTCTGTAAATGTCTGTTTGTCTGTGCCTGCCATCCATCCATCCATCCATCCATCCATCCATCCATCCACCATCTCTCTGTCTCTCTCTGTCTCTCTCTGTCTCTCTCTCTGACACACACACACACACATTTCTGGACTATATTTCACAGTCTCCGAGTTTCTAGACTGATGCCTTAAGCACTACAATAAACTCAGTCTATAAAATGTATATAGACTTTACCAAGTGTTTTTTTAAAAATATTATTCCTCTTTTACCCTTCCCAAGAAATCTCAAACAAGCAAACAAACAAACAAACCAATTGTCTACCTTCTGCAATAGTTCCAATGTAAGTATAAGAAATACAAAGTTAGTAATAGTATTTTTAGGTTTTTTTTTTTTGCAGAAAACTAGCTATATGCTTTCTTTCATAATGAAGCCAGCAAATTAAATCCTAAAAAATAATGGTTGCATTCAAACATACCACACTAGACCAAAATGGAATGAGATTATGGGTGGTTCAGTGTGCAACTGTTGGAAACACCATCTATGCACCTTGTTTGAGTCAGATCACCAGATTAAGTCGACATATTATTTCGTTGTGTTTTGTTAACCCAACTTTAGGATGTAGTGTCTTGTGTGAAACCAGACAATAAGCAGATTCTTACATAAGGCAATGCCTGGTGTAAAGTTTCTAGCTATGGCTATCCAAATGTCTGTAGACCTTACAAGGAAGAACATCAGGAGGACAGATGTTTCTAGTTTATTTCCAGCTTTTAGTAATCAGGAATCCATGATATCTGAGCCTGGATATTCTATTTAGCTATCTTAGCAAAAAGGTATTGATTAACAACCTCTGTAGCTTAAATTATTTAGATACTAAGTCTGATTTTGGGAAAAGCTAACCAAATCCAGCTTGCATCCTAGCTTATTATTGTACTTTTTAATGCCAGACATGTATAAAAATTCTGAAACTTTTAAATTTCCAAATTAAAAAAATGAATATGAATATGACATATGTATATGTTTTAAATGTTTAAATATATGTCTTTTAAATTTTAAAAAATGTTTTAAATAAATAAAGATATGAACATAGAGAGAATGACTAATAGAATGGAGAAAGATTCTTTTTATTTGCTTGTTTCTTAATCCATCAGTCCAACTTTAAAAAATGTCTAAAATGGAATCTCCTATTAGAATGCTTGAGAGTGAATTCAAATATATTAAATTACATGCCACCCAAGTGCTTTAGCCCACAATTGACAAATTACAATAATACATTTGTAGAACCTGACTAATTAAGAAAATTAAAATGCTATATAATGGGTTGTACTTCTGTGATTTTGTAATGTACTTGTGAAAAAAATGATTTCACAAACAGAACAAATACATTAGAACACAACATCAGCAGATATTTAAATTTCTTCCAATAAAGTTTAAAAATATGCAGTTAATTCAGTTTATACACATTCCTTTATTAAGCAACTTTGGTATATAATCAGGGAAGTGATGAAACTATTAATTTCCTGCAGAAACATGTCATATATATGATTATGCAGAATAGGCTGTTCTTAAGTCTAAAAGATGACATCTAAATTTGAACCTGCAAAATGATAAGAATTAATGTTATAGTAGATGACTCGAAAAGAGATTTGATAGCAATCTGGGTTGCTAATGAAAACTGAATATGTAACCCCTCTACAAAGCCACCATTTTCTTCAGTTGTACTAGACTTCCTTTCTTGTTCTGACTGGATTTATGCAGACTTTAGCCTTATAAGATATATTTATAACATGTCTGTTGCCTTTTCCAGGACTGTAATAAAACAAACATACAACAGACAGACAGACAGACAGACAGACAGACACACCAGACCTGAAATACGTATTATTCTTCCTGAAGCAATTACCCTTAAAAAGAGAATCTATAATGTAGGCTGATGAATTGGATAATCTGATATGGTCAGAATGGAAGAGAAAGGATACTCTCATTTCTTGCAAGCTTACAATGAAGCTTCCCTGAAGTAGGTTACCATGATATGCTGAGGTCAGAAAAACTGGTTTTCATATACATGCCTCAGTCCTCTAACATATAAATTACATATTAATACTGTATAACTTGTCTCTAAGCCATAACTCTGAACTAAACACAGTTATCATTTGACTAATGTTAAACAATTGATGTTGGAAGAAGGCATAACTAATGAATAAATTCATAAATTATAGAATAAATAAAGTGTTTTTCAACCTTACCAGGTTGAAGATGTATGGACGTCAACTCCTAGAATTCCCCAGCCAGCATGCTTTGAGTTGCCAAGGTTGAAAGATACTGATTTAGATGCAAGTTCCAAGCTTGCTTATTTATTTAGATTTGGAGTCCCTTCCAGATGTACTGAATTACAACTCTCAGCAGCCTAGCATCCATCTTTGTACTGTAGTCCAAAGTTTGATAAAAATACCTCCCTAAATCAGATCTCTTATCCAAATGAAGAAAAAAAATCTAATTTTCATTGTATATCACCTACTTTTTTTATTCAAGTTTTTTACACTTTTACTGACAAGTTATCAAGCTGTTGTAATTTCAGTAGTGGGTACAGGACTATGTTAGGTTTCTGTGTCCATTTTTTAAAAAAAACTTTTAGATAATTGATTTTATATAAATAAAACAATCAGAGGTTAACTCTTCATTCTTTATTCTTAATTCATTTCCAGTTCTCTAAATGAGTGATTTAGTTAAATGCCTCAGATTCTCATTTATAAAACCATCATCTTCATCCTTAATCATTATTACTACAAAGCAAATTGTGCAGAATTGTGGTTTTGCAATTAAGGAGAAAGGGGGGAGGGGGAAGGGATACAACTTTAACTTCAAAACCTCAATTTTACCACGGCCTGAACTTTATTTCATATCTACAAAAATATGCTTAAAATCTAGCTACTGTACATATAATAGAAAGCACACAGTTCATTCACCACTGTATTTTCCACACAATGGTTTGGATTTCCCTTAAATTATGATGGAGTTGAACACGGGCCAACCTTATAAAAGCAGAAAAGGAGCTTCTCAGAAAACAGTTCCTACTTGTTGAGGAATTTCTTAGGTAAACTTGTCCTCCACTGATCCCAAATATTTAGAAAGGCGGGCTGAAACCATTGCACTTGTCCAACAAATGTTCCCACAAATCCTTTTCCTTTGATGCTTTTAATTTGTGCATAGCATGCGCCCTTCTGAAAGTTTGTGCCTTGTTCCATAACAATCTGATGAGTAATTTAAGATTGATGATTAAAACAAATGCAGAGTCAACAATTAAGGCTCAAGGGGGAGCAAAGAAGAGAAACCCATTTATTGTGGAATAAACTTTCATAGATCACATTCCACTCATTCCATTGGCTGGGTGAATCATTATAAGAGGAAGGAAGGAAGGAAGGAAGGAAGGAAGGAAGGAAGGAAGGAAGGAAGGAAAAGGAAGATGGAAGGAAGGAAAGGAAGGGGAAGGGAGGGAGGAAGGAAGGAAGGAAGGAAAGGAAGGGGAAGGAAGAAGGAAGGGGAAGGAAGAAGGAAGGAAGGAAAGGAAGGGGAAGGGAGGGAGGAAGGAAGGAAAGAAGGAAAGGAAGGGGGAGGAAGGAAGGGAAGGAAGGGCAAGGAAGAAGGAAAGAAAGGATCGAAGGAAGGAAGGAAGAAGGGAAGGAAGGTAGGTAGGTAGGTAGGAAGGAAAAGGAAGATGGAAGGAAGGAAAGGAAGGGGAAGGAAGGGAGGAAGGAAGGAAGGAAGGAAGGAAGGGAACGAAAGGAAGAAGGAAGGGAAGGGAAGGAAGGAAGGGAAGGAAGAAGGAAGGAAAGAAGGAGGAAGGAAGGAAGGAAGGAAGGTAGGTAGGAAGGAAAAGGAAGATGGAAGGAAGGAAAGGAATGAAAGGAAGGGGGAGGAAGGAAGGAAGGGGAGAGGAAGGAAGGGCAAGGAAGAAGGAAAGAAAGGATCGAAGGAAGGAAGGAAGGAAGGAGGGAAGGAAGGAAGGAAGGCAAACAAGCACCACCGATCTGTCAAAGCGGACCGGCTCCATCTCAAAAGGGTTCCTCTTTAAGTACCGCAGTTCTTTGTTTTTGTGTTTCGCATCACACCAGTGTTAATTCAACATCAAGGTCTTGCTTGGCCTTGAACATCAGCCCCCCTGACAGGAAACTCCCTCCGGACTCCCCGCCCGAACAGGAAAGCGAAGAGACTAGCATGTCTTCCCCCCCACAGTACAGAATTGTTTGCTGTTTGTTCTCCCTCGGCTACCCCGCTCCCCCCCCCGCTTTTTTTTTTTTGCTCGCGAATTGTAAGGCGAGCGTGAGGAACGCGCGGGCTTCCTTTCTGGCCAAACCTAAAGGGACCACGAGGGGGAAAAAAGGGGGATATCCTGGGAAAAAACGACACACGCCAACTTGGCACTGCCTCTTCCTGTTTGCTTGGAGCGCCCGCAAGACTGGCTGCCCCACTCCGGAGGAATGCGCCTCCCCGCCGCCTCCCGCGTTTCTGATAGGGATACAATCAGAGGATATGCCAGCAGGAAATGCAGCCGATCCCTTTTCCCTTCCGATCGGCAGCCCGGCTGCCGGTTTTTGCTCTGGGGCGCGGGTGGGTGTGAACCTCCAGCAGCGACGTGTGTGCTTGTGTATGAAACGAACCAGAGAGGATCTGGCTTTGAGCACAAAAGCTATTTGGGAACGGCGGTCGACCTAGTTTTCCTCGGCACGTAATTGCCCCAGAGGCTGCTGTGGCCTTTCGCTCGGGCGCCGATTCTAGCTTCGTTAGCGCTGCTGACGTTCGTGCGAATCGCACACAAACAGGCTTCGCTCCTTTCCCGTACCCGCATCGCGGGTGACTCTCGCGCTGCTTTGCCGGCAGAATCGGCGTGCAGAACCCGGATCGGATGGAGGCCCACCGATCCACCTTCTTGCCCCGCATCGCCCTCTTTTCTGCCCTGCCGGGACGCCAACGAACGGGCGCAGAATTGCCATCCCTGACAGGCTTAAAAACCCGCTTACCTGGAAGCAAGCCCCGCTGAACTCAACGGGGCGTACTTCCCAGGACGGGTTTGCGCTCGGCTTCCCCATCACTTGAGATTTTCAAGAAGAGACTGGACTGCCATTTGTCAGAAATGGTGTAAGGTCTCCTGCTTGGGCGGGGGGTTGGACTAGATGACCTACAAGGTCCCTTCCAACTCTGTTAATCTGTAAACCGCAGCGACGGTGGCAGTCCAGTCCTGTGGGAGTTTACTATGGAAGTAAGCCTCGCTGAGTTCAGTTTCGAAGAAGCGGGCTTAAGTCCCAGGTTTTCTCGGCAAGGGCGCGTCTGAAGATCCTTTGGCTCTCTTTCTCTTTGATCTTGGCCCCAATTCTGCCGAGGAAACGGAGGCAATCCGATAGGGCGAGCCAAAATCGTCGCTAAGAAATTTGAGGAAAGCCCAAGGGAGCGTGGTATTCCCCACCGCACCCCCCGGAACCCCTGCAAAATAAGCCCCGGCCGGGAGGGGGAGGAACGGGTAGCTGGGTAAGGGGCTCCTCTCCCTGCTCTTGGCGCCAAGAGTTCAAGTGGGTTTTGAAAGCGAGCCCCGGCATCTCACAACAGATTCCCAGGAGGGAAGAGGCTGTGCACACCCTTGCCTCGTTTTCGCTACTTCCTTTTTCAAAATTTCCTGTTGGCAAGAAAACACCAAAAAGTAAATGATTTTCTTAAGGGGGGGGAGGGGGGAATGACAGCCTTCTTTCTTGACGTATTGGTTTATTTTCAGTGTAAGATTTCTCCCTCCCGTCTGGAATATAACCTAGATATTCATAGTCACACAGCGCACCCTGGCGGACGGCGGAGATGTTTTCGCCCATTATTTCCGACTACCGAAATTACATTACCGTATTTTGCAGCCAAGGATTTCCACAAATTCAGGAATATGAGTGTGTGGCCTTAGATTCTTGGACTTTAACCTACATATTTAGTCAGATGTTCCACTCCTATAAAAAAAAGATTAAGTTAAATCCCCCTGACCCATATTACTTGCAATATGGTTGTTTTTCTGCTATCTTTTAATCCTCGGCCCACGCTACGTCACTTTCTTTTCCTTTCTATTACAGGCTAATTTAATTTTACTGTGGACGATATTTTCAGCATTTTCGGAGGACAGTAAATTCTGCAGTTTATGTTATTTCACTTTTTATGACTTTTTAACACTTAATAAAATTTTATTAGAGCACTTTTGTGTTTACAAGGCTACAAAAGTCTTGGCAGGTTGTCAGAAGTCCTTTTTATTATGATCCTACTGATATATTGCGAGTAATGAAATAATCATGTCCAGAAATGTATCAAAGGCCAGAGGGATTATGCAGTTTAATAGCTGTACAGATGTGCTGCGAAGTATACGAACACACACCACACGTCAGCAAGCTAAAAGGCAAGGCTGGAATAGGAGGAGTGGAGTTGGTAAATTTCTGGAATGTTTCAAGCTTCACCTGTCTATGTATGCTGGAAAGTGAATCATGTGATCTTGAAATATGTTTTTAAAAGGAGTTCTAAGCATTTGGACATGCGATTCTGGACTGTTTCAGGAACACACATTCTCTCTCTGTCTCTCAACTCTGCCTCCCAACACACACACACACACACACAAACACACACACTCCTCCAAACCTTGGCTTTTTCAGGCAGCAGTGATGACCTCTTTCACTGGTATGTAATGGAATCAACCATCGCAAACAAGGCCTGTAACAATATTCTACTCTATGTGTATTTCTTGTTTATTTAATCTGCTGATTTAATCACACCTCTGCCATGTGCTTTCTAATCTTCCACTATGTTGCTTTAAAAGCAACTACCATTTACCTTAAACAATTATTTGTTTCATGATGTTAAAATCATTCATAGGAAAGAGGATTTTGGGGGGTGAAAGCTGGGGGTGGAGGCAGTATTTTTAAACTACATTTACTGAGTTGGCCCTCCTCCTCCTCCTCCTCCTCTTTGTGTATGTTTTATTTTTTTTGAAATACTGCAAAAAGGAGAGGGAAACCAGCAAGGCTACCTTTCCTGTCCTTATTTCCTCTCAAGCATATATTGTTCAAGATTTTAGCTTTTAAGTTGAACCATTTATGCTGCTTTTTAATGGTAGCTATACAAAATCCCAGCATAGCCATCTCTCTTCTTAATTAGTTTTTTTTTCCTCCACTAAGAAAAAAAATAGCAGAAATCATAAAAGGGCATATATTTCCTTTTCTGCCAATAGTTTCCAGGTTTTCAGTGTGTTTCGGCTACAGGACTGATGCAGCCTATGCAGAAGATGAATCTCTAGCCCATTTTTTTTTTTTTTGTACTCATGTTGTCTGGCCTTAACTACTTGGCTCAAAGCTAAAAATCCCCAGATAATATTGTCTTTTCTTGCAGGGGATCTATCCTGGTTTCCTAATGGTTTGGGTTGTCCTTTTTCATCCCTTTTCCAGTTTTACAATGCCCCTTTCAATAGCAGCACCCAGAAACGGTTTCATCATAATTTTAAATAGGGTGTTTTATATCCAGGTTCCTCCCTAGTGGTCCTTAGCACGAATTTCGCCTTCATCCTCCACGTCTTTTGATGCAGGAGCTGCATGCGGAGTTAACTATTTTGTTGAGGTTTCTGTCATAACTGGGCTTGCTGGGCCTGGTGGCTCAGCAGACTAAAAAGCATTGTGATTAACACCAGCTGTCTGCAATTACTGTAAGTTCGAATCTCACCAGGCTCAAGGTTGACTCAGCCTTCCATCCTTTCTAAGGTAGGTAAAATGAGGACCCAGTTTGTGGGGGCAATAAGCTGACTTTGTATAAATAGACAAAAGTATGAAGGCTATTGCTTAACGCATTGTAAGCTGCCCTGAGTCTCCGGAGAAGGGTGGCATATAAATCAAATTAAAAAACACCTCCAAATCCCTGCCAGCTCAGATGCTATTAATGGATAGGTGGATTGTTTGTATGCCAGTGGTATTACTTTGCACTTGTTTTCCAACACGATCTCCAATATTTCATCTTTTTTTTTTTTTAGGTTGATGGGAATTGAAAAGCTAAAAAACAATTTCTAAGACAATAGCAAACCACTTCTATCCTGTTACCAAGATAACTGTGTGAAATGTCCATGAATTCATTAAGGATCAACTCTACACCCAGAGGACTTTTTACCTCTTTCGTACTTATTTTGGATTGGATCCCTATTTCCTGTGACAAAACTCCCACTAGAGGAAAAGGGGAGGGGGAAGGTAGAGGGAGAACAAGTCCTTCCTTCCGCTGAAGCCTCCTATTCCCTAGAACAGCTGTACAGATATGCAAAACGTTCCAAATGATAAGAATCATTCCAACCGTCCCAAACTTGAAATGTATTTCAACAGTTTGGGCTATTTTAAGCAACTTTTTCAGCAGGTGGCCAAACAGAAGAGCATATGGACCAGCCGCCCCTAGAAGTTTCGGCTCTTTTAAACAAATATTTTTGTTCTATATATTTTTGTTCAGGTGGGTGGGCAGGCCGCAGTTAGAAATTAGATGCCTGGATCGCAGCGTGTTGTATCATGCTTTATTTTGCTGGCGGGTAACACAAAGGAGGGCATGCATGATAGGCTATGTCAGCGGCCCCCAACCTTTTGGGCACCAGGGACCGGTTCTGTGGAGAGAGGTTTTTCCGTGGACCGGAAGGGGCGTGGTTTCATGTGCTGCCTGCATCCTGCGGATGGGGCTTTGCTTGTTTATGTGGCCTGGTTGCTGTTATGCTGTGGCTTGATGCCGGTCCCCAGACCTAGGGTTGGGGACGCCTGGGTTATGTGCAAGGGTGAAATGCTACCAGTTTGTCTGAACCGGTATTTCCGATGATCAGCTGTGCCGCGCAATTTATATTCGCTAGAAAGCAGGAAATCCTGCATAGCTGTTTCCCCCTCCCCTTGCTGTTCTATTTACCTTCTTAAGCTTCATTTTTCCGTGCTGCACGGTAGAACCAGTGGCAAACCTCGGAGGATTTCACCACTGGCTATGTGTTGGCTTTTTTTTTTGGCAATGCTGCTGAAATTATATAAATAAAAGCTTGATATGACAATTTGTGTTTGGTTTGTGGAGCTTTAGTATGTGTATGTGCTTTAAGCATGCTTTTTCACTGTATTGTAAAATTCCCACAGTTAAGAAAAACCTGCCTGCCTTCTGTCCACTCCCTCCCTCCTTTTCTGGTGCAGGCAAAAAGAGTGACATAAATCAACACAGTTCCTTTTGCTGAGATTCTGCTTGGCAAGCAAGTTGCAAACCAACATCAAAACTATAACATGCCAAATCTGTTCCTTGAGTTTGCTAAGTAGGTGAGGTGGCAATGTCTATATAAAAATTGGCCAGGATTATTTCTTTTTTTTAAAAAAAATTAAAAACTCATAGCGATGGAATGCAGTATGAGCAGTGGTGAAATTGAGCTGGTTCTATCCGCTTCGGGCGAATGGTAGTGCCAGCAGCGGGAGGCTCCGCCCACCCGCCCGGATGTCATCGAGTCCCATTTTTTACCTTCTGCGCATGTGCAGAAGGCTGCGCATGTGTGAAGGAGGCATGCACACTCACATTTGCGAACCGGTAGCGAAAGTAGGTAAATGTCACCCCTGAGTATGAGTTATAGCAACAGGTTGGCTTGATTATGTTCAAGCTGGGAAAGTTGCTTAGTACACGGAATAATACATAGATCAGTTTTTTGAGGGAGGGGCTGGTAATGTCTTCACTAACCATTCAGGATTTAAAGAACTGAAATTTCTGTTTTGAAATTTCAAAGATAAAGTACTTTTTATGTTAACATTTATATTTTTAATCCAGATCATTTTTCAGTAAATGAAAACACAGCTATGTTCTCATTGATTTCTATGAGAAATTGTTTTAATGTTTACATTAAAAAAAAAGTAATCTTTTTGTTCAATTTTTCAGCAAGTTTGCTGGATAGTAGCAATCAGCATGGATGGCACAGTATCTAGCCTTTTAGCCCTGGGATGAAAAATAAAGATATAAAGGGATTAGTCTGAATTCCGATTGTCAAGATTTCAAGATAGCATTATTGTAAACTTCTATTTTACCCAACACAGTAGTGAGGAAGTCAATAAAAGCAAATACTTCAAAATCTCCCTATTGATAAATAACTTTTTTTTTACTAGAGACAACCCCCTCCCCCAAAGTCGTATATAGACTGAAAATCTACAGAATGCAGGTAAAGAAATCTTTATGTTTGTATCTGTGTCAGTGCTAGGATGTAAAACTTGACTTTTCACATGGCCTTTGCTGTTAATAAACTCTTGGTGGTTATTTTCTCAACCTTAAGTGGAATGTACCCACACTCCATGTTTACATAACAGTTCTGGCACTTTTGCCTACTTTATTCCTTATCCTCATTGTTTTGTTAAGACTGTAATATTCGCAAAAAAAATAATAATAATTTAGTTCCAGCAAAATAGAGAATGCTTGAGTCATTTTGAGTTTTATTGTGTTGAAACATTGCTAATATGAAATTTTTGCTAGAATATTTTACACTGAGGGGGTTTGTTCTAAGCATCCAGAGTGAATCCCATAGATGCGTTTGGCCAATTAAATGCTACAGGATAAAATATTAAATGTAGAAAAAATGCCTCTAAATATGATGTTTTGAAGCAGAGTTTAGGAACGGCTTCTAAATTAATTCCTCACATTTCCTGTGTTATTATCCCGACTTATTATAAAATGTGAAGCTGAATGTGAATTTTTCAGTTCAGTAACTCTGTCATGTCTTTTTCCTAATAATCCCAGATAGTACAGTTTTGCAGAACAGAAAACCTGATTCTCAAATCATTTTTACTCTTTGAGAGTGGTTCAGCCAAGGATATATTGATGAAATCTATTTTAGCACATGTCAGGAATTGATAAGGAAGTTGGTGGCTCGCTATTCCACCAAAATTGTATCCTCCCCTCTCCCCTCTCCCCCTCTCTCTGAGAGAGAGAGAGGGAGGGAGGGAGGGAGGGAGGGAGAGAGAGAGAGAGAGAGGGAGGGAGAGAGAGAGAGAGAGAGAGAGAGATCTTTCTAAATAGTAGTTAGTCTTTTGGGTCGAAAGTTCTTGAAGAAATTGGGAAAATCACTCCAAATTGATTGGATTGGATTGGATCGATTTGATTTGATTTAGAAGGCTGGTCAACTCTATGAAGACTTCGAGTGGATTTTATGCTGAATCTTGTTTTAGTGTCCATGTTTTCTAAGGCAAATAAATCTATGCAATTTAAGAAATGGATTCAATTCTTTTGTTAGCTGCCAGGTTTTCTATGGGAAAACACAGAAGCATTTAAATTTATCTTTCATTTGATTGGTGGCATTTAAAGGTCTGAGGATTTGCTGTTGTTGAAAAACCTGTCACTTGGTAAAACTGTACAATGGAAGATAAATTAATTCAGGTCTAGTTACCATTTATTTCCAACAATGATTTTTTTTGGAATAGAATACCTTCATATTTACAAATGTCATTCTGATACTGTATTGAATATAAGTATCAAATATAGGTGATTGAAATCTTATTTTAAAACCTGTATTTCTCTGAACACAAAACATACATATAAGTATACAGATGCACAGTTACTTCATTTCCTGCAGTTATTTTTCTTTTTGTCCATTTGTCTACTTTTTCTTTTAATCACTATTATATCTACCTATCCGTCTACCTGTCATCTATTTATCATCTATTTAAAAAATGTATACAACTTTATAACTATTGTGACTCCCATCCCTCAGCAGCAGTTTATGCATTGCTGGCTAGAGTTGATGGAAGTTGTAGTGCAACACCTATACATATTGTCAGATAGGAAATTTCATTCCAAGCCATTTGTTCTATTTTTTCTTCTTCTTGTGCCAACGTCATTGGACGTTGGCGATCATGTTGGCAATCCTATTTTTGTCAACAGCCGTATGAAAAAGTGCTGCTGAGTTTTGTTCAAACCAGTCCCTTAGGTTTTGAAGCCATGATGTTCTTCTTCTGCCTGGACCTCGTTTGCCTTCAATCTTTCCTTGGAGGATTAAGTGAAGGATGCTGTATTTTTCTGGGTGTCGCATCACATGTCCAAAATATTTTACCTTTCGCTTTTTAATGGCTTTGTTGTTTTCCCTTTGCTTTCCCAGACGGCTTATCACCTCCTCATTTGTGATTTTGTTAACCCAGTTTATACGTAACAGCCATCTGTAAATCCACATTTCAAATGCTTCTAGTTTCTTCAAGTGGTTTTCTGTCAGAGACCAACTCTCTACCCTGTAGAGCAGGATAGAAAGGATGTAACATCTGACAAGCCTGATTTTCGGTCTTAGCCTTATGTCATGACTGCAGAAGACCTTTTTCATTTTGAAGAATTTGTTCTGTTTAGAAACAAAAAATGGATAGCTCATTGAAATGTCTTTCCCTGCATTCTCATCCCTGTACATGCAGCTAGAGTGAACTTGGCAGCCTCTTCTGTCCATGGTATTCCCAATGACGCCAGTGGAAATGGGAGTTCTCTGCACAGGGTGAATGTCACAATGTGGCAGGAAACATTTGCTTTATCCTCCCCCCATCCACACCCACCTTCCATGGTGTCAATGAGATGATTCCTGACATACTTGTGCAGCAACCCATTTTTCATCTGTCTTTTTTTTTTTTACTTTCCCAAATACAGCCAGATGTATCAGAACTAAAGTATTGGGGCACTTTAAATCTTGGAAAAATGATTCCCATCTATGAATGGCAACTCAATTTGGCAGAGGCCTCAACCAGATCAAAAGGCAAAAGAAAAGCAAGTGGAATAATTTGCTTGGTTAGTGGATTACATATACGGTGCATTCAGAAAGTATTCAGACCCCCTTCACTTTTGTCAATTTTGTTATGCTGCAGCCTGATTCTACAGATGCTGATTTTTTTTCTCATTAATCTACACTCAGTACCCCATAATGAAAACAGAATTTTGGAAATGTCTGTAAATTTATTAAAAAGAAAAAAACTGAAATATCACATTGGCATAAGTATTCAGACCCTTTGCAACAACACTTGAAATTTAGGTCAGGTGCCTCCCATTTCTCTTGATTGTTGCCGACATGTTTCTACACCTTGATTGGAGTCTACCTGTGGTAAATTAAATAGATTGGACATGATTTGGAAAGGGACAGACCTCTCTATAGAAGACCACACAGCTGACAATGCATATTGTAGCAAAACAAAAGCCATGCGATGAAAGAAACTGCCTGCAGAGCTCAAGAGACAGGATTATTGCAAGGTACAGAACTGGGGAAGGCTACAATAAAATTCTGCTGCACTGAAGGTTCCTAAGAGCACAGTGGCCTTCATAATTCTCAAATGGGAGAAGTTTGGCACAATCAGGATTCTTCCAAGAGCTGGTCACCCGGTCAAACTGAGCAATTGGGGAGAAGGGTCTTAGTAAGAGAGGTGACCAAGAACCCAATGGTCACTTTGACTGAGCTCCAGAGATCCTGTGTGGAGTTGGAACAGAATTCCAGAAGGACAGCCATCACTGTAGCTCTCCATCTCTCTGGGCTTTATGGCAGAGTGGCTAGACGGAAGCCTCTCCTCAGTACAAAACACATGAAAGCCCACTTGGAGTTTGCAGAAAAGCACCTGAAGGACCGTATTCTTTGGTCTGATGAAACCAAGATCGAACTGTTTGGCCTCAATTCTAAATGTTATGTCTGGAGGAAATCAGGCACCACTCATCACCTATTCAATACATCTCAACAGTAAAGCATGATGGTGGCAGCATCATGCTATGGAGGTGTTATTCAGCAGCAGGAAGTTGGAGACTGGTCAGGGTTGAGGGAAAGCTGAATGGAGCAAAGTACAGGGATATCCTCAAAGAGGATAGTTCACAGGTTGTAAAAGGGCCACAGTTGCCCACCCCTGCCTTAGTGGTACAGCAGTCATTTGTGGTGGCAACCTTCACTCAGGCAACAAAGGAATAAAGTCTTTATTCCATGTACCCACAAATAAAGGGTCCTTGGTGCTCTCTGAGTTTGCTTGTGTTCTTGCAGATGTTTTACTACCCTAAATAGGTAACATCATCAGTGCTAGACTAGAAAACAAGCAAGCTCAGAAAGCACCAAGGACACCTCATTTCAACCTGGAGCTACAAATATTCTCCTTTATTGGTACCCCACAAATAATTACCCAAACTCACCTTGCTATTGATTAAGGGCAGTGATCCATGTTTTGTTCTATTAGTGGGTGATGATTCTTGGTGGGGAACAGGCAGCCAAGTGCTACCCTTAGATTGTCCCATACAAATATTGCTGGGACAGCACCAGTCAAAAGCTCATTACTGAGGCAGAATAGGCTCAAACTTTGGAAATGTGCAATTTATGCCTATCCGACTCAGGGACTGGAGAATGTGTGGCAATCTAGCTGAGAGGAAGGAGTTTTAACTGAATTGCCAAGATAAAAAAGGGAGGAGAGAATGAATACAGGCTGTGCTCCCACTTTCGATTCTCCTGTTTCCAGTTTCTCCTGCCTGAGATTCTCTCTTTTGCATACTTTCACTTTCCAGAGCACATTTTGGATCCCTTTCTTTCCTAAGTAGTAGCAAGGCTTCCGCTCTTGTTGCATTTTTAAAAATCTAGCACTGACCCTGGAGGCTTCCTTGGTGGTGAGACCTTAGATTTGTGCTTGGTAGTATTGTCCTAACCGGTGTTCTCTGCATGTGTTGCACTTCACATACTATAATCCTCAGTCAGTCAACACAGCCATTGATGGAATCAAGGAAGATTTTGGGTTTGGCTAGTCTAAAGAAAAGAAGAATTAGGGGTGACATGATAGCAGCATTTCAGTACTTAAGGGCAGTGGTGAAATCCAAATTTTTTACTACCTGTTCTGTGGGCATGGCTTGGTAGGTGTGGCATGGCTTGATAGGCATGGCAGGAGAAGGATACTGCAAAATCCCCATTCCCTCCCCACTCCTGGGGGAAGGATATTGCAAAATCTCCATTCCCACCCCACTCTGGGGCCAGCCAGAAGTGGTATTTGCTGGTTCTCCGAACTACTCAAAATTTCTGCTACCGGTTCTCCAGAACCTGTCAGAATCTGCTGGATTTCATCCCTGCTTGAGGGGCTGCCACAAAGAGGGAGTCAAATTATTCTCCAAAGCACCAGAAGGCAGGACAAGAAATAATGGTTGTAAACTAATCAAGGAGAGAAGCAACCTGGAATTGAGGATAAATTTCCTAACAGGGAGGACAATTAACCAGTGGAACAGCTTGCCCATTCAGAAGTGAATGGACAGTCACCTGTCTGAGATTGTATAGGTTCTCCTGCTTGAGCAGGAGGCTGGACTAGAAGTTCTCCAAAGTCTATTCTATTCTATTCTATTCTATTCTATTCTATTCTATTCTATTCTATTCTATTCTATTCTATTCTATTCTATTCTATTCTAAATTCTAAAATAGATGACGTCTAAGAAACCAGGAAGTTGCCAGGTTGGGGAACTATTTAGGATTTGGTGGAACACTTACCCTACAAAAAATTACAATTAGCAATTTGTCATTCCAGACAGCTGGAATATTTTATAAGAAAGAAAGAATGTGAACGATGCAATAAAAATAAAGCAACTTCATGAGATATGTGATCCCAAGATGGGGATGCATCAAATCCTGCTGCCTCAACACGTCCTCTTCAGGGAATGAAATAAGAAAAGACTATGCTCTTAATCCTTCTGAACTGTTTCTTTCTGGGATACTTTAAAAAAAAGGCAAAAGAAAGGAAGACAGCTGGAGGTGGCACCTGGGGTGGTGGATGGCGAGGCGGGGAGGGTTGGCTTCCATGTTTAAAATCTTGTTATCAGTCCCAAGCAAATCCACTGTTTTGTATTAGTGATTTGTAGCATTGTTGTTTACTTAAGCTGTCAGTCAGCCAGACACACTGTTTAGATCCAGTGGCCTTAAGAACCATTTACAAGCTCTTGGTAAACTGGTTGGGCCAGACAGAGGAGGCATCTGGCTGTCAGTTATAATTGCCTCCTTTACCAGGAGTTGTTTTCAGAGATGTTCTCTGTTCCCTTTGAACCTGATGCACAACAGTTTCCAGCCATTAACGCAAGAGGTAGAGTCAGCCAATGGCTTGAGCAGAGTTTGAAGCAAAGATTTATGAGATATGCCAATCCGAAGAGGAAGGAGGGGCTGTTTTACAAAAGAGCTGCTGTTTGAGGCTCCTGGGTTTTTAATGATACAACAGCTTCCTTTCTGGTCTGGGCAATGTAGCCTTTGAACACTGAAAGAAATAGTGCATCAGAAAATTATTTTCATGGTGTTACTACGTTTATAGTTTCCTGTTGTCTTTTCTTAGAAATTCCACACCCCTGGATGAAAGGCTCTAAGTTTTCAATACTTTCCCCCACCCGTCCCATCTTACATGGAAGGACAGTGATTTAAATTTAAAAGCCTGGATAGAATATGACATATTTGTAAAACCATAAATCCTAATGTTTGTAGTTTTTAATAACCCCAATTTTTTGCGATCTGTTTTAAGATGCTGCTGACACCACATTAATTTGTTGCTCAGATTTCCTGGAGAAATCAGTTGCCCAAAGTCTTGGTGTTTTGGTCAAGAGATAATGAAATATCTCAAACAGTTTTCAATGTCAAGGCACTGAATTCCCTTTTATAATGACATCTCTTTCACAGCACAGAAACCTGGCTGAGGTTTGTGATGGTTAAAAGAAAGTTGCTTTAAAAACACACTATGCTAAACCAAGATAACAAAAAGCAATTCATTGCAGTGAACAAAACCTTTGATTTCAGTGGAAACACGATCTTATTCTGTCCCCTTGAAATCAGTAAAATAAGTAGATGCGGGATTGTGCTACGTAACATTATTATTGCCTAATCATTCATCAAATGTCAGTCTTTAGACCAGGTATTTTCCAATGATTGAAGTTTTAACCAAGAGTCTGGAATCATGGAGGTAGGCTTGTGGTATATAGGAAGATCTAAGCAAGCAAAATACAATAAGTTTGGGGTTTTTTGTTTGTTTCTTTTGCAAAATCAAAAATGTTATATCTGATAAAATTCCTTCAGCAATTAAACTGATCACTATTTGGAGTTCATCACATTTCATATATTTTTTTTCTTTGCTATCTGCTCAGTTGTTTCTAGTTTGATATCCTAGAAGATTTTGCTTTAAAGGACAACTTATCATTTGTTTTGTTCAGTAATATTTGAACCCAAGCATCTATTTTCAGATTTAAGGGTTTTTGGTTTTTTTTAACCATCTTATACAGTACTTAGCTTGGTAATAAAATTCCCTCATCAATTGTTTTTCTAGTTTTCTCCAAATGATTCATTTTTTCCTCCTTGTCACCAAGTTGCATTAGAATCCTGTAACCTATTTAACCGAGAAGCTATAGCACCTTTGTTAATCGGGGTAAAAATTAATCCAGTATGGAAAGTGAATTTCTTGTTTTCACCAATATTAATGGGTTTTTCATGATACTTAGTTTGAGAGAAACAATACACTCTAAATGACTAGCTAGCTTTAGAATGCGTGTCGGCCATCCCATCAAAAATGTTCTTCTTGGGGTTTTCTAAATAGCTGAGTGCAACGTTCCTCAAAAATGTCCATTGTGTAGAATATGTATAGCTGACTATAACACATATGTGAAGATAGGTAAATAGGTAGGTAGATAGGGAAGGAAGGAAGGAAGGAAGGAAGGAAGGAAGGAAGGAAGGAAGGAAGGAAGGAAGGAAGGAAAAGACTGTCAGTTTACAACTCTACCTCTCTCAAGATTCTGTGCTTTAGGAATATAGTACGATCCCATTAGTGTGATTCTTAGAAGTACTTCATGGCAAAAATTTGTATACAGCTGAATAGGCACACTTTTCCTCTCGGTTTCAAGATTAATGGCTAGAAAGTACATTGCTGTTCCACTGCTGAATCCTCTCTCTCTGTGTTTTTCTCTCTCTCTCTCTCCTACTTCATAGCAAGATGTGGAGAGTCAGTCTGGTGATGTGGTAAAAGCATCAAGCTAGAAATCAGGAGGCTGTGAATTCTCAATCTCTCAGTCCTTAGAAAAAGGCAAGGGAAAACCACTTCTGAAATTTTGCAGTATCTGCACCAACTGCATTCTGAATAGTCTCTTGCAGATGAAAAGTGTGGTTCTACTATTCCTTCACCACCATTTTATTGTTTTCTGGTTGAAGATAAAATGGTGGCTATAAGGACTTCTGCAAGCAAAAATATGCACAATATTTAGCATGCTGTTTTGTTAGCAGGAAGGGTTGTTTTTCTTTCTATGTGCCAGAATCCTTCATCTTTCCTTTAATTTAAGATGCTTAAATTTAATTTAAGCCTTTTAAGATGTCATAAGGTTCTTTTGTCTTGTTTTGGTTTTGTTGCAATTGTCAAATGCAATTACAGCTTTCGTAAATGTCTTAATATAAGCAATTTGGGAGTTAAGAAGCCAAGATCTGAGATCAGTTTGTGCAGGAAGGGGGCTTTCTAATTGTTTCCCAACAATTCTATTGAAATAAAGATGACTATTCTGCAGGCAGATGTGGAAAGAAAGATGATTCCTGAGGCCACCCAGATTTGTCTGCTATTCCAAAATGGGGAAGAACAGAGTTGATTTAGTAGCCCATCTTTATTCTGTGCAGAGCAGTTGGATGTTGTCTCTTTTGGTTGTCTCTTATGGAAGGTATGTTCAAGAGGAAGGAACTTGGCCATGGTCACCATCCAAACAGCAGAACTGAAATTTAAACCCAGCCAAAAAAATGCCACCCTTGGATTTAGAGCCCTTCTTGGGCCTTTCATTTTCACACTCCAGCTCATAAACTTCAGAACAATACAGGGGAAACTATTTCATATTGAAAAAATATTAGGAAGAAAATGAAGGGAAAATTAGTGATAATACTTGAAGAAATGAGTATATGCCTATTAATAATCTAAGCCATCACACACGACTGGCACTCCTTTTAGGACAATGAAATATATTCATCAATGAAAGAGGATACACTTTCTATGGTGTGTGTGTGTGTGTATGTCTATATATATCTGATATAATGCTATTTCTGACAGGAACAACAATTTTATAATCTTTTTGATATATCAGACTTGTTAAAAGGGTATCCTACTAAATTTATCAGTAGCAAAATTCTTAAAGCCCAGTATATTGTGCCAATATAGCTGGAAGCTTTCTTTTTCTTTTCTGCTAATATCTTTGTGTTACATTCTCTGATGGAAGGAAGAATCTGTGTACAACATTATATATTTGCCACCTTAAGTTACTTGTAAATAATAAAGACAGGATAATGATCTAATAAGCAAGCAAGCAATTAAGCAAGCAAGCAAGCAAACAAACAAACAATATAATATTTACCTTTCCATGGAGACTTCAGAAGGGAGACAATGGACAGATGTCCATTTCTGGAGGATGCCACCTGGTGGCCAAGAAGCAAATGGTAGGTGGCTGACTCATAAAGTCAGGGAAGAAATTCAGTCACTGGGGAGTTCACACAGTGCACAGCTTTAAATATCATGTTGAGATAGATTTATATTTCAAGGCGAATAAAATGGAACAATCCCCTGGAGTTTAGAATTTCACTGACTTGTCAGGTCTCCAGCCAAGTATTATCCAATTTTCACATGCAATCTGGTTTGTGAGCTGGCTGTGCATTTCAACATGTTTTATTTTGATGACACGGTCATATTTCTAAATAATTTGATCTCCAAATATCTGCATCATATCATGACCTTGCCAGGAAAAAGGAAGAGGGAGGGAGGGGGTGGAATTTGCTCCATAGAAATTACTCTGTCTTTCTTTCACGCAGAATCCTAATGGAAAAGAAATGTTGCCTTTTTCTGCTGGTTTCCTAATCTTAGTAGGTGCAGTTAGATTTTCTGAACAAGAAGAAGAGAACCTTTTGTAAACCGGGTATCAGAGAAATTTAACTTCTAGGTGGTGCCTTATATTTGAGGGTGGAGGAGAAAGAGGATTACAGCAATAAAACAAAAAAGACCTGCATATAAGGGGCATTTTTCCCCAGCACATTGATAATACTGCATGACTAAAATATATTATACCTTTTATATTTTCAGGTAAAAATTAATATTGTTACTCAACTCATATATTGGCACATCCAATAAGGTATAATATGCATACCTTCAACATGTGATGAATGAATAAATAAAAAAAATACCATCTAATGTCATGGCACACATTTTTCTTATCTGCAGGTAAATGTAAGATGCCACGATTTTCATCTAACTAGCGTGATTGGGTTTTCAAACTCTATTAAAGGTAAATTACTGTCTGTGTAGCACAGTAAACATGTATAAATATAGTCTCTGTCTTTCATACACACAAGAAGAATCACAATACTTCAGTTATTGTACTGAACACGCATATCTGTAATCCTCATGTACATATACACAGAACAATCCATCCACTCACCCTTCCATGGGCGTAGCACAAAGCAAAACACTTTTAAATCCTATCAGATTTAAGGGCAAACGCTTTGAATATTTATCTGGGTTTTTCACTGGTTTAGCAGGACTTCGACTATGTTTTAACTTGACTTGAGTGGGCAAAGGTAGAAAATGCATAGAGATGAATGAAAAATATAGACACACACACACACACACACACACACACACACACACACACACACACACCCTTCTGTGAAACATAGGTGAATTTCTTTAAAGGATGTAGAAATCAGATCTTCCTCACGAAGACGAGTCCTGTAATATAACATGCATACTGTGCATCCGGACAGCATTAGTCCCCCAGATCTAACCCTCAACTGTACTAATGTTAACTGAGAGAGCAGTCAAGCAAAATGCTGCACAAAAGAAAGTATGTCAGGAGGGTGAGCTTATTGTCTTTTTATTGCATATACATATTGTACAGAGAACCCTTGGGACTCATCATTTTCTCTGCTTCTATGTGCACGGGAGCTCTGCTGCAGAAATGCTCTTTCTTTCTGACTTAGCTTAGCTTTTGCGTTTCATTAATATTTTTTTAGTAAACACGAAATAAGTGTCAAAAAACAACACCCAGATGCTAATTTACTTTTCTGCCCAGTTCCTCTTACACACTGTTAATTGCACTCTGTGTAACTATTATTATGCATTATCAAACAGTTTCTTTTTTGGGATCATGAGCGAGGATATGCACATGTATACATACAGTATGTACGTATACATAAATGCATACAAACACAGACACGCACAGAGAAGGGCTTTTAAAAAAAAATATTTAGCATTCATCGGAATCTCAGTAATCTTTTAATATACAGTATTTATTTGGAAACTCTCCCTGATTGATAGCATGTTTTGATATATGCGATTTTTTAACGTGCTAATTTCTCATTTGGCTACTGCAAAAATAATAATTACAAAATTCCGACTGATTTTTTCCCCTTGTATTAATCTATTAAATTAAAGAAGACCTTGAAGGAAGAGGAGCTATGCACACTCTTTCCCACCTCTTTCTGTCTTGCGAGAACCTGTCAAATACAGACAAGATAACAGGGGAACCAGGATTTTCTCGAAATGTTCCTTATTTCAGTCTGGAGGAGGATACCCCCTACTGGACTGTGACTAAATTTCTATTTTCATATCTATCTAAATACAATCACCTGTGACTTGTCTATAGTAATTCCCTGATACTAATCTTTTTGAAGATGCTAATGACAATTTATCAGATCCAAGCTTGATTTTAAGATGTTATAAAGTAACGTTTGTAGAAATGTTGCATTCTTTTATGGGGAAATCTCCGCATGTCTTTGTAATTCGAGATGGGATTAGAAAGTCAAAAACTTGGAAAGATTAGGGGAAAATGTTACTAAAGAAGCATTATGGGGGCAAACTGATTCCCCAGTCCTGAATGTACTTCCACATACTGCATTAGAATTATCCCCAAAGGAATGCATATTCAACAAGAATAGATAATCCTGAAAATATCCAGCCATCCAGCTATATAGCCACCACCATATAGGTCAGTGATGACTAACCTTTTCTGGACCAAGTGCCCAAAGCGCGCCTGCGCGCACCTGAACCCACAAAATGCAATGTGCGTGTGGGCCCTGAGCCTGCCCCCCACCCCTGCCCATGCATGTGTGACAGCCGCATGTGCCCTCCCCCATGTGACCCCCGCATGCACCCTTTCCCCGCACATGCACGCACCCCCCACATGTAC
This sequence comes from Pantherophis guttatus, assembly GCF_059756535.1. Classification (NCBI taxonomy): domain Eukaryota; kingdom Metazoa; phylum Chordata; class Lepidosauria; order Squamata; family Colubridae; genus Pantherophis; species Pantherophis guttatus. Next base: position 156,083,844 of record NC_142063.1, read on the forward strand.
CCCACCCCCGTTTATGCAAGGCAGAGACCCAAAGACCAGCTGGCCAGCGGGAGGTGCGTGTGCATGCATGGCAGAGTGGAGCTGGGGCAACAGCTCGGGTGCCCACAGAGAGGGCACTGCATGCCACCTCTGGCACGTCTGCAATAGGTTCGCCATCACGGATATAGGTGATAATCAGGATTTTGAATTGAAATTGGAAATAAACCAATAGCCACACAGTTCGTATAATAGCAGTATAACAATGACAATACTGGGTCTGACCTGTTACCACAGGGACACTCATATTTTGCACAAGCTAAAGCTTCTGGATAATGTTCATAGAACGTGCTATGTTTAGCAAATTATACCTATCAGTCAAGAGATGACAAGACTATGAACAACTGCCTTCAGTGTCTCCTGTTCTAGAAGTGGCCACAATTGATATACCAGCTGAACCTAGGTGAAGGACTTCCTGGTCACATCTTCCACCTGTTCTTCTAGCTAAGCTATGGATCCAGAAAGATTCCAGGTTGGAAGCTTGCATTTTGCAAGAGAGCTCGGTCAATATATTGAACAGAACACCTCAAACCTAGACCCAACTTTGCATTAAAGCTTCCATTGATTATCTGCTATCAGGTCCATATTGACTCTTAGTGATCAAACAGGTAGATTTTTCTTCAGCAGGATCTGTCCTCAACCTGGTTCTTTAAGTCTTTCAGTGGTGCACCCACCACGACTTGACTCCATCCACCTTATGGATGGTCATTCTCGTCTCCTTTTTTCTTTTTACCTTTCCTAGCATTGTTTTTTTTTTTTAATTTTTTTATTGAGTTTTAAACAGAGATATAAAGACAATACAAAAAATACAAAGACATTACAAAGACAAACGAGTTCCCACCACCAACCTACCCACACCATACTTTACATATATGTTTTGATCATCATCAGAATATATATTGCTTTATAAGTTAATATATACGTAATACATTGTCAATTCAGATGTTTTAGATTAGAAATAATCTTGCATCTCCTCTTTATTTAGTTGTTTCCGGTTTTATTTTTTCTACCCTATATTCTTTCATCTATATTTGTACTGATTTTCTTTTCCAGCCATTGATACCACTGGTGCCACACAAGATAGAATTCACTTTCTTCTTTATCTTGGAGTTCTAGTGTCAGTCTATCCATTTCAGCACATTCTGTTATCTTTGAGATTAGTTTGTCTTTGGTTGGGAGTTGATCTGATTTCCAATTTTGCGCAAACAGTAACCGTGCTGCTGTCAAAATGTGTATGATGAGGTATTTTGTCTCTTTGTTGTGTTGTGTTGTTATCATTCCAAATAAAAAAAATTCTGGAGTGTTTTCTACTTGTTGGTTTATTATTTCTTCAATGATTTCCTTTGTGTCCTTCCAGTATTGTTGGGCCTTTGTACATTTCCACCAGGCATGGTTTTTTATTTTGCACTTCCAACAGCGTGGGGAGGTGTTTGGATATATTTTGGCTAGTCTGGCTGGTGTTAGGTACCATCTGTAAAACATTTTTATGAGGTTTTCTTTGTAGGGTATGGCTCTTGTCATTTTGATGTTCTGTTTCCACAATTTCTCCCAGTTTGCCAGTTGGATGTTGTGCCCTATGTCCCTGGCCCATCTTATCATATTTTCTTTTACTGTTTCTTCCAGTAATTTATATCTAAGTAAGTAGTTATATAATTTGGTTATCATTTTTTGTTCTGGGCCTTGTAAAATCTTATCCAATTCGTTCAAATTATTCGAGATTCCATATTGCTTTTTGTCTGCTATGTGTCTTGAGTGTATTTGAGTATAGGGCCACCAATCGATATTTATGCCGGAGTTTTGGAGTTGCTGTCTTGAAATGAGTTCGCCTTCATGATTCAGTAAGTCTTGGTACCTCATCATTTTTCCTATTTCGAGAGTGTTCGGGTATATCAATGCTTCCATCGGGGACCACCATTTTGGTATTTTAGTATAGTGAGTTCTCTTAATATCCTGCCAGATCTTGAATAATGAAGCTCGAATTATATGACATTGGAAGTACATGTGTCTCTTATCCGATCCGTCCCATAAGAAAGCGTGCCATCCTCTTATTAAGTCAAAGCCTTCTAAATATAAAGTTCTTTTGTTGTCGAGTTCCATCCATTCTTTAATCCAGGTCAATCCTGATGCCTTATAGTAGAGTTCCCAATCTGGTGTTGCTAGGCCTCCTTTGTCCCGTGAATCCTGTAGGGCTTTGATTTTAATTCTGGCCTTCTTTCCCTGCCATATGTAGTTCATTGTTGTTTTGTTGAGGTTCTTAAAGAAATCTCTTCCGGGGTGTATTGGTATCACTTGATATAAATATAGTACTCTTGGTAATATATTCATTTTTATTGAGGCAATTCTGCCCATCAATGAGAGTTGTAATCTACTCCAAATTTCTAAGTCTTTTTTTATTTGTTTTAACAATTTGGTATAATTATCTTTTTTAATTGTAGTTGCTTTTGCTGTCAACCAAATACCTAGGTATTTTATTTTCTTTACTATTTGAAGTCCTAATTCTTGTTCTAATTTCAACTGTTGTGTTTGGGTCATATTCTTCGTCAATACTTTCATCTTCTGCTTATTTATTTTGAGGCCCGCAACTTCCCCGTATTCCTCTATCATTGTCATCAACCTGGTTCCAGATCGTATTGGGTTTTCCAATATGAAGATCACATCGTCTGCAAAGGCAAGTAATTTATACTCCTCTCCCCGAATCTTAAGGCCTTCCACGTCTTCTTCCTTCCTGATTTCCGTTAGTAAAACTTCCAGTGCGATTATAAATAATAGAGGTGACATGGGGCAACCTTGTCGTACACCTTTCTGGATGTCAAAAGTTTGTGTCATGTCACCATTTATTGCAATTTTGGCTGTTTGACAGGAATAAATCTTTCTTATCAATTTAAGGAATTTCTCTCCGCAATTCATTAATTCAAGTTGTGATGTAAGAAAGGACCAATTTAAATTATCAAAGGCCTTCTGGGCGTCGAGAGATATTAAAGCTATTTCCTTATCTATTTTCTTATCGTAGTATTCCAGTATATCTATGATCGTTCTCAAGTTATTTTTAATCTGCCTCCTGGGTATGAAGCCGTTTTGGTCTGTATGTATGTATTTATGAATTATTGTTTTAAGTCTCTGCGCTAATATTGACATGAATAGTTTGTAGTCTACATTGAGTAATGAGATGGGTCTGTAATTCCTAACTTGGGTCCGGTCTAAGTCTTCTTTGTGTATTAACGTAATAATGGTTTCTATCCATGATTTTGGGATTTCAGCTGTCAATAATGCTGCGTTGAAGACTTGTAGCAATATTTCATCTATTTCTTGTTGGGAGTGTTTATAAAATTCAGTAGGAATTCCATCTGGTCCTGGAGTTTTATTGTTCTTTTGCTTTTTACGAGCTTCAATCAATTCAGTCATTGTTATGGGGCGATTCAGGGTCTCTCTATGCTCTTCTTCGAATTGTGTAATATTCACTTTACTAAGATATTTTCGAATTTGGTCTTCGGGGACATCTTCCTGCTGATAGAGATTCTGAAAGTATGTTTTGGCTATGTTTTTCTTATCTACGTGTGTATGGAATAAAGTTCCTGATTCGTCCTGGAGTTGGTGTATAATTCTTTTGTCTGTTTGCAAGCAAAGCAAAAGCATACCTTTCCTAGCATTGTTAATATCTCTAAAGAACAAGATCTTCACATGTGATATCCAAAGTAGTATAATTTGAATTTAGTCATTTATATCTTGAATGAGGAACCTGGTTTGGTTTGGTCAGTGTTTTATTGGTATGTTTTCTTGGATTTCTATGGCATTCTCCAGAGTCTTCTCCAACGGTTCAGAAGCATCAATACTTTTTCTAGTCTGCTTCTTCAAAGTCCAATTTTCACTTTTATAGAGAATCATGGGTGGTGAGTCAACCAGTCACAACAAAAGGATGTGACAAGCATATTGTATTGCATAGATTTGGAATGAATGATGTGAAGGTCTCTATGGGTTTTTGTAAAAAAAATGACCTTCCCTAGTAGGTGTCAAGGAATTGCTTCAATTGAGATCTTCCTACAGAGGATCACAATGTACATTGAAAATTACCATTGAGGATAAATTTCTTTCCTGGATATTATTGTATGTTTTATTATGTAAACCTCATTTACATGCTTTGTCCATAGTGTTGCAACTAAGCATCAAATGAACCTGGCATATTTGCCTGCCTATTTTCAGTGAACAATGTGAAGAATTTATCCCATGGGGAAAGAGATTTGGGAGTACAGATGGCTAGGATACACTCTGCTAAGAATGTAAACAGAAAAAAAAATATCTTTGTTGACTTATTCTTCAGTAATCAGTAATAATTAGTTACTGTCAAGGGATGAATTACATTTTTCATTTTACAAAACATGCCACGAACAAAGCTTCATGTAGGAAAACGAGGGACACAACTGTGAACTAGAGTCATTTCTGCTTCCATCCATTAGTCTCTCCTCATAATTATTTGGGTTTCATAAAGAACAAATGCTTATTCAAATGTACAGCATCTTTTCCTAATAGTTATTCAGTTTTCAAATTTCTGGCACTCTTCAAACAACATTAGCAAAAATAGAAGTCTTTATATGACCAATAATTTAAATTGGACTCATAAATTGAAGTCCATAAATAAATTGGACTTTTATAAATTGAAACAGTCTTATAAATTATACATTTATGTTTTATTTACTTCAGTTTGGCAGTTAAAGTTAGGTGTCCTTCGAGGTGAACTTAATATCTAGTGATCTCATGGACATATCCATGCATTTTTCCTCAACTTCCCAGTCTAAACCCAAGGTCTTCCTGAGAAAATCTCATCCAAGTACTAACCTGGCCTGACCCTGCTTAGCTTCTGAACTCAAGAAGCTGAGCCCCCATTTAGGGAGACTAAGTCAGCAGTAACATTATCCTATAATAAGTCTCAAGAATGACTCTGTCATAAACCAAAATGAGGAACTCTATGGATATTTCAAATATATACCATCGGGAGCTTGGAGCTGCTGGTTTGAAAATCCTATTGTCCCATTCCTTGATACAGCTCCTAAACAATGATAATTTTAACTCCCAGTTTTTTGTTTTTGTTTAGGAAGGCTCTACTAAAATAGGTCTTGTAAATGTTGCAATTATGACTTTTTGCCATTTGCTTACTCTGTTTCCTATTTAAAGGCAGTCTTCGGGGGTGCTTTTATTTCTTGCTTGCCAATACTGACCCACAGACTATCTGCTCCCCCAGTAAATAGTCAATTAATATTTTAATGCCTGATTTTTCACCTTGATAACCTTACAGAATAATTAGTATTGACTGAGATTTATGTGCAACATTAAATAGACAGAGCACCATCTTGATTTTTTCGACCATACCCTGCACAGACCCCCAGCTGTTCACCATAATTTTATTTATTTGTTTCTTTATTTACTTAAATGGAGAGAACAGAACTCTGGGCAATTTACATGATAAAAAAGCCAGACCAAAAAACTAGAGCGGGATATGATATGCATCCAGAAAAGGAAAAAAAGAATCACAAAATCTTACAGAGGTTCACTAGCCACCCTACCTCAAGGCCTAGTAGAACAGCCAAGCTTTTGGTGCCTTTGTTATGACATGATTCGATTCGATTCAATTTATTTTATTACAGTCATAGACCAGAGAGCGATGCTCAGATTGGGGGGGTGAGGAATCTGTATGGCTTCCACCCTGATGAGGTATCTAACCAATCAAATTAACATATGTGCTGATCTCACCAACAGCAGATAAGGCTGACATTAAATGAAGACAGTGGTTCCAGTGAACATTTTTGTTCCTTTAATAAAGATGTCTCCTACCAAGCTGAAAACAAGCCAAAAGTCCAAAATGTTTTTGGAGGGGGATGAAAGCTTTCTGGAGAATCAGTCTACTTTCATGTCTGCCCTAGTAGAGAAGGTTTATGAGTGCAATAATAGAGGGGCCATAAAGTAGGAGTAAGAGTCTGGTACATTCCATAGATATACCAGATTCTTATCTCAGTGTATTAGAAAAAATAAGAAATCTCACCCCCTTCTACTTAAATAAACAGATAAAAACATCATCAGGTTTGAAAAGCTACAGCTCTGGATGGTGGGCAAATGACTGGAGGGATGGGATGGGTTCGGAAGGATTTTGGGGCTTGGAGGAAGGTCGAAAGGGAGATGAAGAAAGAGGCAATGTGGGTGGGTGGGAGTGGAGAGACCAAAGAATGAGGACTGGAGCAGTTTCAGCTTTCCAGGGACCAACGTATAGACGACAGGGGTTTCATTGCAGCATCATTCTTTTCTTTGTCTCGGAATGCTTAATTTGCATATTTGCTTGTAATAAGCCTCCTATTGGTTAGACTAATAGTCTTAGGTCTGTCATCATCTCAATTTTCTTCATTTCATGGATTTAATTTTTGGTCTCCCCATACCCTCCCTCCCTCCCTTCTTTGGTCTCCAACTCTCTCTCTCAGCCCCTCAGCCATAGACAGATTAGATAATTCAGACTTTTGGATCACAATTGTATTTCCTAAATAACATACATACCAGGGGTGAAATCTAGAATTTTTCCCTACCGGTTCTGTGGGCATGGCTTGGTGGGCGTGGCAGGGGAAGGATACTGCAAAATCTCCACTCCCACCCCACTCCTGGGGGAAGGATACTGCAAAATCTCCATTCCCACCCCACTCCTGGGGGAAGGACATTGCAAAATCTTCATTCCCATCCCACTCTGGGGCCAGCCAGAGGTGGCATTTGCCAGTTCTCCAAACTACTCAAAATTTCCGCTACCGGTTCTGCAGAACCTGTCAGAACCTGCTAGATTTCAACCCTGATACAAATGTACATACATACATAGACACATAGATGCATACGTATAAAGGCAGAAGTTTCCCCTGTCCAGTTATGTAAGACTCTAGGATTTCTATCTGACTCTAATCCAACTCTAGGATTTCATCTCCGTTTCTTAGTCGAGAGGGAGCCAGCATTGTCTGAAGACACTTCCATGGTCATGTGGCCAGCATGGTTATATGCCAAGGCTCAGGAAGCGCTGTTACCTTTCCGCAGAAGTGGTACCTATTTATCTACTCGCATTTGCATGCTTTCAAACTGCTAGGAGCTGGGCAAGTAACAGGAGCTCACCCATCACATAACTGACAAGCTCGTCATCTTTAACCACTGAGCCATTGCCCTGAGAGTTGGAAAAAGTTGAAAGTTGAAAGTAAAAAAAGAGTAATGGAAGAGGGCAAACAAGACTTCCAAATAATCCATAGTGAGATCTGAATCCATCTTCTGATCCTCAGCTGTAACCTTTGGCTGCATGTATGATAGGGGTTCTCCGTTCACTTTAATGGAGGAGACGGCTTCACATTCTTCATAACTAAAGATATGGCTTCCAGGGCATCAGAGGAAAAGGGGAAACATCTATTTCTCAGACACCAGACAAGCTCTAAAATCAGGCAAATCTACCAGGGAATAAGCCTATCAACATTTTCTGTTCATGATGGCCATCTGGTTTCTTCAGATAACCTGCTTCTTGAACACCAAGCACTGGGAAAACTAAAAAGGGTTTGTTGCTTCCTATAGGTGCCTGGTTGGCCATTATGGAAAGAGAGTATGGAGCTTGCCAGCTCTTCTTACGTTCTAATCTGGTATTCACAGAAATGAGCTTAGTAACACAGATCACCTTGGGAAACAATTTATGCAAGAATTGCTGTCAGGCTTTACTGTTCTTTTAAAGTTAGGAAATTAATTATAGAAAGTGAGTGCAGTCAGGCCTGGCTTTTGAAACCTGAAAGAGCATGATACTGTAAAATCCCCATTCCACCCCACTCCAGGGAAAGGATACTATAAAAACCCCATTCCCTCCCTACTCCACTAACCTGCTTTCCAGCTCTGTTCTCCTGTGCAGGGCAACAAAAGAAGACCCAGCCGATCAGCTGGGACTCCGATCAGCTGGGACTCGGGAGGCAGTGAATAGATGGGGGTGGGGCTAACCAGAGGTGGTATTTACCAGTTCTCCAAACTACTCAAAATTTCCGCTACCGGTTCTCCAGAACCTGTCAGAACTGGCTGAATACCACCTCTGGAAAGGATTCTTGCAAAGTGATTGCTAGAGAGAGATCCCTAGAACAAGGTGACCTCACTCTACCCCAACTTCATATAATATGGGTGGGAAATCAAAAATGCCTCTTAGACAGTGCTTCCAAACGTGAGGCCTATGCTCCACGGGGTGGGGGGGTGGGGGAGTGGGGGGGCAATTTGATTTTTAATGAGGGCAATTTGAACCTTGTTTAAACCAAGTTAACGGCCTTTTAGGCTTCCTCTGCATGAATAAAGTTCACTTTTAGAGTAAAGTAAGAATTATATGTCATGGGGGGGGGGGGGAAATCAGGATTTTAGAGATGCTTAGGTGGGGCATGACCAAAAAAAGGTTGGGAACCACTGTCTTAGACAAAGACAGAGACAACACTTTTCCCCATTGCTAAAACTGCTGGGTGGGTCCATTCAGTCCCCAGAAGCTGAGCAAAACATAAGGAAACAGCATGTTTTATTTTAACAGCAGCTCAATATTATCAGACAAACTCCCTGTGGCCCTCAAAGGATGCATTTCTTTTTCTTTTTAATGTAGGGTTCCTAGTTGCATATGTTTAAAAGAGGTGGAATCTCTTGTTAAAATATATATCTCTTTTTTTTTCAGATTGACTAATATTAGCCCATTCTAGAAATGCAAAGATTCCACTCTGCACCCCAGAGACAGATACAAAGATTCCTTGCTTGCTTGCCCTTGCACACCTCAAACAGAATGGGAGAAAGGAAAATCTGGAGCACATATTTGCTGAGCTGAGCAGTGCGGGGAATGCCATTTCTGGGTTATTCTTTCCTGATGACGTTTCTGGAGAGTCTTCAGAGAAAACAGCTTTATTCAATCATTTTACACGAACAATCCATCTATAGAGAATACCGATATGCATATTAAAAATGTTTTTGGAAGCAAGAATTAAGGGTAGTTTCAGTTCACCAAAGCTATGTCTTTTTGGATCTTGCCTTCCCCCAACTGGGCTGGGACTACATTATAGCTGGCACTTTTCCCAGCCCGCGATGCTGCTTTCCACCTTCGGAACTGGCTGCATGCGTGGGCAGTCCTAAATTGTATGGTTTCAATTAATTGCCCAAATTCAATTATTGCCATCAAAGGAAAGAGTTAATTACTTCCCTCTTCACTTGCAGAATGGTAATAAAATGTCTCTCATGCTTTAATTTAAGATGATTGTTATTAAGGAAAATATATCTAGAATTCATTCAAAATATTAAATAGAGAAAACATGCCATGAAGGGGAGACATTGCTGGTGGGAATGAAAGATATTCAACAGTGACAGTTGGGTGAAAGGAATCTTTCTAATTCTGATAACTTCCGCCTTCTATTTTGTTGAATGCCTACAAAACAAAATATTGATATTTAATAAATATTTAATAAAAATTAAACATAATTTTTATTACAAAGTTTTACAGTGAAAAAACATAATATCAATTGAAATCAGAAAAAGAAACACAAGGTTCAAAAAGAAAAAGAAAATAAAGAAAAGACAGAAAAAAAGAATATTTAAAAAAACAACTCCTGATCTTCCTTGAAACAATGAAATTACATGCTTCTTTCCATAATCCCCGCATTTATTCACAAATCCAAAAATCATTATCATTTCTGTTCAAATGTTAGTGAAAGTTCATAAAGGGTTTTCAAAATTTTATGAAAAAAATTCTTATTTTAACAAGTTAACTTTTTTTTTTTTTTTTTTGTGCTTCTAACAACCTTAATATTTAATTTATCAAGCTACTGCTATAGGATTAAATTACCATTCAGATTTTCTTTCTCCCATCTCAAATATTTCTTCAAGGTTTTAAAGACTGTCTTTTGTAAATACAACAATATATTTTTGTCCAAATTCTTTTTCATTTCTACATTTGTCATTTGTATTTCACTCTGACTGTCAACTCTGATTTATTCTAATTTCTTTATTTTCCAAAATTTGTCCATAGACTAGAATTTGTTTCCCCCTTCATCCTGTCTGTTCATAAACTCTTCCTTATTATTGCTTGTCACATCTTACAGTTCTTTATAATTTTATTCCAAAAATATTTACAGATGTCAAATCAGTTATAGGTTTCTGTGCTAATTCTTCAAAAATACTTTGAAATGTCTTAAGTGTCATATCTTTGTCTATAATTTTGTAGATTTCACTTTTCTTTTTCCCACCTCAAATTTAGTCCTCTCTAATGGCCCATTTTTTTATTCATAAAGTTTCAGATTTCATTTTTTTTCTTTGTTTTCAATGTTCAGCCAATGATCTCTTTCCTGATAGACTAAACAACTTGTGTTCCCACAGGAATGTTTTGTTTACTCAATTTAAAAAAATCTTAGCAAATGTTCTAATATTACAAAATAATCTGATCACTAAAACTGCATAAAATGTTCTAAATTGATTTCTTATTTAGTTTTTTGCCATTTGTTCTTCAAATTGCTAGCTAGCTTTTTCTTTTGTTTTGGAATGAAAGTTTATTTACCAGGTAGACTTGCTGTTTGAAAGACCTCTTTTAAACTTGTTATAAATTGAAATATGATTAGAAAGTAAAGTGGTCAAATCCAGTGTTCTTAAAGGCTCCAGCATGGAAACTTGATGGCTCTCCTCATCTCCTGCACCAGATTTGTGGGATAATTGTTATCTTGCAGCTGCCTTGCAAGAAGAAACCACACGGAGCTTAAGTGGACAATCTCTCATATTCTCTTTATCCAGATGGGTTTTGTTGGACTGATCTTGCTATTGGTTGTTGCCATGGTGGTGTTTCTGCTCATTTGGAGATGTCTCTGTTTGTCATTTTTCCTTACCTGTAAGGAAAACAAAATATTGATATTGTCATGCTTGGGCAAACCTTTTCCAAATTCTGCCCTTGCTCATAACCCCAATCATCTATTTTCCATTATGAACAGAACATTCTTCTTAAAGCACAATTGACCTCCCACACCCACTGTATTCTTCAATAATCTGCTCTGTTTCATATCCCGCTTCTTTTGATTCTGCTTCTTGTTTTCTCTTCTACTGCCTGATTTATTTTCATTCTATTTATTTATTTATTTATTTATTTATTTATTTATTTATTTATTTATTTATTTATTTATTTATTCAATTTATATGCTGCCCTTCTCCAGAGACTCAGGGCGGCTTACAATGCATTAAGCAATAGCCTTCATACTTTTGTATATACCTGCTTAGTAGGGCTTTCGGGGACCCCCAAGCGGTGTTCTATTTTATACAAAGTCAGCTTATTGCCCCCACAAACCGGGTCCTCATTCCTCATTGCCCCCTTCTTTCATAGATTATTAATCTTTTCTTCTCTCCTTTGCTCTCAGAGTTGTTTTACACAGCTATCATTTTCAGCCCTTCAGATTTTTTCCCCAACCCCCCTGCAAGTCTTCTTCCAGGTTTCATCAAATGTCTCCTATGAGTCCACCAGCATTGCACTCAGCTGAGCAATAATGGAGCATTCAGCCAGTATGATGCTTTCATCCTTGTCCTTTCCTTTCCTTTCCTTTCCTTTCCTTTCCTTTCCTTTCCTTTCCTTTCCTTTCCTTTCCTTTCCTTTCCTTTCCTTTCCTTTCCTTCCCTTCCCTTCCCTTCCCTTTCCTTTCCCTTTCCTTTTGCCAAATAGGCAAATTTGTGCAAGGGAGTAGGAAGTCTCCCTTCTGCTTGACCAAAAGTGTCATGGAAAGGATTCACAAGCATGCTGCAGAGCAGTTGTCTGCTCCAGTTCAGCTGGAAGATAATAAACTGAGTTGTGGAGCTTATTTCATTATTTCAAATTTCACAAATATACATTGACTCAGAAGAAAGGGAAGGTCCTTCTCTCAACTAGGTATAGTCAGATGGTCAACCTGATTGGATACAGTGGCCTAAATGTTCCCTTCCAACTCTGATTCTATAAAATCTGCCAAGGTCAATTTTCTTAATTGGTTGGACTTCATTGGCTGCCATTTCAACCATTCATAATATTGTCCTGCCAAGGGTGCAAAGATGAATATGTCTATCAGTAATATGTCCCACCCAGCACTGGTCCAGGACAACTTGGCATGGCCAACTTTTCATGGCCAGGTTGCCACAGCCAACTTGCTATGGAACAACTCACAGCAGGACAAGAGTTACATTAATATCAAAGAAATGGTGGAACAGAAACATTAAAGAAAGGATGCAAAAGGAGGGACAAAATGAAATGTGAATGACAAAAATTAAAATATATTTTAATTATTGTAAATATTTAAATTGAATTGTTGAATTATCCCGCGAGTTGTCCTGCAGTGAGTAGGCCATGCTGGGTTGCCTGTGTCAAGTTGACCGTGCCAAGTTGTCTCATGCCGACCCAGGATGGGGTCTAAACAGAGATTTCACCAGCAGAGACAATAAAATAAACAAGAAATGTAATTCACAAAGACAGTCCAAATTTCTGGGTAGCAATATTAGGTAAGAAATGCAGGCAGGTTGTCTTTCTGTGTGTGTGTGCTTTCAAGTCAGTCTTGACTCCTGGTGACTGCCTGGACTAATCCCTGCAGTTTTCCTGGCAAGGTTTTTTTTTTTTGGATGTGATCTGCCTTCTTCCTAGGACTGAAACAGCATGACTGACCCAAAGTCACCCGGTTGTGTCTCAGATGAGACTCAGAGCTCCCAGTTTCTAGCCTGATGCTTTAACCACTATGCCATACCAGCTCGGATGCAACAGGGTTTAAGGGGTTTTTTTCTTCCCCGTTCATTACATTTTTATTAAGCATTTTTGAGGAATGAAAAAAAAAAGAGGTAACAGTGTGAAAATTAGCATACTGTGAATAGAGTGGGAATTTGTAACATCACAGAATTATGTAAGAATTTTCAATGTTTTATTAATTTGCATTATATTATTTTTAAAAACTACAGGTCATTGTTAAAACTGAAGAAATAAATAACAACACCAACAATCAGCATATTATAAATCATAAAATAAAATTACCAGTAGTCATTTCTATCTGAACAGATTATTAAGACTTTATATTAATGTAACCCACCTTTCAAATGTGGTACAGTATTTAGAATTATGAGCCAAGAAATGTTTCCAAGTTGAATTCAGATACAAGGGTTACAAAAGATTACTACATCAGAAATAGACCAAATCTCTCCTCAAACTATTTATATCTTGGTGTTTGTTCCCCCCTTCTTCTATTCCAGTTGATTCATATTTGAGAATTTCATGAAACCAGCTTTTTTCTGACTTTTTCCCCTCAGCATTGAATTTCCCTCTGATTGTCAGGCTACATCCATCCTCAGTTCCATAAACCTGAGGCATTCTAGATTTTTTGTTTTCTGGATCAGATACATTTCAGTCAAAGTGGGAAAAATTTTCTATATTGACATTTGACGTTTGAGCAACACTTCCTGAACCTTCACCTTCACCTTCACCACCGCCTCCTCCTCCTCCTCCTCCTCCTCCTCCTCCTCCTCCTCCTCCTCCTGTAATTTATGAATCATCAGTCTAATTTATAAACAAATAACCCCAAACTAGGATTGTTCTGAAGAACTGTGGGAAATATGTCAAACATTCTTTATTACACTGTAATCATAATCAGGAATGTTATCCAAAATCTAAGAGGAGAAAGAGGATGTAAAATCCTTAAACATGCCCATACCTGAACACAATTCCTTTTGTCAACTCATTTCTTGTCTAAAGCCTTCAGATATGCCTTCCACCTCTTCAACTCTAGATATACGGAGAACCTCACCTTTCTTCCACTCCTTCCAACTCTCTTTTTCCAAATTTAATTTACAGGAAAGGTTAGTGATGAATTGAGGTAATTAATTGATGGAAGAGAATTGATTTTAAACAAGAACTGGTAAATTAATTGGAGAGAAACATTTACTGACAGTTGTAGGTGGGATACAAATTAAAGAAGTTATGTGTAGTGATTTGGAAGGAAAACAAATTAGCTCATTCTGTGTACAATTTAAAATTAGTTATGGTTATCTCCATTTGTGTAAGTATATACAGATATTTTTTCTTTTGCCCTTTTGTGGGGTTTATGGTCTTTGTTTTTGTTGCAGCCATATTACTGATAATCTACTAGCCAAATCTAACCAATTTATTCATTCTTATCCTTTTTTATCCCATATTTATCCCATATTCAGGAGCCTGAGTGGCGTAGGAGGCTAATGCCTTCTACTAAGGCAGCATTTAACATCCAGCTGCCTGCAATTACTGCAAGTTCAATTCTCACCAGGCTCAAGGTTGACTCAGCCTTCCATCCTTTCTAAGGTAGGTAAAATGAGGACCCGGTTTGTGGGGGCAATAAGCTGACTTTGTATAAAATATACAAAAGTATGAAGGCTATTGCTTAACGCATTGTAAGCCGCCCTGAGTCTCCGGAGAAGGGCGGCATATAAAAATAAATAAAAATAATAAAATAAATAAAATAAAATCCCTTGGGCCAAAAACTGGAAGCATCAACTGCAAGGGTCTTCAAACCATTCCAAGCCAACTGAGTGAAACCGTTTCTCTTAGACCTTTTGAAGGCCAATTAACATGAAAAAAGGCAGATGTTTAGCTTTTATAGTTCCCAATATTCTCTCATGTTTAAGGTCTCAGAAGAGTTCAAAAGAACTTAGCTGACTTTATTTTTATGTCTTCAGCTTTCCTTGAATTCTGCCAGAAATTGCTCTCACCTATTGATCTTTATGTTGCTCACAGAGATGAGGTTCCACCATGTGAAATGAACATTTGCAGCAGCATGAACACAATCAGATTGAATTGAAGAGGCAGAAGGCGGTAAGGGTAATGACCATATGTTTTATCACAACACAGCATTAAAGTGGGAATTGTTAAATCTATTAAACACTTGCTAATTGAAATTTGCTATGATTGGGTCACTATCCCCATAGTGCTGCTACCTTTCCAGTTACACATGAAAGAGATAGAACATTCTTATCTGTCAGCTAAATTATCCCACACATGATTTTTACTTTCTGTATAGGGCCTACTTGGCTCTGTATATAATGGATAACTCATGGAATCAGTTTTAACGAAGTCCTTATTCAATACCCTGCATGATGCTGATTTTTGGCTATTTTGCCAATAGCCAAAAATACAAAGAATCTGTGAGCCCTAGTACTAACACCCAAACTGCCCAGACACACATACACACACACAAATGGCATTAAAATTAAATAGAAAGGACAGGGGTGTCAAACCCTAGACAGGGGTGTCAAACTTGTGGCCCGCGAATCGGATGTATCACGCGTTGGCCATGCCTATGCCCAGTTTAGCGAAGGGGAAAAAAGTCACGATACGTCACGTGACGACGCAGTGACGACGTGAGTTTGACACACCTGGTCTAGGACAAATCGCCACATTAACTAGCCACAGGACAACTCGCTGCAGAACAAGAATTACACTGATATCAAAAAAAATAATAATAATGGTGGAATAGAATCATCATCAAGAGCCGTGGTGGTGCAGTGGTTAGAATGCAGTATTGCAGGCTAATTCTGCTGACTGCCGATTGCCAGCAGTTCGGTAGTTCAAATCTCATCAGCTCAAGGTGGACTCAGCCTTCCATCCTTCCAAGATCAGTAAAATGAGGACCCAGTTTGTTGGGGGCAATATGCTGACTCTGAAAACTGCTTAAAGAGGGCTGTAAAGCACTCGGAAGCGGTATATAAGTCTAAGTGCTATTGCTATTAAAGAAAGGATGGAAAAGCAGGGACAAAATGAAATGTGAATGACAAAAATTAAAATATTTTTAAAATTATTGTAAATACTTAAATTGAATTGTTGAATTGTCCCACGGCGAGTTGTTCCACGGCGAGTTGGCCATGGCACGTTGGCTGAATCAAGTTGTCCCATTCTGAGAAAGAAGACCAAACAAATGATTAGAGGTAGAAGAATCAGCCTTGGAACTGACAATGAAGTTACAGAAGTGGCAGATGGCTTCTGTCTTTTAGGACCAACCATTAACAGTAAAGGGACAAGAGTCAAGAAATATGCCTCAGACTAATACTTGGTGGAGCAGCCATTCCTTTGATCTGCCATCTCAACCCTTTTGTCTACTTTATTTTCAATTGTAAATTGGAGCATAGGAATTTATAGATTTTTTTTCAGATGAACCCCCTTTCCTCCCAAATGCTTCTAATTTCTAATTAACATTTTTACCAATATAACATTCTACTGCCATATATCTAGCAGTGAAGTTATGCAACAATAATTCAGCTTTAGTTAATAAAGCAATGAATGGAAAAACACATCTTAAGTCAAAAATAAGCTATGTTATTATAGCCACCCTCAATAAAAGTAGTCTTAGGCTAGTCGTGGTGTTGATTCTTGGTTGGGTATACCTGGTAGGGCTGAGATCAGTGGCTAATAATGACAGAATTGTACAAATCTAAATGTGCTGTATCTCCACCCCTTTTTATTCTCATGTGAATGAGACAAGTTCTGTCTGAGTCACTTCCACATATATTCTGGTTGTTTGGGATTTAAGATGTTTCCCCCTCATTGCTTGGATAATGGATCTCACCTATCTTCGTCAAAGTCATCTTCCTTAATGTCTACAGCAGGCCTGTCAAACTGGCAGGCCGGTCAGGCCACGGCCACTCCGGCTCCAAAAAGGCAACAAGCATCCCGATATGTCACGATACGGCCGGCGATCTGATTGGGTTTGACATCCCTGGTCTACAGTATAGAAGCTCTACGACAGCTGGTCCCATCTGGCATCTCCAGAACCTCTTGAGCAGTGTTTCTCAACCTTGGCAACTTGGCAACAAGATTGGCAACAACTTGGCAACAACTTCAACTCAGAATTCTTTAGCCAGCATGTGGAAGTCCACAAATCTTAAGGTTAAGAAACACTGGTGATCAAGAGTTCTTCTATTAAATCAGCCTGAGAGCCCTTCAGGCCTTCACCAGCTACAAAAGAGTTTCCCTTCCTTCTTGCATGAGTAAGGCTCCAGTCTGGCATCCGAGAAAGGGTTGATCAATATAGATCAGGGGTGTCAAACTCAAGGCCCAGGGCCCAGATCCGGCCTGCAGGGTGCTGAGATCTGGCCTGCAGGTCCACCCTGGAAATAGTGAAGGACTGGCCCATGGTGTTTCTGCCAGTGAAAACGGACACCCTCCTGAGCTCCGTTTTCCTTGGCAGAGGGTTGCAGGAGACCGTCACAGGCAAAAATGGAGATCGAGAGCCTGTTTTCTCTGGCAAAGTGCTCCGACTTCCACAGGCGCCGCCAACATGAATTACATCAAGCTAGCCACGCCCACTCCAGCCCCCTGAGGTCAAACACAACCCTGATGTGGCCCTCAATGAAATTGAGTTTGACACCCCTGATATAGATGATATTATGCTAGATTTGAAAGAAAGCAGCCTCTTCTGATGAAATGGATTTACCACTGTTCATATTAGATGTATAATAATAATAATAATAATAATAATAATAATAATAATAATAATAATAATAATAATAATAATAATAATAATAATTTTATTTCTATACCGCCCTTCTCCCGAAGGACTCAGGGCAGTGTACAGCCTGATTAAAAGCACAAAGACAAACAAAATTTAAAAATAATTAAAATTATTAAATAATTGGCTCAATTATAAAACCCCCAAATTTAAAATCCCACATTTAAAACCAATTAAAATCTTTACATTGATAGCCCAGCCTGGCGGAACAACAAGGTTTTGAGGGCACAGCGAAATACACGGAGGTCGGAGATCTTACGCATTTCTGGGGGCAGTTCATTCCAAAGGGCAGGGGCTCCCACAGAGAAGGCCCTCCCCCTGGGTGTCGCCAGCCAACATAATTTGGCCGATGGCACCCTGAGAAGACCCTCTCTGTGGGAGCGGACTGGCCTGTGGGAGGCTACTGGTGGCAGAAGACAGTCTCAAAGGTACCCAGGTCCAATGCCATGGAGCGCTTTAAAGGTGGTAACCAACACTTTGAATCGCACCCGGAAGACCACTGGGAGCCAGTGCAGCTCGTGCAGGAGGGGTGTCACGTGGGCACAACGAGTTGCGCCCATAACCACCCATGCAGCCGCATTCTGGACCAGTTGGAGCCTCTGGGTGCTTTTCAAGGGGAGTTGAAGTGGTCTAAAGTTTTTTGCTGTTACATATTTACACATTTTGTTTCCTTAAGAATCATGGTAGGAAAGCACTTTTTAAAATGGACGTGTTTAGCTGCCCCTGGAAAAGAATTTTTTAAAAAAACCCACATCTTTTTGTTTGGGGCTTTTCTATCTGGGCCTTTGCCCTTTGTTTAAATTTATTTTATTTTGTTATCACATAAAAGGCATTGAGGGGGGAGAGGCAGGGAAATCAAATACATTTAAGCTGACATATCCCCCACCTGGAAGATCCTGTCTGTTGATAATTTCACTAGCGCAGAGGATAATTTATGGGCCTAACAGAAAATTCAATACAATACATTTAATTCACCTATTCATTTATTTTAATTAGAGCATTTGTGCTTACACTAAGTAGACTTGAATTGCGGGATTCATGACTCCTGTTCTATATCATATCTTGGCTTTAAATGTTCTTAGACAATTCAATCAAACACATATATTTGCTTAGGTCTCTGAACTTTTCAGGAATTCTCATCCATGGTTAATTCCAATGTTACCCCAAATGCTAGAAGACAGAGGTCATCCTCATTAGAGCAAAATGCCTGTAAATACCTGGAGGAAACTTACTGATGGCTCATTAAAATAGCCATAACTATTAAAGCATTATTAGTTATAGTCATGCAAATGCAACACACATATTGTAATAAAGGCAGCCCCAGTTTTGCTGATATTGTTTTGCAATAGAAACAAAAATTGCTGCAACATACACACGTAATTCTGCTGAATTCTTTATGCTGGCTTATTTGATATTGAGAGACCAATATAATCCTTCCTATTGTATGGATGGGGTAAATTCTGTCAGCCCGGCTAGGATTCTGCTGACTTATTTCCATTTGCTAATCACTATTCAGTTTTAAAGTCTTTAATTGTTGATCATGTCTGTGTGAAACACTATTTAGTCTTCGGAATGGAAGAAGGAAAGGCTTTTGGTCTGACAGTCATAAAGAGAACTCTGAGAGTAAGTTGTTGGCTGTTCTTATGCAGTGGTTACAATGAAGTTTGTAACTTATCAATAAAGCTATTGATGAGAATGTCCTTTGCACGCTTCTGGTCTCATTCGGAATAATTCCTAAGCCAATTTATCTTTCACTTTTTCTCAGCAAATAATGTGTTTCCAAGCCCTGAGCTGTAGACACCCAGGAAATTGTGTAAATATTAAAAGAGATATCTACAGGCATGTTTACAGATATGGTTTTAATTTTGATTGGAATAGTATTACATCTGGGCACCTTATTCATATTACCATATGTTTATGCATTTTTGTTTGCTAGTTGCTGAGACTGAAACAAAATACCAATAAACACTTTTCTTTGTAAAGAACATGAAGTAAGGGTTGTTTAGGTTGTATTAGAAGGCAAATGTATCCAATTCTGCATTTTTTAAAACCAAAGCTGAACCAAGGTTTAACCTCCTCCCCTTGAGCCAGGAAGAAGGAAATTTACTTAAATCTCTTTCTTTCTTTTTGAAACAGTACTTGAAACAAACAAACAAACAAAAACTTTTTCAGAAAATCTTCTCACAATTTTGCATGCAGTTGGAATAATAGAATTTTATGTAATCCAAAACCATGGTCACTGCAGGATCATTAGAACATTCCAGTGGATTATTCATTAAGCATCTATCTAAAGGCCTTTATGAAGGAGAACTCACTCCTTCACATGAAAATCTATTCTGCTGGCTGATAGATCCTACAGTCATGAAAGGTTTCTCTTGAGGTGTCACCTGAACCTGCTTCCTAAACCTATTGTTTCTGGTCATGTCCTAAAGGACAACACAAAATAAAACATTTCCTTCTTCTATTGACAGCCCTTTAGGTATTTGAAGATTGCTATCACACAGTCTCTTCTATAAGCTTGTTCTAGGATGCTTATAGTTTCCCAGTTGAAACTATGATTAAGTCTGCCCTGGGTTGTGAAATTAAGGAGTTTACATTATGTCTTTGGACTGCTAATTAATGTTCATGGATGCCAATCTTCTGCCTTTTTGCCTTATGTAGTGGCTGTTGCAGTCATTATGCTGTATATTGTAGATGACTCCTGTTTTATTTCTTCTTCTGGGTCTTCTGAGTCTTTTGATTTACTTAGGATGTTTTGGAGGGCTTTAGTTGGTTTGTGTACTCTGATGATGCCATGTGGTTGTAATAGTCTGTTGGTAGTTTCTGAGATTTTTTTGATATATGACTATGTTATGCTTTTCACAGCCTGTATTGGTTGTGCAATATAGGGTTGAGTGCAGTGGTGAAATTTTTTTACTACCGGTTCTGTGAGCGTGGCTTGGTGGGCGTGGTGTGGCTTGGTGGGCGTGGCAGGGGAAGGATACTGCAAAATTTCCATTCCCACCCCACTCCAGGGAAAGGATACTGCAAAATCCCCATTCCCTCCCCACTCCTGGGGAAAGGATATTGCAAAATCTCCATTCCCACCCCACTCTGGGGCCAGCCAGAGATGACATTTGCCAGTTCTCTGAACTACTCAACATTTCTGCTACCGGTTTTCCGAAGTACTCAAAATTTTCACTACTGGTTCTCCAGAACCTGTCAGAACCTGCTGGATTTCACCACTGCTTGAGTGGTCCAACACTTTTTAATAAGTGGATACTTATTAAAGTATCCGCTTATTACTTGGATACCCATTTTGTTGGAAGATGTTATATAGATGATCTGTTTCTTTTTTCTGATGTTCAGGGTTGCTACAGTGTGTTTGTGCTTGTCTAACAGCTGTTCTCATGGGTAGTGGTTGGTGTGCATAGTTTTACAATAGAATTTGTTTCTAATTTGCCAATGGATTCTTGTTACAGAACCCAATGGGTCAGCCAACCCAGTTATGCTATCTTTCTCAATTTCAGCAATACATTTTGGTGATGCCATCAATATCCCCCACAGAGGACAGGGACTATTTGAAATCTCCTATATATCTCAACATCCTACATCGGATGCTTGGATGTGGCATTCCAGATTTCCAATAGGCAAGTCCTCTGAATGAACCATAATAATATAGTGTACTGCTGTAAGCTTTGCCAAATCCATGGCTAAGGCTGCTGCAACAGCCAGGGCAGTATGAGCAGAAAGTCTTCATAAGCCACCAAACTGATAGCTGTCATGGACAATAATCCAGCAGACACCTGGCAGCTAGCTCATCTTTTCTCCATGCTAATAACCATTGCAGAGAGCTTGCTCAATTGATTGGTGATTATCTTGGAGAAGCTGGACACTTTAAAAGAACCTGCGTGCCCATGACAGAAAGCAGAACTGGAGCACATTGATTTACTGTGACCCCTCATTATTTTTAAAAGCATTCCACTACCATGAAGACATCTGCAACAGTCAGGGATACTTTCCTACTCCAAAAGAGAAGTTAAAAGCAGGAAAGACAGTAAAAAGTGAATGCAAAAAGGAATCTTTGTTTTATGCTGACGCCAAGCCATTTATTCTCCTCAGGAAGGAACCCAGAATAATTTATAAGAGAAAAGTACAAAAATATTTTTTTTAAAAAAAATCATAATAAAGGAACAATATTTTAAGGGGAAAAAAGAATAAGGGAAAGGAAAAAGAAAACACAAAGAATAAGAGGACAGAGTTAGTGATGTGGGAGTCTTCTCACTGATATAACTTCTATCTTTCTCTGGCTGCCCAAAGATAGAAAAAGATTAGACTCCTATATCACTAGATTTATTTTCCTAGTCATGCTTTTTCCCCTTGCCCTGTTGAAGAACTATAGACAAGCACCTGCCTCGTCCATTAACTTAGATCTGTTCACAGCTTGAGAACCTTCATGTTGCACCAAAGATGAACGCTAGTATTATCTGGTTAGCCACTGTTCCTGGCCCTTTCTTTTAAGCATAAAAGGCTACTAAATGCATCTTGCACTATTTCCAACTTCAAGGAGACTGGGTAGGAGAGTTAAGCACAGCAGAAAAATTAATTGTGGTTCACATTTTTATGTGAGTTTCCTTGATCTTTGTGCAGCCTGAGGTAACCCCCTCAAACACACGCTTTCAGCATTTTCCAGCGACATTTGTAGCTCTGAAAATGTATACCAAAATATGCATATTAGGAAAGAATGGGCCCCAAAAGACTCATGTTAGGAGAATTATGCACACAAATAAGTGAGAGTGTTTATGTAAGCTTTTAAAGCTGAAAATGCTGCATTAGCCCAAAGCAAAGCTACTTATGGAGATCTTGGTAGAACAGGTGAACAGAGATGATTGTGATGCTTAAATTCATCAATGATTGTGCTAAAAGGTGAACAATATGAAATATGGACAGGTTTGGGAGAATGATCTGTTTTCAGCACTTCAGATCACTGTGGAAAGGGCCATGTCTTGAATGTAAGTGGAGAAGGCATCACATAAATTGCTACATCTGGGATTTTGGTGATACGGGTGGTAGAAATTATTATTTTTTAAATCATGTTTTGAATATATTTGAAGGCCCTAGACCATTTTTATTACCTTACATCAGGCCTGTTAAACTGGCGGCTGGCAGGCTGGATACAGCCATGGCCACTCTGCTTCCGCAAAGGCAAAAAAATGTTGCGATGCAATCGAGTTTGACACCCTTGCCTTACATTTAATATTCCACTTTTCCTCTGGAAATTGGCTAACTGGGGAATCTCCCGTCATTTTATCCTAAACACTTCTGAGGTAGATAGGACTAAAAAGAGTGTGTGAAAACAATCCAAAATGGACTACTTGATGAGCTCCATATTTACAGTAGGTAGGGATTTGAATTTGGGTCTCTAAACTCTATACTCCAAGTCAATTTTCCTTAACCAAGACAACTTGAGGAATCACAGAAAACATTGCCCAGATTCTTGCTGCTTTGCCACTAGCTGTAGAATGAGTAGAAACAGGAAAGTGAGAGATATGAGAATGTATAACTCCCAAGCAATCTATGTTCTGCAGACTACTCACCCCTAGTGTAAACCTCCTGTTGGAGCACGGGTGTCAAACCCATCGCGTCACATTGCCATCACGTGACATTTTGCGAAGTTTTTCCCCTTCGTGGAGCTGGGGTGGGTGTGGCCTGCGCATGATGCATCTGGCCCAACCCCATAGTTGGAGGATATGAATGGTGCTGGTATGCTGCTTGTATTCTCATTCTCTCTCTCTCTCTCTCCCTCCCTCCCTCCCTCCCTCCCTCTGTTCCAGAGAAGTTTTCAACTTCCTCATGATTGAACTTTCCACCCATGTTTGAATCAGCAAGAAGCTATGTCACATGACATTTGCTATTTTCATTCCCTCATCCTGTCTCTCTTGCTTCTATTCCCAGTTATTGTCCACTGATTTCCCTTCAAAGTTATGGATGACAAAACCAACAGAGCAGGGCTCCCTTTCAGTAGTGTTGGACTAAGAGGAGAAATGCTAATTGCTAACCCCACTTCAGCTCAGGATAATTTGATCTGTGTCATTCATGGGCTGGTGCTTTCAAGTGTGAATTTGGTTAGTAGTGGAAAAGGCTCTGAATTTAGAAATTGGTATGTTTTTGTATATAGAGTCCTTGTTTCCATTTAAACAATAATCTTACTGCTTTCTAGCAATGTTAGGGGAAAAAACAGTTTCACAGTGGGATGAAATTACCAATTAAGGAAAGATTTAACATCTCAACTCAAGAATGCTGATAAACATGAAGTGATAGAAAGAACATCTCTGCCAGGATCTTACAGAAAATACATTTTCCAGGCATAGAATCCAGAGCATTCCAGAGAAGGAACAAGAATTATGAAGAAATATTCGCATGAAATGCATGAAGACTTCTTTTCCAGTGTTTACAGTCACATCCTGGGGAAACAAAAACTCTGGGCAGCTTTAAAATCCCATTGTACTTACTAATGGCTATTTCTAGGATAGAAATAGATTAATGTGTGAAGAAAGATGTGCATGTAAACCCTGTCCCCAACAGCTCCATATTCCCAGCTGCTTGAAAAGAACTTTAGATATTTAACCTTATTAATGTCCCTAGTTTCAGATAAGAGTGCAAATATGTTCAGGCAAATATACCTGCAACCTTCTTACCCTACATCATGTTTGTGTATGCATCCATGTTCCTTACTCCAGGTAGTTCTAACTGTTTGCAGGCAAATGCCTGTATATTTTAGATCAACCTTCCCCCACTCCCCCTCACTAAATCTTAGAGTTGATTCCACATTCAGCATTATCAGGAAGGCATCCTGGTTGAAAAAGTCTGGAATTGTCTGGACAATGAAGGTTTTCCTTGAACTCATTACGTGGTGTTAGGAAAGTAATCCACCACTTCAGCGGTGAAATCTTCTGAAGTCTGCTACCGGTTCTGCAAGTTTGCTACTGTATGCTTTGCGTATTCATGTGTGCCTGAGGCACGCCCCGGAGCACTAAAAAAGGAACATTTTGAAGCCTTCTGAGTCTGCAAAGGTAAGTAGAACAGCGAGGGGGGGGAAATCCACTGTGCCACGCAATTTTGATTAGCTAGAAAGCAGGAAATCTGACGATTCTAGCTAATATAAATAGTGCGTCACAGCTGATCATCACCCAGCTGATCATCGGAAATGCCGGTTTGTCTGAACTGGTAGCAATTTTTACTACTGGTTCGGGAGAACTGGTCCGAACCGGTAGCATTTCACCCCTGCTTGGCATGGATAAGGAAGGATAATCATGTTGACCTATCTTTCCTGATCCTTATAATCGAAGAACTATGCTGTGGATTTAGATGATCTTTGGTGCCCCCTGCCCTCAAATTGCCAACACAACCTGCCCACTGCCTCCTATAGCTAAACAAATATTGCCTGGTAGCTGAGGCCTTTCCCTACAATAATGTGCAGATCAAAAGGAAAGGAGGAAGTGAGGAGAAAAAGTTCCTCTAGAATGCCCTGACAGGAAATGACAAAGTGTTGGCCTTATGTAACCGGGGTGGGGGGGAGAGTATTGGGGGTTGGAGGGAAGGGAGACATACTTCCTAACCACAGAGCAGTGCCAGATCTCTGTAGGTGAGGATGATGAAATAATAAAGCACTTCCCGTGTGTGGTTTTCATTACCTCATTTTTGTTTTTCCTCCCAAGCACTATGGAAAGAGAACAGAGGTCCCCAGTTTCAGCCAACCCTCATGTCCTCCTCCCCTGAGGATCACAGCTGCACAAATAGAAGGAAGACCCACCATGGAATTGATCCCAACACCTTCCTGCTGGAAAGAATGATTTGCTCTTTAATGTCATTGATGCTTAAATAGTCACTGTAGAGGTTTCCTCATTGTCCTCCTGAAATAAAGCTAAAACTGGCATTATTCCACTCTGGGTTCCAAGCTGGTAGTAGAGATGCAAAGCTGAAATTTCTTCTCCCCCAAAGGATCCTGCCATTGTTAAGTGACAACTTCTTACACAAACCTTAAGTAACCATTGTCATTATGTAGACCCTTTTTAGCAGATTTGCTTATGTTTCTGAATTAAACTGTGATGTCACAATCCTAATCAAGTGCCTTGAAAATAAAAGGATTCTAAAATTCAAGGGTAAATAACAGGATCCAACTCCCCCAACAGCATACAACTCAAAAAGATATAAAAGCATCCTTTTACAACCCTCAGGGTTTCATCTCTTCAGAGGTGCCAGATTTTTCAGCAGTATCCTTTTTTTTTTTAATATAACTTTTGTGGGAGAGAAGGGATAAAATGGGTCTATGAGCACTCCTGAAAGCTAGTGTCTATAGTTTGTAAAGCCATAATGTATAGTTTAGCACAAAGTGTGAACCAGGTTACCAATGATTTGTCCCACAATTCACCCTAAAACGAAGCTATGGTTTAGCTTATGATCTCATCCAACATAAATCTAAGTAAATTATAATTATCTAGTATAAGTAATTTCAAGTGCTACTTTAATATACTTTAGGCAAGCCTGCTTTGAGAGTAATGAGAAAAGATTGGCACAACATCTGGACAATCAACAAGACTATTTTGCAGACATTTTCCCCTGCAAATAAGACCATGATGGAACTAAAGAGACAGTTAGAACAATTAATCAGTGGAATGACTTGCCTCCAGAAGTTGTAGGTGCTCCAACACTGGAGGATTTTAAGAAAAGATTGGAATCCATTTGTCTGACATGGTATAAAGTTTCCTGCCTGAGCAGGAGGTTGGACTAGAAGACCTCCAAGGTCCCTTCCAACTCTGTTATACCGTTATGGCTGAAGAACTTTCCTAAAGGGAGAAATATTGAGCAGAGAAGTGAAACAAATTTCTTTTACTTGTGATTTACAATACCTGCAATACAGTTCTAAATCATCACTAAAGTAATTATTGGAATGCTACTGATTTTATACACAGTTATGCTTACTTCAGGGTAGCAATTTTATGTTTGTATTATGTGAAGAACAAACATTCAAAAATTGCTAGGATTTAGAAAATGGATTTTCAAGGGGCTTGGTTATTAGCAATTTTTCCACCATCCCTAGGGAGCTGAAGATGAGAGGTAGAGATGAAAAAATATAGCCCATTTAGTTTCTGATCTTGAATCATAACACAGGCCCTTAATTCTAGGCACAGTACCAGGTGAATCTGACTGCTATTAGTTTCCCACTCAGTGCCCTTCCAGTGGGGGGACCTTGGGCTGGCAACAACAAAATCTGCTCCATTGTACATATTAGTGGCATTGAGCCAGGTAGACATACCATTTTTTATGATGACATATGAAAACAATCCAGGTTGTCTTGCAATGACTTAGCTGATTCAAGTTCAAATAAGAAATTGATATACAGTAACATAAAGCACAAGAAGAAATGATGAAGATGATGACATCAAACAATTGTGGCTGAAGCCATAATTCTTACTACATGCAGATCCTGGATTAGGTTATTTCCAAAAAGTCAATTTCATTATACAAATGTTGTGCATTGACAATAAAGCTTTGATCTGATTTGATTTGGTATTTTAAAAGACTTCAGCTGGATTTTTATATGTTACATTCTGTGGCCATCCTATAAGTGTTCTGTCAAGACCAAATTTGAGAATACGTAGAAACTGGATTTTAATTAGGATTGTCAACAAATCTTGGTGAATAACTGAGATTTCTACAATCAGATATTTAAAACAAAGTATATTGATTTCAAAAAATAAAAATAAAAAGTGTTGACATATTTTACATCCATTGTCAGTTTATTGATGTGGTACTAAACAAGTTAAAAAGATAAAGGCTCCCCTTGCACATATGTGCTAGTAGTTCCCGACTCTAGGGGGTGGTGCTCATCTCCACTTCAAAGCTGAAGAGCCGGCGCTGTCCAAAGATGTCTCCATGGTCATGTGGCCGGCATGAGTAAACACCAAAGATGCACGGAACGCTGTTACCTTCCCACCAAAGGTGGTCCCTATTTTTCTTCTTGCATTTTTTATGTGCTTTTGAACTGCTAGGTTGGCAGAAGCTGGGACAAGTAACGGAAGTTCACCCCGTTACGCGGCATTAGGGATTTGGACCACTGAACTGCCGACCTTTTGATCGACAGGCTCAGCGTCTTAGCCACCGAGCCACGGTGTCCCACATACTAAACAAGTTACTTAGGATTATTTATTTATTTAGTGTATGATAGAAGAAAGTCAACATAAACACACAAACCATGTAATTATATATAAAACTTCTATGGGGATATGGCTGTGACCTCATAATTGGATATCCAGGCAATTGTCTCTGGCATTGCTTTATGCAAACCTAGAGAACCAGAAAATGTACGTCATGGGCAATCTTGCACATTATGTTTAATAGTTTGCAAATCAGCGCCATAATATTAACAAGGATTTTTCCATCCCCACTGATATAGGGCAGAGGCACTTCTTCCAGTATCATATTACTTTGGGCAGCTCTATTGAAAGTTGATAAAGATGGTTCAGCTGTCAAACAGACTGTCATTTCTTTGACATTGATAGGGATTCTGCAACCTATAGGATCGATATAATTTATCACAAGATTCAAGCAATGATATCACTTACTTGAGAACAGGCTGATAAATTTGTAATTATCTTCTCTGGTCATCCAAACCTCTTTTATTTCTCTTTTAGGAATTCTAAGTGCCATGTTCTTATTGATATGATGCTGTTTGTGTACAGTCATTATGCCCCTCAATTCAGGACTCTACCAAACTATTGGAGGGATATTTAGATGAAAAGATTGCTGAGGAAGAAATAAGTTTGGTTCCATGTGTTTAGTATCAATTATTATTTTATTTTTTAAAAAAATTACAAATAGTATTTAAGAGAGCGATCCAATGAATGTTTCCTTAGATTTTGTTACTTCAACCATTTTCAGTAAACTTCATTCTCTATGACTGGTTATGTTGTAACACTATAATTAGAACCCAGAAATTATATTTCATAGGGTACATTGTATTATTCCAGTCCCTATCCTTATTCCTATCCAAATAGACTTTCAGAAGTGCTAATTTTAGCTTACCCAAAGAAACCACCCAGACTGAAGGCAGATCTACAGTTTCTGTTTGACTATTGCTAGTTTGGATCACATACCACTTCCTGAGGATGCCACCCTCTTCCTCAAATGCATTCTTTGTCTGTGTTTTGCAGCTTCAATTCAAAATAGCTTTTTTCCAGCCCAAGCCATCCTACGTCCTTCAGAATAGAGGGTCTCCAATGCTTCCTTTTGTTTTAGTGACAGCTCTGACTGGCTGTAATGTGTGGCATTGCACCCCCTTCTTTCCAGTGGCTAATCCAGTGGCTAAAAATGTCCTGAGCATTTCTGCCTGGGCTGCTGGGCAGATTAGTTTTCTGCTATTTAGCAGTTGCTGGTTTGTTCTGATTTTTTTAAAAAATAATTGATTCAACTTTAGTTGGTTCATTAAGTCTATGAAATATCCTCAAAACTAGAAGGTATTCCATCCCTCCCTTACATCTTTCGGTGACAACCTCTTCAGATTTTCCTCAGGCTAGATGAAACATGCTTTTCCACCTCCTGCCCTCCCATGTGCACTCCTCTGATTTTCCTCTGTGTTTGTTTTTGTTTTCTTGATTATCCATGATGCTGGGAAAGAGTGAGGGTAAAAGAAGAAGGGGACAGAGAATGAGGTGGCTGGATGGAGTAACTGAAGCAGTAGGCATGAGCTTAAATGGACTCCAGAGGATGGTAGAGGACAGGAAGGCCTGGAGGAACGCTGTCCATGGGGTCGCGATGGGTCAGACACGACTTCGCAACTAACAACAACAACAATTTTTAAATTTCTCCAACACGGACATTCAAAAGCATCAATATTCTTTCTGTCCTGCTCCTCCAAAGTACAACTTTTCACATTCATGGTAAAACCCTACGGTTCCCAGAATCCCAGTTTCTTTGTTTAGTGTCTCTCTAATCTTTCTCCAAAATGTAGTGGTCAGATTACTACAGATTAGCCATGCAATTCCCATTAATTTGAGATGGAAAACAGATATCAACTATCATGCAGCCTCTTCCTATTACAGGTTTGACTACAGTCAATGACATTCACTGGGTGTTTAAAAAAAGTCAAGATGGTGAGCACAATTATGTAGTTGATATTCCGCTGCTTTTTACTATGTGTAGCACACATATAGAAAGATGAGCCTTCAATTATGCAATGGCACCCATCCCACATATCAAACCCCTTGCTGCACTTTACAAAAAGAAAGAAATATGTTGGCCCCACATAACCAGGAAAAAGAATAGAAATTCCATGCTTGCCAACATGAGTGATATGATCATGCTTGTTTTGTATAATCATTTTATTTTTTTAATTTATTTTATTATTAGATTTCTATGCTATCCATCTTGCTAAGGCGCCACCAATCATATTACTCATTATGACCCTTGATGCCACTCAAAACTTTAAGTGCAT
Organism: Pantherophis guttatus; assembly: GCF_059756535.1. Classification (NCBI taxonomy): domain Eukaryota; kingdom Metazoa; phylum Chordata; class Lepidosauria; order Squamata; family Colubridae; genus Pantherophis; species Pantherophis guttatus. The sequence goes on from NC_142063.1 coordinate 156,113,865, forward strand.
TTTCCTCAGCAACAGAAAGATTGGCTATTTTAAGAGCAGTTAATTTTCTTGATAGGGAAATATGTTATAATACATGAAATATTTTGCTTCTATGCCAGGCTGTTGTTAAAAGTGAAGGAAGTAGACTAGGAAGTAAGGTTTACATTCATATCTCAATTTGTATATCTGAATTACTTCAGAGCTATACCTAAGGGCTGTTGACTAACAAGCTGTCTCTACATATACTATAAGAATGAGGAGGAAAACAGTCCTGTATCTACCTGCCAGCTTTGGCCTACCTGCATTATTATTGTTTATCACACAGTCAGCCAGATCTTTGGCATTTTATACATCGATCGAGTCCTTCCCAAAGATCTGATGTTGTATGGTAGTGTTAGAGGCAGGGGTGAAATCCACCTGGTTCTGACAGGTTCTGAAGAACTGATAGCGGAAATTTTGAGCAGTTTGGAGAACTGGTAGTGGAAATTTTGAGTAGTTTGTAGAACCAGCAAATACCATCTCTGGCTGGCCCCAGAGTGGGGTGGGAATGGAGATTCTGCAATATCCTTCTCCCAGGAGTGGGGAGGGAATGGGGATTTTGCAGTATCTTTCCCCTGAAGTGGGGTGGGAATGGAGATTTTGCAGTATTCTTCCCCTGCCACGCCCACCAAGCGACACCACGCCCACCAAGCCATGCCCACAGAACCAGTAGTAAAAAGATTTGGATTTCATCACTGGTTAGAAGTATTTTTAAAAACTGAGAGGTGAGATGGGTTGAGCTGAGAATTGGTCCAAAGTCACCCAGCTTCCATGCAAGAGACTATCCGAACTCAAAGAGTCTTCCCATTTCAAACACAGCAACTTCACAAATAGACCAAACCGGCTTTATTCCCAACATCTGAATACAAACATACATAGCAAAGGGGATCCAGGTTTGGTTCTTTCTAAGGAAGATACCAAGATCTTAAAACAGCGAACCTCTGAGATTCATGTTTTGCTGCACTTCAAGTCCCGGGTAAGAGAGGCAATTATGAGGAATTCTGGGAAGTGGTTCCATCAAAATCTGAAGAGGCAGAAATTCTCTGTTTCTCTAAATATAAGGATTAAGTCCAACAAGTGTGGTTCAACTCCTGCCTCCAGGTGCATGTCATGCTCATGGAAAGCTTACAAGAAAACAGACCTAGGATCTCACAGTATGGTAGCTGAGACACATGGGCAGATATCTGAAAGGGCTGGCTCAGAGGTGAAATCTACTTACCTTCCTTACTGGTTCAGAAGTGCACGCACCATGCGCACGTGGTTGTTTTGCTCACACATGCGCATCACCTGTGTGTGCACACCTGTGCGTGCACAAAACCTTCTGCACATGTGCAGAAAGTAAAAAAAAATTACTTCCTGGTTAAAACCAGGAAATAATGATACCCGGGCAGCGATTGCTACCGGATCGTGGAACCACAGGGAAAAATCGCTACCGGATCGGGCGATCTGGCCCGATCCGGGAGCATTTCACCTCTGGGCTGGCTGTACTATGGGGTTGAGCTTTCCACATACACAACCAGACACCAATTACTACTTTCTCTCATGTTGTGGCTCTATTTTAAATCAACTGTGCTACAGAACCTGCCTGCTAGAAATATACTTGGTGGGGCACCCATTTTCTAGTTAGAGTCAATTGCGTTTTAACCTTTGAGGGTTATCTGGGTCACTCATGTCCCCTTGTGGCTGCTGATTCCCTGACAATTTTTTTTCCTGCACACAATGTAGAATTATATCCCTCAGCGAGATTTCACAGAGGTACCTCTTATAAATAGTTTATAAAGGACTGATTAATGGTTAATAAAAGAGTTTGAAAAATTGTTAATCAATCGCAATAGATCACTACTGAGTCTGACCCTTCAATAGGATACTTATAACCATAATTTATAACCTTTTAATGTCTGCTGCATTTGTCATTATAATCATGTACTTATAAGATGCATTTTTGCACATGGGTGTTAAATAATTTACTTGTGATCCCAGCGGTCACCAAAGTTTCACTAAATTCTACCTCCAAGATACTTAGGCTTATCCAATTGGTTTACTAGCCACTTATTATAAATTTCATTTTTGTCTATTTTTCAGTTTAAAAAGAAGAGCAGGATAGCTGTAAAAGAATAAAACCACTGAATGAATAACAGTATGATTGCAACAGTTGGTTTAGTTTGCTCAATGTTATGTTGTGCAGTGTAGATTCATCACAAGACCTCTGTAAACTTACCATCAAGTTTACTTGCAAAGAGACTATTGTGCACTGTTACATAACTGAGTGGGGGGAGGGGGGAGGAGCCACATCACCAAAATAAGAAGACAGAAGACTTGCACATAATTTTCATATTGAAATTTTTGCTTGCTAGAAATTGGAAACACATTATATAAATTAAGAAGAAATGCAGGCCACTTCATTTTAATATATGAGACTGTGACTAAGTAATTGTAGGAGGGAGGGATCAAATGCATCATAAGTTAAGTCATGAGTCCTTGCATGATCGCAAGAGATCTAAGTCCAGCTCACCTTGAATGCCTTTCTTATCTCCCACTTACTTCCCTTTACTGCTAGTTGGTCAGATTCTTGTAGACAGTTTAAGCTTGCAATAAATCTTTATACTCATTTTAACTGCCTGAATCTCCTGATCTCCCCTGGTGTTTGACAGTAATTTGTGCACTTCTTCATCAGGCTGCCTCACTTGGTTCAGCAGGATGACTGGGAAATTTTGGAAGTTGAAGTCCACACATCTTAAAGTTGCCAAGGTTGAAAACAAACTGCATTAATTGAAAGAGTATCCAATCTTATGCAACTGCCATATTCACTATTTTCCTATTCTGAATTTCTAAATAATACGTATAAATGATAAGTACGCATTTAAATTTGCAAAAAAGATTCCATGTTGTCTAGTGGTTGTGTGGATTTCTCTTCACATAGAGATTTATTGAAACATGCATACCTAAGCTTTTGCATGCAGCTGTTTCTGTTTTCTTTGTTACCTTCCTGATCTGATTTCTAGGGCTGGAATGGGAACAATGATGAAAGTTCCATTAAAAATGGTGGAACTTTGAAATAAGGTTTATGGTACATATATATAGGATAAATAAATCAATGGCACTAAATGCACGCAACTAGAGGTCATTACAATTAGGCCCATGCAAAGTGACTAAGGTCATTTCCTCAGGAGTGATTTGTAGCATTCTCTAATCATTCAGTCACCACTGTGCCAAATGAACAGTAATGATATAAAGGCTTTATATCACTTCAGTGATGTGTTGCTATGAAGTTGCAATAAATTGCCAGTCAGGATATGGTGGTTTCATGAATAGCTTTGAGATGACACTTCACTCAAACTATCCACATAGGGGAGCTCTCCTTTGAAGAGGTGTCCAGGTTTTGTGAAAGGGAAGATCTGGAGGCCCTTCTTGTGATGCCCCATTCCAAGGGATTCAAATGTGGGATCCTGTTTAAAAGCATTAGAAATTCTACTCATTCTGTAGGAAGAGGACCCGCTGCAGTTGTCCAAGGCATCGCAGTTGCACTCGTTATTTTTCTTTCCACGTCATAGGGAGCATTAAGCAAAGCTGCCCAGAGCACTTTTCTCAACCATAGTGCTACATTGCTAGAGTGACAATCCAGGAATTAAAAGGCAGCCAAGCAAGGCAGGAATCTTCTCTAGCACTGATAGTTACACTCTATAGCAGAGGTGAGGAACTATGGTCCCTTTATGACTTCAAATTGAAGTCCACAAGTCATAAAAGGGACATAGTTCCCCACTCCTGCTCTATAGCAATAATCCACTGCTGCTTTGGAAGGGGCATCATTTTATTTACTTATTTATTTGTATATACAGTATTTTTCAGACTATAAGACGCTCTGAAGTATAAGATGCACCTAGCTTTTGGGGAGGAAAACAAGGGGAAAAAATCTTGCTGCCACTGCCGCTGCCGCTACCTATCCCTGCTGCCTGGAACAGGCCAAAAATGGGACGTGCAGAGGCCAAAAACGGGGCGCATGGAGGCCAAAAACAGGACATGCAGAGGCTGAAAATGGGGTGCGCAGAAGCGGCGATAGGTGGTGGTGATCCCCGCAGCCTGGAACAGCTGATAGGCGGTATTCTGGGAGGCCGATCCAACTGCCAATCAGTTGCTTGTGCTAAATCAGGCTGTGCTAAAGCTGACCAGGCTGTTTGCTGCAAGGACATAAATTGCTGGGAGGCAGAGGCCAAAGGGTGGGGGCCAGTGGGTGGGCAGGGCTTCAGTAATATTTGCTGTATAAGATGCAGAGACATTTACACCCACTTTTTTGTGGGGGGGGAGTGCGTCTTATACACCAAAAATATGGTATATGATAAATAAATCAATGGCACTAAATGTATGTAACTAGAGGTCATTACAATTAGGCCCATGCAAATTTGTATCCCACCTTTATTATTTTTACCAATAACTCAAGTCAGCAGACATATCTAACATTCCTTCCTCCTCTATTTTCCTCACAATCACAAACCTGTGAGGTGGGCTGGGCTGAGAGAGAGTGACTTGCCCAAAGTCACCCATCTGGCTTTCATGGCTAAGGCAGGACTTGAACACGTGGTCTTCCATTTTCTAGCCTGCTTCCTTAACCACTAGACCAAACTACCGTGAAGCGTTTCTTCCTTTAAAGAGGAACAAAAGGCCAGCATCAGTGGCATATTTAAATTGTTCTTACTGCTGTTGTTGTTTGATCATGACTGCAAGGCCACACTGAGCAGGATGGATCCTATAACCCAAGTGCTGAAGCTGTACTATTGTGCAGCAGACCCAGGGGTGAAATCCAGAAGGTTCTGACAGGTTCTGGAGAACCGGTAGCGGAAATTTTGATTAATTCAGAGAACCAGCAAATACCACCTCTGGCTGGCCCCAGAGTGGGGTGGGAATGGAGATTTTGCAATATCCTTCCCCTGGAGTGGGGTGGGAATGGAGATTTTGCAGTATCCTGCCCCTGCCATGCCCACCAAGCCACACCACACCCACCAAGCCACACCCACAGAACGGGTAGTAAAAAAATTTGGATTTCACCACTGAGCAGACCCATGCATTTATGATTAAAACAAAGACTAACTCTGAGAACACGCTGAGCTGCGTATTAGCCCTGTGTCCTCCCCCTTCCTTCTTTTTGGCATTGCTTTTAGTAAGCAACCTTTTTTGTGATTTTGTGATCTAGTGCAAATTACCCCAAGATTACATTCTGCATAAAGTGATTTGTGATTCTAGGGACAGAGGAATCTGCCTTGAATCGAGTCAGTGGCTTATCAGGATTTTAGGCAAGCTTTTCTTAGCCTTATTTGGAGATGGTAAAGGATGGAATTTTAGAGTAACTGAAGACAAATGTGAATGTTGTTTTGTTGCTGGCTGTAAATCTTACATTTTTCTTCTTGCAAGCTGCCCAAGGTAATTGGGGGCTAGGTGGTTTATAAATTTAATCCTCTACACAGCGGTTAGGTTTAAACAATAAATAGTATAGAAGAAAACCATATTATTTCTCTTTTCTTGGAACAGATTTATAAGATACTTTTTACTTTTAATATTTCTTTCTGTTATTTTTAAAGGGGGGTGGGAGTTCATTTCCAAAGCAGCAATCACATCAAATGACATGGAGTCATACAATTTTCTGCCCCCCCCCAAAAAAAATCAATGTACATTTTACCCCAAAGATACATTTTTTCTTTCAAACAAATGATTTATACAATAGCAGTATAGCAATAGCACTTAGATTTATATAATGCCCCATAGTGCTTTACAGCACTCTCTGAGCAATTTACAATGTCAGCATGTTGGCCCCAACAATCTGGATCCTCATTTTGCTGACCTCAGAATGATCAAAGGCTGAGTCAACCTTGAGCCGGTAAGACTCAAACTCTAGGCTGTGGCCAGAGTTTGCCTGCCATACTGCATTCTAACCACTGTGTCACCAATTTTACAATTTCTCATTTATGAGAAACAACAGTCCCCAAATGCTTGTTGAGAATTTTTGATCATTAGTTATGGATTTGAAGAAATGTCAATGGGAAGACTCAGTGCTACTGGTTATAATATACTGTGATGACCCGGGACAAGGCACAAAGGCCACACTGAGAGTTCAAACTCCCCTTTAATGCTCCAACTTTCCCCCAAATCACATTATGCAAGTCCCGGAGCAAAGCGCTCACACACACACACACACACACACACACACACACACACACAGAGCAGCCCCTGGCTGCGAGTGGTCCAGCAAATGGCTTTAGCACAACAGCTTTAAGGCAAGAAATCCAGCGGGGCAAGGGAACAAGGAAATGAATCCACGAAGCAAGGAAGAAGCAATGAATCCATGAATTAAGGAAGAAGGCAAGCAATCCTGCAAATGCCAGACATCGGCAATGGCACATCAAACTCCACAAATTCAACATTTTTTTCCTCCCCCCACAGTGGGGAAGGGCATTAAGTCTCAGTCCCCAGGTGTGTCTTGTGAAGAGGGGCGGGCTGTTCTTCTCCCAAGTCATTGGGTTGGCCTGCTGTGTTCCCTCCTCCTCTCCACTCTCTGGGCTCGGGAATCAGGAGGTTCTTACTCATCACCTGAGCTCCGTTGCTCATTTCCCCTTCCCTCTCGGTTGTCTTGCCCGCATTCCTTCCTGCTGGCAAGCTGTCCCAAGCCAGAGGGGCCTGGGGCTGCCTCGTCCTGCTCTTCCCCACATTTGTCTGAAGCAACAAGGCTGCCCCCTCAACTTCCATCGGCCCCAGCTCCTGCTCGTTCTCCTCCGCAAATTCAGGTTCCGACAGGGGCATGACATATACTGTACAATAACTTCCTCCTTATGTGACATTGACTTCATATTTTGTCTAGAAGTAAATCGCTTATTAAATGCTTTAAGGATAGGAAATTTGTCTACACTCTAAAATATATATGTTATTTTTCATTTCATTTTCATTTAATGCAAATTGGGACAATGAAACAATAGTACTCCAACAAGTTGAAACTATTGAACAGGTGTAGGATGAAGGTAGGTGTCAATCTATTGGCAAAGAATTTTTGGAATTTCCCCCTATCTACCCCCGCCCTCCTTTTGCCAGTCGCCCACATTTCCCCTCCTTTAGTGGCCTTGTCCCAAGCCCCGCTTCCTCCCCCACCACTGCCTCTTTGTTTGGGCTGTTTACCTTCCGCAGCGGCTGGTCCAGAGTCTGGAAGGCAAGCTGACAGGAGTATTTGGCAGACTCCAGCCAGCCACCGCTGCTAGAAAGCAGCTGGCAAAAAAGCCTCCCAGGCCACTGAAAAGTACCGGAGGTCATGGAAAAATCTACTGCCATCGCCGCCATGTTCTTTGTGCATGCGCATCCCACTGGATTTGCAAGGCAATGAGATGCGTGTGCGTGAAGAACATGGTGGTGATGAACATGGCAGGTGGGACGAGCAAACAGCGACCGGAGGACCGGTTCGGGGGCATGGCCAGCCTGCCATCGCTACATGAGCCAAATTTCCGCCAATGGTTCATGCGAACCAGTGCAAACCGGCTGAATACCACCTCTGGATAAAATGGGCAGGACTACAACATGTATCGGCAGAAGAGGTTCTGGGATTGCTTTTCCAGATTTTTTGGGGTTGGGGAGGGTAGTAGGCTCACAGTTTTTTTCTTTAAAGAAAAATGTATTAAGCTTATGTTAGGGCCTATGCTGCTGTTTTCATTTGTTTTCCAGCTCAAAATGATGTCGGGCATTATCACATTTAAAGGATCCCATCTGTGCACACAAAGGGATGCATCAATCATCATTCTTCTCAACTGCAGTGGGAAAGCTCCACATCAATATGAATATCCTCATGGAAAGGATGGCTTGACCAAAGCATAAAGAGTGCAGAATCAAATCCAAACCTTCCCTATGCAAATACAAATCTGTAATAAATAGGTGGTTGACTTTCTCTCAGCAGCCTTCCCCAACTCTCATGCCTTCCACTGGTCTCTGTAGGGTAGGCTATGTTGCTTGGAAGATTATGGGAATGGTAGTGAAATTATCAAGAGCATTTCCAGAAGCGCATGTTTTTAATAACATCACTCGGGCTTCTCCATGGCAATAGAGATCCTGTCGGAATTAGTGATTTATCTCCATAGCAATGGTTGGATGATGCTATAAATTGCTAGCATAGAAATCCCCAAAGACAGCAAGTTAGGAGTCGCTTTTCTAAGCAAAATAAATTTTAATACTGTTTTTCAAGATGCAAGCAATCTGACATAAATACTGCGCCATAGTCCGGGAAAGAATATTCCTAAAGATTTCATAAGCAGAGAGCACTAAAACAATGAAGATCTCACCAAGAAACAGTAAGGGAAGCCCAGCAAACAAAATAAAAATAAAAATGAGGGGAGAAGGAGCAGAAATCAGTTATCAGATCACAAGGAAAAAAATCCCATCCATCATTTTGCTTGTTTGATATCTTTTCTTCCTGCATTGACCTTTGACCAATGTCGACTTCTGGTATTCACAATTTGTTATGATTTTTTCTTTGTTTCACTTAATGTTTTTAGTTATTTTATATAATTGATTTATGTCTCAGGATATGTTTGAGAGCTTCCTAGAGATATAAAAAGAAGAGCCTATTCAGCTATGAGACATTGTTTTTGAGTCTTCTTGGGCAGGTCACCATTTGTAAACAATAATAATAATAATAAACTTGTCCCCAATAGATTTTTATGTGGTTAAAGATTGTGATTGATTGGCTGGAAAATGTTTGCAAGCAGATCACTTGCATGAACAGAGGGATATTATATGGTTGCTATCAGCAAGCTGGGGCGGGGTGGGGAAGAAGTTATTATTGCAGTCTTTTCTTTAATAAAGAGAGATGTAGCTACCACAGGAACGCCAGCCATTTTCCAATACATTGTTTTGAAGTTTGCCTTCTTCTCAACATATTTCATAAGGCTTCATTTACTTATTAAAAGTCAAGGCTACTTGATTGTACTGAGCTCTCTTTCTCCTAGATGATTCTAAAAGGAAAATGTTTCATCATCACGATCATCCTTAGGACTGTCTGGAAATGTGAAAATTCTATAACAACATTGTTGAGCTTTTCCCCCCCTTCTTTTTGCTAATTGTGTCTTACTTACCGACATATTACTGCAGTTTAAATATTAATATGAGCCCTCTGGGGAAAAGGAATAATTTATCTTGGTAGTGTTCTTTTTGGTTTCTCCATACTAAAAGAATTATAAGGATCATTGCCAAGTAGGAATGCAAGAGAATTATTCAAACCCAGCTTTCCAACTAGTGCCTTCCAGTCAGATAAAGGTCCTCCATGTCCAGTCAGCATGATTTGCTGGCTGGGGATAATGGGAAGTGCTGCTTATGAACCAGACTGGAAGAAAACTTCAGGAACTTAGCGGTATCCTGTACTCACAGCATATACTGTATTTTTCAGAGTATAAGATGCTCCATACTATAAGACGCACCCACCTTTTTTGGTGAGGAAAACAAGAAAAAGAAATCTGCCTCTGCCTCCATCTCTGCCTCCCAGCAATTTTGCCTCGTTGCAGCAAACAGCAAATAGCCTGCTTTACTTTCATTTTCATTTTCAGCATAGCTTGATTAGCACAAGAAAAAAAAAATCTGTTCCCAGCAATTTACTTTCTTGCAGCAAGCAGCAGAGGCCCGGCAAAACAGCTGAGAGCAAAACAGCTGAAAGTCGGGAGGCCGATCCAATCAATTTCTGCCCACCGACCCCAACATCATCAGGGCACATGCCCCCATTGCAAACCGGTAGTAAAGGTAAGTAGAACCCACCCCTGAACAGGATGACCAAAAGCAAGCTGGGTGGACTCAGTTACAAGGGCAATGAGTGTTGGGAGGCTTAAAAGAACGGGTTAGGAATAGATTATCATGGGGAAAATCTATCTATGTGGTTGACAGGAATAGAAAGTGATTTGATGGCAGAGCATCAATCAGACTGAGGAAAGATGATTTGAGGGGATACATGTATAACCAAGGTCCACAGATATTAATTCATTATCCCAAGTGCCAGCCTTTTCATACATTGATAACAAAAACGTTTTTGTGAGCAAAAAATGAAGAGTATCACAATGCCATTGAATATAAATGTCTTTTTTAAAAAAAAACAAAAAACCTCTAAATCTATCCTTAATTAACCACACATCCAATTAATGAAATTCTGAACTAAGGAGGTATCCCCATTCATTTGAGCAAAAATACTATCTAGGAATGCTCTGAACAATTTAAACTTTCTGAATGCACATAAGAGCATGAACAAAGTGAAATTAGGGAGTCCAGAAGGAGGTGGCAACTATGGCCAGGATAACTTTTGCACAACTACATCTTGTGTGCCAGCTGCACCCATTCCTAGATTGGGAGGTATTGTTTATGGTTACTCATGTCTTTGTCAGTTACTGACTGGACTATTGTAATGTGCTGTGCATTTTTAGAAAGTTGTATGTGACCGAGACACTGAGCTTCCACTGTTGTCTTTAGCGTTTCTATGATAACCTCACAGAAAACAGCCCAATCCCGCTGCATACATGGCTTCTTTCTCTCCAGAGATTAGATGTTCCTGCTGCTGGCATACTGTGCTATTCCAAGCCACTTGACCAAATGGAAAAAAAAGTCTTATACTGTATTTGTCCAAGCTGCCTCTTAGGAGCACAATTGTCATAAACATTTTATTCATGAGATTCTTAGCTTAAGTCTGTTCTATTATAAAGCGAATTATGCTTTCACCTATATCTTGCTTTCCACATCATACTTGGAGGATATTTCTCAACTGATCCATCAGCCTTGGTTCTTTCTCCTTGACAACCATGCAAATTGAGAATCACATTCAAGTGACGTCACCACCAGAGGTTTATCTCAGGAATGTAACTGGTGGGTAGTGCTGTCCTTACCATTTAAATGCAAGACAAGTAATGGAAGGCAAATGGCAGATTCCCCAGTTGGAGGCAAGTGCTTTCAACGTCTCAATGAACAGAGTATTTCTAGGGCTCTTAAAAAAGGGCAACACCTATGCCTCCAAATACCTGGCTGACTGGTGAGAGGCACAAGGGAGGAGTGCACCAGGCATCAGGAGTCCTCCCTCCTAGTTCTTTCCTCTATATCACCTGTCAATCAGTGGCAGATAGAAAGGAGAGGCACAGGGGAAAAGTAAGGATGAATAATTAATACAGTAATGAGTGAGTTGATGGCTGGGCTACAAACAAGTGATATACCCCAACACTTGCAAAAATAACCTGTGGATTGGAAAGAATGGGGGAGGAAATGGCAGAATTTACGAAATTGTACAGCCAGATGAAACCGTTGTTAGCAGAATTAGCAGATTCATTGTGTCAGACATACAGCTCAACTCTTTTAGGGTTGAGATCTCGCTTCTCTTTCCCGGTTTAAATCGGCTTTCTGTGCAGCACAGGATAGTGTTCCTTCAAGACAGCATCAGCCCTGTTTTTTAAACGCGAGTCCAGTGTGAAAAACCTATTACTAAAATTATTCTTATTATTATTATATTCTCTCCACCCCCAATGATGCAACCATGTGTTCGCTTTACAACCAGTGCAAAAATGGTCACAAAATCAGATTGATCATGTGGGTGCCTTGACTTACAACTGTCATGCCTTATGATAGAAATTCCAGGCTTTATTATAATCGTAAGTTGAGGACCACCTGGATTTGGTGGGAAGAGAGAATCCACTAATCAAGGGCCTTGGTAGGCATGGTCTGGACAGAACCTGAAGCCCATTACTGCAGCCACAGTGGAGGAAGGGTTTGAAATCCAGAAAGGAATTTCTTATGCCAGCTTCATTTCTACATATGTTTGAGACTCAAACAGCTTAAGTGTTCTGACCCAGCTCCCCAAACACAACAAACCCCCTGTAATCAATCAGTGATTCCTTTATTAGGAGCGCCAGTAGCCCCGACAAAAAGTCTCTCTCTCACAGCAGGCTAAAAAGTCTGTCCGGCAGGAAAATGAATAGTTGTCTGCCACATATATTCATCTCCGCCCCCTGCCTTTTATCCCCAGAGCTAGAGTGGAGCTTTGCTAGCAGTGGTGGCTCTTCCTTCCCAAGGATTGGCCCACAAATTTCCACTACTCTCCTCTCCTTTGCCTTTTGTGTATCCACGTGTCAGGTACTGGACCCAGCTGTTCCTCCTCTTCCTCATCAGCCATCTCCTGACCTGGGGGCTGTTGAATCTTCATCTGAGGGCTGATAGACAGCCCAGGCTCTGCCTCTGTCTCTCTCTCTCTCTCTCTCTCTCTCTCTGTGACAGCTCCATTCCCTCTTCCCCACTCAGAGCTCTCAGGTTGCCTTGATGCTGGTCAGGGGTGGTGTTCACTTACTTTCCCTACCAGTCCGCAAATGTGACCACGTGTGCACACACGCTCGTTTCGCTAACACACGCCCCGCCCACGCATGCGCCTGGCATTCCACACATATGCTTTGTGGAATGTGTTTAGGCTCAAAAACGTGCCTAAATAGGATGGCATAGAGCCAGGTCAGGTGGGCGGGAGCGGGGGCGGGCCCACCTGCAATTTCCGCTACCAGTTCAGGTGAACCAGTCCAAACCGGCTGAATACCACTTCTGATGCTGGCCCTAACTCCCACACCTCTTTCTCATCTGACTCGGCTGCTAGTGGAGCCGGTGACCAACAGGCCACAACATTAAGGCTACAATATGAGAAACGCTCAGACTTAAATAGCAGTTTGAATCATGTCATTCTGCTCTGGATTCAGAATTCAAACTGAACTGGGGCGTAGCTAATTATTTATTAGCAGCATTGATGGTATTGTATTTGATTTATAGCTCACTTTTTTATTCAACAGAAATGCTTACAGCAGTTGATAAAAGAAAATATAGAAAAATAAATGCAATTAATTAATTAAAATGCAATTAAGCTGTAATGAAAATGCCAAATAAATAAGAAAATCTAAATATGAGTTCATAATACAATTACATAATTACATAACACAATACATTATTTCAGAAGTCGTCCCAATTAACCTACATAGAAGGTCAATACTGTATTGCTATCTGACATATTATACATAAAAGGCTGAAGTATAGACTTTGGCAAAGCGGTTTTGCTATTGCTACTGTAAAACAAGAGTATAATTTAGAAAATATTCTTTGGCTGATCATTTCAAAGAAAGATTAATGAATATTGGCTTAGCAGATTCGAAGGACCTCAAGTGAGCTTCGAAAAACCCTTTCCCCAACTCCAAAATAGAAAAATTATATGCACCAATTTTTAATAATTATAATGCAATATTATTTCATATGTGATAGTATTTGACAGTTGAAATGCACCAATTCTTTTATTTTACAGTGGTGGTTTTCAATGACATTTGATATAGGAGTTTTGGAAGAATATTGGAAGTGCAATGTTTAATTACTAGATTTGTACGTTTTATTAATGTGTCTTACCTTATTACTGTAAAATGCACATACTGTAAGAGTACTTCAGACAATCACCCATGCCCTGATCACCTTATGGCTGAGCTACTGCAATGCTCTCTATGTGGGGGACTGCCTTGAAAGAGCACTTGGTAGTTTCAACTGGTCCAGAATGCAGCAGCCTCAGCAGTGATGGGCATGTATCCACATTTAAAACTAATTAATTAAATAACTCCTAATTGAAAGTTCCAAGTCCCAAAATAATTAAGAGGTAGCAGTAAGACACAGCATTCAAATGTTTCACATTCAGGATGCTAATTCAAATTTTGAAACTATCTCTTTAAAAAATGAGCCAGTGAGATTGAGCAAAGGAGTACTTGGAAGTAAGGAGTGGAAGGTTCCCTGAGGAAAGGGCACCATTACAATGCGTGGTCATTAGAACCATGCTTTATATTTATCTTGCAAGTTTTTTACCCAGTTACTATACAGGGGAATCTGTAAACCACTCATTATCAGTCTGGCTGGAACATACAAGCCCGAATAATAAAAAAAATATATTTCCTTAACCTGTTTAACTATAACAAGAAATAGGAAAATAAATTTCCAGATATTCACTAATTTTGTATTGAGTGTGTATGAATCTTTCATATTTGTATAATACTGGAGTTCATATTTATATGCTTTTATTTTTGTGGTACTTATATTATCATCATCAATATTTATTTCTGTGTTGAACAGACCAAAAAAATGTGGAAATTCCCACTAGTAGAAAAGAAGATGGGAAGGCAGAGATAGAAATAAAGGCTAATAATATTTGTTAGCCAGGCTGAGAAGTTTATTGGACAACTTCTGTTATCTGACGTTGGCTTTATGCTCAGATTAATGACAATAACTCTGCCATCAATATCTGGAAATATTACTTCTGGCTGGGGATTTTATTGGCTACCGCAGTTCATTGAAATTTAATTGAGATGGCATATTTACTCTGAACTTGGTAAAGTAGATCATGAGCTACATGATTAAATTCACTTTAAACTAATTTTAATAATGGCATGTTATTAAAAGCAGAATCACTTCCAGCTCTTGGCGGATGTACTTATGGCACAGAAAAAAACGTGACAACTTTGAAAGAGCGGCAAGAGCACTTTGAGAAAGTCATTACTGCATTATACTAGTATTTGGAACATGATATTCTTCACCTGAGCAGGTCAGAAGGTAGTGGCCAGCTGGGTCTTGAAAGTTTACCGACACTGTGACAGAGAAACAAGAAAAACGCCTCACAGAAATTTAGACCACTTGTCATTTCCCTTCATTAGGGCATGTGGTTAGTGAAACTCTTGCAGTCACTAGAGGGGCTGAAGGAAGTGCAACTGATGTAGCCGCACTGGTCTCACTGGAAAAGGCTGTCCCCCCGCCCCCCCCCTACAAGCAACATGACACTATGAGTTTATAGATGAGCAAGGGCATGAAAACAAACAATACACCCGTGTGTATCAGGGGTGGGTTCTACTTACCTTTACTACCGGTTTGCATCGTGCCCGTGCATGCACAGATCACTTCTGATGACGTCCAGGTCAGTGGCAGAGCCTCCTGCCGGTTTTACTACCGGTTCTTGTGAACCAGTCCGAACCAGCACTGGGATGTGTGTGTGTGTGTGTGTGTCTCTGTGTGTCTCTGTGTCTGTGTGTGTGTGAGCAGGCTGGTCAACAAAATAGCTGATACAGTTCTGTGTGAACTAGTTTGCTGGTATGAAGGGCTGAGGGAATTTTCAGGGGATTTGGTCCACACATAGACTAACTCAGCTTAGTGCTCACCAACTAATAAATAAGGAGCCTTGGTGGCGCAGCAGACTAAAAACTGCACTTAAAGTAGCACTTAGCTGACAGCTGCCTGCAATTACTGCGAGTTCAAATCTCACCAGGCTCAAGGTTGACTCAGCCTTCCATCCTTTCGAGGTAGGTAAAATGAGGACCCGGTTTGTGGGGGCAATAAGCTGACTTTGTATAAAATAGAACACCGCTTAGGGGGGCCCCTAAAGTCCTACTAAGCAGGTATATACAAAAGTATGAAGGCTATTGCTTAATGCATTGTAAGCCGCCCTGAGTCTCCGGAGAAGGGCGGCATATAAATTGAATAAATAAATAAATAAATAAATAAATAAATAAATAAATAAATAAATAAATAAATAAATAAATAAGGCCATTGTCTTAAGCAGAGTTTTTGTGTGTGGTGATTTTGTAGGCAATTCAAGTGGTCTTCAATGTATGACCACAACTGGGACAAGAAAACTCATTGTTAAATGGTGTGGTCATTAAGTGAGGCATCATATGACAGCAGCTGATTTTATGACCTCATTTGATACGGTTGTGAAGCAAGCCACCGTGTTCATTAAACTAGATTTTTAAGTAAGACATCATGTGACTGTGACTTGCGAACTTGCCCGCCAGCTTCCTCATTGACTTTGCTTGTCTGAAGCCGGCTGAGGAGGTCACAAATGGCAATCATTGCAGGATGCGGCAACTGCCATAAATGATGGCTGTCAAGTGCCTGAATCACAATCACGTGACTGCAGGGATGCTGTGAGGGTTCTAAGTGTGGGGACCAGTCATAAGTCACCTTTTTCAGCACTGTCACAACTTCGAACAGTCTAAATGAATGATTGTTAAGCAAGGACTTATTGTACCTTTCTTCTAGATCAGAGGTTTCAAACTAAATTTCATTGATGGCCGCATCAGGGTTGTGTTTGCCCTGGGGGGGGGGAGGGCAGAGTGGGTGTGGCCAGGGTGGGTGTGGCCAGCTTGACGTCACTCGTGTCAGGGGCACCTGTGGCCCAAGCGCTTTGCCAGTGAAAATGGGCTCCCAATCTCTGTTTTCAGCTGGGATGGCTCCTGCAATCCTCTGCCAGCGAAAACGGAGTTCGCAAGGGCTGTGTTAGGCCCTCCCAAGCTCTGTTTTCACTGGCAGAGGCACCGCAGGCCAGTCCTTCACTTTTTCCAGGGCGGTCCCATGGTCCAGATCTAAGTACCCCGCAGGTTGGATCTGGCCCATGGGCCTTGAGTTTGATACTCCTGTTCCAGATCATCTTTCATAGGTCTGGTTCTGTGGGTCTTATGTTTTGAATAGTCACATCTTATTTCGCATGAATCTACCTGCAATATTACTGGAGCAGTGTTCCTCAACCTCAGCAACTTTAAAATGAGTGAACTTCAACTCTCCAAAATTCTAGGAGTTGAAGTCCACACATATTTATGTTGCTTCGCACAGGGAAACTCTTCCAAAACTGTCACCTTGGATTCTTTTAAAAGCAGAATACAATGAAAGCAAGGAGGACGTTCTAACTGTATTACCAAGATTCCTTTCATTTTCTGTCTCAAAGCATGGACACCTGGGCTTCCTCTTCTGTTCCCTCTTTTCACTGACTCATCCTGTGTGCGTAAAATCTAGCTGGGGATTTTTATTAGAAAGAACCATCAAAGTGAAAGATTGTTGTTATGCAGAAGCTGTAATTCGCAGAATGAAATGGCATTTCTTTTCTCAGGGTTTGCTGCTTCACTGGGTCTAATAGGAAAGCAGAGCTGAATGTCCCCATCAAGAACATTGCATTTCATACAGGCTGTCAATTATTAACGTGCCGTGTCCCGTATCCTACTTTCAGGTGAATTCATTTGTTAAAACTTACTAATTTTATGCAAATGATCCTTAACCTGTTAACTGCCTGACATGGATTTCTCAATACCTTTGGGGCCTTTTCCCTGCTTTGTAACAGCCTCTTCAGAACTAGAGGAGCGAAATAAATGTGCAAATAATGTCCTATACTTATGGTTTAGATCTGAGTCAACTGCATTTTAGGACAACGGCTATTAGCAGACAAAGAGACACAAAACTAAAGACAACTAAAAAAAGAGTGCTAGTGAAACAGAGATAGCAGAGAGATATAAGCGCACAGTGGGCCTTTTCAGCCATAATATTTCTGCCTTAATAAACCACAGTTTATTTAGCTGCCCCTAAGCACTGAATCACCGTACTCCCATTTCAGGCAATGGCTTCGGTGCATTAGTTTCAATGTATTTAAACAGCAATTGCCTGTGTGGGACTGTGGCATTATGGAGTCTCTTATGCAGAAAAGTTGCAAGGGTAAAATAGGCATTCTGAAGTGGACCAGTCATGGAAATAGGTTTAAACAGCAACTATGTATTATTTCAGCCATCAGATTTTTTTTCTGTTAAAAGTAAATTGGGTATACTAAAGGCATGCTAAACTAACGACTACACAGATACATTGAGACACACCAATGATGCCATCACTAGTTTATTTGGGGTGATCCAGATGTCCAAGGTAAATTGGAACTCTGCTCCTGCCCAAAGAAAAGCATGAAGGACCATGCCAAAGGCCCAAAGGGGTGTGTGACAGTGGTGCGTTGCCCTCGGTTCACACTGGTTCTATAGAACCGGTAGTAAAACCGGTGAGAGGCTCCACCCACAGACCCTGACATCATCAAAATGCTTCTGCACTTGCGCAGAATAGCGCACGTGCAACCCTATTGCAAACCGGTAGTAAAGGTAAGTAGAACCTGGTGTGTGGGGTGGTCTATAAGAGCTAAAATTAGGGAAGAGGTGTTAGGCAGATACTATGGATTATGTGACTGTAACATTAAATGGATGCGGAAGATCATCCAATTAAACCTATGGCAATCACACAGCATGTGTGAAAACACACCTTTTCCCTTCTTAACCAGAACAGAATCAGAACAGCTAAAAATGTTCATTTTTCTTAGCTGCGGGAATGGGTATAAAATGAAAGCAACGTCATGAGGACATGGCAGAAAAAAAGATTGCTAGGGCATGTTTATGTTATGTCTAGATACAAGTAGGGAAAAAGGCTCATCCGCCTTCCGCACTTCCTATTTTCTCTTTCAGAAATGATCCCAGATTCCTCCTAAAAATTCTGAAGGATGGGAAGTATAATGAGCAGTTAAAGTGTTGATACTACCGGTAGGAGGTTTATTGGAGAGAAGAATCAGAAAATGTTCCCCTGGTCTTCCTCTCGTAACCATGTTACCGCTTGAGCAGTGTTTCTCAACCATGGCCACTTTAAGATGTATGGATCTCAACTCCCAGAATTCCCCAGCCAGTCACATCTTAAAAGTGGCCAAAGTTGATTTTGTATTCAACCCCTTGGCATTCCCAAAGGATGGCCTTCTATATTCACCTATTTATGAAGAGTAACCAGGAAATTGTTCTGTATTCAAAAATAATTCTGTGTTCAATAGAGCTGATTTTTAAGTGTGACTACAGGAGATCAGGAAAAAGACCCTTCAAATGCAATGAAAGTTAATTTTGAGCAAATGTATAAAGGACTGTGTTAAAAGAAGCAAATTCATAGAAGGGCATTAATAGGTGATTAGATTTGCTTTTTTATTCCTCAATAACCAAAAGAAGATAATAGTTTATATTAAACAAGCTATTATTATTTGGCCGTTATTTCTCTTTTATTTTTCAGATTCTTAATAAGACAAAATCCAAATTCATCACTGCTTTCTAGGCTTTCTGCAGCAAACTACATTTTATGGAACAATGTCTCTTTAAATCTATCCAAGAAAATATTCCTTCTGGTCCACAGGATGCCAAAAATGACTCGATGATTTATTTATGTGGAGCTTGGCAGACCATCATCCAGATTGTGGGTGAAGTTGAATTTTATGAGCTTTCTCTCAAGTGAATATATTGACAGGATTTTTTTTTTTTTAAAGAGAGTTAAAAGTCCTTTGTAGGGTTTGGCAGAAGTGTCACATAAATATTATCAGGAACAGTTATGGGGGCAGGGGCAGGGGATGGAGTAAAAATATTAATCTATTAGCCTAATCCTATATTTAGGAGATGAAGATTTTTTTTCCTGTCGGAAATGGTAAACGCTCTTTTTAACAAATAAAAATATTTTTATTGGCCTGGTTTGACCATTTCTAACTTAACATTTCCTGAGGTAAAATGGAATTTCTGCCCCTTAAAAGATAAATGTCTCCTTGTCACTTCAGAGAAAATAAAAAGCGGCCTGCTGAGGCACTGATGTAAGGAAGCCATTTTCTGCCCAATGTTTTATTATTTGAATATTTTTTTGTGAGTGATGATACAAAACAAGAAAGAGACAGAAAGGGTGCAGGAAACCAGAGAGGCAGTCTGCATTTTGATGTAATGCAAATACACGGACTTTCTTCAAGAAGGGCTGTAGAGCAAGAAAGAGTGCCACTTTTGTTGATAACAAAACAAAATCTATACTTTTGTACATTCTGTACTGAAATTTTCCCTGTGACTTGAGTAGGTCTTATAGAAGCACAAGTCAAAAGTTGAAGATGCTGGCTGAAATGTTGAAAGTTTCCTTCTGATGAGCAACCTGTATTAGAAATCCAGCTCCCTACAATTCTCACATCATTCCTCCGCATAGCAAGGATTCAAACTAAATAATCTGTGAATCCATTGAGAATAAAAATGAGGACTGCAATCCAAAACACAGTTCTCCTGAATTGAGAGCTATATCCAAACATTTTTTTTTATCCCTAAGGCATATTTTAAAACAATACTGAGACTATGAAACTCTTTTGATTTCATAGAATCAGAGTTGGAAGGGATCTTGGTGGTCTTCTAGTGTCTACCCCTTTCCAAGGCAGATATTCTCAGAATAATCCTGAATGTTTGAAAACTTCCAATAGTGGTTTACAGAAAGCATACTTTTCTACTGCATAATAGTTCTCATGGTTGGGAAATTCCTCTTTATTTTGAGTTTGGCCCTTCTTCTGCAGGGTTTTTACTCATTGGTTCTTGTCCTATCCTTGGAAACCTTGGACATACTCTCCTCCGTGTGACAGCACTTCAAGCTTGAGAAGAAAGCTGTTACATCTTCCCTTTAGACTAAACAAACTAAGTTCCTCTAATTAATTGATACCTAGTATGTGTTCGTTAAATTAATAAGAGAATGTTATATAATCTTAGTGCATTACTTTCCCTATTCTGAACCACTTAGTTCTTCTGCTCTACTTCTGCTCTATTTGCTGCTTCCTGGTCATCATGCAAATTCTTCAGTAGGCAAATAAGATGGACCATTATACCTTGTTGGCAAGGGCTAGCTACAATCTGTTGTGGTTTAAACAGTCAAAAGCCTTTACATCATTAATAAGGCGAAAATAGGTGTCTTCTTTAGAACTCAATTGCCTTTTCCATCATTCATTGGAGGTTAGCAATGTGCTCTTGGGTGTCCCTGCCTCTTCTCAATTCTTGTTCTATATATTATTAAAGAGTCTCTTACATGTGAAATAAATATTACACATGTAACACATGTAAGTACAGTAGTTTGAACATTATTTAGCATAGCTCTTTTTGGACATTGAAATATGAATTGACCTACTGATTCTGGCAGTGTTTCCCATTTCTGTTTACAAACCACAAATAGCTTGTTTTCTGCACCATCTTGTAAGATATTTAGAGTTCTTCTAGTGCAGGGTTGTCAAACTCATGGCGTCACAATGGCGTCACATGACATACCGGGACTTCCCCTCCCCTTTGCTAAACCAGGCGTGGGAGTGGCTGGCACGTGACACATCCAGCCCATGGGCCTGGAGTTTGACAGCCCTGTTCTAGTGTTTTACTGATACCTACAGCTCTGCTGTTTGCATTATTTTCTACTGCTTATTTAATTTAATTTTCCAGAATACTTTTGACTGGAGTAGAGGTCAGGGGCTTGAATTTAGACTAATTGCTGTGGGACAATAATTGGTCCTTGTTTGAAGAACTTGAAGAAGTTCTCATCAACTTTTAGAAGATGATTGTGACTTATCTTTAAAATGGATTGTAGAATTGGAGAGGGAAATATAAAGTGTGTGGAAGAAACCTTTTGTTACAGATAACAACTCAAAGAAAAATTGAAAGCAACGCAAGAAGATCAATCAAAACAAAGAAATATATGGATTTCACTATGACAATTCATTGAAAAATGTAAAGATAAACGGACTCCTCTTTAGCACTTTCATATTATTTATTGGAACTGCACTTAAAGTTGATTCAATTAGGTACTCACAGTGGCATGTCGGAAGCTCAATCAATGTCCCCTTTTATTTATATTTTTAATTAGACTAATAAACGTCTCACCTATAACTTTCTATTGTGGGTTGTGGGTTTTGAAGATAATAAACTAGTAAAAGTAAATTTGCACTGTATTAATGTCTTTATTGTATTTGTTTTGTTTATTTGCTTTACTTAGTGCAGTAATGTGACTTCAGTGTTCAGGTTGGCCACTGCTATTTTGAAATCAGAAAAGTTTTTGTTTGTTCCAAATCTAAATGTCCTTCTGTAATAATTGAGAGCTCTCAAATGATGCAATAGTTGAGACAGTGGATTATTCATCAGCTATGAACTGATAAAGTTAAGAAATGAAGATCAGTGAAACAAAATATCCTAGCCAGCATTCATTGGTGGGTACAGATGTTGGTCGACAATCCCCAATCATCCCTGATCATTGGCCATATTGGCTCTGGAATCCATATCTGGCCTAGAATGAAATATGGTATTGTAAGTATGGGTTTTCATTCATAAAGCCTCTTGAAGTGAAAAATAATGCCAACCTTCTATTTTATTTCGTTTATTGTTCATTGCTATTTGTAATGCCTTAATGTAAAATTACTCTCTGGATAGGCATTGTACCGAAGGTAGAGATGCCTAAAATGCTTGAGCTAATTCAGTGATCCCTAGAGGAAAATGGGAATGTGGCTCTGATTTGCACGGGTCATCCCATGTAATTACACAGTTACCAAATAATAACACAGGGGCATTAACACAATTCACTCTTTAATTATCATGGCTCCCAATGAAGTTGCTGTGTAGCTTGCTATGTAATAACATGCATTATTGCTCAGCATCTCTGTAATTAACTTCTGTCAAAAGACTACACTAAGAGAAAATTGAAAAATGGGGCAAAGCATTGCTACACATCAAAGATCCGTATCATCCGGAAATGGGCCAGAAGTAAATTAGATGAATTTTTAAATTGAGAATTCCCATAGTTTGTGAGAAGGGTACATTCCGATTAAGAGAGCAGAAAAAGTTATGAATGAATGGAATTTTGCACCGCTCTCTTTGTAAATATCTTGAAGGGGCGCACAAATAGGTGAATTAAAAATTATTAAAATAAGAAATAACATTGCACGGAAATAAAAATATATGCCTTAAAAGGCTGAGAGGTAAAAAAAGGAAGCAATCCTGGAATATATTTGGGGACATGAAGATTCTAATACAGAGATCCTTTGTAGATCATTCTCCCACAAGTCTGCTGTGATCTCAAGCACTCGAGACAATTACTTCCAGTAATGCAAAGGTTTTTGATGATATTGTACAAAACCCAACCACTGTAAAAACTGTATCACCATAAAAGATTAGAGTCGTTGCTATTCAACATGTGATCTAAACAACCCTAGTAGCTAAACCAGTGGCCAATATATCTCTTGATTTCTTGAGAACACATAGGTCTATAACAGCCTTTCTCAACAATGGAGCTGAAGCACCCTCCACCCTTCATTGGGTCAGCTAAATTTGCTCTCCCCACTGCCATTCCCTGTCCTGCCCCTATTTCCTCGATTCCTGGACACTTGTAGTTATCTGACTCTTTATCCCATAGGAGACAAGATAGCAAAGCCAGACAAATGTTACACATCTCGAGCAGTGGTGGGTTCCTCCCAGTTCTGCCCAGTTCTGCCGAGCCAATAGCAGTGATGATATGACATCACCGAACCGGTTCTGTCCCCCGCCCCCCCATCCCCCCCACGTTATTCTTACCTTTTATTTGGCCCCACCCCCAATCTATTGCTGCCTTCTGAGTCCCAGCTGATCGGCTAGAAGGAAAAAGCTGTTTAAACTCTTGCTGCAGGGCTTCAAAGGGCCGCCCTACAGCTGATCAGTGTTAAAAGGCAGTGTGGTGGTAGACCGGTGCCTCCAAAAACAAATGAGTAGACCGGTGCCTGCAAAAATAAATGGGTAGACCAGTGCCTCCAAAAAAAAATGAGTAGACTGGTACAGCTCTGCAAGCAGTTAAAAGCCTGGTACACCAGTACCTCTGCTAAATCCTAAAGAATTGTCACATGACCATCAAGCCACAAAATAAGCCACACCCTCAGAACCACTAGTAAAAAAATTTAGAACCCACCCCTGATCTCGAGGCTCTCTTTAGACAATGTCAAAATAAATGGAGAAATATTATTTTGATATAATTAAGAACCACTTAAGCAGTGGAGAAGAGGGAGAGGTCCGTCTTAAACAATGTACACAGGTGAGAACTATAAAGAAAATGCTGAAGTTTTGCCTCTCAGGTAAGGGATAGACAGACATTCCAGGCTCAATGAAAATTCCCTCGTCACCATCCTCAACACACACACAGAGAAAAAAAGCACTTGCTTTCTCTCCCACACACACACACAAATCCAAAGAGTAGTCATTAAAAATAAAAATAAAAACTTCAAGGAGTAGCCTTATTAATTTGACCTAGGCTTTTACATTAGACTGAAAAAGAGATGCAAGAACTTGCAAAGTATCACAATACCTAGGGCAGGGGTATCAAACTCATGTTGTCACGTTGTCGTCACGTGACATATCACAACTTTTTCCCCTTCACTAAACCGGGGGTGGGCATGGCAAGTGAATGACGCATCCGGGCCGTGGGCTACGAGTTTGACACCCCTGACCTAGAGTTACCTCAGATATAATTTAAAATAGAAACAGCAGCATACTATGCAGTTGTGTGCTAAATTAACTAAAATAAAAAAATAGAATGATTGACCTTTAGAGGGACTTGGGATGCTGTCAAATTGCCATTCCTTTTTCAGGACCTGTGAAATTAATATTACTAGCTGGAGCCTGGAATATGTTGTAGCAAGAATTCCCACTAATAACAAAATAACAATGCCACAAAGTCTGCAGAAGAAAAACATTTCCAGATAATGCATTGGCTTACAGGTGAGCCAAACTTTGCACAATTAGGATCTTGTTTCCCATAGAAGTCAATGCACTGTTGTACACATTAAAAAGGTGCATGTAACTGCAGGAAAAAGATCTCAATCCATGACAAACCAACCTCTTTCTATAGCATCTGAATGGGGGCCTTCCATATATATAAACAAATCCTTCTAACCAGTTTTATGATTAGGGGTTAGAATATAACCCTCTTTAATTTTAAGGGGGCTGAAACATTATTTTCTATACGATCTGCAAAGTTGTTGGAGCTTGTTCTTGCAGCTAAAATGAGTCAGTATCCTTCAGTGATACCGCTCTCTCTTTTTATTATAACACCGCAAAACCATGACTTTCTTTGTGGCCTGGCTCCAGCTTACAACTGTGCTCACTAGAGTGAGACATTAATTTGCTACACCATGCCAGAGTATTAATAGACAATTATTTATTGCAAATCTGAACCATTTATACTATTTACTGAGTTGACACAATGTAAAAATTTGATCCAAATGTTAATGTACCCATGACATTGCATAATTCTGCTCTGTGCCAAGGTCTCTTCTCTTTCATATCTCCAGCTTCCTCCCCCTCCCCCCCAGTTTCTAAATGAATTGAACATGCAGAGCAAGAAAATCGAATTATCGAATGGATGAGTAATTGACCATCTAGAACTGGAGGTTGTTTATTTGTGCCATAACTAAGGATAGGCTGCTAATTAGTTATTAGTTATTCTACCATAACTCTGGAAAGACTGCTAATTAGAAACGCAGAAAAATTAAATATATTTAGAATTCTATCCAAGAAACAAATGGGGAGGAAAATGGAGTTAACCATATTCTTAGAATGATAACTAAATAAATGTTCCTGTTAATACCAGGACATGGGAGATTGTTCAATAAAAGTTTTTTGAGGCTAGACAGGAACCATACTCAGATCGGTAAATTAAAGCACATATTAATTGCAAGAAGAGAGAAAGGCTGCCTTATGAGTTTGACCCGCTCTCTAGTTTTATTGTCTTAACAGTGAATTGAGTTGTATACAAATTACAGATAGTCCTCAATTGATTATCATAATTGAGCCCAAAATTTATGTTGGTAAGTGAGACATTTGTTAAGTGGATTTTCCCCCAAGTCCTGGTATAGGGTGAGGTGAGTGAGAGGATTGTAATCAAGTTTAACTTTGGTGTTGAGTTTTTAATTTTTATGGGTTTAATAGATTTAATATGGTATTATGGTGTTTTACATGTAATCCTTGACTTACAATTGGTCACTTAGTGACTGTTCAAAATTATAACGGATCTCCCCAAAAAGGACTAATGGCCCAGTTTGAAGTTATAACTACTGCAGCCTTCCAGCAGTTATCTGCGCTTATAACCAACCACAGAGACACTTGCAATGCCTCCTGCCTATTTCTCCCTCCCCCACGTCCTGCTCTGTCAGGTCCACACAGACCTTGGGAATGTTTTCTCTACCCGTGTGTCCTCACAGCCCTTGGGCCTGCTTCCCACCCCACTGGGTCCCACATCTTTCTCTTCCCCCCTTAACCAATTGCACACTTATCTTTAGAAGATCTCCAGGTCCTTCCTTGTGTGAAGGAAAAAGAGCACGCCATTACACCCCTTGGCATCCCTACCTAGACCACATGGCTCTGGCCCAAAAATGGGCATCATTTTTGGAGTGGCCACAATGCACAATATTTATAAAAAATAATTATTGCTCCCAAATCCTACATCTCTTGGCTTGTAAATAGACTTACTCGTTTAACTGTAATAATCTATTGAACAATAAAGTAATTCAAATCAAGATCTGACTCTGGATTTCGGTACTAGGATTCTTTCCTTCAATAAAATAAAAAAAATATTTTGTTCATGTGATATATCCTGATATTTTAAAAATTAAGCCCCCTCCCCTGATATGATTTAAATAGTATTGTGCTAACTATGCTGGGTTGTGCATATACTGTATCTTCAAAAATAATGGGCCCTTCTTCCAGATCAATGAATATAAGATTACAGACTAATCTGGTTATGGAGAATGGCCACAAATTAATTTTCTTTTGGAGCCTATGCACAATACAGCAATTTGATTCAGATCGTTTATTGACCATTTCATAAGATTTAGTCTGGACAGTTTGTACGTTGTTTGGTGTAATATTTGTTTCAGCACTGTGAGGTGTGAGAAAGGAAATGCCTATCTTCATATTCTATTTGTATCTACTTCAATTTCTATGTCTTTATCCATTTTCAGCAATCTTCTCCCAAATCTCCCAATATCATGACACAGCTCCCCTCAATTGCAATCAGCAAGTGGACTAATATTGTATCAGAAATAATGTGAACTACACACACCTGCTAAGCAGGCTGGTTTCTCCAAAGCATTATCTAGTGCACGAATGTAGAACACGAATTAAAGTGTACAGGTAGTCCTCAATTTACAACCACAATGGAACCCAAAATTTATGTTGCTAAGAGAGAAATTTGTTAAGTGAGTTTTGCCCCATTATACAATTTTTCTTGCCACGTTTGTTAACTGAATCATTGCAGTTGTTAAAGTAGTAACATGGTTGTTAAATGAATCTGGTTTCCCCATTGACTTTCTTTGTTAGAAGGTTGCAAAAAGTGATCACATGACCCAGGACCCGGCAACCGCCATAAATGTGAGTCAGTTGTCAAGCATCCGAATATAAATCATGTGACCATGAGGAAGCCACAAAAGTCATAACTGTGAAAAACAGTCATAAGTCACTTTTTTCAGTGCCATTGTAAGTTCGAATAGTCACTAAGTGAATTGTTGTAGGGTTGAGGACCTCCTGCACTCAAAAATGAAACATTTCAGCTTGGAGTCCTTTAAAAGTTAACCTCCCCAAAAGAGATATTAATTTAAAAAGAAAGAAACCAATTACAATATTTATCTCATTTAGGATCTACCTTTTGATAACTACAGTAGAAGAATTTTGGAAGCAGATTACAACATCCCTTTTTGATAAGCCAGGACATGTACAGGTCTGGATCCAGTTATAATTTCTTGTACCTGTAGTGAATTCTTTGAGTGTGGATCCTTTTGCAATGAAAGTATCACCTGCTCCATCATCTTCTGTATCACATACTCTACTGCCAGCCCATTGCTTTAGCCACTTTGTCACTTGCTTCCTTGCCTGTTCTATCACAACATTTCACACGACTGCTTGCTGTATCACCTGATCTACCATCCACTCCATTACTCCCTCTTTCTCTATTAACCACAACACTGGTCTCTTTCCATCACTAGCTTCATCATTCACCATCTTGCACTTTCTTCTCTTCTTTCCCACTCTCCTCCACCCTCTTGTCCACTTACTCACTGCTCTTTCTTTCGTGCTGTCTCACTATCTTCTCTGTCTCTTGCTGCCTCTTATTTCTTTCAGTTGCTCACTTATGCTTTGTCTCTTTTGCTCTGTCGAAAAAGAGTGGCTGCGTGACTGTTGACAGGAAGATGATGGGCCTACATTAACCAGTGCTGACCATCATGCAAACTGCCTATCTCTCAATGGATAGTTAAAGACCCTTCATAACACACGACTGGCAGTTTGCATCAGATTTCCCATACTTGGCCACTTTTGCTGCCCAAGCCAAAATGGCTGTGGAGAGACTTCGCCAGTGATCAAGAGAAGGCAAGGGTACCATAGTAGCTCAGAGCTGCCAATAGGAGTTGAACAAATCTCAGGTCCTGACACATCATCTATACAATCACCACCAAACCATCAAAAATTATTCATATCACCAGGCTGGTATCAGAAGAAGTGAAGAACACATTAATATCAGATCAAATAAACATCAAATAAGATAGCTTCAACTATTAGTTGGGAATGAGAGGGACGTTGTGTTTTGGGAACATGTCCTCATATGGATAAGTCCTTGGTGGAAAAATGAACAGGAGATAACTCAAAATATTTACCACGAGGAACCAGGTGTTTAGATATCACAGCAAACCAATACACCCATTTGTGCCTAAAAAATCTTACAGTCTACAGTGCAACCAAATCTTAAAGGAAGCAGTTTTATTCACTGCTTGGGTTTCAGCAGGTTCTGACCAGTTCTAGAGAACTGGTAGTGGAAATTTTGAGTAGTTCGGAGAACCTGTAGTAAAAATTCTGACTGTCCCTGCCACCATCTATTCTCTGCCTCCAGAATCCCAACTGATCAGGAGGAAATGGGGATTTTGCAGTAACCTTCCCCTGGATTAGGGAGGGAATGGAGATTTTACAGTATCCTTACCCTGAAGTAGGGAGGGAATGGAGATTTTACAGTATCCTTCCCCTGCCACGCCCACCAAGCCACGCCCACCAAGCCACACCCACCAAGCCACACCCACAGAACCAGTAGTAAAAAATTTTTGAAACCCACCACTGATTATGACCCATCTTTTTAAATGGGACTTTAATGGTGACATTGTTTTATTATCTAGTTGTATTTTATTGCTAATCCTGATGTGTTTTTAACTTCACGTATATATTTTATATTTGTAAATGTATCTGTTGTATATTTGCCAAAATAGAAAGGCAATAAACAGGCAGGTAGGCAGGCAGTGTGTCTTTGTAGCTATAAAAAAAAAGGTAATTATAGCATATGTCGCCATCAACAAGCAAACTACTACAAGTTCTTCCTCAGGCAATACAGCATGGGTGTGGTTTCTACTATGAAAAGCAGTTAGCAGTACAATCAAGTAATGATAAAATATCACTGACATTTTTTCAAAATTGCCATAATTGCAGACATTCTATGCATTTTTCCCTTACTTTTTTCTCCCGAACAGCCTAATTTGTCATTAGCTCTTGCAATCGACAATACAAAAATGCTCTCCAAAAGCTAGAACTTAAGAAGCACCATTATTTTTGGCTTCTTTCCCCCAGTATCCATCTTTTCAGCATCCCATTGTAGTTCAGTAAACGAGGCTGTGAACTTCCCAGTTCCTATGAAGGGATCAATTGTTTTTAAAATCTCCTCTACTTACATCAATAAATGTTTAATCAACCCTGTTTGTTATTCAAACAACTTTGCTGAAAAGGCTGTGTGCTTCTTATTGCAGCCCTAGCAATATATAACCTGACTTTCCTAAAGCAGCCCTGGAAGTTAAGT
The DNA here is from genome assembly GCF_059756535.1 of Pantherophis guttatus. Taxonomy (NCBI): domain Eukaryota; kingdom Metazoa; phylum Chordata; class Lepidosauria; order Squamata; family Colubridae; genus Pantherophis; species Pantherophis guttatus. The sequence goes on from NC_142063.1 coordinate 156,143,358, forward strand.
TTTTGAGGCTGTGACTGGGCAAAGAAACATCCAATCATTTCATCACAACGACATAGACAGTACAGCAGTGTCATATTTATTTATTTATAATACTTATAGGACACCCAGCTTACCTTAAGGCAAAAATCCTTGTTGGATCTTTGAAGGAGTACTAGTCCAACCCCTGCAGATTTGGGCAATCCATAGCCAGATATTGTAGATTCAAAAAGGATTGGCCAAACCTTCATTCATTCTCCAAAACTGGGGTTCCAACAGAGTGCATTCTCAGTAGTGGGTGATATCATTACACTCCATCTCTTCCATTTTGATACAAAGGTATTTGGAAGTTCATGAAAATAAAATCCAACACACCGAACTGAACTGGATCAGAAGTTCAAACAGAATTGTCTGCATACAGTACCCATTATAAAGGACCTGCCGTGAAGGCCACTCTTACTCTATCTACCCTCAATATTTATGGGCTTGTTTTTTATTAATTTTTTGTATCATAATTTCTTTCTTGGAGTTCAAATCTGCAAGAAGTCAAGTTTATCCTTCTGACAAATAACAACAGCAATAGCACTTAGACTTATATATTGCTTCACAATGCTTTATAGCCCGCTCTAAGCTGTTTACAGAGTCAGCATATTGCCTCCAACAATTTGGCTCCTCATTTTACCTCAGAAGGATGGAAGCCAGTCAGCATCGAACTCCTGAAGTGAGCAGTGAGTTAACCTGCTATACCGTATTCTAACCACTGTGCCACCATGGCTCTTGAACTAGGATGCACAAAGAGATAGTGGTTGGGACAGAGTCACCCAATGAGATATATAGTCCATTCTTCCCATCATAATTATACCACATTTAATAATTAACCATTACAGCAGACAAAATGATATCCAACAGTAAAGACTTGTTATGGAATGTATGTGAAAATATATAGTCCTGTATAAAGCCTGCTGATGGAAATTAAGTGGGACCTCAGGCTTTCCAGATTCTGCTGCCAGATTTCAGTGGCACCATAACTTCTATTGTGGTTGCCACCATTTTTGTCTTTCCAATGTATCTTCTACTCCTTCTCAACCAATGACAGGCCTTGACATAGTCCACAAAAGCAAATCTCTTTTAGTTATTTGCTATCGCAAACAGAATAATAACTCCCCATCAAATTCCTTAAAAGACTTTTTGATAATAATGAGAATATTGATCACACATGTTTTTATCTCTTCTGGTCCTCATCAGGAGCCCAATCAATGAGCTGGATAAAAGATGATACACATTCCTTTTTACTGTTTGTAGTGGTAGGAAAAATGTGGATTTAAAACTGGGATTAAAAAAAAACAATTTTAGAATTAGTTGTACAAATGGAGAAGGATGAGGAAAATCCATTTTAAATCAATCAGTTAATTGGTTAATTAGGCTGGGAGAGAAATCAATTCATTTCATAGGTGGGAAATTGGAAATCAATTTACTGGTATGATAAGAAAATGAAATTCATTGCTATATTGTTATTGTCTGAATGGGAAATGAAATTGGGGAGACTGGAGCAAATGAACATATTATTCTAAAGCTGTAAAACTGCATTTTATTCTTTTAATTACATACATTATGTTTAATTTAATCATTTTATTTTAATTTACCTGGTTTCATACTATTCTGTGAATGATTATTGCCCCACAACAGTTAAATGGATCCTTGTGTACTTTTGTCTGTCCCCATGCTCAAATTTTATTTTCATAAAGAAACCCATGTATTGAAAAAACCTTAAAACACTAATGATCTTTCCTTCCAAGGGTATCGCTGATAAATGAATGTCTCACTACTTAAGTAAGGTGAAATTTTGTGGCTTCCACCCAAATGCCATTTACAACTGGAGTATAAAATAATAGCACATCCAATCTAGATGACTTTCTTGATTGTATCTCTTCTACCTCCCACTGTGGCTCCCAGCTTTTTCTCGGTTTTTCCCTACAGGTCATGCAGACTTATTAATGTGTCCCATGTTGCATAGGATGTCCCATGTAGAAAATAGTTATGTCAAGTGCAATCTCAACTATTAAAATCCTAAAATTTCCTGGCACTCAGCCCTAAAAGCAACCTGAGTCAAGGAAATGCCAAATTCTCTTCTTGCACCAAGACACTCCAGAGATCTTACTTTACTGAGATGTGATCAACAATTGCCTGCCAGCTACAGCTCCCCACCTCCACCCCAGTCATTCTAGTAATCTCTTTGCAATTTATCATTTGATCATCTCATTTCATCTCAGCTTCAAATTGTCAGACTTTTTCCCCCCTCATCCCCATTTATACTGTTATTTGAACGACTTCAGACTGAACCAGCCATAAGCAACACACTCATTTTGGACGCTAACAAAACTGAGAAAGGATGTGAGTTAATGTTGTCTAAATAGTGAGTTTCTAGATTTCAGATCTATATTCTCACAAGGTCAGAACTGTGCCCTTCTTCCTTAGTCCATCACTAGATAGCAATTCATCTTCTAGAAATCTTCTCGCTGGAGCTAAAAGAAGCCATTTTTCAATCTAACTGAAGGTTAGGAAATAGTTTGAGAAGTCACCGATTTTTCTGCCAGTTGCAACCTCCCAAGTCCCCTTTACCACTCATCTTTGATTTTGACCCCATCAATTGTTATCATGCTGTCTACAAGGGGATGGGGCCCTCAAGGAAACAGGATTCCCTGGCCCAGATTGGCAGATGTCAGAACCCCAACATTCACAGGAAGGATTTTACATTCATTGAAAAATTCTATGCCTGCTGGAGATGTATGTATAATTAGGCTATAATCAAGATAAAAGGAGCCTGCACACATGTCTCAGAATTAAAATGCACATACCACAGCGTGCCACAGTTACCCTAGTTGTTCTCTAGGCTGTTTTATTAGATGCAGATTAAATGGAAGGAGGAAGGCAACTTGTGTGGCTTCACTGAACTGATGCTGCACACCTTCCCCAGATAGTATTACAGCAAAACAGCAAGCTTAATTTCTCCAAATGGCATCCTGTGCAGTGCCTAAAATAAAATGGGGAACTAGGGTGCCCTAAGGTGTGCGTAAGGAAAGTAGTTAAATGAAATAAATGTGCTCAGCCCTGGAAGAGGATACTCAAGAAAGCTCCGCAAGAGACAGACTGTGTAGCTGGTGTGCAGGTTTGTTCACATACTGGAAAAATATAAAGTATGCTGTTGCTTTTACGCCTTTGGTTTACCTGTCCCAGGTGTTGGTTAATTATAAGAGTGATGTAATCTCAATTGAGGATGCTATTTTTCTCCTTCCATTTCCTTTTTTTACCACAATGGGAAGAAACCTGTTGCCAATTGCTTGCTAGAAGGCTCTCACAGACAAAATTCTCACAGACAAGATTCCTAACACATACAGCTCTCCTCTGCATTTATTTAAAATGTCCTCCCTATGACATGGTTTTCACAATGGGATTGTGCCAACCAAGGCTCATTTTGGTGGGAGCTTGAAAGGTTCTTCTGTGATACTCCAAGGTTTTACTGCACATTTCTAAGATGAACAAAGAGATTCCACTCAACCTCATCAGCTAGGTTGGAAAGTATGGACAGTGGATCACACAAGAAGAGATACTGTATATCAAGACCTGATTTCTTCTGAGAATTTGAAGGAGCATCGCACAAAGTGCAGTCTTAATTAGTTCATCTGCATATATGTTGCCTAGCAACAGAGTACAGCTTCAGGGAAGTTGCTTTTGGAGCTAATTTCATTCTGTTGTGTGAAAGGTGATGGGTAATATGGCGTACACTAGTTCTCCACTTACGATCGTAATAATCAGGATGATTGTAACTTGGGTCATCCATGTGTCCAACTCATTTTTATGACCTTTTTTGCAGCAGTCATTAAGCAAATCCCATGGTTGTTAAGGAAGTCCCACAATCATTAAATGAACCTATTCTTTGCTATGAAGCATTTTTGCCAAAAACTATAAGTAAACACTGTTCTTCAGAGAAAAAAACTTAATAAATCATGGTCATGTGACGGCAAGTTGCTACAAACAGCTGTAAATGTGGGCCTAGCACCCAAAATGTGGTTACGTTACGATGGGGAGTGTCTCTCAGAACTTCAGAACCAGTTCTGAAGGCGGCATCTATTGGAACTTTGAAAACCACTAAGTGAGCAGCTGTAAATTGAGGACTATATGTACAGTGATGCAGAGGTGGTATTCAGCAGGTTCTGACAAGTTCTAGAGAACCAGTAGCGGAGATTTTGAGTAGTTCGGAGAACCAGTAAATACCACCTCTGACTGGCCCTGCCCCCATCTATTCTCTGCCTCCCGAATCCCAGCTGATCGGGAGGAAATGGGGATTTTGCAGTAACCTTCCCCTGGAGTGGGGAGGGAATGGAGATTTTACAGTTTCCTTTCTCTGCCACGCCCACCAAGCCATGCCAGGCCCACCAAGCCACGCCCACAGAACCGTAGTAAAAAATTTTGAATCCTACCACTGCAGTGATGGTGTTCTTTTTTTTTTTAATTAAATAAATTTTTATTTGTTTAAAAGTACAAACAAAACAGAACTAGTGACAACAAAACATACAGAACAAAATATGTAAACAAAGATTTCAAATATACATTTTGTCAAATATATATTGTCAACAACAGTAATGTATGTTCTTATTTGTGTTTTGACTCTTCCTTGTTTGATCTTACTCATATATCTATCTTTATGATTCATTGTTAATTTAGTGATGGTTTTCTTAAGCCTGCCCTGATCTGCTCTGATAGCTTTGAAAAGTGATCAAGCTTCCTTCATCTTGGTTTGATAAACCAAGCAAAGTTCATCAAGTGGCAAACTTAATTCATTGAATTCAGCCCGCTCCTTCTTGTGACTTTTACTAACAAGGTACTAGACTTGCTTCAGATTCTAAGCATATAATCCCACTCACAAATTTTCTTTAGGTATTTCCAGATACTACAGACTATCAAATAGGCCTCATAATAGCATGTGGGAATGATCTTGTGAGATCGGTGGAAAAACCACAAACAGAGAAAAATGGCAGTTGGATTTAAAGAAGGTTTGGAGGGTGGCAAACATCTCAGAAGATACCCTCCCTAATTTCTTGGACTGTAAAAAGAGGGGAGAGATGTACTTCCAGATTTGCAAGATTCTGTTAAGCAAATTTATTGTTATGTATGTTAATTTTGGGCGGGCAGTTTGAATTAACTGACCATCAGCTGATTGGCTGACCACCACAGCTGCAAGGGAGCTGTTTCCCCTGGTCAGTCGCTGGGTTCTCACCCTACAATAAAGAGCTGTTGTCACTCACTGCCTGGCTTGCTGCATCCTCATTCACCCAACTTAACATTGGCGACAAAGGTGGGATTTTGAGACCAGAAGCCACAGAAAGAGCTGAAGCCACGAGCCGATGAGAGAGCTGCAAACCCGAATCCAGCCAGGTGAGCGTAGCACTTGGAGAATCTACCAACGATGTCTACCTACGTGCCGCCAGCGCCTTCCAACCCAACGGAAGAGAAGTGGGGATCCTACATGTCCCGCTTTGAATGCTTCCTGGTAGCCAGCAACCTACAGGGGCTACCCGACGTACGGAAGAAAGCCCTGTTCCTGAGCCATTGTGGACCCAAGGTGTTCAATATGGCCGAGGCCCTGTTGGAACCGAACTCGGTCCACACCATCTCGTGGCAGACACTTCAGACACTGCTGAGGGACCACTATGCCCCAACGCCATGGAAGTACGTCCAACGGTTCGACTTCTGGCAACAGCTGCAGCATGAGGGAGAATCAATCAGCGAGTACGTCGCTGCCCTGCGCAAGGCCGCAAACCAGTGCGAGTACTGAGATCTCGATGAGATGCTGCTAGAGCAACTAATCTGCGGAGTGAGAGATATTCGCTTGCAGAGGAGGTTGCTCGCAAAGACAAATCTCACTCCACACATCGCACTGGATGTGGCGAGGGCTCACAAATCCTCATCCAAGGCAGCCGAGAGACTACAGGGGACGACACAGAGCAGAACGGCACAGAAGTCAGCCCCGGTTCACCAGGAAACTGTAGGCACGGGAGCGAGGAGGAATCGGACGAGGAGGTCTGCCGGACTGAACAGTACCGGCAGGACTGGCGAGGCCAGCGAGATGCCTGTGCGAGTTGTGGGGGACCCCATCCGTGCCAGACCTGCAAGTTCCGGGACGCCATTTGCCGGCAATGAGAGCAGAAGGGGCACATCGCCAGAGTCTGCAGAGCCAAGCAGAACCCCCATTACAAGCCGCAGAGCAACACTAGCCAATCAGAGATGGCGCAGCAGACGAGAATCAATCCGAAGAGTGGCTACGGGAAGAGCACGAAATCTGAGGATCTCGAGGCCTGCACCATCCGAATTGGCCGGACCTGCACATCCCCCGGGGAGAAGACCTACATGACGGTTGACATCGAGGGGCATGAGTGCGTAATGGAGATCGACACCGGATCCCCAATTACCATCATGTCCTGGGACAAGCTAAAGAAGGCTGTCCCCAGCATCCAGAGACAGCAGCTACGGCACCAGCAGCTGGGACTGCGCGATTACCAGGGGAACCGCATCCCCGTGGAAGGACTCGGTGAGTTCCAGGTGGAGTACGGGGAATTCCGGGAGAAGCTTCCCCTCACCGTGGTCAGCGGAAAGCTCCCAAGCCTCCTGGGCATGGACTGGTTCAGAGCCCTGGGCATGGGATTCACCAGAGTCCAAAACGTGAAAAGCATCCTGAAGGACGACCTGATTCAGGAGTTCCAGGATGTGTTCGATGAGCGGCTCAGCAAGTATGTAGGGACCCCTATCTCATTCAACCTCGACCCCAATATTGCCCCCATGGCTGAAACCCAGGAGGGTACCCTTTGCCCTAAATCCCAAGATTGACATGGAATTGGACAAATTGATAAAACAGGGGGTGTTAGTGCTAGTCGATCATGCCCGATGGGAGACCCCATTGTGACCCCTGTTAAGCCGGACGGGTCTGTGCGCATCTGCGCAGACTATAAGTGTACGATCAATAAGGCCCTGCAACAGAGTGCTTACCCGATTCCGATCGTACATCATCTACTGCATTCCCTAGGGCCAGGCAAGATCTTTGCTAAACTCGATCTTGCGCAGGCGTACCAGCAGTTGCCAGTAGTTCACGCTACCGCAGAGACACAAACTATAGTAACACATAGAGGTGCCTTCAAGTGTACCAGACTCCAATTCGGAGTCAGCATAGCTCCAGCACTGTTCCAGAGCATCATGGAGCAACTGTTACAGGGGATCCCCGGGGTGGTCCCATATTTTGATGACGTGCTTGTCACTGCAGAAGACAAACAGCAGCTAGGGGAGAGATTGAAACAAGTTCTAGGGAAATTCAGGAGTGCAGGACTCAGGGTCAAACGCAACAAGTGCATGATTGCAGTCCCTTCCGTGGTTCCGTAGACGGAAAAGGCATACACCCCACTGAAAGCAAGATTAGGGCGATCCGAGAGGCTCCCACTCCCAAAGATAAGGCGGAACTACAAGCGTTCCTGGGACTATTGAACTTTCACACAATTTTTCTAAGGGACAAGGCAACAGTAGCGGAGCCCCTGCAGAGACTGTTGGCCAAAAAGTCCAAATGGGTTTGGGGGAAGGTTGAAGCTACCGCATTTGCTGCTGTAAAGAGCAAATGTCAGCCAAGAGTTTCCTAATTCAGTACAATTCTACGCTTCCATTAGTGCTAGTCTGTGATGCGTCCCCCTTCGGCATGGGGGCCGTCCTGAGCCATAGACTACCGAACAATCTAGAGGCACCCATTGCCTACTACTCCCGGACTCTTTCAAGCGCCTAACGGAACTACAGTCAACTTGACAAAGAGGCCCTGGCAGCTGTTCAGGAGTCAAGAAGTTCCACGAATACCTGTTCGGCAGAGACTTCGAACTCATCACAGACCATCACCCCCTTCTGAGTCTCATCGCGGGGGACTGACCCACCCCGGAAGCCCTATCTCCCAGGATGACACACTGGGCCATCTTCCTGGCAGCATACTCCTATCGCCTGGTACATTGACCAGGGGTGAGCATGGGCAATGCCGATGCCCTCAGCCGTTGCCCATTACCGGACAGGATAGAGGACCCCACACCTGGAGTTCCAGTCCTGCTGATTGATGTCTTGGACTCAGGGCCCATCACTTCAGCAGAGGTGGCAAGGGCCTCAACCAGAAACCACGTGATTAGGAAAGTCACGAGTTGAGTCACAAGGGGGTGGCCAGAAAAGACTGACGGCGGGGAATTCAAACACTTTGCTAACAAAAAGGGTGAGCTGACAATGCAAGGGGGGTGTCTTTTGTGGGGCGATCGGGTTATTGTTCCCTTGTGCCTAAGAGAAAAAGTTTTAAATCTATTGCATGAGGGGCACCCCGGGATTGTGAGGATGAAGGGGTTAGCTAGGAGTTACGTATGGTGGCCCCTAATGGATAAAGACATCACTGAGTAGGTGGGGAAGTGCACAAAGTGCACCCTGGTCACCTGAGAGACCTTGTATGCTAATGTCAACCCCAAGTGACTTCTGGGAGGGGAGGAGTGTTATGTATGTAGATTTTGGGCGGGTAGTTTGAATTAACTGACCATCAGCTGATTGGCTGACCACCACAGCTGCAAGGTATATAAAGGGAGCTGTTTCCCCTGGTCAGTCGCTGGGTTCTCACCCTACAATAAAGAGCTGTTGTCACTCACTGCCTGGCTTGCTGAGTCCTCATTCACCCAACTTAACACTTATAATAAAATTAGACTTAGTATTTCTGAATCTGTTTCTTATCTGTATTACCTTGAAGTGCTAAGAGCCTCTAGAACAAGGGTCTCCAACCTTGGCAACTTTAAGACTTGTGGACTTCAACTCCCAGAATTCCTCAGCCAGCAAAGCAAAGCTGGCTGAGGAATTCTGGGAGTTGAAGTCCACAAGTCTTAAAGTTGCCAAGGTTGGAGACCCCTGTTCTAGAAGATCTATAAGGGTAAACTTGACCACACTGGGTGCCTGACAGGAAACAACAAAGGGAGGGGGGGATGATAAAAGCAGTTGTGCCTTGAAATAACTTGCACTCCTTTTGTTTGTGTACCATGGTGGCACACTAATATATGAAAAGATGAAACTTCTATCCCAATGACACTGCTTTTAATTTTAGTCCAAGTGGCCTCAGTATTGAAATAATAAAAATAATTTTAATAATCCAAAGTTCAAAATTGTGCAAGTACATCTGTCTCCCAACCATATTCTTAAATGTTCATAGTCACATTTTTCATATCTTCCACTTAATCCAGGGAGGATATTCCTGATAAAAACTAAGTCAACACACTGTAAACGAACCCAGAGACCTAAGAGGGAAATTTTTGTTGGAAAAAAAAACTCCTATTGGAATTCACCCCAATAACATTTTCTGTAGTGGTTGCTTTAAAAGCATAAGTTTTATATCTGAGTGTTGAAGAGTTGATGTCCTACTTCTACTTCCTTGGTGGACAAATGAGAGATATATGAAATACATGAATAATTGTGTCCCAAGGGTGTTTTTTTTTCCTCAAAAGGCAACTGAACTTTCTTTGTTTTACTTGAAAACGTTTCCCTTCTCATCCAAGAAGCTTCTTCAGTTCTGACTTTGGGACAGCCATGACCTGGATGACTGAGAATCTCCATAGACATGAATAATTGTGGAGCATGTGAATATTCTGTGAATATTCTATGTACAAGAACTTTTATCACGGTAGGTGTTAGTATGTTTATGGTCTTTGTAGAAAATGTATATAAAAAGGAACTAAAAAATAAATATCTCTCAAGGAGTACTTGAAAGTTGAGGCAATATTTTTTTTAAAAGCACACAGAAGAATATGACTTCCCCAATAGATTCATAATCAGTAATAAACTCAGTCATGTAAAGTCAGTTTTCCAGTTTTCAGCTACTGCAACCTAATGCTACTTTCATAAAAATCAGCAGAGCAAAGCCACTTTATACTCTCAGTACTTGTTACTGATGAGAAAAACACACACATGCATGCTTTCATGCAGATTCTTTCCAAAAACATAATTTGCTAATGACTATCATGCAACTAATATTTTTAAAACATTCCATAAAGGAAAATGTTTACAAGCAAATGAAGTTCACTGAATCGTTTCCCTTTAAAAAAATATTTATGGGCCTAAAATACCCAGATAATTTACTCTCCCTCCATGTCAGGGCTAATGAAAACCAAATGCAATATAGCCTATGAATTAGGCCTTTCCAGGAGATTGTGAGTTCTAGCCAGTGGTGAAATGTAAAATTTGTTACTACCGGTTTGGCCGAAGAGGTTGTTTAAAAGCCTCTGACGATCCCAGCTGACTTGCCTGATCATCAGAGGCTTTTTTTTCTTTTAAAAGCCTCTGACGATCCCAGCTGAGTTGCCTGATCGTTTTAAAAGCTTCTGACGATCCCAGCTGAGCCGCGCGATCATCAGAGGCTTTTTTTTACTTTTAAAAGCACTTTTTTGGCCAAAGAGGTTGTAGAAAAATGCTTTTAATTTTTTTTTTAAAAAAGCCTCTGATGATTGCGCAGTTCAGCTGGGCATGGGGGGGGAGGGATTTTTGCTACCAGTTCTCCAAACCACTCCGCCGCCCTCACTACCGGATCAGGTGATCCGGTCCGAACCGGGAGCATTTCACCCCTGGTTCTAGTCCTGCCTTAGGCAGGAAAGCTGGCTTATGACCTTGGACTAGTCTCTCTCTCCCAGCCCAATTTACCTCACAGGGTTGTTGTAGGAAAAATAGGAGGAGGAAGGACTCTTAGATATGTTTACTGCCTTGAGTCATTTATAAAAGCAATATTTTTTTTTAAAAAAAACTAAATCTAATCTGATTTGCTTATATAAAAGCTCCATTCCTTCCCCACCAAGCAACATATGTAGTAACTGATGTTGTAGAAAGACATATAAGTTGGATGTTCAGTTTGAAGTTGACATAGGATTGATCACATCAGTAGAACTTGAATAAAACTATATTTTTAAAATAACTTTTTAAAATTATAATCACTTGATCTCATTTCTTGATACTATATCCATCAATAGATAGATGAAAGACAACAAAAGATCCTTAAAACATTAGCTCATTGTGTAAATACATTTTAATATCTATTTATTATTACTACATCTGTAATATCAGATGTTGGTATTGTATTCAGGAGACTTCTGGGAGTTGAAGTTCACATATCATTAAGTTGACACATTGGAGAAACACTTCTCTAGAGCTTCCTTATTCTATAACATGATGTTATAATTGATTATAGTATGTTCCAGTATTAATATTAGTATATTCTCTTTATTCCATGCCTATAGCACACTTAATTATAGACACATTACCATAGCAATGCATTTCAGGTTCACATCTACAAATAAGTCATGGATGATTCAACTTTTGTCACACACAAATCTGGATTTAAACAGTAATAGGATAAACCAAGGCTCTCAAAAGTCAAACCTCATGGGCTGATTTGGATCAGTTGGACTGGAAAAGGGAATCAGCATCAAATTGTCAATCCCACTTCCTCTATACTGGTCAGTCCAATGTCCCCATGACTTGTCATTCCTGAAATTATGGCCCAAGTCTCCCATAGACCCACCCACACCTGAGCGTTCAGAAAAATACTTCTCCAATCATATCTTTCAAGTATCTCCTCATAAGCTGTGAACCAATTGTCAAAGACCACTCCAACCAGATCTGTGAAACCTTATCTAGATTTGAATTTAACAAAAGCAGCTCCTAGATGGCATTTAGATCCCAAAAAGTTGTCATGTATGTACCCTAATGTTCAGCCAAAATGTTGGAGATGTGAATGTTTGGATGCTACGTATTATCATGTTTGGTGGACCTGTAGGAAAGTTAAGGTTTTTTGGATAAAAATTTGGTGGGTCATGCAGAATGTTTTGAAGAAAAAAATTCAATTTTCTCCACAACTGTTTTTATTGGGTATAGTTAAGGGTTTTACATTGGGTGAAACAAAATTGATATTGTATATGATAACAGCACAAGATTGTTGATAGGTAAATACTGGAAGAATGAAGCTTTGCCCACTATCGAGGAATGGACTTTGAAGATGGCCAGTTTTGCAGAGATGGCGAAGATTTCAGCATATTTAAAAGATTGTTCACAAGAGACTTATGAATGGGAATGGAAAAGGTGGATAGAATATGTTCAGAACAAATATCAAACTAGAAAGTATCAAATAGCTTTTATTTGAAAATAATGTATTGGAAATATTTTAATGTAATGAGGTAAAGAGAAAAATTATACAGGGGAGGGAGGGGTTTAAGTTTATATATAAGTGTTATATTAAGGGTTTTTTATGAGTATGAGTATATTATAGGGAAGTCTGGGGGGAGGGGAGGGTTAGGGAGGGTTAGGGAGGTTGGGAAGTCTGGGGGGGAGGTGGGGGGGGAAAAAGGGGTGAAAATGTAATTGTAAAACTTTTGCAATAAAAAAAAAAAAAGCAGCTCCTGTTTATCTTTTCTATGAAAATGCTTTCACACCAGGACTCAGCAGAAGTCTTCCTGCTCTTTCACTATAGGCAAAAGGATGTTACTGAATCTTTTCGTCCAGTCTAGTACCAGTGATACCCAAATGTCTTCTCCTAATGCTTTTAGGAAATTTTAAACTCATTAAGAGGACAAGATTTTTTATTTTTGTTTCCCATTGGCAATCGCACTTTTCAAAATCCTATCTGTATTTCTTAATCTATACTAAAGCCAGGAGGGAAATATTATATAGCCAGCTCTGGCATGTTGAATTTTTTACAAAGGGTTACAACAAGGACTTTTTTTCCAATTAAAATACATGCTTATGGCTACAGGGACAAACTTTGCACAACCTAAGGAAAAAGATACATTACTAAAGCTTGGGAATTTAAACTTGGAGAATACACAGCAATTATGAAACTAACAGTGTTAGTTTAATTAAATTTAAACAAAAATGGCTTTCACATATGCCAAACATCATGCAGTGAGACAAATGCAAACATTTAGGGTATGGTTTCCAAAGTTTATATAGATAAACATGGTAAATTAAATTTTACTAACTTTGTACTAATTGATTGTATAGTACTATTTGTATATTATTTTATACAAATTAATTGTATAGTATTTTTATCCAATGAGTAATATACATTTTTAAATTATATGTTTGTTTTAAACAAATAAATAGAAAGGTTTTTTTCTTAGAATAAAATCTAAAAATAATAGCAGAATGAGTAGAAGGTAAACTATTCTGGACAAATAATATTTTCTCAACAGAACTACCTGTTTTATTCCTTCTTGTTGGGGGAATTTGAATGATCATTAAAAAGGATGCAATAGCGAATAAGGTAAAAGTGCTACTGATTGACAGCCTTATAAAATTATTTTATCAACCCACAAAAAGCTTTTATAAGATGGATATTTTTTGCATCATAAAAGTCATCCCTGTATATAAGAATTCAGTGATTTCCAAACATGATTAGTATTGCATATGCTGTGAAGGTAAATTGGGTTAGTTGCCTGAAGACTCTTACTGTCTAGAGTTTGAAGAAAAAAAACCAATAACGAGTAATGGGGAAATAATATTCCAGATTATATTAAACTGAGTCCCCCAAACTTTCTGTGAAAAATATCTTAGTTGAAACCTATAGGAGTACTGAAGAGAAAAAAAATGTTAAGTCTTGAAAAAGTCAGGCAAATACATGGCAATGCTTTTCAATATGAATTCACTTATGTCCCAGAAACTGATGTAGCTAAAAGTCAGTGTTACACAAAATCATCTGTGATCAAGTCTGACTGAACTCAGTGAATAATCCTCTAGCGTAAACAGATATGACAGCTAAATACTTACATTTATCAGAATTACAGGTTTTCTTGTGTTCCCTAAGACATTTGAGACATAGTACTTAAACTAAATGTTTTTGCAGTAGATGAAGTGGCAAAGGATTCCCCACCCCACCCATGTTTGGTACCATCATCAGAATTTGAAGGCAGATGTCCAGGAATGCCTGTAGAAGAACAACCAGGAGGAGATCCCTATGGCAATTTTAAGCAACTTTCTCCAGGCAGAGTACCCTCTGGTTTTCAAGAACTAAAATTCTTATGCCAGCGACAGAATTCTAGGAAGTCAAATCCACACTTCTGCCATAAACATAGAATAGAATAGAATAGAATAGAATAGAATAGAATAGAATAGAATAGAATAGAATAGAATAGAATAGAATAGAATAGAATAGAATAGAATAGAATAGAATAGAATAGAATAGAATTCTTTATTGGCCAAATGTGATTGGACACACAAGGAATTTGTCTTGGTGCATATGCTTTCTATGTACATAAAAGAAAAGATGCATTCATCAAAAATCATAAGGTAAGCGTTGTAAGGTACAACATTTATAACACTTAATGATAGTCATAGGGAACAAATAAGCAATCAAATCACATTAGGAAACAGTTAATATAAATCTTAAGGATACCAGCAACAAGGTTACAGTCATACAGTCATAAGTGAGAGGAGATGGGTGATAGGGACGATGAGAAGATTCATAGTAATGCAGACTTAGTAACTAGTTTGACAGTGTTGAGGGAAATATTTGTTTAGCAGAGTGATGGCGTTTGGGAAAAAACTGTTCTTGTGTCTCAATCTCCATTCAGGTCCTCAATGGAAGGCAGGTTGGTAGCAATTGTTTTTTCTGCAGTTCTAATTATCCTCTGAAGTCTGTGTCTGTCTTGTTGGGTTGCAGAACCAAACCAGACAGTTATAGAGGTACAGATGACAGACTCAATAATTCCTCTCTAGAACTGGATCAGCAGCTCCTTGGGCAGTTTGAGTTTTCTGAGTTGGCGCAGAAAGAACATTCTTTGTTGTGCTTTTTGGATGACGTTTTTGATGTTAGGTGTCCATTTTAGGTCTTGAGATATGGTAGAACATGTAATTAATATATCATTATAGTTTATGAATTGCTTCTGTTTAGGGTTTTAGTCTGTTGGCAGGTATGTCTACAGGGAGCTGATCAACAAGAGAACAAATGGGCACAACTGGAAATCCCGATCTTTTTAAACATTCTTCATACACACTTAAACAGGGCTTCCATCATTTTGACTCTGTTGATGCCTCTTGTGAATGTCCCTGCTTGTAAACTGCTTGTAAACTCAAACAGGTCAGTTGGCATGGTCAAGATCCAGAAGCAGTTGGAATCTTAGGCACATTCTTTCTTGTTATAGGATAGAATAAGAGAAATGCGAATGCCTGGGCAAGTTTCTCTCTGCTATATCTTTTATTCTTGTGAGCTGTGGTGGCGCAGTGGTTAGAATGCAGTATTGCAGGCTACTTCTGCTTACTGCTGGCTGCCTGCAATTTGGCAGTTCAATTCTCACCGGCTCAAGGTTGATTCAACCTTCTATCCAGGGGTGGGTTCTACTTATCTTTACTACCGGTTTGCAGTGGGGCCACACGCACGCACGCGAGCGAAGCAAGCACACACGCACGCTCTTCTGTACAAGCACAGAAGCTCTGTGCATGCGCAGAAGCATTTTCATGACGTTGGGGTCGGTGGGCGGAGCCTCCCGATGGTTTTACTACTGGTTCTATAGAACCGGTGCGAACCGGGGGCAACCCACCACTGCTTCTATCCTTCCGAGATCAGTAAAATGAAGACCCAGATTGTTTGGGGCAAAATGATAGCTCTGTAAAACACTTAGAGAGGGCTGTAAATCACAATGAAGCAGTATATACAGTAAGTCTAAGTGCTATTGCTATTGCTATTCCAAACAAAATCAAGGGAGTTAATTTAGAGTTTCTTTCTGAAACATATTTTACTGTTTCTCAGGGCCAAATAAACTTTTCTCTTTCCAAGGCCTGTCCTATATTTCTACACACCATCACGCCCAATTTTTCAATTTTTCCTCGACGGACTTTCAAACATGCCCTAGTTTGCCCTCTCCACTGGACATATTAAAATCTCAATAGTGTCTTATTTTAGATTTATTGAGAGGGTTTATTTTATTTTGTGTTTGGTTTAGTTTGTTATTTTGTTTCTTTTTTAAACATTATTTTCCACTTCTGCATATATCCAGTCTTACTCATTTTATCTCCAGCCCTCTCAACACTATCCACTTGAATTTACTGTTAGAGCCAACAGTTATGAGCTACGTTAATAAGGCTAATTAAAACTCTTTTGCTTCAGCGTGTAATTGCCTGTTACATTCACAATTGGTTCACATGGATAAACTTTTCAGGTTATGTAGCAAATAATGTTACATTATCTGTAATTTCCATCCAAAAAAGTTTTTGCTATCAACCAAGACTTCAATTGAGTTTTCTATCACATTATTGCTTGGGAGCTCTGTCATTACTGTAAAGAAGTGTCATGTTTTATTGAGAGTTCACTCTAAAAATTAGTATTAGATATAGAAAGCTAAATAGTTAGTTGGATGGATTCATGCCAATCCAATTTATTCTCTTAGAGTTACAGGATAAATTTGAAAGAACATTTGGAAAAAAGTGGGACCTCAAAATTAATGTAATTCTTTTAAAATCAGTAAAACTATGGCAAGTTAAAACAACGGGGAATTTTAATCCCATAATCCAGGACAAAAGAGATGATTTGCCACCAGTCAGTATTTTGGAGGTGGTCCAGGCTAGTACAGAAATTATGATAGTATGTGCTCAGTTAAGCCACTTCTCTAATATAAATGTTTATAAAATATCACAGTGATTTAACATCAGTACATAAGCATGTATTTCCATAAGTCTCTATAATGGTACCTAGTTATGCAACCTCGTTTATTCAGTTAATTGGTTAGTATGTAAAAGTTTGGATTTTGAGATTGATATACTTATACACATGTATGGTATATATGGACTACAAATGTGGGTCTTTAGCAAATTCAGCTTTATAATAAACTTCTGAGTTTGACAAATTGGTCAAATAGGCTTAGATTCAAGTTTGTATTTCTATTCAGAAAATAAAGACAATTTTCACCTGCATTTTTATACTAGCCTTTTTTTCTTTTTTAATTTGCTCAGATAGTTAACCTTTTATACAGTGTTAAAATCTTGCCAGTTCTCCTTAGCATCAGGCTGCCTGAGCATTCTATAATATCACTAAGAATATCATTTTTATCTATCTGGGTCACCTGGAGTACAGATTATCTGGTATTAATTTTGCATTTAATCTTCACATCCAGGGATTTTCTTGATTATTGTAGCTTGCTCTTTCTTGTTGAAGTAGCAAGTTCATGAGCATTTCACAAATCCTTTTCCAAAATGGATGCTCATCTATTCACAAAATGGCTGCCAAAACCAATTATTTACTAGAAATCAACTTGGTTGGTCTGAAGAATTGTCAACATTGCATTAGAGCAACTGTTCCTTCTTAGGAATTTGCCTAGTCATCAAAGGATTATGCATGTTTCATGCTTAGGATAGATGAAAGAATTATGCAGCATCAGTATATGATCTGCAATAGTGGACATCTATGTATTTTTAATATTTCAATTTGGTTTTTTTTATGAGAATTTTCAAGCAATCTGATATAAATTTCCAAGTCACACGTCTTCCTGTAAAAAATGTAATTTTGTACCATATATTCTGATCCACGAGATAGATGGATGAAATCTGATATCTGAATTAAAACAGCATTAAACTCATAGCATTCCAAGGTTTTCCTACAGTCCAATGTAAGCTATTGTTTTATAGCAAATACAAGCTGAAGGGACTGACTCATAGTACAGCAGAAAGACAAATGAACATCCTTTCAGCTCCAAGCAGATGCTGTTTGTGGAGAAAGATGAAACGATGATAGATTGTAAGAAATGTAAGGAATGATAATGCAAAAAGAAGTTGTAGCTTGGTTGGTGCAGACAGTTGTTGATGTCTGGTGATCACATCTTAATGATTGAAGATCCCAGGGAGTCTGCTCCATGCAGGAAACTCTGAGATCTTTATGGATCCAACTGCACTTGAGCTTGGCTAAGCATAAGAGGGTTTTAGGATTTTAGTGGCTACAAGAATTACAGTCATAGGCACTCATTTTAGACATAGATTAAAGGAGCTAAAATGACCTGCGGACTAATACAAGCACTTGGGGAAGAGCATCATGAATGGATTTTATCATGCCACATGTTTTTAATGTATAATACTGAATTTGATATATCTGTTGTTGTTATTCAATTCAATTCAATCCTTTATTGTCAGAGTACAACATGTGTACTATGACCACGGTGTGAGTCATCCCTGAGGATTTTCCTCACTCTTCTAAGGCAGCAAGCCCTAGCGATGTCATCTAGTAGTATCAGTGGTATTATTGTTGTTATCATTATTCTTTCTCCTTTCTGCCAGCCCAGATCAAAATATCAGTCTTGTGAAGATGCTTCCCATCCCTCTATCTAATCCTCCAAGGTAATCTGTAGCTCTCCGTTTACCCTATTGGATTGCATTGGCCATTAGGCCCATTGGCCCATTTCTAGAGAAAAAGAGCATCAGAGATTAATCACTTTTCTCTTTGGTAAAAATGCCTTTGAGGCTCAGAGATTGTGGATCTGAGGATGATGGCTATTAAGATGAAGGTGGAGGTTGGGAATTTGCTTTCCAGCTTGCCAGGCAGTCCCGCCCCCCCGCCCCCCATGCACACTTGTTTTCTTTCTGTTTTAAAAAAGAAATTTTTCAAACCACAGTGAAGTGGAGCAGAGAGACTGGCAGGCCCTCAGAGAGGGTGCTTCAGGTGCCATTTTGAGACACTAGGAGGAAATGGTCCTCAGGAGGGAGAAGAGTGCAATTTTGAGGGGAATGTGATTGGAGATGGAGAGTAGCCATGCTTTGATTCAGAGCTGGATGCAACTGTGGTTCCCAAAATGCATATAAGGGATGTGTTTGCCTAAATAAAAAGGATGCAGTCATGGTAATATGGCATCTGAGGCAAGAGGAGAAGGAAAGGAATGGAGCAGAAGAGGGTTAGCCAAGCAGAACATGGGAAAGGGTTGAGCAAGGAAAGCATGGGGGCCCACAGAAGCTTGCTGCCTTTGTCAAAATGATTGAAAGCAAAAAGGTGGTGTAAATTCACAATCTCACCACTTTCATACTTGTGTGTGGTATCATGAATACAAAGGTAGGGCTTTCAACACCACACCAGTGACACAATGGTTAGAGTGCAGTACTGCAGCTACTTCAGTTGACTGCTAGTTCAGCAGATCAGCGGATCAAATCTCACCGGCTCAAGGTTGACTCAGCCTTCCATCCTTCCGAGGTGGATGGACAACAATCTGGGGGCAATATGCTGTTTAGTATACTGTCTTTGGTGTAAGCTGCCCAGAGTCCTCGGAGAGTGGGCGGTATAGAAATATGACTAATAAAATAAATAACCCTGCTTTGGTCATTCCACCTCCAGATGCTCCTGGAGCAAAGAGGATGGATACTAACCATCTATCAAAAGTATTTTTAAAGGGTAATTTCATTTATTCTATTCCCTCTTTGTCCAACCCTATGAGTTTTTTTAAAAAAAACAAAATTTTAGCCAGATGTCTTAATTCTCCTTAGTTTAAAGATATGGCAACCTCTCCCAAGAAAAGATTTTTCCAACAGCATTATCATCTGTCTATTATTAATTAACCACAATATAAATTCTTTATTAGATGCTTAAATGTATATAAAGTCCATCAACGATCTGTGCAAGTGAAATTACTTTTTACTTTTGCAACAGGTTCTGTCAATACCATATGCCTAAATCAAAACAGCATGCAATTTTCTTAGCAACTCTGTGATTTATTACAATCCTTATACTTGCTTCTTTTAAAAAGCCATCTCCTGCTACTTCATAGTCCAGTATATAATGGGGGAAAGATTATAATGGGGTAAGTGCACACTACATTTATATTAGAACATGTCATCATCATGTTTTGGTTTCTGAGATATTCCCTATCCTTTCCTAAAGTAAACAGAAAATAATCACAACCAGGAGCTTCCCTGCCATTATTTGGTTATTTGAATTCATACGGTTTTGCCTTTAAAATTTATAATTAGCAAAAGAGTGGCAAGCGGACGGGTGAGATTTTGCACATCAATTTTTTGCACTGCCTGTATCAATAACCTTTGATTTCCATTCGCTGGTAATCTAATATCTAAGAAGATAATAATTCATCCAGATCACAGCAATAGATGAGATGGCAAAGCCCTGTGAACAGAGCAGACAAAGAGAGAATTTAAAATATTTGTGAGGGGTGGGATAGCAATAGCAATAGACTTATATACCACTTCACAGTGCTTTTACAGCCCTCTCTAAGCGGTTTACAGAGTCAGCCTATTGCCCCCAACAATCTGGGTCCTCATTTTACCCATCTTGGAAGGATGAAAGGCCAAATCAGTCTCAAGCCGGTGAGACTCGAACTGCCAAATTGCAGGCAGCCGGCAGTCAGCAGAAATAGTCTGCAGTACTGCATTCTGCAGTGCGCCACTGCAGCTCCACAGGATGTTTGTATCTTTCAATTTAGAAGGAAAAACAGTGTACTAGTGCTCTGGGAGAGGCAGGTGGGTAGCCCTACCTGGGATTCAATGCTCTTCTTCAAATTCGTGGTACAGGTTCAAGTAGCATCATCTAAGAAATAGAGCAGTTTGTACAAGTGCCATATGGACATTAAATCTGAACTTGACAAAAAGACAAGTAGGAAAAAGGGTAGGGGTGGGGGACTAGTTTATGGCCATTTAAAAAAAACTTTAGTCGTAAGTAATTATTTTTTATCATGTTTTGTTTCTAGTTACAAAGTTGGAGGCAAACACAGAAGGGGGGGGGAGGAGGAAGCTAGCAGGTTTCTTCTTGTCTCCAATAGTCCCCACATTCATCTGCATTGTCTCCTTTCCTTTCTGTGTGAAAGTACATGGAGGAAATGTGCAAATACCACCAATTGTTCCCAATCTCTTTCTTCCCTCCTCCCAACTTTGCAGCAAGCCATCCCTTCCCTTGACATTCATTGCATTATGCATTTGTCAAAGATACACTGTCAATTTAGTGCTTTTATTACTTGAGAGACTTGGCAACCCTTCTTGCTTGAGGGATTTGCTTGTATCCTCTGAGCGTTATTGTACTGTTCTGGCATCCACTAAATTCAATCCGCCCGTTTCTTTGATGTCCCTTCCAGCGCCTAAATGTGGAAACAATGACTGCAAATTTGGATCAAAGCATCTTATGGACAGCAAGCTATGGAGCACTGTGATGTTTTACAGAAGCAGAGAGTAAATTCCCACAGCCTAAAGCACAGGCCAAGAATCCTTCATAAACAGGACTAGCATCCTTAAATTCATAAAATAAGTCAAACAAAAAGTTTGATGGCAAAGAGAAAGGAATATAGACGCTTGCAATGCATTTTAAATATAGAAACAAATTAGCCACTCTTCGCTTATTGGAAGCCATTTCAGGGCAACAGTTTTTTTTTTTTCCCCTCTGTATTTAAAAATGCATTTCAAGAACCAACATGACATTTAGTTGCTGAGGAAAATAACAAAACCCAAACAATGGGATGTACTGTGGTTTTTATGCAATGCAGGATTATTCAAAATAATTCTAATTCTTACTGTTTTCTTTGCAGGAAATTATGTGGTACAATGCCCTGAATATGACAATTATTTAAAAAGGTATGTGGCATTTTAGAAGACCCACTTTCCTATGCAGTTTATAGCTTTGCACCAATCCCAGTAGCATAGTACCAAAAAAATCCATTGGATTATTACTGTAAATCTCGGAGGTTTGCAATGGGAACATATCTTACAATCACTTTTTTCCTGTTTATCTGGTTTAGTGAATGTGATTTATAGCGCAGGTCTTTAAACTACATTCCTGTAAGAGGCTTTTGGGGGATATGACTGTAAGATAACTAGATGAAGGTGCTGTTGTTTTGAAATGAATTGGTATGAAATTAATCCCACAGAGTACCAAATGTACAATGGATTGCCACTGAGACTAATTTTATATATATATTCCCACTGTTTTCCTGAACTGAGCAATTCATGGGAAGGAGAGATACCAACTTCCAACTAGCTAAAGAACTCTTCAGTTAAGTGTTTTGTTATTGATTTCACTCAAGAAGCCCAGGCATTCACAGTTTGGAGATGAGAGATTGCAGGGAGGAGGGAGAAGCAAGTCCTTCTTTTCCTCTCCACTGGTTCTTTTTCTCAGGGCATAGAGAGAACTCACCACAGCCAACTCGCCATGGGATAATTTGCCACGGCCAACTTGCCGTGGGCCAACTTGCCACGGGACAAAAGTTACGTAATATCAAAGAAATGGTGGAATAGAATCATTAAAGAAAGGATGCAAAAGGAGGGACACAATGAAATGTGAATGACTAAAATTAAAATATTTTTAAAATTATTTTTAAAAATTAAATAAAATTATTGGATTATCCTGTGGCAAATTGCCTCACAGCAAGTTGGCTGTGGCGAGTTGGCTGTGGTGAGTTGTCCCATTCTGGATTAAGAGGGCAGCAGGCTTCATTTCTCCTGTGGCAGGAATATATCCCACTAATTCTCCACCGTCTCCAACTTTCATCCTTTACAACTTTTTCCTCATGAAATTTTAAAAATAGTCCATTTCGGCCATGTTTCAAATCAGATCCAGAAAAATGGGGAGACAGAAAGGCTGCTTATCTGAATGTATCCTAAGGGAGCTTTTCCCTGACTTTCAAATATCATAACTGTTTCCCCATCCCTTCCCAAATCCCAGCCAGACTCAAGAAGGCAAATGATTCTTTATCCTATTTTTTTTAAAGTATTTATTCATTTCCTATTAAAATATTTGACACAGTGCGACCATTCTGGCATTATCTCCGCCATACACACTAAAATATAAAACAAATATCATATATACTTTTCATACATTACTAATTATATATAATTATAATTATTAGGGTCTACAAGTCCTGGTTATTTCCTGTTCCAACTCCCACCTCTCAGTTCCAACAATTGGTAAAATCTATTTCATATATCATGGTATTCTGTCTCTCCTTTATTTTTTAATTCTAACGTCAATTTATCCATTTCTGTGCAAACTAATATTTTCTTTATTATCTCCCTTTCTAAAGGTATATTTTCATTTTTCCATTGTTAGGCATATACCATTCTCACTGCCGTTATGATGTGTAATATTAAATATGTTGACCCTTTACTATGGCCCTCTGTTATGATTTCTAAAGAAGGCAAATTCTGATGACAAATTATTCCTGTGAAAACGTTCTAGATTCCAGTACTCATCAAGGCTACAATACAAAGGGTTTCTGATTCTGTAGTTTGATGGTCGATATTTCATCACATCCTAGAACAGGGGTCTCCAACCTTGGCAACTTTAAGACTTGTGGACTTCAACTCCCAGAATTCCTCAGCCAGCAAAGCTCAGCAAAGCTGGCTGAGGAATTCTGGGAGTTGAGGTCCACAAGTCTTAAACTTGCCAGGGTTGGAGATCCCTGTCCTAGAATATCTTCAACTCCTGACTGGCCACACCTGTCTTTGCTGAGCATTAAGTTCTCCTGAACAAGAAATGCTACCAAATGTTTCCTGTTTGTGAGGCTAAGATCTTGCCAGAACACAAGTATATTCTGGTCCTGCCTCCTCACAGCGAGGACTATCCCCTAAATCCCTTCTAGAACAGCCTGTAGCTCAGTTCTAACATTAATTTTCAGATTTGAGAGTGTTTTTGTGAATACTGGGAAAGGTACATGGACCTCTTTTAGACAAATCTCTTTGAGACTCATGGCAACTGAAGTAACACACTCTTTTTGAGCATCTTCAGCCCTCCAGACTACTACTTTCAGCCATCAGAGTCATCA
This sequence comes from Pantherophis guttatus, assembly GCF_059756535.1. Classification (NCBI taxonomy): domain Eukaryota; kingdom Metazoa; phylum Chordata; class Lepidosauria; order Squamata; family Colubridae; genus Pantherophis; species Pantherophis guttatus. The sequence goes on from NC_142063.1 coordinate 156,167,141, forward strand.
GCTTGCCTATTGCCTATAAATTTCCTATAAATTCCTATTGGGAATTCTGGGAGTTGAAACACAACTGTGCTTGGTCTGTAATGTAAGTACATAACTGAACAAACCTTGGTAAAGAGCATATGCTTTTTTTAAAAAATAAGCCTATACAGAACTTTTGCGATCAGGTGCCTTTTCATCTGGGAGTAAGCTGTGCTTATTTCAGTGAATTACTTCGGAGACGAGATGCACAAGCTGATGGCGTGAACTATCTAAATCCCCAAAATACTGCATGTACAACATCTGTTCCAACTGCAAGAATTATGTACGAGGCAGAACCTGTGAGTCAAATACTGGCAAATTTCCTTTACATAGTTTACTGCATTGCCAATTCCAAAACCATCCTTGTTAAGGAATTTGGAGTAGAGCTGCTATCAGATGAATGCAACAGTGCCATCCAGTGGATTTTTAGGCTACACAGACAGAGCTGCTTATCATTTAGGATGGGCACAAGAGTTGGAGAACATTCTATTCTGAAAATTTCAGGCTGCAATCAGAAGTTCGTTTGCTTCAGCGGTACAAACTTTGGAATCAAACTATTGGAATCAAACTTATTTTCTTTTCATTTAATTTAGATAAGATTATGTGGTCAGTACTAGTTCCAATTATTTAATGAATAATAACTTCTGCAGTGCAGTATGTTTCTTTGCAAGGTGGTTGAAAGTACAATTGCTCCCAGCTTACTTTCAAAACAGCATTTGGAATGCCTTGATTGAGTTGCTTTATTTACCAATCGCCAAAATACATTCTTCAGAAAGCTCAAACTGCTCAAGGAGCTGCTGATCCAGTTCTAGAGAGGAATTATGGAGTCTGTCATCTGCACCTCTATAACTGTCTGGTTTGGTTCTGCAACCCAACAAAACAGACACAGACTTCAGAGGATAATTAGAACTGCAGGAAAAAACAATTGCTACCAACCTGCCTTCCATTGAGGACCTGTATATTGCACAAGTCAAAAAGAGGGCTGTGAAAATATCTACAGACCCCTCACATCCTGCACATAAACTGTTTCAACTCCTACCCTCAAAACGACACTATAGAGCATTACACACTAGAACAATTAGACACAAGAACAGTTTTTTCCTGAACGCCATCACTCTGCTAAACAAATATTTCCCTCAACACTGTCAAACTATTTACTAAGTCTGCATTACTATTAATCTTCTCATCTTCTCATCGTTCCCATCACCCATCTCCTCCCACTTATGACTGTATGACTGTAACTTTGTTGCTGGTACCCTTACCATTTATATTGATATTATTTCCTGATTGCTTATTTGTAACCTATGACTATCATTAAGTGTTGTACCTTATGATTCTTGATGAACGTATCCTTTATTTTATATACACTGAGAGCATATGCACCAAGACAAATTCCTTGCGTGTCCAATCACACTTGGCCAATACAAATTCTATTCTATTCTAGTCTAGTCTGAGTAGACTTGTCTTGGATTTTGTTGACCATAATTCAAGTTGCTTTATACATAATCACTTTTGAAAGACAAATAGTTTCTTTACAAAACAGATGGAAATAGCTGTCATGAATCCTAGCCTATCTGGGAATTGACTTGGCTAGGAGTGGTATTTTTTAAAATCTATCTCCAGATAGGAAAATTGCTTAAAGAAACCAGGAAGAAGTTTGATGAGTCAGATGTGGCAATACCGAAAGGGAAGGAAGCAAATTTTTTCCAAGGCCAGAGGAATGGAAGTGTAGGTGCTCCTCAACTTACAACAGGTTGCTTATTTACCAAAGTTATAACTGACCCAAAAAGGTGGACTTACAACCTGGATATGAAGTTCTGATCCTCGGGTGTCTTCCGTAGACACTTTTTACAATATTTTTAGTTTTACTTCTGGTTTTATGACAAATCCACACCCACAGTGAACCATTGTTCCACTTAATATGGCTGCCACAAAAAAAAGAAGAAGATAATATCACATTGGTGACCCCTTTTATGACTATTATGACATATGACTAATTTTGGGCAGGGTCTATTACAGACATATGTTGAGGACTATCTGTATAAGAGCCTTGGTAGTACAGTGGTCTAAGGCACCCTGTTATTAAGCTGGTTATTAAGATCAGCTGCCTGCAATTACTGCAGGTTCGAATCTTGCCAGGCTCAAGGTTGACTCAGCCTTCCATCCTTTCAAAGGTAGGTAAATTGAGGACCCAGTTGTGGGGCTAATAAGCTGACTTCGTATAAATATACAAAAGGATGAAGGCTATTGCTTAGCGTATTGTAAGCTGCCCTGAGTCTCCGGAGAAGGGCGGCATATAAATCAATTTTTTTAAAAAAATTAATTATTATTTAGGATTACTTGTTTGAGACACTTCTTGTCTTTTCTTTCTAGCAATTAAATCTTTACCCAAGGTATTTATTCATAGAAAGTTGGGTTGAGTGACAGAGGTGTTGTAGAAATAAGGAGCCATAGAAATGGTGGAAGAGATTTCTGTGACTTAGAAAGGGAAAGTTGACTTTGTCTTCTTCTTTGCTAGCAACCATGCCTGAGAATCAAAATGTTCAAAAACAAGTCTGGGAGTTGAGCTAGATGGAGAGTAGGATCTTGGAGCATAGATCCTGTAGTCATTTAGAAAGTTCAACAGTTACCAAATTATTGTTCTTTAAGGTGGCAACAGGAGAAAACTATTGTATCTATCATTGGAGATCGAGCATCTTAACCAGGTTTAAAGTTTATCCAATTTAAATATAAATTAAATCCACCATATACAATTAGATAAGGTCCAGATGTTATCTACATTTATTGATATGCTTGCAATGAAAGGGATATCCCCTAGGCACATGCACACACAGAGAGAAATAAGGGGCTTCTTGGCTCACTATGGATCTGGGGGTCACCTTTTTTATTTATTTATTTATTTTATTGAATTTGTATACCACCCTACTCCCGAAGGACTCAGGGCGGTGAACAGCCATAGAATAAAACATATAAATACAAAATTTAAAATAGACTAAAACAAATTAAATAATTTGGCTGAACAAATTTAAAACCCCAATAATTTAAAACCAAATTTAAAATTTCCATTTAAAAGGGGGAAAGACTTAGGTCAGGCCGGCTTGATGAAAAAGAGGAAAGTTTTGAGCGCGCAACGAAAGGTGCGCAGATCCGGGATCCTCCGTATCTCCGGGAGGAGCTCGTTCCATATAGTAGGTGCCCCCACAGAGAAGGCTTTCCCCCTGGGGGCCGCCAGTCGACATTGTTTGGCCGACGGCACCCGGAGGAGCCCCTCTCTATGGGACCGTACTGGTCGGTGGGAAGCTATTGGTGGTAGCAGGCGGTCCCGTAAATAACCAGATCCTAAGCCATGGAGCGCTCTAAAGGTGATAACCAAAACCTTGAAGCGCACCCGGAAGACCACCGGGAGCCAGTGCAGCTCACGCAGGAGAGGTGTTACATGGGAGCGCCACATCGCTCCCGTCACCGCCCACGCGGCCGCACTCTGCGCCAGTTGGAGCCTCCGAGTGCTCCTCAAGGGGAGCCCCATGTAGAGAGTGTTACAATAGTTCAGACGGGAGGTGACGAGGGCATGAGTGACCGTGAGTAAAGAGTCCCAATCTAGAAAGGGACGCAACTGGCGAATCAGGTGAACCTGATGAAAAATCCTCCCGGTCACGGCCGTCAAGTGATCTTCTAAAGACAGCCGTGAATCCAGGAGGACACCCAAGTTGCGAGCCCTTTCCGTGGGAGCCAATGATTCGCCCCCAATAGTCAGCAATGGCACCAGCTGACTATATTGGGACATCGGAAACCACAGCTACTCGGTCTTGGATGGGTTGAGCCTGAGCCTGTTTCTCCCCATCCAGATCCGTACGGCCTCCAGGCACTGGGACATCACTTCAAGGGCATCGTTGGGGTGGTCTGGGGTGGAGATGTACAGCTGGGTGTTGTCAGCGTACTGATGGTACTCCACCCCGAAACCACGGATGATCTCACCCAGCGGCTTTACATAAATGTTGAACAAAAGGGGCGAGAGGACCAATCCTTGTGGCACCCCACATATAAGGGGCCTCGGGGTCGACCTCTGCCCCCCTGTCAACACAGACTGCGACCGGTCAGAGAGAAAGGAGGAGAACCACCGTAATACGGTGCCTCCCACTCCCAACTCTTCCAACCGGTGCAGCATGATACCATGGTCGATGGTATCAAAAGCCGCTGAGAGATCTAACAGGACCAGGACAGAGGAGCACCCCCTGTCCCGAGCCCTCCAGAGATCATCCACCAACGCGACCAATGCCGTTTCCGTGCTGTACCCAGGCCTGAAGCCCGACTGGAATGGATCTAGATACGTCATTTCATCCAGGTACCGGGGGAGCTGTCGCGCAACTACACTCTCGACAACTTTCGCCACAAAGCAAAGGTTGGAGACTGGACGATAGTTAGCCAATACTGCCGGGTCCAGGGAAGGCTTCTTGAGGAGAGGTCTCACCACCGCCTCTTTCAAGGCGGCGGGAAAGACACCCTCGCCCAATGAAGCATTTATAATCCCCTGGAGCCAGCCTCGCGTCACCTCCCGGGAAGCCAGCACTAACCAGGAGGGGCACGGGTCCAACAAACATGTGGTCGCGTTCAGTCTACCCAGAATCCTGTCCACGTCCTCAGGGGTCACAGGATCAAACTCATCCCAGATAACATTCTCAGGACCTGCCTCCGTCATCCCTGCTGGATCTACCCAGTCGGAGTCCAGATCTTCCCAAATCTGAGTGATTTTATTTATTTATTTATTTATTTATTATTTAAATTTCTATACTGCCCTTCTCCAAAATAGGACTCAGGGCGGTGAACAGCCAAAGTAAAAAACAATACATACAAAATTTAAAAGCAATTTAAAATAATTAAATATTTTGGCCGTAAATTAAAACAACCCAATTTAAAATCAAATTAAAATTAACTCAAGCCAGCCCAGCTAGTTGAAATAAATGGGTTTTCAGGGCCCGACGAAAAATCCGGAGGTCTGTTATTGTATGTATCTCTGGAGGGGAGGTTGTTCCAGAGGGTGGGCACCGCCACAGAGAAGGCTCTCCCCCTGGGAGTCGTCAGCCGACATTGTCTGGCGGATGGCACCCTGAGGAGGCCCACTCTGTGCGAGCGTACTGGCTGGTGGGAGGCTATTGGTGGCAGAAGGCGGTCTCGTAAGTACCCCGTAAGTATTTTGTCATACAGATACTGAACAAAATCCTCGGCTCTTCCCTCCAAGGGGTCCTCCCGCGCTTTCTGGTGGAGCAGGGAGTGGGTCACCCTAAACAGGGTGGCTGGACGATTATCTCATGACGCAATAAGAGCAGCAAAATGAGTACATTTTGCTGCTTTTATCACCACTAGGTAATTCTTAATATGAGATCTTACCAGTGTCCGGTCAGATTCAGCACGACTGGCCCTCCAACTACTCTCTAGGCATCTTTTCCGGCGCTTCATCTCCCTTAGCTCCTCGGTGAACCAAGGAGCCAGGTGAGATCGGCGCCGGGTCAGAGGCCGCAAAGGCATGACTCGATCCAGAGCTCCAGCAGCCGCCCTATCCCAGGCAGCCACTAGGTCTCCAGTCGAGGCGTGAGCCAGAACCTCGGGGATTGGCCCAAGCTCCATCTGGAACCTGTCAGGTTCCATCAGGCGCCTGGGGCGGTACCATCTTGTCGGTTCTGCTTCCCTGCGGCGGGGTGCAGTGGTTCGAAGGTCAAGGCGAAGGAGAGAATGATCTGACCATGACAAGGGCTCGATGATTATATCCCCTATCTCGAGAATACTCAGCCACTGTCCAGAGACAAAAACCAAGTCCAGCGTGTTTTCCCCCGCATGTGTAGGGCCATGAATTAACTGGGTTAGGTCCATAGCCGTCATGGAAGCCATGAACTCCCGAGCCGCCTCAGACGCCTCACCCACAGATGGCAGGTTGAAATCCCCCATGACCATAAGTCTGGCAGTATCAACCGCCACCACAGCGATAACATTGAGAAGCTCGGGCAGAGCTGCTGCCACGTGGCAGGGAGCCAGGTACGTGATCAGCAAACCCATCTGAGCCCCATGACCCCACTTCACAAGGAGAGACTCACAGCCGGCCGTCTTAGGGACAGTGGCCTCCTTCGGCCTAAGGCCTTCTCTAATAACAACCGCTACTCCCCCAACCCTCCCCTGTGACCTCGGCTGATGGAATGCGTGGAAGCCTGGTGGGCACATTTCTACCAGAGGGACCCCTCCCTCTGGGCCCAACCAGGTCTCCGTAATACCCGCCAGGTCCGCTCCCCCCTCCTGAATAAGATCACAAATGAGGGGGGCTTTATTTACTACAGACCTGGCATTGCACAACATCAGTCGCAGGCCTGGACCCTGAGGGTCTGTGCAACCTGGAGAACGAGTAGAGCCTTGGGGGCCGGAGCACGCCATCGCTCGGGCACACGCTCCCTCCACATATGGCCCCTTGCTCCCGCCATATCTACCCCTCCCACTCACAGTACCGATGGTAAAAACACAATCTGGACAAGCTCGACCCCCCCCATCACCCCCGGATCCCCCACCCCCCCTGCCGCACGTCATGGCCAGGCCCTCCCCTCCCCTTAGTGGGTTATCCCCCAAACCCACTGCTCTAGTTCGAATCCTACCCTCCCCCCCGGGACCCCTTAAAAATTTATCCAAAAATTTACATAGAAAACCCCTCAACCCCCTCTTCGCCACATGCAACCTTGTTTGATTAAGGTGGGTTCTACTTACCTTTACTACCAATTTGTAATGGGGCTGTGCATGCTCACACAGCCCCATGCACACAGCCCCATGATGACATCGGGGTTGGTGGGTGGAGCCTCCTGCCGGTTTTACTACCAGTTCTATAGAACTGGTCTCAACCGGGGGCAACCTACCACTAGAACTACTTTTACTTTTTTAAAAGACTGGAAACTTTTTACAGACTTTTTGCTGAAAATGGATAAAAATCCATTCTGTTGTATTCAGAAGCTCCTGAGCCGCTGTGCAACTCAGGCCCTTTTGCAGTGTAAAGCCCAGCCCAGCCCAGCCCAGCAGCATACTGCAAAGCTCAGCTGCTCCAGGAAGCTGCAACCAACTCACCCCAGGCCGGACCCAGCTGCGATGGCTCTCACCATCCTCACTCTGAGGCTCCTGCCACCCTGTGTTCTGCCATCCCACTTGACTTTTGCCATTTTCATAAGGAAATTGCCATGCACAACTTGGGGAAGAAAGTCTTGTGTGGCCTGCAGCTGCCTCATGCAGGGCCAGGGTGGCCATGCTTGATTGGCCATGGGAGCAAGAAGATGGCAAATGCCAACTAGGTGGCAGAAGCCTTTTGGCTTTCTGCCAAGATGTATTAGGATAGTTCTCATCACTCTTAGAAATGTGAAAAACATGAAGGGACATTTGATCATGCACAATAGACTTGTGAAAAAGGGAAAAGGTGATTGGTTTTATATTTGGAATAACTGTGATGAGGCTATTATGCGCACAAAGATGGAAAACCACAGAAACACCAATAATGGAGAGATAGATCATGAAGATGGCCGAGTTTGCAGAAATGGCCAAATTGACTTGTTTGATTAAGGAGGGAATTGCAACTACTTTTATAAAAGCCTGGAAATCCTTTAGAGGCTTTTTGGTGAAAATTGATAAAAATGAACGATTGATTTCAGGATGTATTGATTAAAAAGGTTTGTTTATGGGAAGAAGCTAGGATATGCAATAGGGGAGGGGAAATAGTAATTTTTATGTTTGCAATTGCTGTAAAGATTGGAAGTTGCTTCTTTAGATATTTTCTTTGGTGTTGTTGGTATTCTTCTCTTTTCCTTTTATAATCTTCTATTTCTTCCTCTATCCATAATTTTTAAAATCTTTATAAAATATTCTTTTAATAAAAATTGTTTATTAAAAAATTAAAGCAACCTGCTTAAGGACCATTTCTGAGAATATAAAATAATGGCCAAGGTATCAGAGTGGGTCCAAAGAAACTGGGGTATTTACTGACTATCTTTGGTTAGACATGCTCTTTTTCCTATTTTTCTGGACATAAAGGAAAAGGAGACAGATACACTTATTTTGGAACTCCCAGAATAAAAGCAAAATGTTGTTATTGTGGTTCATTGTACACAGTCAGTCAAATGTTCAGACTGGATTTAGCATTTTTATCCATCTACTGAGTTCTTCCCAAGGACCTGGGATAGGCAGATGTTGATGTTTGACGGTGTTACAGATATTGTTGCAGGATGAAAGCTCTTCCAGATAAAGCTGCCTTTTGCAATTGACTGAAGGTGGATCTGTCAATGCTGATGCTGTTCAAGTAGTTATCCAGTTGTTTGGGGATTGCACCCAAGACACCTATTACTATTGTTATTATCTTTGATTTCTTTTTTATTGTCATCATCATCATCCTCAACATCCTCAACATCATCTTAATATAGCCCACTCTCGAATTATTGGGCACCTCAAAATAACTAGATGCTACCTTTACAATCCCCAGTTCCATAATGAGGAATTCAGGGTTCATAAAGGGATGTGAATCAGAAAGCAGAAACACGTCCAGCATCAATTGTAACACACAATAATAATGTTATTATTATTTTAGTTCCACTATATAATACTTTGTGGATTTGTTTGTAGATAAGAGATGTGATATGGGAAGAAGAAGAGATAATTTGTGGTACTTTAAGAGGAGGTGATAAGTTATAAATTGTTTATACTTGTGATGAAGGTGGGAAGTCACTTCTTTGTATATTTCTTTTTTTTTCTTTATTACTGTATATGCTTTTTATTTCTCTATTTTTCTTTTCTGCATTTTCTCTTCTTTCTTTTTATTCTTTTTTTTAAAGTCTGTATTAGCTTTTTGCTACTGTAATTATAATATTTAGTAAAATTATTATTAAAACAGTATTTAAAGTGTGTTAATATTGAAAATATGAAAATAATTAGAACACAACATACTAAAAGGAAATAATGCTGAGTTTGTTTGCTTCTTTGTTCATTCCAAGGATGGACACACTTTTTTGTCTGACTTGTTCTTCGCCATCTCGTTTTTCTCTCCTAATGCACCCACCATTCCTCCTTATTTGAGGGGCAGATGTTCTACTAAGCCCATTATACTTGGTTCCTATTTATTTCTATATGGACTATGGTTTATCTCTTTTTAAAAATATGCATAAATGCCAGTATTTCAATTAAGTAGTCTTGTGCCATTATCTTAACAACTTTATGAAAAGAGGGAGGGGGAGTTAAAAATCAGTACAATGAGGCTGGCAAATAATTGTAACAATGTGCTGAGGTATTCAGTTTGGAATATAGGCATGATGACCATATTTTCTTAGAAAAAGGAGAAACTGGAAAAAAGGAAAAATCTGAAAGAAGTTTATAAAGATAAAATATTTTAATTGTTTATGTTTACAGAATTCAGGAGCCAAATCAAGAAAAACTTTAGAAAAAACGCATATTCCGATTAAAATATGTGAAATAAAACAGTATGTATAAATTTATTTTAAAAGGACAAATCAATTTTCATATTTTTCATATGAATGTGAAATCTGTGTGTTAAGTGGTACCATTTGTATTTATAATAGTAATGGTAAATGGCAAAAGTTAAATGACCGAACTAAAGGACAAAAGTAAGCTTTTGAAAAAAATAAAATCTAAAGGACAGCTTTCTGAAACAAAGGACATATGGTTGCTGTAAATATAAGCCATCTGTCCAATGTAATGTTGTTTACTATGAAATCACATCTAATAGGAGACTAAGCAATCCAAGTCAGAATATTGAACTGCTGCCTTCCATCAATTCAGCTTCAAAAGAGCAAATAAAAGACACAAATAATAGCAATAGCACTTAGACTTATATACCGCTTTACAGTGCTTTACAGCCCTCTCTAGGCCGTTTACAGTCAACAGATTTTCCCCAACAATCTGGGTCCTCATTTTACCGACCTTGGAAGGATGGAAGACTGAGTCAACCTTGAGCCAGTCAGGATCAAACTCCTGGCATTTGGGCACAGCTAGCCTGCAATACTGCATTCTAACCACTGCGCCACCAATCAATCAAGGAAGGTATGATGCAGATGTGGAGAACAGAGTGAGAGAACCAAACCTCAGCAATCTGCAGAATGGCAGCCAATTTGGAGAAGGCAGAATTCTTTTCATACACTTCAAGCTTCTTCAACTGCATAAGCAGCAGTAGAGTAGAAACTTTGCAGCCTAGCAACACAATCTTACATATTGTGTATTATTAGAAGCTTCTGGAAGAGAATATGGGAAAAAGCTGGGCGGTTGGATTTATTGGGGTGCCAAACTGGTGGCCTGTGGGCTGGATGCGTCATGCACAGGCCATGCCCACCCCAGCTCCACGAAGGGAAAAAATGTCACGATATGTCACATGATGGCAATGTGACACAGTGAGTTTGACCCATGGATTAGAAGAACCTTGAGGTTATGCATTTCATGTTGCAATTTACATCTAATATTCAGATTACTTAGCTTTGGTTTATTAACAAACTACATGTACATTAACATTTTTTTAAAGGAGCCAGTGGTGACTTCCATTGTTTGGGCTCCAGAGAAAAACATCCTGCCAGTTTCAGCCTTTCAGACAAAGTGGAGGAGGGGGGGTTATCATGATATAGTTATTTCCTTGTCAGATGGAATATTGCATTTATTTTGGTACTTTTATAAAAGACTGGATACCCTTTAGGGCCTGAGCATAAGCCCTAAAGCATAAGTTACAGTTTAGGGCCTCACAATATGCAGGGCCTCACAAAATATCAGAATATCAGTTTTCTGATTTTGTAAGTGAGTTCATTTTTACTTATTTTAATAAAAGTGATCCTGCTTACTTATTCTGACAATATTTTGTATATATATTAATTTGTAAATTAAACAGCTAACGAGGCTATGTTTTAGCAGGATCTGTAAATACAGCCAGTAAAACAGAAACAATGAAAGCACCTTACTGAACTTTGTATGTGTGCATTTTCACATTTCTATAGCTGCCCTGGTCAAATAATCCATTAATAGGAGACTTTATGCTGATGGGATTCTGGTACAGAATTATGCACCAGCAGCCCGTCTGACTAAATTGCGGTGAGGAGAATTTATTTTTGAGGCATATTTTATAACCAAACTGATACTGATTTTAGTACAGCTAGTCCTCACTTATTGCCTGCATTTGGGAATGGCAACTCTGTCACTAAGCGGCATGGTCATTCAATGAAATATCACATGATTTTTCCAATTCATTTTCCAATTGGAAAAATGAGGAAATCCCCCTAGAAGATGAAGTAATTAAAATTTTTTTGACATGCGCAGAAATGGATAGGTTAATGCTGGAATTGAAAAATAAAGGTGAGTCAGAATACTATGAGATATTTTATCACTGGTTGGAACAGAAAGATGGGATGAAAAATATGAACTGACTAAAATTTATAGAATGGAGAACTAAGGTTATATATGTAATTACAATAGAATGAAAGTGGATAAGACAAATGTATAAGTAATATAGATAGAAGAATGATGTCTTTATATATGTAAATGCTGAATAGACCAAATGTATATAAGTAGTAAGGTATATATAATATTTATCTTTTATTTTAGTATGTACGGCAAAGATAATGCCAGGACGGTTACACCGTGTCCAATGTTTTAATATGTGTTTAATAAAAAAAATTTTGGGGAAAAAAAGAAATATCACATGATTGTGCCAGAGTTCATCAGTTCCAACTACAGTCATTAAGTGAATTACTCACATTTGTTAAGCCTGATGTCACATGACTCTGACCTGCTGGTTTCTCCTTTGACTTTGCTTCTTGGAAGCCATATGTGAAGTGTGCAAATGACAATCACACGACCATATAAATGTGTGCCATTTGCCAAGCCCCTGAAATGCAATCACATGACCATAGGGATGCTATAACAGCCACAACTTCAAACTGTCATAACTCTGAATGGTCACTGATTGAGGGATCAGTAAGTGAGGATTACCTAGATATTTCATGAAATATTAGAATATGTACAGAAGAAACATACTTAATTACAAATGGTATCTGAATTTCTGATTTAGTTACTGTACTACTAATGAACCCAGTTTTCATTAAAAAAAATCTAGTTAGAGGACCAATACAGGGACATTTTTAAATAATAGCAACCAATAAAAGTTCGCATGATAAAGGATGACACCTCCTGGTAATTCCTGACTCTGAGAATTACTGCCAAGATAATCATGACTCCCTGCACACTAATATTTCCTTTGATACAGTATGATCAATGTTGCAGAAAAACATTTATTATATTTCTTCCAGCTACTTAAAGGCATTTTAAACCCATTCTGCATTTTTCTTTATGTGACATTTTTACAGTCTTCATTTTCTGCTTTGCAGCCACTAAGCAATGATGATCACAGGAGTTACCCAATTATGATTGTCACAGGGTTAAGAAATCCTTTCTGTTTTACTTCATTCAAAACATAGCTCCCGGAACAACATTTACAAACATTCACTTCCGTCCTATGCTGACCATGTTTTTTATGTAACACACAACATTAAATTTGGGGCCTTTAAGACTTCAGTTATTACACTTAATACTCAGGGCCAAAACTGAACATTCCTGTAGGAAATGAATTATACCTAAGAAATGAGACTTGGTTTTAATAGTGATCTTGACATTTAGGAAGGGATTTTCTTTGATATACTAATGCGTGTATGCCTACACAGATAAGTATATATATTGTCAAAAGTCCATGTTTAAATTTTTACATACATTGTTCATTAATTTTTTATATCCTTCAATTGAAAATACAGGAAAATATATGCCAATAAATCATTTCTAAACCTAATGGGGGCTACGTGGCTGAAAACGTACAGAAGAACTCAACTGTCTCAAATTTCTCAAGACAAGAGGTAGCCTCTACATTCCTGCAGCACTGAAACTTTTCAAAGCTAAGCCAACTTCTTTACAGTGCTCCTTTGGGCCCTTTTTCCAACTTCGTACAATTGCAACTTGTTCAATCTAAATTTTTAAGATCGGTCTTCAAGACCCAAAATGTATCTCTAATACAGGAGTGAAATCTACTAACCTTCCCTACTGGTTCAGAAGTGCGCGTTCCGCGCATGCTTGCATCAGGTGCAATTTTGGACCCTCTGAGCATGTGCAAAGTCTTCTGCGCATGCGCAAAAGGTAAAAAAAAGTTACTTCCTGATTAAAACCAGGAAGTAACGATGACCAGGTGGGTGGGCGGAGCCTCACACTGCCGCCGCTACCGGTTCTCCGAACCACCTGCCGCTGCCGTTATCATTTCGGCTGAATTGGTCTGAACCGGTAGCATTTCACCACTGCTCTAATACCATCATGAGACTGGAGACAATCCAGGGCCTCAGAATAACAAAATAATAGAATAACAAGAGTGTTAGAAGGGACCTTGGAGGTCTTCTAGTCCAATCCCCTGCTCAAGCAGGAAACCCTAAATCATTCCAGACAAATGGCTGCCCAGTCTCTTCTTAAATGCCTCCAGTGATGGAGCACCTACAACTTCTGGAGGCAAGTTGTTTCATGGGTTAATCACTCATAGGAAATTTCTCATTAGTTCTAGGTTGCTTCTCTCCTTGATTAGTTTCCATCTATTGTTTTTTGTTTTGCCTTCTGGTATTTTGGAAAATAGGTTGAACCCCTCTTCTTTGTGGCAGCCCCTCAAATATTGGGACACGGCTATCATGTAATCCCCAGTCTATCTTTTCACTAGACTAGACATACCCAAGTCTGGCAATTATTTTTCATATATTTTAGTCTCCAGCTGTTATCACCCAGCTCCCCAAACACGACAAACCCTCTGAAGTGAACTCAAAGCTTCCTTTAATTAGGAGTGCTGGCAGCCCTGGCAAAAAATTTCTCTCTCAACACAAGCTAACAAGACCGTCCGGTTGTCTGCAACATCTATTTATCTCTGCCCCCTGCCTTTTATCCCCAGAGCTAGGGTAGGGCTTCATTAGCAGAGGTGGCTCTTCCGTCCCAAGGACCGGCCCATATTCCACTGCTCTCCTCTTCTCTGCCTTCTGCACATCCGCACGTCAAGCACTGGACTCAGCTGTTCCTCCTCTTCCTCATCAGCCACCTCCAGACTTGGGGGCTGTTGACTCTCCATCTAAGGGCTGACGGATGGCCCAGGCTCCGCCTCTGTCTCTCTCGTTGCAATATTTCCAGAGTCTCAACATATTATTTTTAAAATATGGTGACCAAAACTGGATGCTTCATGAAAGTGAAGGTTTGAGTGTGGTGACCATACCCAACTACTGGCTCAAGCTATCTTTATTTCCCTTTGGCCTTGCTCCGCTAACTTTGAGGGATGATTTTCAGTCCACATGGAAGAAGGCAGTAGCAATTAAACTCTTACAGATTAAGAGAGTTGGAAGAGACCTTATAGGCATCTAGTCCAACCCCCCACTCAAGAGGAGACCCTATACCATTTCTGATAAATGGCAATCCAGTCTTTTCTTGAAAGCCTTAAGTGATGAAGCTCCCACAATTTCCGAAGGCAAGCTGTTCCATTGGTTGATTGTTCTCACTGTCAGAAAGTTCCTCCTCATTTCTAGGTTGAATCTCTCCTTGGTCAGTTTCCATCCATTATTCCTTGTCTGGCCTTCAGGTGCTTTGGAAAACAGCTTGACCCCTTCCTCTCTGTGGCAGCTTCTCAAATATTGGAACCCTGCTATCATGTCTCCCCTGGTCCTTTTCTTCACTAGACTAGCCATGCCCAGTTCCTGTAACCGTTCTTCATATGTTTTAGTCTCCAGTCCCCTAATCGTCTTGCTCTACTCCCCAAGTCTTTTACACAGCATGGGATATGATCAGGCCAAAGCTCTCATTAAATAGTGTGTACCAGACACAGAGTGGCAATTGGACTTTGCCAGAACTTCAAACTTTATTGCCAGTGAATGCAATAGATACTCTGATTCTCCCGAGACATATTTTATTAACCTTGAAGTACCTAACCACTGGCCTTTACGCTGGCATGATGTCATGTCCTCCCTTCAGATAACCTTGAAGGCTGATAAAGGAAGATTCCTTATTCGGAGCGACAATGAAGAGCCTTGGTGGCGCAGCTGACTAAGTGCTGTTAAAGTAGCACCAGCTGCCTGCAATTACTGCAAGTTCAAATCTCACCAGGCTCAAGATTGACTCAGCCTTCCATCCTTTCGAGATAGGTAAAATGAGGACCCGGATTGTGGAGGCAATAAGCTGACTTTGTATAAAAAAAGAACACCGCTTAGGGGGGGCCAAAAGCCCTACAAAGCAGGTATATACAAAAGTATGAAGGCTATTGCTTAATGCATTGTAAGCCGCCCTGAGTCTCCGGAGAAGGGTGACATATAAATCGAACCAATAAATAAATAAATAAATGCCCCTGTGACTCTAGGCACGTAAAAACAACAGAGCATGTACAGCTCCAATGCCTGTACTACAGAGACATTCATACTAGCATCATTTCATGATTACTGTATAAATACCCAGGACACACCAACATTTCCCTGCTTCCAGCCACTAATCCTGCCACCATACAGTGTTGCCGGGTTCTGATTCCTCAAACTAGTCTCAATGAGCATCTAGTACGTTATTTAAGAGTACCTTGTACTGTGACAGATTTCATTAGCCATGTACTAACTTTTGTGTTCCTCTGTATCCATTTAATGTTTTACCACTCCCTTTAGATTTGTTTAGACTTTTGTTTTATGTAAACAAAAACATTAGCATGTGTGTGTGTGTGTATATATATAATACACAAGAGATGTTAATGCCATTTGCCAGCATCAAGAGTTGCCTTCCCCAATCTGATACCTCCCAGAAATGTCATGTTCCCTGGGGATTCTGGAATCTGCAGCAAATATGTATAATCCAGAGCACAGTTTTAAAACATAAAGTCTAAGGCATGCATTTCTATTTACACTTTGTTTTTCACCAGCCACAACGATATGTTGTCTTAGCAGGCAATAGTAATGTGTGCTCATGAGGCTATGGCATTTGGGAATGGCACGATGGGTGTTATTAATAGCTTAACTGACACTAATGACATTGCCCTTACCCTTATTACAGTTTGTAAAATTATCATCAACAATCAGCTGAAGCCTTGATATCCCTAAAGCTATCAAAGGATGTAACACTTCATTCACAAGAACATGACTATAGTTCCTTAGCCACAGAATCATTTCAGTAAATCATTATAAATGCATTAGGACAAAGATGTTATGAGCTTTCAGATATTAACCTTCAGCTGTTAAAGAGAAGGCAGTAGCTTGCCTGAACTTTTTCATCTTCTGTTTTATCAGAACATGCCTTGGCTACCAATTTATGATTTTACATTTGTTTTACTTCTAACAAAGCATTTGTTTGTTGATTTGTTGGTTGGTTTAATTAATGGATAATTAATTAATTGATGACTAATTAATTGATAATTAGCCAATGGAATTCTGGGTGGCAAACAGGAAAACAGGAGCACAGTACACAGTCAAAATCAGTTAAAAAGAACCAAGTCAACAGCACTATAAATATTTTCTGACAACATAAACTCACACTGGGCTCCATTAATATACCAACTCCAGTGCTTGAGGGAAAACCCAAATCTTCATGCCTTTCTGGAAATCTGTTAAGGGCAAGTTAATCTGAATTTCTGGGCAAAGACTGTTCCATAAGGCAGAAGACAACATGACAAAGAAAGCATGCTAGGATATATAGAAATGCAAATATTCAGGCTTAGAAACTGATGAACAGTGATTAATGGGTCAAAAAAAGATTTCTCCTTGAAAAAAGGCTTTTATAGATACAAAGTTGCAAAAATTGGAAAAACTAGCTGTGAATGCTAATAATATTGATAACAACTATACAAATAAAATTGAAGGTCAGCAAAGAAATGAAATTTTTGAAGAGGAACGTTCCATTTTATTAACTTCTGAGACAGATAATAAGTTGATGAAATTTATTTATTTATTTATTTAATCAAATTTCGATACTGCCCATCTCATCTAAGTGATTCTGGGCTGTTTACAAACAACATAATAAAACAATATAAAACATGACTAAAAACACAGTTAAAAACAAAATTAAAAAACAAAGCTAAAATTTACAAGTTAAAAGTCAAAAATCAAACTAGAGAAGAATAAAAGAATTTAAAAAATAAAAGAAATAGATAAAAACCCAGAGCAAACAAATGCTGAACATCAGTTCTCTGACAACAAATACAACTGAAAAATTAATTGAACATATGAAAAACTCAAACTATACTGCTCCCATCATTGAAAAAGACAGTTAAAAATAAAATCAAAAGTTTTGAAAGATGCAAATTTATGGAAAATATTGAAATAAAGTTTTTAGTTCTAGTTTTGGTTAAAATGAATCAATTGATTTATAGTATAGCACCAGAATTGGGACAGAAGGCCGGAAAAACAAAAGCTTAGTAACCAAATTGGAAAGTTTGATTGGAAAAAAATGATCAATATAATAGGAAATGCTATCAACAATCTAAAAAAATCTGAAGGACAGAAAACTGAAAAATAATAAAATCAACTAAGACAATTAAGAACACCTCAGAAGAATTAAATCAATGATTTATGTTCAAAGAAAAATAAATGATATTAAATAAAATGACAATTTTGACATCAGTAGTTATCAACAAACCAGCATCCATTTTATAAAACATTTCTAGGAAATACTATACAACCATAGATGCTTGCCCTGATAAAGGTGAAACGTTAAATTTTGGAGCAACCTCTGGGAGAATCCCAAAGAACATAATAAAGATGCAACATAGATAAAAGAGATTGAGAAAAACATTGGCTCAAATTAAAATGGATGATATGATCATAATATCAGAAATGATTAAAAAGCAAACCAAAAAAGCTAAGAAGTGGAGTGTACTAAGAAAATAGCAAGTTCAGTTGGATTTTGACTTAAGCATCTGATGGCTCTCTATAAAAGACTGACTATTCAATTTACAGTAGTAGAATTCTACAAACTGGAAAAGCTAAAAGAATGGATAATAAAAGGTAAAATATTTTTAGCAAAAAATAACAGCAACAAGGGTGTGGCTGTAGGCAACTACAAACCAATTACTTGATTGCCAACAGTGTTTAAGTTGGTCACTTGTATATTAAGCAACTGTACTTTCAGGTTACATGTTCAAAAATTCATTGCTTCTATTCTGGGGAAAGAAACAAAAAAAAATGCAAGCAAAGAAAAAACAACTTACAAATGGTTTAAATTGATAATAAAAGAGCATCTGGTTCTCTTCCACATAGCTCAGTACAAAAATATCTGAATATATTTCCCATGAGTTGAAACAGCCAGAATTTAGTAAAAGAAGCGTGGGGGGAAAATGGAAAATGCTAATAGTAAGTAGTGAATAAAATGGAAATGTAAACCTCAGAAGAGGAATCTATCAAGGGAATACATTGTCTCCATTGCTTTGTGTCATCTCAGTGATAACTCTCACCTTAATTAAAGCAAACTTAGTTATATAAAATGTTGAAACAAAGTGTGAAATATTTCAAACAAACTATATCTTCAACACTGGAAATATCGCCCCCGTAGAAATGGACCCAGAAAATCAGTTTTCACTCAGATGCAGCTGGAACTATAAGGATATCATTTTCTCAATCACTTTATCTGAGAATGGAAAATTCAAGGATGGATCTGTGCTGGCCTGAAGAAAGTGTTAATCACTTCCCTTAACCAGTCTAAGATGATTTAATCAGCCAGGAAGGGTAAGGGTTAAGTAAACAAGCAATGACCCTTGTTTTTCCACAAATCTTCCCACATCCTCAAGATTTACTTCCATATGGCCAAAGGCAATCATATAAACTTGACAGACAATTATCATTGTCTGTAACTTGCTCCAATACTGAAATCAATACAAATTGATCTGCTCAACTTTGTCTGCAAAGAATGATCACAATTGCTTAAAGCAAGCTTTCATTAGTTCTGACTTCTTTCCTCCCAGCAGCTTGATGGAGGAAGTGCATTATTAGACAACCCTTGCCCCATTGGCAAGATACTTCCGCACCTAAACAGAGAAACAGAATGACCCACAGTGAGCAAAAAAGCAGTGGGAGCAGGAGCAATTTCTGATTTCCTGCTGGCTTCCCCATTGAGTTCCTTGTGGGAATCTGGCAGGGAGCCTTGGAAATCTTCCTTCCCCTCCCCTCCCCTCTCCTCTCTTTCTCTGTCCTGTCCTGTCCCGCAAGGGTTTGAGAAATGTCATGGAACAATGAAACCAAAGATCATGTGGTTATAGTAGCAGCCCAGCAACGCAGCAGCAGCCAGCACTGAAGCAGCCACAACTTCCCCAAATTTCATTCGCTCAGGAGTTGTGGGTCCTGGATTTTGGATACATTCGGTAAATTAGCCCATTTGATTTATCTTGGTTCAAAAATTGTTGTCCTATGATACACCTTTTTGCCCAGCTAAAGATCATGACAAGAGTATACAGATAAAATTTCTGGACTGTTCAGTGCAAATTTTAGACTCTCTAGCAAGAGATTCCATTCCATTTCCTATCAGATACCTGCAGCATTCTGTTTGTACTTTGGTATAATGCTTAGTTTCAGTCCTAACACAGCATTAACGGTAATACTGGCTGTGACCCTTGGTAGCTAATTGGAATGCCTATGTTCAGAGGGAACAAACCACAAGGAAATAGTATGACTTTCATGCTGCTATAAAGCCACATGGATAACCAGTGTTTTCATACAGTGTTATGAAAACATAACATTGTATTATATAACTGTTATTTTTATTTTAATGGTTATATTTTTAGCTGCTATATTTCTAGCACCTTTCACTATTGGCCTTGTTGGCTGGGACTCTTGAAAGTGCCATTCTACAACATCTGGAGGGCCATCATTTTTTTGATCCTTCACCAAAATAGCTTTTATGCAGAAATTGAAAGTATCCCATTAAATATGCTAACATAAAGATACCAAAATGAAAACATGAAACATAAGTTAATGTATTCATGTTATTGTTGATAGTGATGAAGCACAATGCTTTCTCCAGTTTATGGACATCTGTCTGACACACTACTCTAATTATTTTCCCATGACACATTTATTTTACTTAATTGGTGATGATATAGATTTTTCTATCTTCTTCTATATCTGCCTCAAGTTCTTTGTACTTTGTACTTTCTTCCCAGTTTAAATTGCCCGCAGGCGGGACGCATATTTGTATAATTTTAGAAATAGCGGGGAGTTCTTTTTGATGCTTTCCCATGGAACGTATTTCAGTCAGTAGGACAATATTGAGATTTTCTCCATCTGTAACTTCAGACTTATCACTGGCGGAGAAAGAAATACGTTTCCCAGCATTTGCAGATTTGGTTCAGAAGAGCAGAAAGATAACTATTTGTTATTTTTCTATTGTCATATTCTATTGATTTATTTACATGGTGCCAAAACTAGACGCTAAGGAGAGAGAAAAAATTAAACAGTGTTGTCTCTGTTTAAAGCATCTGGCAATATTGCAGAGAAAAATCTGATGTGGAAATAATTTACATTACTTTCTCCAAAGCAGATGAAAAGGAAACAGAAAGAACAGGTCTCATCATATCCAATGGGATAGTCTAAGAAATGACACAGATTTGTAGACTTACGCACACTTATTTGGAAGTATTGAACTCAATAAGGCTTACTTCAGATGGACCTGAATAATATTATTTGTTTTCAAAAATAATCATCTCCAATTCTTAAAGAGGAGACAAATTTCTTAAAACCAAACTGAAGTATGTGAAAGTGGACGAGACATGGGCTCTGCAAGAAATCAAGACCCGATGTGGTGGAAATGTACAGTAGTATAGAGTCCCAGGAGGGAGGGACTGCCCTCCCAGAGGAGCAAAGAGGCAGCTGAGGAATGTCTGATAGAGGGCAAAGATGGCCCCTTCCTAGCAGTTCACAGAGTACCGGTATATCTATAGGGGTGGAGGTTTTTAGATCTTGCTTTATCCCGCTTTTATTATTTTTATAAATACTGTAACTCAAGATGGGAAACATATCTAATACTACTTCGGCTTCCTATTTTCCTACAAAACATGCAGATAGTTGCTTTGGTTTGGCAAGATTTCTGTCTCTGGGAAAACAACAATAAAGTAGTTATTCAAAGTACCTCCACATGTCATTCTTGGTTCTTGGGTCACAGCTAGGGAAAGGAAGGTCTCTGTGTCCGTTCAAAACTTCCTTTCCTTGTGGAGATTCTAAAGAAGATTTTTCAGTATTGATGAACATGGCTAAAACTGACAATAAGCTCTGGCAATTGTATACCTAACAACTAACATTTCTCAGAAACCTGCTGTCCTGTCTGGAAGCCCCCAAATTGGATGAAATGAAATGGACAACAACAAGAGAAGAATGGAGCTGAAAAGGGAAGCGATAGAAAAAGAGAAGCAGGAGAATGAGGTTGAAACCGAAGAGACATCCTGATGAAGAGCCTGATGCAAATGAAAGAGGGAGGAGGAAAAGAGATGGAGGGAACCACAGCACTCACTGCAGGATTGGACAAGAAGAAGATTTACACAGATCACAGGTACATACGCATAAAAGTGCCTGGGTTCATTTCAGTCAAACACTCATGCCACTCCTCAATATGGCCACAAGGCAATCATGAGGCGATGGAAGAGGACATGCATATTTCATTTCACATTGATTGGCTCTTAACAGCAGTCGCCCAAGGGTCATATCTACATACCAATAATTGTCTTCTAGGTCAGTTTGAATCTCAAAGACATCCTTTTCTTTGAGGTAATCTCACAGGACACACCCGATATCACCAAACTTTTCATTCTGCAGAAAAATGCCTCTAATTTACTATTTATTTATCAAATGTATACATAGTCCATCTCACTATCTAAGTAATTCTAGTGTTGGACAGGGAGGGATGGGACAGATCTAACCCAGAATGAGAGCAGGAAAAATTGATGAAATGAAAGGGCTTCACAAGAAGGGAACAATTCTACTCTGGATGGATAAATTAAATGAGCTATGCTTTCCCTAAGAATGACCTTGTAAATTATGCATTGGTACTTAATCCTCGATCTTTACCATATTACTTAAATGTGGGACTCAGCAAATTAATGCCGATTTCCCCTTTTGTTTGTTGCAGTCTACTATGAAATCAAGTGTGGATATAGGTATGTTTTCATATCCTTCCAACCTATTGCTACCTTTCTTTTATGTAATCTTTGTAACCCTTTTCCTTGATGGAGCCAATCCTCCCCCATCTGTGCAAGAAAAAGGGAAGTCTCCCTCGACCCCAAGTGATAGTATGAATGTATCCATGCTGCTTTCTAGACAACAGTGTAGAATCATCACTGTAGTCTTCTTCAAGGTTGTCCTTTTACTTTCTAAATAGTCTACCACTGCAGTAATTCCCTAATAGTCTCTCACGCTTATTGAGTCCACCCAAGTCTACCTTAGTTTTTCATGATTACCCACGGTCAGCTGGGGGCTTTTTGGGCAAAACCATTCTTAATGAGGAGGAGCATTTCTGCTTTGAGAAGAGGCAAATGTAACCATCAGAAATGGTCAAAATGGTCAGAAGGTTCCCTTCCCCACTTTTCTTCATGCCCCCCACCACTGTAATATGATCTTCCTCCTGTTCGTTTATCTCGATACTGGCACAGATCTTGAAAAAGACTTTGCAGCCCACGCTCCATGAAATGACAAGGAATGGCTGGAGCTTTAAATGTCTGCTTCTTTAGTGTGACTCCTGTTCCCTTCAATCTTCCTAGGGCTAAATATATTATTTCAGAAATGGACTGAATGTCATTTG